>NW_024871126.1:390000-990000 GCF_019054845.1 Dipodomys spectabilis
ATGCACCAAGTTAGGACATTCAAGTACAATCTCATACTGAGGATCCCCTGACCTTATCAAAGAATCAGGATTTCTCATTGTCCTGCCTTGACACTGGGCAGCAAGGTGAGTTCTAGTTATCCAACCACAGGATGTGAATATGAAAGGATTTCTCGGCCAAGGGACTCCAACTGGAGGGGCTATAGGTCCCTCTCTCTCTGGAAGGAGAAAAGTGCTGGTCCATCCCAGGAATGTTCTTAGGTTGTGAGTATCCTCAAAGAAACAACCCTGCTCAGAGCTCAGTGCCTCTTGTTTTCCCACCAGCCTCAACCCAAGCCTGCCCCACCTTCAGTCAGCCCTCTCTGAATCCCAGACTGTCATGTAGACTAAAGGTTGAGCCATCAGAGACCCACCTCTGCCCCTGAGAATGGCAGACACGTAGTCCTAGCACCCCCTAGAGGAAGTCTCGAAGTCACTCAGGTCCTGACTCCCGTCCTCATTCCCTGTCTGCCCTGTGCCAGTGGCCCACTTACCTCTGTCTCTGGTGGAGGAATGAACACCGGGGGTGTCATCTTCTGATTGAGCCATGGAAAGTCCCAGTCCCCAAGGATGTACTGCACAGGCATCCTGCAGTGGACAACAGCCAGGCAGTCAATGGTGAACCTAAGGTTCCAGGACTCTTAATAGAAGTGTGGCTGGGTCAAAGACTCCATAACTGGTGGTCTATGTTGTCAGGAGATGTCATGGCTTCAACGTCCTGACACACCTGACCTGGGATCGTCCGACCTCTTCATCTTCCTGCTTATGCCTGGCCCCGCCCTTGACACTCCCTCACCCCAACACCTCCCTAGCCCTTAGACAATTTCTTATTATCTGACCAGGAAATAAACTTGCTAGGGCCAGGATAATTGAAACCTGGTGACGCACCCTGAACCCTAGGTCCTTCCTGAGGCTGCTTCCCCCTGCATTTGGTGACCACACAGCTCCTGGATGTCATGAAGTTGCTGAAGGGTCAGTGGCTTAGTCCTACATACTGGCTTTAGGCTCTGAAATGTTACCCACAGAGATTGTGAGTGGTTGGCTCTCTTGATCCAGGGACTCCAAACCAAAGCTCGCATGCTCCCTTCTTCCTTCCTTTCCTCTTTTATTCCCTTCGTCCTTCCCGCCTCTCTCTCTGTTTCCTTTCTTTGTCTCACGCCTGGCCTTGAATTAGGAGCCTGGATGTTGTCCCTGAGCCTTTTTACTCAAGGCGACCAGTCTACGGCTTGAGGTACACATCCATTTCTGGCATTTTCATTTTGGTTGTTAGTGAAGATAAGAGTCTTACAGTCTTTCCTGGCTGGGCCTTAAGCTTTGATCCTCCCATCTCAGCCTCCTAAGTAGCTAGCATGACAGGCATGAAGCACCAGCATCCAGTTCAAACCAAGGTTTCTTCAGGAACCTTCTTCTGTGGAACCAGCACTGGAACCTTTCATCATCTATGACAACCCCCACCCCTTCGAGCATGGCGCACACTGTAACTATTTGTTGGATAACTAAATGAGCATCTGTCTATGACCATATTACAGAAAAGTCCCATCCGATTCATGTAAGCATCCTGGGGCGGGGGGAGAGGGGGCAAGGCAAAGCCTGATGTAGCTCTCCCACAGTTCTCCCTCCTCCCTCTTCCCACCCTCCTGGTGCCACCGCATTTAACTGTTTTGGCTCCCAGGATGTGAGCCACAATGTTCTCGCTGGATTCTGGGGCCACTGGCATGTCTATATTCTCAAAGATCTCTGTCCAGTGGCTGACCAAATCTGTGGCACTGAATTCCCCCTCAGGTGTGAACGAGGTTGCCATGAGCTGAACCCCTGGCTCAAGTGGCCTCCTTTCCTCTCTGTGGGACCAGACAGGATGGCCCATTATATCTGGCCCCCAAGTTGCATGTTACAGAGAAAGGATTCTCAAGGCATCCCGGGTTCCACTTCAGGTGCTGAAAATCGTCTCTGCTCACAGCTGGCAGGCTGGGGATGGCAAGGTCACTCTCTGCTCCCCATGACATCCTCAACTGTGGTGGTCACCCTAGAGAGAGCTGTAGAAGAATCAGCAGCTGCCAGAGAAATACAGTCAAGGCATGACATTCATAGCAGGAGATCATCTGGCTTGGGAACTATGCCTGTGCCTCTTTTAACGTCACTGTTTGACAGCTGAATTGGTTCATCTAATTTAACCCATGAATGCAGGCATTAGTGGAAATTGCCAGCTTCAAGAAAAAAAAAAAACCTGGAAAGGTGGCATTTCACTTGTCCCAATCAAACTTAAACGGTTCCAAAGTCAGTGGTCCCCTTTTCCTTCCAAGTAGCCTACAGCAGGTTACAGAAACTGGCATTCAGAGAGCCCTAGCTAACTGTCACGGTATGATACCGAGCAGGCTCCAGGAGGGGAAACTTGCCTACCACTGTCCAGCTGGAAACGGCCCAGGTGGGACACAGATTGGAGACTGCCGGACTCCAGGGAGGACTACACACGGATGCACTGCCTCAGGAGGGAATCCACGCCCTCAGTGGGGGCTCAGAGCCCCTTGCCCAGATGCCCACAGACACCGTCAATGCCCTGGGTAAGGTTCTCCTCTCATCCTTGGTTGTGGTGAAGCATCTGCCATGTTACACCGTTTGCCACTCCCCAGACACTCCTAGCTTCACAGTCCCTGCCCTACTCCCACCCATCTCGTTCCTTAATTATGTTTGGCAGACACATTCCCAACCCTTGAATTAACTCCAACTATACACATGAGAGCAGAGTGTCTGGCTGGAAGAGTGCGGCTGTGGACACACTGGCCTCACAAGGGTCTGGCTGAAGACAGGACAGGGGTCCACTCTGTTCTGTGGTTCACACAGGCCTCTTAGGGAGTCCCATGCAGGTCCAGCAGCTACTGTGGGCTGCAAGAAAGGGGAAGAGGGAGGTGGAAAGAGGTGGAAAGGAACATATACTGAAACCTTCCCCAAAGGAGCCATGAAATGGTGAAGGAGAAAACAAAAATTGTGGCTGGGCTCCTACTGAGCATTCTGAAAAATGAACAACAAATACACACATACACACAAATAAACTGCTTTTGTTCTTTTTACATATGGTGACTTAAATATATTTTCATTTTTCTCATCTCCTAATCTCCCAACACACACACACACACACACACACACACACACACATCCAAATGGGTCACAGAAGACTCACCATGAAACACCTGTAATTTGCCAACTGATCACTGACCTGAGCACAGTCAGGCTGTATGAGGAGAGAGATGATCGATATCTCCCTCCCTCCCTCCCTCCCCCTCCCTCCCTTCTTCCCTCTCTCTCTCTCTCTCTGTCTCTGTCTCTATCTCTCTCTGTCTCATACACACACACACACACACACACACACACACACACAGACTCAGAGCAGTGCCTCTCCTGAGTTTGTTGGTTCCTCATCTGGGCAATGTACAAGCTCGAGCATGGCAGTTCCCTTGTCAGAACCAGGGGCTCCCAACCAAGGGGAACACTGCTCTAATAATGCAGAACCACCCTGCCTCTCCCTTTACCCAGGGCCAGACCTTTCCATTGGGAACAACCAGCCTTGACTCCCCATTCACCAAAACCCTAGGCCCTGACACTGGGTCAAGGAATCCAGAGACAGATGACTCCTCAGAGCCCTGAAAGAAAACACAGCAGGCAGTCCTGGTGCCTCCAGAGAAGTGTCTGACTTGGGGTGGGACTGTTGTTGGGGAATTTGATGGGGTCATAAAGGCTCCATACATGGATGGACTCCCTAATTCCAGCCTAGATGCTTCTGGGCTAATTGGCGGATTCTTGGGGAGGACTAGGAGACCAGAAGGACCAGGAGCACCAGCAGAAGCAGGCAGAGCTGGGAAATGTGATCACCCTGTGAGTACTGTTGACAGCTGGGGGGGGGGGGACAAGACAGGTGTATGTATGTCAGAGGGGGTGTGTTCCTCCCAGATAGTCACCTTCTGACCCCCAGTGCCCTCACCTCCCTAGTGGGTTCTTCTGGGACCTCCTCAGGTGAAAGGGTGACCTAGCACAGAAGACAAGGGCTCACACAGCAAGGGGGGCATATCTCCTGCATCTAACACCCCCCACCCCCCAGCAAAAAGGAAAAGACCCTAGAAGGCAGGTGTGGAGGTGCTCCTCCCCACATCTGACTAAAGCTACTAGGTTCCCACCAAGGAGAGGAAGGGTGCAGATGTGGCTTTCCCTGCTCTAGGCCAGGGGTTCTGTGGTGCCCCCTCCTCACCAATCCCTGCATCTACCCTTTTTCTGGGACACTGGCCCTAGGAATGGGGGTGGGATCCTTGGGGCAACACCCACCCCCCCTCTCCTGCGGCACATTTGTGGCAGAGCCAGGGTGGACTGTAGAGTGCAGGGGAGGTGCGGGCAGGATAGAGAGAGGAGACAGGAGGCGGGGTCCAGGTCTGTGGGGGAGGGGGAAGGAGGGGGTCAGGGGGTTCGCCTTGTGCAGGAGTCACCAGGTGTGGTCCCATGGAGTGGCCACTCATGCATGCTGCTGGGAGAAGCTGTAGGCGATGGCTCTGGGTGCACCCAGGCCCGGAGTGCAAGGACCAGGTCCAGGGACTGGGTCGGGGCCTCATGCCAGGCAGGGACCCACTATTTCTGCTGGGCCACTGCGAAAGGGGCCTTGGATCAGACCAGGCAGGGCCATGTTTGAAATGCTGCGCTGCTGGGAGGTGGAGGGGGCATCTGCCTGCAGCTGTGCTTGCTGCCACCCCTGCCTCAGCTGCCATCAACACCACCACCTCCATCTCAACTGCCTGCTTCCGTTGCCTCCACCACCGAAGCCACCGCCGTGCTTCCCGTGCCAGGACCTCAGATTCAGGGCAGCCATGGCCGCCGTGCCCCCGTGGGGCTGCCCGCAGTGATGTACCTGCCTTGCTGGCTCCAGGTGCTCTGTGCTACTGTTCAGGACTGCGCTTTGATGGCAGCGGCCGCCAGCCTCTAGAACAGCTTCCTCTCATGCTTGTGCTTGCTCTTCTCTCTGCTCTCTCTCTCTGCCCCCACTCCACTCCTGGGCCAGCGCACAGGCGTGCCTGCTCCCCCCCATCGCTGCCACCACAGTGCACCCCAGGGCCCCTCCCCCTCCTCCACTTGGCCATGCCCACTCCTCCCCTAGGCCATGCCCCCTATTCCTAGCTGCAATCACAACCCTGACTGGGCTCTAAGGCTTCCAGGCCATGGCAATTGCAGCATCACCTCAGCTCAGCACTTTCCCCCAACCCCAGTACCTGCCCCAGGGATCTAATCTCCCCTCAGCTCCACCCCTGGAGGGGATTCTCCTCCATCCCCCTTCAATCCACACACTAAGAAGGTGCATGGTGACCCTTGTGTATGTGTGTGTATGTGTGTGTGTGTTTGTGTGTGTGTGTGTGTGTGTGTGTGTGTGTTTGTATGTGATGTTGGGGATAACTACTCTCAAGGACTCAGAACATAGCACTCTTTGGGATGACACACAGCACACTTCGAAAAACAGCACAAAGCACCCTGTGTAAAGGACTGAGCACACAGCTCCCTTTGAAGGACTCAGCATATAGTACCCTGTGTAGAGTACTCAGCACACAGCATCCTTTAAAGGAGGGAGTCCATAGCTTGCAGTGTAAAGGACTCAGCACATTGCTTGCTTTGAAAAACTCAACACATAACACACTTTCCCAGGGGCTCATTACATAGCACCTTCTGTGTTAAGACTCCACACAGCCCTTTGAAAGGCTGAGTAAAAAGCACCCTTTGTAAACCACTCATTGCATAGCACCCTTCGAAGAACTCAGCACATAAAAGAATTTTGAAGGTTTCCGCACATACCACACTATGGCAGGACTCACCACATACCACACTGTGGAAGCACTCAGCACACAGCACCGTTTGAAGGACAATATAGAGCACCCTGTGTAAAGGACTCAGCACACAGCACTCAAAAAACTCACCTCATCCCTCTCTTCTCAAGGGCTCAGCACATAGCAGGACCCTTTTGGATGAATTAGCACACCACACCTTTTGAAGGACTCAGCATGCAGTACATTGTGTAATGGACTCAGCACACAGCACACTTTGAAAAACTCAGCACGGCCCACTCTTCTCAGGGACTCAGCACATAGCAACCTATGGGATGACTCAGCAAACAGCACCTTTTTGAGGACTCAGCACAAAACCCCCATGTGGGAAGGACCCAGCAAATAGTGCCCTTTAAAGGACTCAGCACATAGCTGTATGTCACAGGTTTAGCTTTCACTAGAATTAGGGTGCTTTTTTCAGTATCCCCATTCTTCGGAAACACTTCACAAATCCTACTAGTTCACATTTAGCCAACCTGTGTTTTATGGGGGAGGGTCAGCTGGGGGTCTTGAACTCAAAGTTTGGGGGCCATATCCCTGAGCATTTTGGTTCAAGGCTAGAGCTCTATCACTTGGAGGCACAGCTCCAATTTTGTTTTTTTGGGGTTGTTCTTTGACAGGTCTTATGGTGATAAGGAAGGCCAAGTTGGGGTGTCTGTGTGCAAAGGCTCTTAGTTCAGCCTGGAGCTGACCTCTCTCTTCCTTGTGCTCCTGGGAAGTTGGGCCTCATGGAGCTCTCTTGGCCTAGGGTGGAAAAGACCTGCTCTGGTATCAGCAATCAGGGTGAACAAAAGTCAGCTTGGCCCTGGTCACTTCTCAAAATTGAACTCTAGAGGACAATGGCACGGGGCTGCATATCCCGCATCTGGCCACCAGGAGGCAGGAGTGGCCCACCATAGGGATTGTACCTGGGAGTTATGTTTACTCTTGCTTCCCTGGGGTCTCCATCATGCTTCCAAGTCACCCTGGACAGGAAAATCCTTGAGACACTTACCTACAATTAACAATCAAAAAGCAAGTGGGGCTGTAGCTCAAGTGGCAGAGCAGTAGCCTTGAGCAAGAAAACTGTAGACCCTGAGTTCACACACACACACACACACACACACACACACACACACACACACACACACACACACACACACACCACATGCATGCAAAATCAGAGATTTCTATACTGCAATCTTTGGATATTATCTACTTTTTCCCCACTAAGCCTGGTGGCTGCTGGCCTAGGTGTCATGCATACACCACTACCTGGCATCTTTAATTTTGGGGAACAGAATGGGTAGAAGGTCATCTTTCTCTGATCCCAGCTCCTTGATTGGGTCATGGTCTATCCAGGCCCTTTGGGGCTCCTTTACAAAATCGCCAAGATGCCTTCAAAAGTCATCACATACTGGGCACTGGTGGCTCATGGCTGGCATCCTAGCTACTCAGGAATCTGAGATTTGGAGGATCACGGTGCCAAGCCAGCCTGGGCAGAAAGTGTGTGAGACTCTTATCCTCAATGAACCGTCAGAAAAAAAAAAGTGGTCCTTTGGCTCAAGTGGTAGAGTGACAGCCTCGAGAATAAGAGCTCAGGGACAGTGTTCATGTCCAACAACAACAAGGAGAGGCTTTGCACGTTGGCTTTAGGATTGGCATTGGTCAAATATAATTGGAATTTTCAAGTGCTCCAAGACAAAGCAGTGCCTCCGTTAGTCCTGTGCTGGTCCATCTTGTCTCACCCCCTGGCCTTGTCCATGCTTTGGGTCAGCATGGCTCTGGTTGGAAGGAAGGGCTCCAAGGAGGAAGATCCCAGAGCAATCACCCCACCTCCTTCTGCCATGCTCACCCTGCTGCTTCTGCTCTTTGCCATAAACTTTCTTCCTTGAATCCATCCATGAGGTCATCACCACCAACATAGTGGTGAGTGGTGGGTCTGGCCTAACTCGGGGAAGTCAGAGGTGAAAGTAGGTCTGGGATTAGGAACTTCCACCGTGGGTGTGGGCTGAGCCCAGAGTTGACCTTTATTTCATCCTGAGCCTTACAGTGGTGGGAAGACAGTGTAGACTCCACATTGAGTCAGGTAAGATCGGAATCTAGAGGACCCCTTGTGTGGGGGTGGATGTAGGGCCACTGCTCTTGATACTCCTCTCTCAGGACTCCCCTGTCCCTCCCTCATCTCTCAATGGTAGAAGATAAACTTCAACTAAGGGTGTGGGATTAGGGGGCGGGGAAGTATTTTGATGTGAACCAGAAGTGCTTCATATTCATCCTAGCCCCTACTTCCTATTTATCTGAGGAATGGCCATATGGGTTTGGGAGGGGTGAATCATCCTAGCTGAGAAGGTGCGTCCGTGGTAGAGTGGTCGCCTAGCATGACTGAAGCCCTGGGCTTGATTCCACACAGAAAAAGCTGGAAGGGGAAGTGGGGCTCAACTGGTCGAGCACCAGCCTTGATCAAAAAGAGCTCAGGGAGAGTGGCCAGGCCCTTAGTTCAAGCCCCAGGACTGGATGAACAAATCTTTGTTGGAGGCTTTTTTTTCCCTTTCAAAACAATTTATTGTGATAAGCATAACATGGGTCTCTTCCCTGGCCACCAATGGGCCATTATATCTCTTGAGCTTGGGCCACCTCCCGGCAGCCTCTGCCCTACCCAACACCCAGTTTAACCTTCCCTTCACCCAGCACATTGAGGCCTGAGAGAAGGCCACCTGACCACTACTTCTGGTGGCTTCCAAGGCTTTTGAGAGTCAATATGTCACATGGAGAGTCATTATCTGCATCAGTCTACAGAAGAAAAGGAGGGAGCACTCCTCGCCTGAGCTGTGGGCAGATCTGTATCTGGGGCATCTGCAGCAGGATGTGCTCCTTGAGGGAGTCCTCTATGGTGACAAGAACCCTGACCTATCCTCTGGCAGTTTCCACGCTGTCTTCAAGTTGCAATTCTTCAAAACCTTTCTGCTCATCCCTCATTTCACCCACCACAGGCCCTGATGCATCTGAAGCAGCATTGGTGGTGGGGGGGCTCGCCTTTGCTGGCATCTGGAGCCTGCTGTCCATGCCTTCCTCTGTGAGGATCAACAGCAGCTCCTGAAGCACTCTCCTCTTCTTCATCTTCTCCTGGGACAGCCAGCACACACACTTAGATTTCTCCCAAAACAACTCATTCAGAGCCAACATCTCCTCTTTACACACCACGAGGGATTCCTCAATAGTTTGGATGTGTGATGACTGCTGGATGCATCGATGGTGGAGCTCACCTGCTGGATACTGGAAATCTACCTCATCAGGCAGGTTGTGGACGAAGCAGATTTACTTCTTGGACGCCCACATGTCCTGCTTCCCATCCCCATGAATGCTGTGGTGGCAGCACATGTGGCAGGGGGCTGTAGCTCCAGCTCAGTCTGTCACTGAGCTGCCAGGTAGGCCAGGTGCCTGCAGCTGGCCCACTGCTCCTGAGGTATGATTTTCCCCCCTCTAGATCTCAGCCTCAGTGTGTTAACAGAGCCTCATCCATCTACCAGGCAACATGGAATGTGGGCGTAGCCACATTTCTTGTATCCCAATGGTCAGAAAGAATGATGAAATAATAGGGGTGTGGCCAGAATCCTGTGATGCAGGCAGAATGGACAGAGTTAAGATGACAGTGGCTCCCCCAGCTCCTTTCCCAGGGAACTCTGTCCAGTTCAGTTAGGGACAGGAGGATGACCTGCTTGAGCCAGATGGCTGCACAGATTGTTGTGTATGTCCGTTTGTTGCCAGTCTCGGACATTGAACTTAGGATCTGGCCCAGTCCTTGAGTTGTTTTTGCTCAGAGCTAGCCCTCTACCACTGGAGCCACACGGCTCCACTTCTGGCTTTGTTGCGATTGAAGTTAGACAGGGGTCTCAAGGACTTTCTGGCTTAGAGTGACTTGACCATGATCCTCCTATCACAGTCTTGTAAGTATCAAGGAGGAGCCACTGGTGCCTGCCTCATCATTGGTTTTGCTGATGTTCTTGGACACACCCATGAGTTCCCTTTCCTCAGGTTTAAGTGGTGGGAGCTGGAACTCGCAGTTCCAAATGGCAGGAGATCCTAAGAAACAAATTCCTATCCATATGAATACCAATGGAATGTGATGAATATCATGATTGAATGGGCAGTTCTTGCATGATTCTAGGATAAAATTATACACAATTGTATTCTAGGACACTGATTGATTTTAATTAATACTTTATAAAGCATTTAAACAATCACATTCATTAAATGGAGGCAGAATGAAATACTGAAGAATTGGGCATCACATAGTATAGAGATGCCATTTTTTCTGCCCGGACTTTCTTTACTTAATTGCTATATACCATTTTCTGAATGTACATTGGTATATGCAACTAGGATATATTATACTTGATCTGGAAATCAATTATTCAAACTGTTTTTTTTTTATCAAAAATGCTTATAGCAAATTAAAGAGGTAAATCCAAATTATGTATATTTCAAGACAATGCTTGGTTAGTCCTCTTCTCACATTACCTATTCCCTTCTTGAGAATAATACACATTTTAAGGAAATGCTTAGAATGTTTTGGAGAACTAGGTTAACTTTAAACCAGTTATTCTACGCTGCATTTTGTTTACTTTATATCTAGAAAAGCTAAATTCTTACCTTATCATTTTCCTTAGGCTTTATATTCAGGTTTAATCTCTGATGGGTGACAGATAAAGATATAAACATTTTTTAACAGTTGTTAAATTTAGGCTGAGGAATCTAGGTACAATTATGCTCATGCAGATAGGCCTCACCAGTCATGAGACCATGATACCAAAATGTTAACCAATGCTTACTGGTGTCATCCTTATGAGATTTTGTGTATTATAAACAATGGTTATTACCATTTGTTTTGTAATCAACATCATTTCATGGGTTAGGAATTGATGTGCGACATTATACTCAGAACTATATTGAAGGAGGAATCCAAAATTAGTTACCAAGATATACACTTAACACACTGTTTTAAAAATGTAAGCTAAAGGAAATAATTTATGGAAAAGTCCACATTTACAATAAATACAGAATCAGTATGACTGATTTTTCTTTTATCCCAGTTGCAATACGGCTTGCATGATGACTTTTATGGTTATATGTTTAGTTAGGTCTTGATATTTAGTTGAAGTTCTGTTTTTTCATATATTCATTTGTCAGATCAAAGAGGAAATTAATTCCATGCCAGAGTCAACATCCATAATAATGTTACAGTTGTATCCTGCTACTTTGCCAAAGTTTCAAATGAGCTTGAGTATCTTGGGTCTTTTTTGGATTGAACAATATATGTATGCAATTTTGTCAGTAGTATAAAAATTTTTTTACCACTATTTATTAAACTATTATTTTCCAGAAACTACTACTCTCTTTTCATGAGATTTTTTTTTGGGTCCGGTCGTGGGGCCTGAACTCTGGGCCTGGGTGCTGTCTCTCAGCTCTTCAGCTCAAGGCTAGTGCTCTACCACTTGGGCCACAGCGCCACTTCCTGCTTCTTTATTTTTGTGTATGTGGTGCTGAGGAATCAAAACCAGGGCCTCATGCATGCAAAACAAACGCTCTACCACTGAGCCACCTTCCCAGCCCTTTTCATGAGATTTTTAATGTCATTTATATCATGGGTTGATGTTTTCCTTTAGATTACCCACATTCTATATTCTACAAAGTGTAATTTGGAGTAGTTTAAAATTATGTACACTCAGGTTCACTGCTCAGATTCTACTATTGGCATATTTTGTTCTTGTTAAATCAGTAGGATTTAGGTCTCAATATGGATACTATTAGACTTATTCATTGCATTTCTGCATTTTTTAAGATGTCATGATTTTTGTTATTTTATTCTCTTAAATATGTGCAGATCTCACTCCACTTACAGTCACATTTCTTTTAAACAATTTGATCCATTCAAGGGATTTGCTATATCAGGTTCATCTAGATGAATTTAATTACAAATGAACACAACCGTATTTTTGAGACACAGTTATCTTTATGGTTCTAGTCAAGGGTAACATGTATTTGAGGTTTTTGTGCTTAAAAATAACTGGGCACAACATGTTTTTATTCCTGGTGGAGTTCTACTTTGTTGGTTGTTTTTCAAGCTGTGGTGACTTCAACATATGTGTGCATTTTATTTCAATTGTTTTGTGTCTATATTTTGTTTCATATAACAGAAAGTACAAAAAGAATCAGTGATTTAGAACTTTTCGAAATAGATTTCTAAGAGAGACACTTGAAGTTTTGTGACATCTGGGACCGGATAGGTCTTGTTAGTGGAGGGGGTAGTAGAATAAAACAGACATTGTTTGACATGGTTTGAATTCTTCCTCTTATTGCCTCACTATTTCAAATAGTATTACTTCAAAGTCTTTAGTGGAAAGAAAATAATTTTGTCTGTATGAACTCAGAATTGTTGCTTTAATTGGGACACACTACACATTTATAATTGATTTTAACTCTAAAACCTTCTTTCCTTCTTTTAAAATCACAGATGTGAATTTATAATGCTAAAATAGCATCTATTAATTTATATGAAATAGTCCAAACTATTTTCCCTTCACACTATATGTAATATAGACTGTAATAATAGTGAGTAATATAATATGTAATAATTGACTTTGGGGAATGTCAATTAGAGTGGATTTTTTGAGATACTGCGTAATAGTAAAAATTATATTTTATTCTATTAAAAAGTTCACAGTTACATCTAAAAATAACTCATAGTTATAAACTAATGCTAAAAAGTAAGATTGTTTATTGGAAAAGCCAGACGTTGCAATAAGCTTGCTTTTTATACATTGATTTGGATCTGGGCTTTGGTGGCTCATGCATGTAATTCTAACTAGTCAGGAGTCTGAGATCGAGGATAGTGGTTCAAAGCCAGCCTGGACAGAAAAGTCTGTGAGACTTTTATCTCCAATAACCCACTTGAAAACTAGAAACAGCACTGTGGCTCAAATGGTACAGTGGTATCAATGAGCAGAAGAGCTCATTGAAATCTGCAACCAGGCCCAGAGTTCAAGCCCCACGACCACCAAAAAAAAATGACATGGATTTTTACTTTATTATTTCATTATTTTTTATTGTAAAAATACAGAAGGGTTACAATTACATGAGCAAGGTAATGATTACATTTGTTATCAAACATTGTTTCCCCCTCCTTTGTTTCCCCTTACCATTCCTTCCCATCTACCCCTCAAAGCAACCCAGGCACCAAAGTTGTAAAGTTCATTTTCCGACATAACTTGTTGTACATCTGATTATTGCATGGGACCACCTGTATCCCTATTTATACAACTTGTTTTTCCCTTCCCCTCCACAAATTATAACAACATCAAATACAGTGAAAACAAGGGTTATGTCATGAGGGAGGGACATACAAAGCAACAAAGAAATCATCTTATAAATATGCTAAAAATAATGGCAAGATAAATAAAAAACATTTGAGTCCTTATCTTTGGGTTCATTTCACCTAACATCAACTTATCTGATCATTGCTGCTTGTCCAACACATATACTAATAATTGCAAATAAGGGAAACCATGAGACTTATATTTCTTTGGGTCTGGCTTACTTCACTTAATATAATTTTTTCCAAGTTTTTCAATTTCCTAAAAAAATAGGGCAATGTCTTTCTTTCTGATGGAGGCATAGAATTCCATTGTGTATATATACCACATTTTCTTGATCCATTCATTTACTGAGGGGTATCTGGGTTAGTTCCATATTTTAGCTATGGTAAATAATGCTTTAATAAACATAGTTGTGCTGGTAGCTTTAGTATGGTCATGTTTGTGATCATATGGGTAAGTGCCCAAAAGAGAAATTGCTGGGAAATAGCGGAACGCTATGTGGAGTCTTTTGAGGAACCTCCATACTACTTTCCACAGTTGTTGAACAAGTTTACACGCCCACCAACAACACAATAGGGTTCCCTTCTCTGCAAATCCCCTCCAGGTTCTGTTGTTATTAGAGTTCTTATTTATAGCCATTTTAACAAGGGTGAGGTGGTATCTCAATGTTGTTTTCATTTGCATTTCTTTTATGGCTAGGGAGTTGGAGCATTTCTTCATGTGTCTATTGGCTATCTTTCTTTCTTCTTCAGAGAAGTTTCTCTTTAAATCTTTAGCCCACTTATTTATTGGGCAGTTGTTTCTTTGAGAATTTGTTTTTGGGGGATTTAATTTTTTGAGGTCCAGGTATATTTTAGTTATGAGACCCTTGTCTGTTTTATGGCTAGTGAAGATCCATAATTTAACTTGTTTTTCTACAAATTTATAGAATAGTGTAGCTTTGGAAAATCAATAAATGTTGCATTTTCATATAGGATTACATAACCTTGCAAGTGTTGTCTTAAACTGATCTACACTGAAATGATTGCCATTGATAGCTTTCTCAAGATTCCAGATGTTTATACTTTCAGCTGACCTTCCACAAAACTCATACCCCGAACATAAGTTTTTAGTTTGTTCATGCAATTATAGAAACATAAACATATGAAGCAAATGTTAATTACTTTTACCTGCTGTCATTAATGTAGTATAACTAATACAATTAAGTATATACCTTGAGGAAAATAAGATTCTTCCTTTGAAATACATGCTTCAAGGCACTCACACACACACACACACACACACACACACACACACACACACACACACACACACACACACACACACACACTTACCACTCTGACTCAGGTTAGGTTCCTGACATTGGGTATCAGACAATCATCTAATAATCAAACTTTCCTGCGCAGACATAAAATACATTCATAATTCCACACATATAAAAATACCAGATCATTCAAAATAATGAGAATATTTAACGGAATCACTCAGTTCCTGTACCATCTACTCCCTGATTTAATTCATTTATGACAATGCATTTTTCATATCATAATTAAAATAATTTTGAGTCTCTCTGATTAGCAGACAAAAATATGTTATCATATAATAGAAAATGTAGGTAAAATTACTTTCCCCTGTGTAATCTTTTATATAACTTATCAAAAACTTCCTTTTCTTTGCATACTCTGTTTCTGGCATTTTGCCCTAATGTCTAATATTAAATTACAAAGGACATGCCATATTCCTTAGTTCATTTTTCCTAAAGGTTATGCTATGGAGTTGAATCTGATTTGTTTGATTATTCTAAATTAAATTTTCTCAACAACTTGAATTATTGTTTATGTTACTCCTAAGCCATTTGAAATATCAAAAAGAACTGCAAATTCACTTTGGCAGTGATTTGTGAATGGCAGCAATGCTTGTGGGTGGAATGAAGGACTTGAATTATATAGAGTGCCTTAAAAATGACACTGTTCTTTATAAGGCTGATCATTTAGTAAGCTTTTGAAGTGTGGTCTTCATATTTCATCTAAGAAGATAACAGTATGCTTTTCATCACATTCTTGCCTGCAAAGCACTTCATGTCTATCTGCTACTGTAGTGAAACCCACAAACAACTGCACAGCTGTGTTAGCTGCTCTAGATTTTGAAATTTTCTTCCAGTAGCCCTAGTGATTTGAGCCCAGATTCATGGGATAGGCACATAATATACAATTACAAAGCACCACAATATACAAAGACAAAGTACAAAATGAGGTTCAATATTCTTCTTTGTTGTTTCCTTTTTGTCTTATTGATTGTCTTTTAAGGAGTTAGGGGGTGTTTATTTCTCATTACTGTTGATGTAACTTAAATAAATTACCAGATTTTTCAAATAAAATAAAGAGATATAAAAAAAGACATATTCAGTCATAAAATAAACATTTCGGTGATGTTTTTTATTCTAGTCCTGTTCTCAGTTATTTTCATATAATGTTAAGATGAGTCAAACATATGTATAAATTGACGTATTAAGCACACCGAACTCTGCAATCTTTGGGTTTGATTTCTATATCAACCACCTAGAAAAGAAAATTATCACTTGCTTCATGTCTTAAGTAATCTACTTAAAACAAGTTGTATTAATTTTTTTTCTCTTAAAATATGTTTTCCTAGTCCTGGGTTTTATTATATATATAATTAATTGTGAAAATACCCTACAGAGGGGTTACAATCACATGGGCAAGGTAATAAGTACATTTCTTATCAAACATTGTTGCCTCTTCCTTTGTTTCCCCTTCCCATTCCTTCACATCTCTCAGTTGGTATAATTTGTGGAAGGGAAGGGAAAAAATAAATTGTTTAAATAGAGATACAGGCAGACCCTCACAACTATAAAATGTACAAGAAGTTCTGTCTAAAAACCATTTTACTAGTTTTATTAATTTTATCAATAGATCTCATAATCTATGGAATTGATTCATTGCAAAACAATTTGATTTCCTATTTCCACTGGATTAATATTACATTTATTTTACTTTTTTTACACATGAAATAATGACATTCTTGTGTATAAAACATCCCTGTTTTTCATTTTGGTTGCCAAAATGGAACTATTACACACTTTGAAAATTTAACTTTAAACCTGAACCTTCAAATTTCACTAGGAATTGAATTGTGTTACTTACAAATTTAATGTTAAAAAAAAAAGCATTATTAAATAGAAAGCAACATTATAAGTTATCATACCATAGTCCCTGAATTGACTTTTATGATAAAAAAACAATTATATTTATGTAACATGATATACATACTCAAACAAACTATGAGACATGGAAACAGAAGTCTCCTTTTTTGTTTTGTGTTTGTTGTTCTTTATACTTTGTGATGAATCTGTCTTTACCTTACGCCTGATATATTCATTGTACGTCTTCAGGAAGGTGAGGGGTGTGCACAGAGTTTTAGGGAAAAGGGTAAAATATTGCAGCAGTGGAGTTCATTGAACATTGATGAAAGTGAACTATTTAACACATGGATGGGGACAGGAGTGAGGGACTAGGAACAAGTGAGGGAACCAAAGACATTTCATAAAAGGAAATGTACTCATAACCTGACTCATGCAATTGTAATCCCTCTATAAATCACCTTAATAATAACAACAGAAATTTTTTAAAGTCAAATAGAATATTGCTTTTTAGAATTCTAGAAGTTTTTTTTGTTCACTGGTTTGAGCTGTTTGAGTCTATCTCTGAAAATAGCTACATTGACATTCATTGAGTGAATTTGTGAGTTACTAGTAGATAAAAGTCAATTATGATTGCTTGTATGTTTTTTTGAAATTCTGATTTATTTATTGCTTTAATCTAATTTGTATTATTTCTGTCTACAGGTTTTTGGTTTGGCTTGTTCCTGTTTTTCAAGAACTTAGTGGTGCACCATTAGTGCTGATTCAAGATTGTTCTAATTTATTACCGTACATACTCAAAGCTATAAAATTTCCTCCGAGTATTGCCTGTGCTGTTGTGTCCCAGAGGAGGTAGTATTTTGTGTGTTCATGTCCACTGAATTCCATAAACGTTGGAACTTCCCTCCATATTTCTTCAGTGACTCACTGATGATTTAGAAATGTTTTATTCAGTCTCTGTGAGTTTCAGAATTTTCTATGATGCCTTTTGATTTCAATATCTAATTTGGTCCCATCATAGTCTGACAGGATACAAGGAGTAATTTCATGTTTATTTTTGAATTTTCATAGATTTTCCTTGTGATCTAAGATATATATTTTGGAGAATATTTGATGGGCTGCTGAGAGAGACATATAGTATGATGCTGCTAGGTGAAAAATTCTATTAGGAATAGCTTGTCATTGCAGTTACTTAGGTCTGAAGATTTTTTTTTGCTAAGTTTTTACCTGGCTGGCCTATCCAGAGGTAAGAATGATGTGTTCAAGCAACCAATAATGTGTTTAGATGTATGCATATTTTTACGTTAAGTGGCATTTTTCTGATGAACTTGGGAGCTCTAGGATTCAGGGCATTGATATTTAGAATTGTTATATCCCCGTTTTCTTTGTCAATATTTAATGTCGTTTTTTGTCTCTTTTTACTTTCATCCAACTTTTGATTTAAGCCTATTTTATCTAATATTTGTATACCTACTCTAGCCTGTTTATGAAGTCCATTTTTAATTTGTGAACCCTAAGATGTATATTCAAATGTTTTTCTTTCATGCGATTTTTTCCAACATATTTATAAGATTATTTCTTAGTTGCTTTGTATGCCCCTCCCCAACGGTATAACCCCTGCTTTCACTCTATTTGATGTTGATATAATTTGTGGAGGGGAAGGGAAAAAACAAATCGTTTAAATAGGGATACAGGTGGACCTATTGCAACAATGAGACATACAAGTCGTTATGTCGAAAACGAGGGGGGAGGGATGGAGGTGGATTCAGTGAGGGGAGAGGATGGGAAGGGATGGGAAGGGGAAACAAAGGAGGAGGCTACAATGCTTGGTAAGAAATGTACTCATATGTTGCCCATGTAATTGTAACCCCTCTGTACAGTATTTTCACAATAAAAAAAGATGATGTACAGAAGGGTTACAATTATATAATCAGATATTGGACACTCTTTTGAACAGTCTCACCTCTTCCCTCATGTTCTCCCAGATTTTCCATTTGAACCTCCCTCCCCTATAAGTTGTATAGTTCATTTTCAATGTAGTGTTTATTGAGTAGCACTGCTGCCTTTGTTCACCCTTTGCCCCACCATTTCTGTTTCCCCTTGCCCTTTCCAAACTTACATATAAGACCAAAGGTACAAAAATAAAAACAGCAACAGAAGCCAGGAGGAAAAAGCAAAATAATAAAACTGTCATGATCATTTCTTTTAGATAGTTTTGCTGAATATTATTTTATATGATAATACTCATACAGCTATTGAGCTTTTGTGATCTTCTCCAAAGGGCATCCTCCGTTGATCTCACTGTATAAATTTTTAGAATCCCATATAACTTATCTTGTCCAAGTCTAATGTTTTCTCTTTTACCATCTAAGTGTGTTTACTTGTAGAATTATAGGGACATTCTAATACAACAAATAAGGGAAATCAGGCAACCTACATACACACACACACACACATATACATACATACATATGTAAATATATACATATACATACAAGACATATATATATATAATTTTATTGATCCCTATTTATAAGTATATATGTATGTATATATACACACACATATATATACATATATATATAAATAATCAAATTCCATTAATCCATCAGAAAGAATAATATTGCACCATTCTTAAGGAAAATGAAATACTTAGAAATAATAATATTAAGTGAAATTAACTGCACTCAGAGAAATGTAGGTTGCATGATTTTCTTCATTTGTGGTAGATAGAAGGTTCTTATAAATGTAAAATTCTTCTTTAATTAATTAATTTTATTGTGAAAATACCATACAGAGGAGTTACAATTATATGGGAAAGATAACAAGTTCATTTCTTATCAAGGATTGTTGCCTCCTCTTTGTTTCCCCTTCCCATCCGTTCCCATACAATCCCCACCTCTCCCGACC
Organism: Dipodomys spectabilis; assembly: GCF_019054845.1. NCBI lineage: Eukaryota > Metazoa > Chordata > Mammalia > Rodentia > Heteromyidae > Dipodomys > Dipodomys spectabilis. The sequence continues at coordinate 409,290 of NW_024871126.1, forward strand.
TGATCCTCCCCCCCTCCACCAAAGTTGTAAAGCTCGTTTTTCAACATAATGATTTGTACATCTCATTGTTTCAATGGGTCCACCTGTATCCCTAGTTAAAGGATTTTTTTTGTCCTTCCCCTCCACAAATTATACCAACATCAAATGCAGTGAAAGCGGGGGTTATACCATGGGGGTTAAATATACTGGATGGTATACAAACAGGTACAAATGAATTATCTCAAGTATCAGAGTCCATGGAGAGTGAAATACTGTTATTATTCTCTTAAAAGATTAAGTCAAAGCCCCACAAAATAAATACCAATAAATGTGTACTGCAAGAGAGGACACTGGGGACAATGTGAGAGGGGTAGGAAATTGAAGGGGAAAAGGATAGAATACAGGCATTAAACTATTGCATACTTCCCAGAATTGAAATATACAAAGCAAGGGGTAGTATGAAATGGGAGTCAAGTTGTTGAAATGGTAACACAATTCCAGGTGCATTGTACATATAAATTGCTTTGTTAAATGGCAAGTAATTCCATATATAACATAATATTGAGATACGTAAAGACTGGGGTTGATTGGGAGGGGTGAATGAGAATATTGAAAGGGTGACATTGACCAAGATGCACTGCAACCATAAACTGTTTCAGTGAATGGCAACTCCTTTGTACAACTTCTTAAAGATATTAAAATATTCAAAAAATTAATTATGATGGTTGAATAGAGAGTTGCACATCAATTCAATTCCCATTTAAAAATATTTTTAACCTGAAGCTTTGGAGAATAAAATTCAAATAATAAAACATTATGAATCTTTTTTTCTGAAAATTTGAAATTTAAATCAAAACTACTTTGCTTTTTGTCAACCATTGGGCTTTTATAAGAGAATACTTCAAAGTAAGTGGCTTACAAACATCAGGAGTATATTACTTATAATCTAGAAGCTTGAACATTGATTATAAAAAATGGTTATTCAAATCAATTCCTTGTCTTACGGGGGTCTACTTTCTAGTTCATTATACTTTATTTACTGGATGTTCACATGGCAGAGTAGTTATATTGGGCTTCTTTTATCAGGATCATTATTTCAGGGTCATCTCTGAAAGGGTAATTCTAATGTCACCAGACAGGTGAATACAATTTCAAAATATGTATTTGGGAGGAGTTACATCGTCCAATATATTTTGCAACTTTTGTTTTAACTCAGTGTAGTTTATCATTTGGATATTATTTCATAGAAAATAATAACTTAAGGACAAACCTATAACAAGTAAATCATATGAATGGTTCTTCTTACAATGGGAATATTTATAGTGATGACAAAGCGAAGTATGATTGTTTTGTGGCTCTTGAACTAGATCAAAGGTAATGATATAAACATGGTGTAACCTTTCTAAGACCCTTCTGATGTATTTGAACAATCTCCATTGAGTTAATTGCTTTCAGAAATACAGATCTCCTTTGATTTTAATAATGTCTGCTATTAGGACTCCCACAGACACCAAAATTAGAGGATGCTAATTTCTCTGATAAAATAAATAATTGTTATAATTAATATAACATGAAGATTGTAATATTATTAGCATTTTAAATACTACTGTTCACATTATATAATACATTTACATCCTTTGGTTGCATCAATTTTTAGAATATTTATAACTAAATGTAAATTGTTTGTAAATAGTTATTTGATGATTATAGAAAATGAGAAAAAGCTTTGTGTACATATTTACTACAGATACAAACATTCACGTGGTTATTTCTGATCCTTCATTTGTTGGTTTCATTCATGCATAGAGAACAGGCAGAGAAATGACAATTACAAACTTGCAATTACTAAAGGGTTAACTTACATGAAATTTATGTTGGGCTAAATAGCAGATTTTATAAATTAAATTGTTTTTGTCCCTTCCTTCCTTCCTTCATTTTTTTCTTTCCTTCCTTCCTTCCTAACTTCCTTCTTTCCTTCCTTTCTCCCTCCTTCCCTCCATCCCTACCTCTCTCTTTCTCTCTTCTTTCTTTCTCTTTCTTTTTTTCTTTCTTTCCTTCTTTTTCTTTCTTTCTTTCTGTCTGTCTTTCTTTTCCTTTCTTCCTTTCTTTCTTTCTTTCTTTCTTCCTTTCTTTCTTTCTTTTTCTCTCTCTCTTTCTTTCTTTCTCCCTTTCTTTCTTTCTCTCTTTCTTTCTTTCTTTCTTTCTTTCTTTCTTTCTTTCTTTCTTTCTTTCTTTCTTTCTTTCTTTTTTTCTTTCTTTCTTTCTTTCTTTCTTTATTCCATTCTTCCTTTCTTTCTTTTACTCAGAATATTTCTTAAGACTATAGAAAAATACCAAATGTTCTACTCCAAGGTGTTATGAGGAATTATAACTATTAAGTAGATTAATATTAATTTTAATAACCTATGCTATATCTTAAAACAAATTTTACTAAAAACCACTTCACAAAAGTTGGAGTATATGTAACAAATATGACATTTCATGATATTGTTTATTTCTTCAAACTAAAATAAGAATTTACACATAATATTTTCCATGTCTCTCTGTGTATGTGTGTGCGTGTGTTTTGTTCTTGTAATTTGAACTCAAGGCCTATCCCTTAGTTTTATTCACTCAAGTATAGTGTCCTAACATTTGATCCACAACTCCACTCCTGGCTTTCTCTCTCTCTCTCTATCTCTCTGTATGATTGAGATGTGTCTCACAAAATTTCTTGCCAAGGCTGGCTTTTAACTCCAGCTTCCAGCGTACCCAGGATTAGAAGCTTGAGAAACTCATATTCAGCATGGATATAATATATTTAAATATAAAATAAATTTCTCGTTATTTGAATTGCAGAGGTCAATTTAACAAATTAACATTTAGATATTTATTTAGTTATTAAATCTGAACCTGCACTGTGGAAAAATACTTTTCATTTTTATGAAAAAATATACACTCGAAGGTTTAAATGACAGAATCTTTGGACAAATTAAAATACTCTATTACTCAAAAGCGACAAAAAGATCATTAATCAAATGTCTCATGTAAGCTAAAATCAATAGGCTCTGTCAGTCTGAATGAAGCAATTTGTCATTAACGTTAATTTTTATCTATTGTGGCTACATGATTTTCTATTCTTTTTACCCTATACGTTTTTGACATAAAATGTAGATTCATATAATTTTTGAGTATGCAGAAATCTTAGTTACTGGTCATGTATTTCTGAGGTTCGAGTAGAAGTGGTTTCAGAGGTTAATTTCATGTATTTTATGTCAACACTGACTTTTAGAAATTGAATCAATCTAAATATGAGATAACTAAAGCAAGATATTCCATGACGTATCCAATTATTCCTATAGATCTGAATATAACTTATTGTTGAATGGCAGGAAAATCATATTATACCTACTCTCTATAGAAGTGATAGTATTCATTTTCCTTCTACTTGAAAGAATGAACCTCGCTATAGATGACAAAAAAAACTTGAATGAAAATGCCGTAAAATTAGGAAAAATTCAAGCCATTATGAGTTAGATGAAATAGTCATTTTTGAAGATAAAAAATGAAATATCTTGACGCTTCCTTATCTGTTAAATAAAATGTATTTGCACTCAAAATATTTCATTCATCTCTCCAGCAATTGTATAACCTAACCAACTCCAAGCCAAATATCTCCTCTGATTAATTCAAGTAAATATTTAGGAACAGAAGTTATACAATTGTACAGAAATATCTACCCACCACTCTAGAAATTAAATCTGAAATCATAAAGGATTGGGATTAATAATTAGTTTTCACTATGTTGCCATAAAGAGGTGGTGAACATTTTCAAGTGGGCACAATTGTAGAGATTTGGTCACTCTGAACTTGTGATCAAAGAGGACAATAAAATCAAAGACCTTTCCTCCTCTTCCTTCTTTTTCTTCTCTGTCTCCATCTCCCTTTCCTTCTCCCTTTCTTTTTCCCTCTTCCTCTCCCCCTCCTCCTTTTTCTCCCTCTCCCACTCCTATTCCTCCTCTTCTTTACTTCCTCGCTTCCATGAAAACACATACTCCATCGCAGGTTCCTGACCTGGGGTACTGTGCCACCACCAACCCAAAGCAATGAGGATAAGAAACATGAACTGACATGTATAAAATCAGAAGGCAAGATTAATCTTTCCTCCTTTTAGGTTGATTTTATAAAGTATTTTGTCATATTAATAGGAGACTGACATAGCATGCTGTCATTTAGTACAAGGGATAAGATAATGAAATGATTGATTAAATTAATATTATAGTAGGGCAAATCTACTTTAAAATATCAGATGTACTTCAACAAGAGGCAAAAAATTCATCACTATGATTTGCTATGAAAAGACAGCAGAATTCAATCTGTTCCTCAATGAAATTGATCTATAATTGGCAGTGTTGTCAATTTTATAAATTATTTATTAAGAGTGAAGAACAAATGCCAACTCAAACTGCTTGATATAAAATTTACTTTGCCCCTGTAAACAGCCTTTGAATTCTATCTATATTTGGTCCCTAAAATGACTTGTATTTTATTCTAAGCATATTTTTAATTAACTTTAAGTACGTAATTGGGGGTTGCTGTTTGACCATGCAGTTTATAAATAGTGTTTAGTGAGTTATTTTGGTTTCCTTTTTTCTCTCCTGAGGTTTGAACTCTGGGCCTGGGTGCTGCCCCTGAGCTCTTTTGGATGAACACTAGAACTCTATTACTGGAGGAACAGTAGTACTTTCAGATTTTTCTGAGATTTAAGTGGAGATAAGAATCTCACAGACTTTCCTGCCTGGGCTGGCTTCAAACCTCAATCCTCACCCTCCTGATTATTTAGGATTACAGGCATGAGCCATTAGTGCCTGTCTTAATACATTGCTTCCTTTTTTTTGGCCAGTCCTGGGTCTTGAACTTAGAGTCCTGACAATGGGCAATGTCCTTGAACTTCTTTTCCTCAGGCTAGCACTCTACAATTTCTATCACAGTGCCAATTCCAGAATTTTTGTTTATGTAGTACTGAGGAATCAAACCGAGGGCTTCATACTACCACCAAGTCTACCACTAAGCCACATTCCCAGCCCAGTATAATGCATCTTGATGATCATTTTCCCTCATCCTTCTCAATCCTATCTCATCCCTCAATTTATATAATTTTGTAGAATAGTCACTGACTCGCAATATCATGTATAGTCATGTAGAGGATATGCCACAGATCATATTTTATAGATAATCTAATTCATCAACATACTAAACTTATGCATTACAGAATTCTGTGATTTTAATTTCTAAATTATCTCTCAGATTCACCCACTACTATTCTAAAATTTTTCCTAAGGTTAATGCAAATGCAATCTGTAATTCTTCAATAAAATACAATGATTCATAGAAAGTTACAGTTGGACTATGAACATCACCTTCAGTTCTAGAATATTTTGTCATCACAACCCTCTCAAAATACTCCAGTATTTATTAGTAGTCACTTCCTGTCATCATTTCAACCTACAATCCATTGACCAACCATTACTTCATAGTCTACCACTACAGATGTGCCAATTTTATAAAGCTAATTTAATTAGAAAATGAAGTTTATTTTATCTATTTCTCCCATGTAATATTAGTGTTTCCCAAGTAAGTTCATATAAATTTTTCTCAATTATAGAGCATATTGTTTTGTATGCATTTGAATAATTGTATAATATCCTCAATTGACATTTCAATATTTTATTATATATTATTGTAAAAGGTTTTGCTATGTATATTCTTGTACATGTGTCTCATTGGGCATGTGTTGAAATCTATTTTGTATATAAAATTATGATTCAAAATGCTGGATAATAGAGCAACTATATGTGTAATATCTTAAAGATTGTCAGTATGTTTAACAAACTGACTATATCATTTTAAGTGCTAAACACCAATGTATAAGGATTCCAATTTCTACATAGTGGTTGTGCAGTGCTGTCTTGTTTCTATTTCCACTAATCTCTATATGTATGCAATGTCTAGGTAGGTTATGTTCTTTCCATATGTTATTTGGTTGTTGACATATTATTACAAAGATATGTATTTGGACTTTTTGATAACTTAGTCAGGATGGTTAAGTTTTTCATTGGCATTAATATGCCCTTAATATATTTCTGATTCAAGTCTCTTTAAATAAGTGTATATGTATACATACTATGTGTACGTATGCATATATTCATACTTACATGTGTATATATACAAACAACTATATATGTATACACATAAATGAATATGCAGATGTATATATACATGTATATAGACACATATATATATATATATATATATATATTATTATTTTCATTTGTCCGTAAGCTATCATTTTACTTTATTTGCCAAACATGTCCTTTATTGGCTTTAGCAATAAGCAGTCTTAAATATAGGTTCAAGTCTAACATTTTAGTATTATCTTAGACACCAATGGCCTTCTATTCTAATGAGCCATGAGCCCCAACTGTTGACCAAATTTCTTAGTTTGTTTACACAATTACTATAATCATGTATTTTCTCATCTATCATTGTTTCATTTCACCACAGAATCTGTATTTATCCTTTATGTCATGCTTGAATACCAATGCCTTTGGAAGATATTTATTAATTGGTGTATATTAATTTTATGACGAAATCGTATTGAAGTATTTTGCACACTCACATATTAATCAAGGGCCTGATTAACCTGTTTCTGTCTTTCTCAATTCCCTTAGCCCTTTATTTTTCAATGGTTTTCTGTGAATGTCCTTGTGCTATCTCCACACATCGTCAAAATCTATTTCAGTGCTCTTCACCCACCATCATTGAAAATTATACCATGTTGAATATAAAGACAAAAATCTAAATAAATAGAGACATATAATTTTTATGGATTGGAGGATGCATATTGTCTCCTGCTTCCTCCCCCCCCCCAATTTTTGGTCATTCTTGGGGCTTAAAATCTGGGCCTGGGTACTGTCCCTCAGCTCTTCACCTCAAAGTGAGTGCTGTACCCCTTGAGCAACTTTGCCACTTCTAGATTTCCCATGGTTAATTGGAGATAAGAGTCTCACAGACATTCCCATTCCAGCTGCATTTGAACCACAATCCTCAGATATCAGCCTCCTATGCAGCAAGGATTATAAGCATGAGATATCAGCGCCCAACTTCACAATTTTATTTATAAGTTTTTAACAATTTCTTAAAACACCTGACCAACACACTTTAATTCATTGACAAAGGAATATAAACTGGAATATATTTCTCTGTCCAATATTAAAACTTTTAGTGTAAAATTGTCATATTTGTAGAGGAAAGATTATATAGCTAAATGGGTCTGTAGGGCACCATATTAGAGCCACATACATATTATCAAGGAATATTTAATAAAAGTGTAAAACCAAACACTTGTGGAATGACATTTTCTTTAATAGTGGTGATAGATTAGACAGTATTTGGGAGAAGTAAAAAGTGAATGTTGACTTAAATATAATAATTTCTTCAAATATTCTCTTAAAGCAGGTTTTGAAGGTGGCATATAAAACAAAAAGAGTGATGTAAATATAAAGCAAAGGAAGATGTCTTGACAATTTTGGAGATGAAGCATACTTAAATATGGCATTAAAATTATAAGAAAGGAAAACTTGATATAGTAGAACTCAATAAAAGTGTAAAATAATTTAGTCTGTAAAAGCTCATATACAAGTAATGAATAGAAGTTGGGAGCAGGTGGCTCATGTATCACATCCTACTTGGGAGGCTGTGATTTGAGTATTGTGTTTGAAGACAGCCCACAAAATAAAGTCCTTGAGAATCTTATCTCTGCTTAATCAGCAAAAAAGCCAGAACTGAGGCAGGACTCAAATGGTAAATTGTTAACAAAATGCAACAAATCTCAGGGGCCCTGAGTTCAAACCCCAGGACCATACATACATGTAAAAAAGTAATAGTAGTAATACTAATAGTGATGATGGTGATGATGATGATAATGATGATGATGATGGAAGGTACCCATAGTCAAGGATAAAATAGTTACAAATCCTGTATCTGAAGCATGCCTCAAACCTAGAGTCTACATAGAACTCTCAAAACCTAATGTTAAAAAAATCAATTAGAAAACATCAAAGTACCCCTTGTGAAAAATAAGCACAAGAAAATTATCATCAGTCATCAAATGAATGAACATTAGAACTAACATGACATCATAAAACATATATGAGAATTACTTCACATAATACAATAATGTCCATAATAAATGCGATCAAGAAACAGAGAAACTGGATGCCGGCAGGAAAACTCAAGATATAAATGAATGGTATTACCACTCCATACTTCATAAATGTGTAAAAATAATTATGTAGTAGGTGCCAGTGATTCATACTTGTAATCCTAGCTACTAAGGATTCGGAGAGCTGCGAATCATGGTTCAAAACCAGCCTAGGCAGGAAAGTCCATGAGACTCTTATCTGCAATGAGCTAACAAAAAACTGGCAGTGGCTCAAGTGGTAGAGCACTAGCTTTGAGCTGAAGAGTTTAGAGAAAGCGTCCAGGCTCAGATTTCAAACCCCACAGCCGCCAAAAGTAAAAATAAACAGGTAAAAATAAATATTTTGACATAAATGTTAAAATATATATTCTAAAACTCTTTAAATCTTCACCAGATATAATAGTTTACATAAATGTAGGGAAGTGTTTTCTGGTCTTAGTTGTCATTGAATCAATTGTGTAAATCACATATTTCTCATTCAATTCATATTTATGTTTATATACTCATATGTCATAAATATAATTAAGTGATAAGTGATAGCCAGTGCTGTTTATGGAATCTCTCTTGGCTTCCTAACATTAACCCTTCTACCCTAAATCTATATGCCCTCCAACCTTGCCAGAGTTTTCATTTACAGTAACGTTACTCATTTCATTGAAGCAGAAAAGTATAAGCCATAGTCATTGTTTGGAATAGCTGTCACATTTACATGCATTTCACTTAGTTTAAGAACCATGCCAGTAATAGCAAAATGTCTTTTGAGCTATTCAGTATCGTAAGTGATGAAAATCTTTATTATACACCTATTTTTTGACTAACATCTTATTCCTCAGGAAAATCTTTTTGTGAAACTCTGTGTTCCTGATTAGAGGATGGAACAAAGGCAATAATGAAAATAGTCAAGTAAAATACTTGAAAACATTATAAAAAGCAATAACAGACACTCTTGTTTTGACTGGTTTCAATGAAAATGTACATTAAAGTTTCACGTTTTTGTTATCATTTAAACTTCAATTAGCAGTGTAGAAGGGAACAGAAAACTTTGAAGACAGCTTGACTTTGAACAATTCAACATAAACATAATGGATTTATCTTGTTTTTCTGTGTAGTTGCCAAAATAATAGCAATGGCCAAATGCAGGAAAACAACTAAGCCAAAGCAATAAACTTTTGCCTATAAAATAATTATGAGGTTCTGACTCTTTCAAAATCAGGCTTGCAAAGGGGAAAAGTGTATTTGCTTTAGTGTGAACAATAAAAAATATAAAAATCCTTTATTAATGTTTTACATATCTTGACTAGGATTTCTCTTGTTAAAGAAGAGGAAAGGTATGAAAAAGATCAAGATTGTTTGACTATTCCCAAAGATCATTCTTATTTATTAGCTATAGCAACACAAGTAGTCTTGGTTACTCTCAGTATCATTCTTTTTTACATTTAGAAGCATTATTTGTTGCTGGGTTATAAGTTGCAAACCCTTAAGTCTTAATAAAGAGTCATTTCCTATGAGAGGAAAGTTGCTGTGTAAACAAACCTAAAATATCAAAGACAGAATAGTGGAAACTATTTTCTAGCTATATCACAATCTGTAGGTGTAGATTTTGTTTCCCATTGTTCCAAGGGACCCATTTTTGTTATCTTCTTTTTCACCATCTAGTGATCTTATAACATCCTATACCATTCTGGGATTGTTATATCTTTACTGGATTCTCTAATTTCTGTTGGAAAGTTAGGAAGGATAGAAAATTGAGTTTCTGTTTCTGTTTTACTTCATTTTTTATTACTTTAGAAAATATAACCCAAAATGACATAAATTATCTTTATAATATTAGGAGACAGATTTCATTTCCCTATTCGTACCTTAGCTTTCTACATAACTGTAGTACTTAGTGATCCCCAAATGTGAAAATAAAGATAGAGAGCTCCTTATTTAGATATTATTTAGAATTTCAAGATTTCATTAATGCAAGGCCTTTAGTAGTATGTACTCATACATGTATACAAAGCCAGTGGCAACTTTTTCATATTCCCCTAAACTAGGACGTGTGTTGTCCCTGTAGTTGCATCAGTAAAAGGCTGTAGTTGACTTGGTTTACTCTATCAAATCTGTCAAATTTCGACAAGTTAAGTGGCTTGTATAATCCATATTTATCATTTTAGTTCTAAAGGACAGAAATCTCAAAGAAGTCTCACTAGATTAAAATCGAGCCACCGACAGAGCTGAAATACTTTTCAGATGATTCTAGTGGAAATGGCATTTGCTTCCTATTCCGCTTTCCAGAAACTTCAGAATATGGGTTGTTGTCTTTTCCTTTATCTTCTAATGTAGCAACTTTATATCTTTCTGAGGGTTCTTACCCTAATCATGCCCCTTTCCCACTACAGCTGGGACTTTTAAGTACCCATTTGAATATACTTCTCCTATCTGATAATTATTCAAATTTGCGCTCCTTGGGTAATGAAAGGTAATTATTTTTACAAACTTAGATAGATAGATAGATAGATAGATAGATAGATAGATAGATAGATAGATAGATAGATAGATAGATAGATAGATAGATAGATAGATAGATAGATATGTATAAAATTCAAATCTACATTTAAGGAATTAGATATTTGGGGATGATATTTTGGGAAGGTATTTCACTGCCTACCACAATAAGTGTGTAGCATTCTTTCTAATATGAACTGTTATCCTTTCATTAAATTTGACCAACATATTTCTTCTATGAATTATAACTAAAAAAATTTAGTCCCTGAAAGCAATTAATCTTGGTTAAAACATTCTCATGTACTAGAAGCCCTAAATCCCAGAGAGCAGCTACTGAAGCAGTGCTGGCACTGGCACTTTTTATACATTCTGTTTAAAATCTTCTCTTTTCAAGAACATTTGACTGCTATTATTTTGGAATTATGGTTAATATTTATTTGTCAGCTATTTTTAAAGACTATACTACCCAATACTGGTTCTCTTTTTCTAACGTATTGTGTCATCTATTTCTGAAACACAGTTATTTGAATTACATGAACTGCTTAGAAAAAAGATGTCTCTGTGTGAATGTCACGTTAAAAATGTACCTAATGGGAGTGGGGGAGGGAGAGATTGGGTGGGTGGGTGGGGGGATTCAGGGAAGGGATGTGAAGTGTAAACAAAGGAGGAGGCTGCAATGCTTGATAAGAAATGTACTCATTACCTTGCCCATGTAATTGTAACCCTTCTGTACTGTATGTTCACAAAAAATAAAAAGTAAAATTAAAAAACTAAAAATAATGTACCTAACAGCTATTTATCTTAAAAGCATTTATTTTTCATTTTGTTTAGATTCTGATAAAATTTAGCCTCTCAACTCACAAAATGTTAATGCAGTCTTATTTCATGCCTGCCAAAAGCAAACAACAAATTACTATTTATTTAAAAATTATTTTTAAAAATTTTTTTAAATTAATATTTATTTAAAAAGCTATTTTAAAAAAATAGCCAAGGCAAATGGTTTATTAGATATTTAGAGTCATGGTCCCACATTATGGTGGAAGCCAGACAGGGAAAAATCATATTTTTATTCTTCTTCGAGCCACTCTGATTTACTTGTAAGTGGAAGCAGAATGTTATGGATGTCGGAGATGACTGTTAATGGTGCTTTGCATAATAATGTCACATGTAACAGCCCCATGAGTCCTGCAGGTCTTAACACTGTACTTCATTAGTGATGTCTGGCTTTTCCTGAACAGTTTATTGGACATAAGAAGCTAAGGAAACTTCCTGCCTTGGTGGGCTTTGAACCATAATCTTCAGATCTTAATATTCAGATATTCGGATCTCCTGAATATCTATGATAGATGAAATAATAATAATATATAATAAAATAAATATAACAATAAATAATATTTGCAAGTGTTCTGATCTCAAGAATGAAACTTGGGGGAAAATGATGCAGCAAAGTTTATTGTAGTGTTCTCCGCACATTGGGAGGGCATCACAGCAGAAGTGTAGTATTTTTTCCCAATAGTGATAAGCAAGTCATGATGTGAATTTAGGAAATTTTAAGGTGCACTTTACAAATTGGAAACTGTTGTGCTAGGATGACTTTATGGCATAAAAACTTGGGATTGATTGTCATAGAAATAATAGCTTACTCTGATGAACAAATGTATACTCTTCAGGAATTAATTATTATAGATAGTTCATAGGTTTTATCTTCTACCAGAATGTGGCCATTTTTTGTTGACTTTTAAATATGTAACATCCCATTGGAAACTGCATCTATTGCAGAATTAAATAAAAGGCAAACAGATACTATTTTCAATGTCTCTGGTATGGTATGTTCAGAATTTGAAAATGAGTATTTAGTAGTCATAGGAATTTTGAAGGACACATATATTTTGTCCTCTTAACAATTATTCAGTTTTAAAAGTTAGTACTTTCCATAGAGTAGAACTGTTTTCTGTTATAGTATGAGACATTACTAAAATAATGTTTTTTTCAAAATAATGGCAAGTATATTCTGAAAATATTGTATAGTTTGATAACATTCAAGTTGATGACCCTCTGATAAAGAAAGGGGTAATTGAATAATATTGACTATACCAATACAGTGAAATTATATTTTATGTAGCTTATATTTTAATTAAATTTTATTGTCAAGAGGATATATAGAAGGGATTGAAGTAATTGTAAGGTAGTGAATATATAACATGAACTTTTTACCCACTCCCTCATTTTCCTTACTGTTTTCCTTCACCCCAATACCCCTCACAAGTTGTTATGTAAATTTCCAAAATTTTGTTTTGTGAGTATTGCTATTGCATTGGTTTGCCCTTTGACCTTTGTCTCGCCATTTTGTTGTTCCTCTTCCCTTGCCAAATTAAGATAAATATATATACAATGACACATGATACTGAAAACAAATACAGCAAGGAACAAGCCATAGGAGAAAACACAAAAGAAAAAAGAAATCACATAGTACATTAAAAACAACAACCACAAAGAAAAACCTCTGTTTCCATATGTAGGAGTTCATTTTGCTCAGCATCATCTTACACATAGCTATTGAACAATTGTGCTCATCTGCTAGGACAATCCTAGATATTCCTACTTATTACAAATGAGGGAAACCATGGAATCTATTTCTTTGTGTCTTCTGTATTTTACATAGTAGGATTTTCCCAAATCTTTCCATTTCCTTATGAATTGGAAGGATATAATTCCACCTGGTATATATATATATCACATTTTGTCAATTCGCTCATCTACTGAGTGGCACATTGGTTTGAAACATGATTGCATGTAAGTATCACATAGGGCCATTCAAAAATGACAGAGCCACTTCCCCAGACATTTTAAAATCATGATTTCTATATAAGATAGGATTTCATGGTGGTCCAAGTATTGAGACATGTGTATCAGCCTAATGTATATCTTGCACTGGATTAGGCAGGAAGGTATCCAGCATCCTATAGGATAAAAATGGTAGTGACAAAATATTCCCTTGAGAAAGATATAGGAGGTTGCCAGAAGTATGAAACAGTTCAGATAATTTTGAAGGATTTAGAAATGCAAGCGCAAGTATGTCTCTTTAAATAAGAATTATGCAAGTGGAAGGGCAAAAGAAGCAGAAGAGAAGAAATAACTGACCGCAGATCATTGTCCCAAGTATAAAAGGACACAATCTATAACTTCCAAGTTAAAAAGAGACCAATATAATACGTCTCACTTAATTTAGGTGTTTTTTTTTCCAGGGCTGAGGACTGAACCCAGGGCTTTGCGCGTGCCGGAAGGGCGCCCTTCTGCTGGGATAAACCCCCAGCCCCAGTCCCACTTAATTAAGGTACTTGTAAAATGTTTACTTGGCTTTTTCCTAGCTTAATGCTCCAAAATAAATGAAGACGTACTTCAACCTGAACACTAACTCTGATGAGCCCTCTTTTTCTCACTTTGCACATGGAATATAATCCCTAAGTTGATTATGTTGTAGCTGATTAGAGTCAGACTAAGGGGCTTCTACTTGTACAATTATCCCAGAATAGTTTAAAGAAGTTTCGCCTGAAGATATCCAATTATATTGTCTGAAGCTATACTTTGAACACTCCCTCACACTTGAACACATAATTTCAAATTACACTTCAGCATTTCTGTGGCACATTCTACTTTGTGCCTCTGTCTTTTTGCACATTCCTTTTGAGTTCATAGTTGCTCTATTTCCATTTCATCTGTAAAAATTGCTAGGAACATTGTTCAACTACCACTTTTTGTTTGGTACTTTGTCCATGTTAAGCAATAGAGTAGTACTCACTCTCTGAGGAGAAAAGTTCCACAATATAACCATATGCCCACATTAGAGGATGTAGAATTTAAAGCATTTTGAGACAAACAGTGATATTAGAATTCAAAGGCTTCTTAGGGACATTTTCTTGGAGCTCATTAGTTTACCCAGGAGAAATATAAATATCCACAATATCTGGAGCTAATTAGTAAGTATCCGAATTAACACTAGATCTTAGACGTTGTGTTAAAACAAGTCACCATTGTATTGTTGTTACATCAGAATTCTTCCCTACTTGCAAACGGGTATAAGAAAATGAAAGAAAGGCATTAAAGCAAAATGTCTTATCTCTATAGGCATTTAATCCTAGTGGTGAGGGAAATGTCTGAACTCTTCCATTCAATAAAAGCTTGAAGTTTATAAGAGTATTTCCTACATATAAGAATTTGTGGCCGATTCATTGATTTATTTCAGCTTGGAGATATCCCTAACAAGAACTAGAGTTAAATAGAGTATATGGCAGTTATGATGTGTCAGTGGCTTTTGAGGCATTTTCTACTCTAAAGAGGAATCAATTCCAGAAGTCTTCAATCACATCAGCAAAGCTGTATGTTCAACCTAATACTTGGTTTTACTTTTCCTACATTTATAATGAATAGGCTGATAAAATATCCAAACATATCTAAAGATATTTCAATAAAATCTCAAACTGTTGTGGATACATGGGTCACTAATTGGAACTGTAGGACAAATTAGGCTTGTCTGTGCTGTAGTTCAATCTCTAATCTGCTGGCTGAACAAAGTATTCAAAAATATTCACAGAATACCTCTAAGTAAAGTTCATGAGAGTTATATCTGTATAATTTTGCTAAGGTCAGGATAAAAAGCATTTGTTCCCAGCATTTAAAATCAACAGGATCTGTTGAATTCATGGATCCAGAATTTTATGGGCTCAAAATTTTATCAAAATAACTTTCAACAAAACACTGTTCTTTTTAAACTTGTCTATATCCTTTCACTTTTCAAATCCAAATAGCATATTCCCTTCAATATCTTCCTGAAAATTCTTTCCTTCCTTTACTTAGGAAAATGTGTGTTTATTACTTTTTTGGTTCCTCGTTTTTCTCTTTGTTCCAATCTTGTCCACACTGGTGCTCACATTGCTCACATTTGTGTGAGAACTTTTCTTTTCCTCTTCCCTTCAATAATACCCCCCCAATTTTATTATCCTTTTTCATATCCATGGTGTGGATATTTTGATGATGTCTAAACAGACCTATCTTTGCATCTCTTTAATATGAACTTTAGAACTATCAAAGAGTTTTATCCCCTAAATCCATCATTTCCACCTGTGGTCCTTATTACTAAGAATATCACTAATACAGTTGCTAGCCAGACCTGTGGAAGGACCTTAGATTTCTTCTTACCCTTCTACTCCCTCCCATTAGATAAGATGAATGATCAAGATTTTCTCAGGTTTTGTCACTAATATGATTTCTATGTACTCCTTTTCATGCCCCTGACACCAGCCTGTTTCATTTACTCATCACTGTCACCTAGTCCTAAAACAACCATTTCCAAAGTATGCTTTTTCCCCGTATTTTTTTCATATTGGTCCTCTCCATCACCAAATTACTCTTTGTAAGCACACAGAGTGAAGACCTCAGACAAAAATTCTGCTATCATTCTTTGCTCACTACATTGACTGTTGGCCTTACATTTCCCATCTGTAAATGGATGTAATCTACCAGAAATTATGAAGAATATATTTGTTGACTTCTAGAGCAAGAAAAGAGAAGAGTGAAGAGACCTTACATTTTCCAACTTAACTTACAAATAAGGAAAGAGTCAAATTCAGTTTGTTGGTATAAAGTCACAAATTGTTTCATGCAGAAATAAAAATAAATTTTACCTCCTTGCTCTAAGGCCTAAGTCCTTTTAAGGTAACTACAGATATGTAAGTAGTATTATGTAAATTTTGTCATGTGTTACAGCTGTATTGAAGAACATACTCTTAATATATTACTGGAAAACATTGGTTATTGAATAGTATGTATATGAGAGCCATGGCTTTCATGTTATTTGAACTAATCACACTAAGTTGAAAAGTACAACTTATTCCATCAAAATGTGGAAATTAATGATTTTATTTATAAGAAAACAATACCGCCAAGAATAGTGAGCATACATGAAAGAGACTGTAGGAATTACATTATGGTTTTACTGTCTGTGATTACATTTCTTGATATTGAAACTCTCGTCTTGTTATTCTTATTGTATGTAATCCAAAGCTGTTGATTATTATGTATTCAATGTGGGAAATCTAGCTTCAAAATTGTGTAAAGTTTTTTTTTCCTTTTGAATCACAACATGGTCATTATCAGGGTACACTGTGGCCCTCATCATCATCATCAAAATTAATATTAGCATCATATTTGCTAACTATTGAAGTCTGATATGTATCTATGATTTTGCAATTATTTCTCTGTTGATTAATAATTTTAATGTTACCACTGTGCATACATCCATATTAAAATTTTGAACAAATAAAGAAACAAAAAAATTAAGCCATAACATGTAACTTGACTATGTGCTTATAACAAATTATGGAATAGAAATTTGAAGTATTGCAAATTCCTAACCAGTGTGAATTCACTTCCTCTCTCCCCACCACTACACACAAATATTTAAGAGTTTGAACAGAATCATTTCAAGTAATATACTGTAAATGTTACTACAATATCATGTGTATACCTAAAATACCCTTGAAAGTAATAAACTCTACTTTCTATTGAAGGTTAGTCATTCTATTCTAGGAAACTTTTGGAAAAATATACTGTATATCTTTGAAATGAAAAAAGGTCAAAAAAGAGCATAAAGTTTTAGAAGGTGTCTATCTTCAGAAATGTGTGTGTTTGTGTGTGTGTGTGTGTGTGTGTGTGTGTGAATAGAAAGACATACATTTTTAGAGATTATTTGTCATCAGAAATATATACATATGTCTACATTTATGTGTAGAATGATGTACATTACAATGAAACAAACATCTTAAAACATATTTAAAATTTAAAAAATACATCAAACCAAGTGCCACTGACTCATGCCTATAAATGGAGCTATTCTGGGTAATGAGATCTTAGATTTGTTTTTGAAACTGGCCCAGACAGAAAAGTACTTGTTAGATTCTCATCTCCAATTAACCACTATAAACAGGAATTAGCTCTGTGCCTCAAGTTGTAGAGTGCTGGCACTGAGCATAAAAAGGCTTAAGGACAATGCACCGGCCTTGTAAACAACAACAACAACAGCAGCAACAAAATATATTACATTAATTTCACAAAAGCATCTTTTAACTGCTGTGAACATTTCTTAGAAACATGAATACATGCCTCTGGAAAGTGTTAAGTAAAAGTATAGAATATTTACATCTATGTTAAATACATGACTATTTAGATTGTTTAAGATATTTAGGTAATGATTAGGAATTAAAAATAATGATAACATATCAAGACTGGTGTTTTATTCTATTTTGCAATAGTAATAAAATAATATTTGTAATGATTATGTAAAATTACTCTTGTTTGGTATTTGAATTATAATAAATGTTAAACATTTTTAAATGATTTCCATAGTAAAGAATCATTTTTAATGGTATCAATTCTTTTGTAATTTCAAAACTATTAAGAAATTTATTCCAAGGCTGGTTACTCTAAGACTGTATTTGTTTTCTTATTCTAGTTTTCATATGTTGGTAGAAATTAAAATTCCAAAAATTCAATGGATGTTGGCATTCAGGAACATCTTCATAGATACTAATATTAGAGCCCCTTAAATGGAAATGCTTTATTTCATTTGTTAATTTCACAAATAAATCAAGATTATTGTGTATTTTGTTTCTTTTCATTGCTATTAGATCTTATCCTGAGAATACTTTTTTTCTTAGCAAAGTAGAGAAAAGCAATTGGATTGAGCAAGTAACATATGGCTTTCATAAATCACAGGTGTACAGATTTGTTTCTTCTGTCATTTGCTAAATGTTTCTTCCAGCAAAGGTTATCAATTACTTAAAAGTGATGCATAATCCCTAGGTATTCCAGGTATCACATACACTTTTTGATTGAGTTATCTCTGTAAAACTAAAACAAACAGACCAAAAAACTCAAAATAAACAGAAATCAAATCTTTGTTCTAAAAGCTGTAGTTTACAAATAGATTTAGCCAACACCGAAAACATCTTTTTAGGTATTCTTCAATTTGTGTGAAGTATCTTTAACAATAGTTTTTTGGGTTTTTTTTTTGCTAACATGTAATTCACATGCCATATATTATCTCCTTCTATAGTATACAATTTAGTGATTTGGAAGTGAATTGTACAATCATAGATTTTCCAAGCCTAATTTTCCCTTGCATTTCTTCAAACAGAAATGGTGTAAATTTTAGAACAGACATTAAAATAGATATAAAATTCACTTACAATAATTTGTCCAGCATACATCCTCTATTGTGTGTCTTATCAAAATTCGTTTTGGGGGATTATTTCCAAGGTCTCACACAGACTATTGAAGTGCACTGTCAGTGAACTACATTCTATGTCCAAATAAGTTTTTTAATTCTCTTTAATACACACATAGAAGTGTAATGGCTGAATCATATACAATTCTCTTTGACCTTTTGAAGACTTGAAAACTTGCTTGCTAAAATGATTGCAGTATTATACAAATCAATCTACTATGTGGAGTATATCAATTTCTCCACAAATGCATTACTATATTTTGCGTCATCTATTTATATTATGGTCATACTTGTGAGTTTTCGTTTTATATTTTCTTAGAAACTAAAGAGGAGCTTATTTCATATGCTCCTCCTATTGACTATTAATTTACATATGTTCTTTAAAGAAATATCCTGTTTGGGAAAACATTATATAAAATTAGAAGATATAAAAGTACTTAAGAATCAGTATCATTGTAGCATTAACATTGTACCATTAACAAATATGTGCCCTCTATCTGTTGGATATGTTTTCACTTCTTTCATAGAATTATAAAAGGTTATCAGCTGATATTAACCAATACATTCTTCTTTTCTTTAGCCACTAATGCTTTCCATGTCAAATTTTTAGAAACTTTTACTGATCCAATGTCATGAATTTTTACATTTATGTTTTATAGGTTTTTACATCTCACATTTAGTTTGATAATCATATTTTATTTTAAAATTTTGTATAAGGTTTGAGGAAGTAGTCTAAGCTCATTCTTTAAATCTAAAGAGGCAATAGTGCAAATACACCAATTTAAGATTCTATTTTTATTTAATAAAGTCATGGCATCCTCTTCAAAATCTGTTGACCATAAAACTAAGAATTTATTTTTGACAAATCTGTTACATTCTTCTATGTGTCTGTTCTTATAGTAGACTAAACATGGTAATATGATTCAAATCTAGTATGAGGGCTCAAGCTACAGCAGTTTACAAAATTGTTCTGACTGACCTGTATTCCTTGAATTTACATACAAATTTATTGAGCAGGTGGACCAGTATTTAACAGTTATCTAGATGTTTGATAATCAATCATATTTGGCACTTTGTGAAAACACACGATCCCAGATATTACATATAGTAAAATGTCTTAAGAGAATGCTTGAAAAAACTAAAATTAATCTAGGAATGAGTTAAAATTTAGATAACACTATAGCACAATAAACCTGAATGATAATGATTTGAGCTGTACTACAGAGGAGAGTGAGAGGGGATAGAATAGAATGATGGACCACATGCGAGCTGTATGTCATTGGTTTTGTGTATGTCATTGGTTTTGTGTTTCAAAAAACAGAAAGTCTTGAGAGAGGAGGAGGAGGAAAATAATTAAAGTGTCCTGAATCAAGTTTCTTTTTAATCCACCTAATAGTGTGGACTGAGAGTCAGAGAAGATGGGAAAAAATAAAATTGAAAATAAAGCATTGTATAGACCTGTTACAATGTAAAGAAATTGTAATAAGATTGTGATAATTAATTACCAAAGAAATAAGAGAAAGAATAGGTAAAATCTAAAGGCAAAAAGAATGAAGAGAAAAAAGAAGCAAAGTAAAACCTTTATCAACAAACGCAAGGGTTTGGAAGTGGAAATATTCTAAGTAACAATAAAATAACAATAAAATTTGCTAACATGGATAGAATATGGATCACATTGTAGCATATATAATTTTGAAAAAACATACTAGGAATGAAAATTTAAAAGTCATAATTTAAAGCACTATTTACATTATAACTGCACAGTATAGTTCAGAGGTAAAAACTTAGTTTAGCATATGTAAAACAATGTTATCGCAAGTGATATCCCAGTGATATCCCAAGCATTACAAACTACACACAAATCATACACACACAAAAACCACATAAACACACACACATACCACATACACACATTGGGATTATTATTATCATATTAAACAAAAGAAATTACCACAAATAGTAAAAAGTAATTTAATATAGTAAATCATAATATTGCTTGTACTATTTAAAAGTTTAGTAGAAATAAAATAGTCACAATATACTTGGATTCTTATAGATTAAGTTAATTGAAAAATAAGAAATTGAAGACATGATAACCTTTGCAAACAAGTTTTAAATAATGAACATTTTGAAGCATTTATCCTTTTATTTTGACAAAATATTGATGTTACTGGTGATAACCAGCTGCTCTATATCTCACTAGGGATGGCCATATCTCTAATCATTTCAATATGGATATTTTTATAATGAGGTCTCAGTTTCTCAGGCTCCCCTGAATTACAAACCCTATTCACAGTTACTACCATAACTAGAAAATGGAAGCCACAAATCACCTTGCCCAGCTCAAACTTATTTTTAATTCAAGTACAAATATTTACAAAA
Organism: Dipodomys spectabilis; assembly: GCF_019054845.1. Taxonomy (NCBI): domain Eukaryota; kingdom Metazoa; phylum Chordata; class Mammalia; order Rodentia; family Heteromyidae; genus Dipodomys; species Dipodomys spectabilis. The sequence goes on from NW_024871126.1 coordinate 430,664, forward strand.
AATAACCGGGTTATGAAGTTTTTCTTAATAAAGTATGTGTTTCTTGGAAATATAGTAAGTATTTGTTACCTGGAAAATATGTTTAGAACTATAAGAAAATAAATTTATTTAAATTCACCTTCCATATATAAATTAAGGAAATAATTTTAGATATTCACATGTTAAATATTTTAAAAGCAAAATATATGTGCCTGAATAATTTACATGTGTTAAAATCATGCAAAATTAAATTAACTAATCCTACAACTATGAAAAAAGAATTACCCTAAAGAAACAAAAGAAATTCAAAATTTGAAATTTAGAAAATAAAATGAATTGCACTGTTTAGTTGACCTAAATAACTGCAAACCATCTGTATATCAATTTTATAATGAAAATACATGAACAAAGAAAGCAAAAGTACAGTAGTTGTTTGAGTGTAGAAATAAAACCCATGGAGGGGATATCAATGTTCCTTCCATAAGAAATGTACTCATTACCTTATGTAACTGTAACCCCTCTGTATATTACCTTCACAATAAATAAAATTGAAATTAAAAATGAAACAAATAATATATCAATTAAGAATTCTTAAAAGCCATTGGTCAAAAACTTTGTAAAATCTGCCCCCAGTACCCGAAGGATATACTTTGATGATAATATTTAAACACATAAATTTCAGCAGAGAAGCAAAAAGTTTAAAAACTGTTACAAAGTAAAGTTATAGGTCAGAATATAATACTATAATAATACTAGATGATTATTTTTAATTTTAATTTTTACTGTGAAAATACTGTACAGAGGGATTACAATTATATTGGAAAGATAATGAGTACATTTCCTATCAAGCATAGTAGCCTACTCCTTTGTTTCCCCTTCCGATCCTCTCCCAGTCCCCCCACCCAATCTTCCTCATCACCCACCAAAGTTGTAAGTTTGTTTTTCCATATAACTACTTGTACATCTCATTGTTGAAATGGATTCACCTGTATACTTATTTAAATGATTTGTTTTTTCCCTTGCCCACCACAAATTATATGAACCTCAAATACAGTGAAAGCAGGAGTTATGGTATTGGGGAGGGACATACAAAGAAACAAAGAAATAATCTTATAAATGTGTTAGAAACAATCACCTGAAAGAAAAAGAAAACATTGAAATACATATCATGGTGTTCATTTCCCTAACATCAACTTATCTAACCTTTTCTGCTTGACTCAGACATATAATAGTTATTGCAAATAAGGGAAACCATGGATACTAAGTTTTTTGGGCCTGGATTACTTCATTTAATATAATTTTTTCCAAGTCTTTCCATTTCCTAAGAAATGGTGCAATATCATTCTTTCTGATGGAGGCATAGAATTCCATTATGTATATATACCACATTTTCTTTATCCATGCATCTACAGAGGGGCATCTGGGTTGGTTGCATATTTTAGCTAGGGTAAATAAGGCTGCAATAAACATAGACGTGCTGGTAGCTGAAGTGTGATCTTGTTTGTGAACATTTGGGTAAATGCCCAAAAGTGGGATTGCTAGGTCATAGGGGAGCTCTATGTGGAGTCTTTTGAGGAACCTCCATACTACTTTCCAAAGTGGTTAAAAAAGTTTACACTCCCACCAACAATGCAATAAGGTTCCCTTCTGTCCACATCCCCTCCAGCATCTGTTGTTATTATAGTTCTTGATTATAGCCATTCTAAATGGGGTAAGGCGGTATCTCAATGTTGTTTTGATTTGCATTATTTTTATGGCTAGAGAGTTTGAGCATTTCTTCATGTTTCTATTGGAAATCCTTCTTTCCTCTTCTGAGAAATTTCTCTGTAAGTCTTTAGCCCACTTATTTATTGGGCAGTTGTTTCTTTGAAAATTTGTTGATGGGGAATTTAATTTTTTGAGTTCCAAGTATATTTTAGATATGAGACCCTTGTCTGTTATATGGCTAGTTAAGATCTTCTCCCAATCCGTGGGCTTTCTATTCATCTTGCTAGCTATGTCCTTTGCCATGCAGAAAATCTGCAATTTCTTGCAATCCCATTTGTCGAACCTTTCTTTGATGTGTTGTGTTTCTGGGTCTCTATAAGAAAATTTCGGCCTGTGCCATGGAGACCTGGGGTTTCTCCCATTAAATCCTGTAATGTTTTAAGCGTGGTTACTTTGACTCTGAGGTCTTTGATCCATTTGGAGTTAATTCTGGTGCAGGGTGATATATAAGGATCTAGATTTAGCTTTCTAGAAGTGAGAACCTATTTTGCCAGCACCATTTACTGAAGAGGCTGATTTTATTCCATTCTATTTTTTTTAGCTCCCTTATCCTTATCCAAGATTAAATGGCTATAGGTCTGTAGTTTCATTTCAAGGTTTTCAATTCTATTCCATTGGTCCTGAGGTCTGTTCTTGTGGCAGTACCAAGCTGTTTTTATTACTATGGCTTTGTAGTAGAGTTTGAAATTTGGTACTGATATTCCTCCAGCACTATTCTTTCTGTTAAGGATCATTTTAGATATTACTGGGTCTTTTATTTTTCCATATACATTTTTGGATTTCCGCTTTTATTTCCTTGAAGAATGAGGATGGAATATTGATAGGTATCGCATTGGATTTGAAGATAGCCTTGTGAAGTATCGCCATTTTGACGATGTTGATCTTTCCAGTCCAGGAACATGAGAGTTATTGCCACTTGTTTTTTCATAAGGCAAAGTTCTTTGATTATTTAATCTCAAATTTAATGATGACATTACAATTCTATGTGTGATTAAATAATTCTTATAAAACTCATTGAGTGTTTTAGCTACTTTAAAGGCTCAGGTATTTTTTTTTATTTTAATTTTATTTTTTGTGAACATACTGTACAGAGGGGTTACAATTACATGGGCAAGATAATGAGTACATTTCATATCAAGCATTGCAACCGCCTCCTTTGTTTGCCTTCACATCACTTACCAGCCACCCCCCCCCCCCCCGTGCTCCCACACAATCCCCCCGCCCCCAGGCAACAAAGTTGTAAAGTTCGTTTTTGACATGACAACTTGTACTTCTCATATTTGCATCGGGTCCACCTGTATCCTTAAACGACTTATTTTTGCCCATCTCCTCCCCAAATTATACCGACATGAAACAGGGGTGATACTGTGGGGGAGGGACATACAAAGCTACAAAGAAATAATCTTATAAAAGAGTTAGAAACAAATGCACGAAAGAAAAAAAAAACATTTAAATACATATCTAAGGGTTCATTTTCCTAACATCACATTATCTGATCTTTCCTGCTTGACTCATATATATACTAGATATTGCAAATAAGGGAAACCATGGGACCTATGTTTCTTTGGGCTTGTATTACTTCACTTAATATATTTTTTTCCCAAGACTTTCCATTTCCTAACAAATGGGGAAATGTCAATTTTTCTGATGGAGGCAAAGAATTCCATTGTGTATATATACCATATTTTCTTGATCCATTCATCTACTGAGGGGCATCTAGGTTGGTTCCATATCTTAGCTATGGTAAATAATACTGCAATAAACATAGTTGTGCTGGTAGCTTTAGTGTGCTCTTGTTTGTAAACATTTGGATAAATGCCCAATAGTGGGATTGCTGGGTCATAGGGGAGTTCTATGTGGAGTCTTTTGAGGAACCTCCATACTGCTTTCCAAAGTGGTTGAACAAGTTTACATTCCCACCAACAATGAAGTAAGATTCCCTTCTGTCCACATCCCCTCCAACATCTGTTGTTGTTAGAGTTCTTGATTTTTGCCATTCTAACTGGATTGAGGTGGTATCTCAATGTTGTTTTGATTTGCATTTCTTTTATGGCTTCTATGGCTAGGGAGGTTGAGCATTTCTTCATGTGTCTATTGGCCATCCTTCTTTCTTCTTCAGAGAAGTTTCTCTTCAAGTCTTTAGCCCACTTATTTATTGGGCACTTGTTTCTTTGAGGATTTGTTGTTGGGGGATTTAATTTTTTGAGTTTCAAGTATATTTTAGATATGAGACCCTCGACCGTTGTATGGCTAGTGAAGATCTTCTCCCAATCTGTGGGCTTTCTATTGATCTTGCTAGCTATGTCCTTTATGCAGAAGCTGTGCAACTTCATGCAATCCCATTTGTCCAACCTTTCTTTGATGTGTTGTGTTTCTGGGTCTCTATTAAGAAAATTTCGGCATGAGCCAAGGAGGCCTAGGTTTTGTCTAATTCCATCCTGTAATGTTTCCAGAGTGTCTGCTTTGACTCCAAGGTCCTTGATCCATTTGGAGTTGATTCTGCTGCAGGGTGATATATAAGGATCTAGCTTTACTTTTCTACAAGTAGTTAACCATTTTGCCAGCACCATTTGCTGAAGAGGTTGGCTTTCTTCCATTCTATTTTTTAGCTCCCTTATAAAAAATTAGATGGCTATAGGTCAGTAGGTTCATTTCTGGGTTTTCAATTCTATTCCAATTGTCCTGAGGTCTGTTCTTGTGACAATACCAAGCGGATTTGATTACTATGGCTTTATAGTAGAGTTTGAAATTTGGTATTGATATTCCTCCAGCAGTGTTCTTTCCATTGAGGAGCGTTTTTGCTATTCGGGGTGTTTTATTGTTCCATATGAATTTTTGGATTGTCTCTTCTATTTCCTTGAAGAATGAGGTTGGAATTTTGACAGGTATCGCATTGAAGTTGTAGATAGCCTTGGTAAGTATTGCCATTTTCACGATGTTAATCTTTCCAATCCAGGAGCATGGGAGGTTTTGCCATTTTCTAAGTTCTGTTTGATTTCATTTTTCAAGATTTTAAAGTTTTCATCAAAGACATCCTTCACTTCTTTGGTTAAGTTAATTCCTAGGTATTTTATATTTTGAGGGGCTGTTACAAATGGAGTTACTTCCCTAATTTCAGACACACTTTTCTCATTGTTGGCATACAGAAAAGCCATTGATTTTGCCAAAGTTTTGAATCACCCTGAGTAATTTGGGAGTGGAGTCTATGGGATTCTTTAAATACAAGGTCATGTTATCTGCAAAGAGCGAGAGTTTTATTTCTTCTTTCCCTATTCAGATCCCCTTTATGTTTACATCTTGTCTTATTGCTGTAGCTAGACATTCTAATACCAGAATGAAGAGAAGTGGACAGAGTGGACATCCTTGTCTTATTCCTGAGTTAAGAGGAAATGGCTTTAGGTTTTCACCATTAAGTATAATGCTGGCTGTATGTTTGTCAAATAAAGCCTTTATTGTATTGAGGAATGTTCCATGGATTCCTAATTTTTCCAAAACCTTCATCATAAAGGGGTGTTGGATATTCTCGAATGCTTTTCCTGCATCTATTGAGATAACCATGTGGCTCTTTTCCTTGCTCCTGTTGATGTGATGAATAATATTAATTGATTTGTGCATATTGAACCAGCTTTGCATCCCTGAAATGAATCCTGTTTGATCGTGGTGTATGATTTTTTGGATGAATTGTTGAAGTCGATTCGCCAAAATTTTGTTGAGAAGTTTTGCATCAATGTTCATCAAAGAAATGGGTCTATAGTTCTCTTTCTTTGATAAGTCCCTGCCTGGTTTTGGGATGAAGGTTATGATGGCTTCATAGAATGTGTTTGGTAGTGAACTTTCTCTTTCAATTTCATTGAAGAGTTGGAGCAGTATTGGTGTGAGCTCTGCTTTGAAGGCCTTGTAGAATTCCGCTGTAAAACCATCTGGTCCTGGACTTTTCTTAGCTGGAAGGTCTCTTATTGCTGTTTCTATTTCAATGCTTGATATGGGAATGTTAAGATGGTTTAACTCATCTTGATTTAGTTTTGGCATGTCTATGTTTGCTAGGAAAATGTCTATTTCTGTCAAGTTTTCAAACTTATTAGCATAATGTTTTGAGAAGTATTCTCTTATAATGTTCTGAATCTTGGTTGTTTTCATGGTGATGTTTCCATTCTCATCTCTAAGTTTATTTATTTGGGTGTGTTCTCTTCTTTTTCTGATAAGATTTGCTAAGGGTTTGTCAATTTTGTTAATTTTTTCGAAGAACCAACTCTTTTTTTTGTTCTTTCTTTCTATAGTTTCTTTGGATTCTAATTCATTTAATTCTGATTTAATTTTAATTATTTCTTTCCATCTACTGGTTTGCGGTTTTTCTTGATGCTCTTTTTCAAGTAGGTTCAGATGTCTCATTAAATTGTTGATTTCTGATCTCTCCAATTTGTTTATGTAGGAGCTCAGAGGTATAAACATCCATCTGAGTACTGCCTTTGCTGTGTCCCAGAGGACCTGGTAATTTGTGTGCTCATTTTTGTTGAATAGCATGAACATTTGAATTTCCTTTCTAATCTCTTCCATGACCCACACGTGATTCATCAGTGGGCTGTTCAGCCTCCATGTGTTATCAGACTTTCTTTGGTGGCTTTTGGTTTTGAGTTCTAATTTTATTCCTTGTGTTCAGAGAGAATGCAGGGTATAAATTCAATGTTTCTGAATTTGGACAAGATTGCTTTGTGGCCTAAAATGTGCTCTATTTTAGAAAATGTTACATGAGGTGCTGAGAAAAACGTGTGTTCTGATGCTGCTGGGTGAAATATTCAGTAGATGTCTGTTAAATCTAGTTGATCTATGCAGCTGTTTAGATCAGAAGTTTCTCTGTTAAGTTTTTGCCTAGTTGATCCATCTAGTGGGGAGAGTGGTGTGTTAAAATCCCCAACAATTAATGTCTTTGGATCCATGTGGGATTTGAGGGAAAGTAGTGTTTCTTGGATAAATTTGGGTGCTCCATTGTTTGGCGAATAGATATTTACAATTGTAATATCCTCCTTAAGGAGAGATACTTTAATTAGCATGTAGCAACCTTCTTTATCTCTTCTCACAAATTTTAATTTGAAGTCTATTTTATCTGATATTAGCATTGCAACTCCTGCCTGTTTATGGGGGCCGTTTGCTTGGTAGATTTTGCTCCAACCTTTAACAGTGAAAATGTGTTTGTTTTAATGGGAAGATGTGACTCCTGAAGGCAGCAGATAAAAGAACCTTGATTTTTATTCCAACTAGGGAGTCTATGTCGCCTAATTGGAGAGTTAAGCCCAGTAATGTTAAGATAAATGACTGAGAGGTATTTGGGGGTTCCTGCCATGTTATCCACTTTCTTGGGGCTTGCAAAAACTGGATTCTTCCTATGGTTCTTGGATTCTCAGTTTGGGTGCAGTTTCTTGGCCTTTATTGTGGTCTTGTTGGTTTTCTATGTGTAGGACATCTTCAAGAATCTTTTGTAGGGCTGGTTTGGTGGAGATGTATTGTTTCAATTTATCTTTGCTATGGAAGGTTTTTACTTGGCCCTCAGTTATGAAGGAGAGTTTAGCTGGGTACAGTATTCTTGGTTGATAGTTGTTTGTTTTTAGGGCATGGCATATATCATTCCAGGCTCTTCTTGTTTTGATTGTCTCTGCTGAGAAATCTGAGGTGATTCTAATTGGTTTCCCTTTATAGGTGATTAATCTATTATCCTTCACAGCTTTTTGGTCTGAGTTGGTCCTGTGTGGATTATAATGTGCCGGAGGGATATTCTATACTGATCTGGTCTATTTGGAGTTCGAGAAGTTTCTTGTATCTGAATATGCCTATCTTTTTGCATGTTTGGGAAGTTCTCTGCTAGGATCCTGTTAAACAAATTTCCTAGACCATTAACTTCTGTTACTAGATGCTCCTCTACACACATTATCCTTAGATTAGGCCTTCTGAAGGTGCCTTCCAAGTGTTGGATAGATCTCTCATATTTCTTGGACTTGTCTTGGATGATTGTATGCTCTTTCTCTATAATATCTAGGCTATCTTCAGTCTCTGAGTTTCGATCTTCTGCATGGTCTAACCTGATGTCAAGACTTTCTACTTTGTTTTTTATTTCTTTTCCTTCTAATTGTTCAGCTTTAATGGCTTCAAATTCTTTGTTGAAGCTTTGTTTTAGATCTTGTACGGACTTCTTTACTTCCTTAATTTGGTGTTCAGTGTTTGTCCTCAAATCACGTAGTTGATTGGTTATGGTTTCTTTGGACTCCCATTCCTTCTGTTGGGTTCCATTCAGCATTCCCTTTGTGGTCTCCCTGACTTCCTTCAGCTCTTTGTTAGATCCCATGAATGCCTTTAGTGATCTTTGTGTATTCTCATCCTCCTCTCTCAATTCCTATATTACTCTCTGCTTAGCTTCCTCCCGTTCATGCCATTCTTGTAGTTCTCTTTGAGTGTTGTCAGCCTGTTCATGCCATTCCTGCCTTTCTTTTTGAGTACTCTCAAGCTGCTCATGCAAATCCTGTATCAGGTTTTGAGTAGCTTCCTCACGCTCATGATATTCCTCCATAAACCTTTGGATTGCTTCCTCTCCCTCCCTCTCACGCTCATACAGAATCCTTTGTATGTTTTCAATCTTTTCTTGCATTGACCTTTTTTGGCCTCCTCTCTCTCCCTATCACGCTCATACAGAGTTCTTTGTATGTTTTCAATCTTTTCATTTATCATGTTTGCCAGCAGTGTTTGTAGAGCTATTTGGGAAATCTCCTCTGGATTATTCATTATCTGTTCTGTCCCCTGATTATCATGAGTGGGAGTGGAGATACCCAGACTTGCGATTTTTCTTGTGGTTTTCCGGCTTACTCTGCCCATTTGGAATGAAAGTAACACCAGTTTTGTGCTAGAACACTTACTTAGGGCAAGCATCAACCAAAGTCTGTATATACACAGTCAATAGTCTGCAGATACAATCTAGTTCAACAGATACCTCTATTCAACATCAAACAAGTATATATTAATGGGCTATAAACCACAAAGAAGAATTTGGTTAAACAGAAATTATTAGGGTTATGGAGAGATGTAGGTAAAAAATAGGAATAGAGTGATGTGGGAAGGCACAGGGAGAGTTAACTTAACTAGTCCTAGTCTCAAAGCAGGAAACAGTTTGGATAGGATTAAAGTAGTGAGAGAGAAATCAAGAAGAAAAAGAAAGGGAACAAAAAGAGACCATAAAAAATAGAAGATTAAAAATTAATAATATGCAGATCGAGAACAAACTATTCAAAGAAAGTTAGTATAATGAGAGAAGGGGAGGGATATAAACGAGATGTGAAAAACTTAAAAATAAAAATACCTAAAATATTATATAGGTATAAAGAGGTAGTACTGCCATTAGGGAATGTAAGTCTCAGAAGTTTTGAATTGAGTAATAAATTTGTGGATTAAGTGTGTACACAATGGGGGATAGGGTCTAATATTCAACTAGGGTTTATCTGAGGATGTGCAGAACAACAATTTAGTCTCATAAAGAAGAACAAAAGAGAGGAAAAGGTGAGAAGAATAAGGAAGAAAGAAAAAAAGATCAGAATTTCAGTCGAGCTAAGCAAAAAACAAAAAGAAATTTTTTTTAAAGAAGAAAAAAAAAGAAGGAAAAATGCACACACATATGTACCCCTAAAATAAAGATTATAAGGAGGAAAAAAAGTTACTAGAAAACAATTTTTTTCAAAAAAGGTGAAAATTAAAAATTAGAAAACGTTTTAGAAAAGAAAAAAAATTTGTAAAAGGTATAAAAAAAAACAAGAAGATTAAAATAAAACAGTTCTTTGATTTTGTGGGGGAGGTTTGGGAAAAATCCTATATCTCCCTTGTGTCTGTAATCAGCCTCTGGTTGGAGTCTCTGGTCTGCTTATGGTCCTGTGGCTTGGTCGGTTTCTTAATTCAGTTTGTTTGGACAGGCAGAAAAATGCTCTGCTTTGCCCAGGATTTTTCGATCCTCCTCCCAAGTTACTTCAATGGGACGGGGGTTTGCTTTGAGTATCACGAAAGACGGTGATGGCTTTTTCCTCAAGTTTGGAGATGCCGTGATGAGGCCAGGTTCTGGGAAGAGTTCAGGTCTTTCAGTAAACAGTAGCTTTTCCTGGTGGCTAGTTTGTGAGAAACACACAGAGCCCAGCCAGGAGCCACTCTCAGGGTTTCTGTTTACTGATGTCGAGGCTGCTAAAGGGAGGGGCAGCCTCTGGCTCTGATTACCCAATGATGAAATCCACTCCTAGGGCTGGCGCCTGAACTGGGTGACTTTTCCCTGGGTGGAGCTGAGTCTAGCAGGTCACACCATTAAGTTCTTGTGACCTGCTAAATGACCCTAGTTTTATTCCAAGTCTTGAGTTGGAGCTAGCAGCTCCTCGGAGCTTTGTTGGTATCCAAGATGGAGATCTCTGGTACTGGGGGGGGGGGGGGGGGAGGAGTGGCCTTCCCTCCTCTGCTTCCTGAGAAGGAGTGAGGACGTCAGGCTTCTACTGAAGCCGCGTCTTGGTTCCTGGGTCATCTCTGGTCTGGGAACTGGAGGATAAAGATGTGTGCTCCGTGTCGGTTCTTGCTGGTGTTGAGTAGAATTCGCTCACCTGCTCCATATGGTTCTTTTGTCCTGGACTCTCTCTGTTTCAGGTATGGCATCTGTGACCGCTGCAGCCACCCCTGTCACAGATGCTGCAGCGGCAGCTGCTGGCAAGAGCTCAGATCTGTCTCCTTGCCTGGATATTCCCTCTCTGGCCTAACTCTCTGACCTGTGATGGCACACTTGGTGTGATTCTCTGGCTTGGGACTGTTCACTGGAACTCTAAAACTGCTTTCTATGTGAGAGCTTTTTTGCCTCCAGCTTCTCCTCCGCCATCTTCCCATGTCCTTCCGTTTTTGCCACTTTCTAAGTTCTGTTTTGAATTCCTTTTTCAAGTTTTTAAGGTTTTCATCATAGAGGTCCTTCACTTCTTTGTTTAGGTTAATTCCTAGATATTTTATTTTTTGTGGGCTATTACGAATGGAATTGCTTTCCTAATTTCAGCCACACTTTTCTCATTGTTGGCATACAGAAATGCCTTTGATTTTTGAGATTTAAATTTATACTCTGCTATTTTGCCAAAGTTTTGAGTAATTTGGGAGTGGATTCTGTGTGATTCTTTAAATAAAAGATCATGTCAACTGCAAAGAAGGAGAGTTTAAATTCTTTCCCTACTTGGATCCCCATTATGTTTGGATCTTGTCTTATTACTATATCTAGGCATTCAAATACTAGATTGAATAGCAGTAGAGAGACTGGACATCCTTGTCTCATTCTTGAGTTAAGAGGAAATGGCTTTAGTTTTTCAGCATTATGTGTATTGCTGGCTGTAGGTTTGTCATATACAGCCTTTATTGTATTGAGGAAAGTTTCATGGATTCCTAATTTTTCCAGAACCTTCATCATAATGGGAAGTTGGATTTTGTTAAATAATTTTTCTGCATCTATTGAAATAACCATGTGGTTCTTATCCTTGCTCTTGTTGATGTGATTAATTATATTAAATGACTTGCCCATATTGAACCAGCTTTGCTTCCCTGAAATGAATCCTGTTTGATCATCATGTATGATTTTTGGATGAACTTTTGAAGTCGATTGGCCAAAATTTTTTGACAAGTTTTGCATCAATGATCATCAAAGTAATGGGTCTATAGTTCTCTTTCTTTGATGAGTCCCTGCCTGGTTTTGGGATGAGGGTTATGATGGCTTCATAGAATGAATTCGGTAGTGAACTTTCTCTTTCAATTTCATTGAAGAGTTGGAAGTGTATTGGTGTGAGCTCTGCTTTGAAGGCCTTGTAGAATTCTGCTGTTAAACCATATGGTCCTTGGTTTTTCATAGATGGGAGTCTCTTATTGATGTTTCTATTTCAATACTTGATATGGTCCTGTTAGATGATTTATCTCATCTTGTGTTAGTTTCAGCATGTCAATATTTGTTAGGAAAAGGTCCGTTTCTGTCATGTTCTCAAACTTCTTAGCATAAGATTTTGAGAAGTATTCCCTTATAATGTTCTGAGTCTTGGTTGTTTGTGGAGTAATGTTTCCATTCTCATCTCTAAGTTTATTTATTTGGGTGTGTTCTCTTCTTTTTCTGATAATATTTGCTAAGGGTCTGCCAATTTTGTTTTTTTCGAAGAACCAACTCATTGTTTGATTGATTCTTTCTATAGTTTTTTTGGATTCTAATTCATTTAATTCTGATTTAATTTTAATTATTTCTTTCAATCTACTGGTTTGGGATTTATATTGCTGCTCGTTTTCAAGGATGCTCAGATGCCTCATTAGTTTGTTGGTTTCAGATCTCACCAATTTGTTCATGTAGGAACTCAGAGCTATAAACTTGCCCCTGAGTACTGCTTTGTTGTGTCCCAGAGGAGCTGGTAGTTTGTGTGTTCATTTTTGTTGAATATCATGAACATTTGAATTTCCTTTCTAGTCTCTTCCATGACCCACTCGTGATTCAGCAGTGTGTTGTTCAGCCTCAATGTGTTACAGGAATTTCTTTGGTGGCTTTTGATGTTGAGTTCTAATTTTACTCCCTTGTGGTCTGAGAGAATGTAAGGTATAAATTCAATGTTTCTTAATTTGGACAAGTTTTCTTTGTGTCCTTCAATGTGGTATATTTTGGAAAATGTTCCATGTGCTACTGAGAAAAACGTGTATTCTGAAGCTGTTGGATGAGATATTCAGTAGATGTCTGTTAAATCTAGTGGATCTATGCAGTTGTTTATATCTTCGGTTTCTCTGTTGAGATTTTGCCGAGTTGATCTATCTAGTGGGAAAGTGATGTGTTAAAGTCCCCAACAATTAATGTCTTTGGATCTATGTGGTATTTGAGGGAAAGTAATACTTCTTGGATAAATTAAGGTGCTCCGTTGTTTGGCGAATAGATGTTTAGAATTTTAATATCCTCCTGAAGGAAAGATCCATTAATTAATATGTAGAGACCTTCTTTATCTCTTCTTACTAATTTTAATATGAAATCTATTTCATCTGATATTAGGATTACAACTTCAGCTTTTTTATGGAGGCCATTTGCTTGGTACATTTTGTTCTAACCTTTCACATTGAAAATGTGCTTGTTTTTATGGGCAAGATTTCTGAAGGCAGCAGATAGAAGGATCTTTTTAATCCAGCTACACAGTGTATGTCGCTAAATGGAGAGTTAAGTCCATTAATGTTAAGAGATAGGACAGAGTGGTACTTAGGAGTTTCTGCCATTTTATCCACTTTCTTGGGGGCTGCGGCAACTAGGTTCTTCCTATGGCTCTTGGATTCTCAGTTTGGGGGCAGTTTCTTGGCCTCTATTGTGGTCTTGTTGGTTTTCTATGTGTAGGACATCTTTAAGAATCTTTTGTAGGGCTGGTTAGGTAGAGATATATTGTTTCAATTTTTCATTGCTATGGAAGTTATTTAGTTGCCCTTCGGTTATGAAGGAGAATGCAGCTGGGTACAGTACTTTTGGTTCATTGTTGTTTGTCTTTAGGGCATGGCATACATCATTCCAGGCTTTTCTTGCTTTGATTGTCTCTGCTGAGATATCTGAGGTGATTCTAATTGGTTTCCCTTTATAGGTGATTGATCTTTTCTCCTTGACAGATTTAAGGATGTTTTCATTGGTCTGAATTGATCCTGTGAGGATTATAATGTGACAATAGGATGTCCTATTCTGGTCTGGCCTATTTGGAGTTCTAAAAGCTTGTTGTATTTGAATAGGCCTATCTTTTTTGCATGTTTGGGAAGTTCTCTGCTAGGATGCTGTGAAACAAATTTCCTAGACCATTAACTTCTGTCTCTAGGTGCTCCTCTGCACCCATTATCCTGAGATTAGGCCTTCTGATGGTGTTTTCAAAATGTTGAATAGATCTATCATATTTCTTGGATTTTTCATGGATGGTTGTATGTGCTTTCTCTATAATATCTAGGCTGTCTTCAATCCCCGAGATTCAATCTTCTGCATGGTCTAACCTACTGTCAAGACTTTCTACTTTGTTTTTTATTTCTTTTCCTTCTAATTGGTTGACTTTGATGGCTTCAAATTCTTTTTTGGAGCTTTGTTTTAGATCTTGTATGAACTTCTTTACTTCCTTAATTTGGTGTTCAGTTTTTATTATCAAATCACCTAGTTGATTGGTTGTGGTTTCCGTGGACTCCCATTCCTTCTGTTGCTTTGCATTCAGCATTCTCTTTGTGGACTCCCTGAGTTCTTTCAGCTCTCTGTTTATGGATTCCATGATTGCCTTTTTGTATTCTCATCCTGCTCTCTCAATTTCTGAATTACTCTTTGATTAGATTCCTCACGTTCATGTGATTCCTGTTGGTCTCTTTGAGTATTTTTAGCCTGCTCACGCCATTCCTGACTTTCTCTTTGTCTGTCCTAGGCCAGTTCCCCCAAATCCTGTCTATCTTTTTGACTGGTCTCAGCCTGCTCATGCCATTTCTTTATTTCTCTTTGAGTGTTCTCTAGCTGCTCACGCAATTCTTTTATCAATCTTTGAGTAGCTTTCTCACGCTCATGATATTCCTGTATTGACCTTTGGTTTGTCTTCTCTCTCTCCCTATCACGTTCATACAGTGTCCTTTTTAGGTTTTCAATCTTTTCATTTACCATGTTTTCCAGTAGTGACTGTAGAGCTTTTTGGGAACTCTTTAGTGGATTATTCATTATCTGTTCTGTCCCCTGAGTATCATGAGTGGGTTTGGATACTAGAACTTGCCATTTGTCTTGTATTTTTCTGGCTTGCCCTCCACATTTGGGATGAAATTAACACCAGTTTTGTGCTAGAACACTATCTTAAGTTAAGCATCAAACAAAGTCTGTAGTTGCATCGTAAAAGTCTGAAGATACACTTTAGTTCAACAGATATATCTATTCAACATCAAACAACTATGTATTAATGGGCTACGAACCACAAAGAAGAATTTTGCAAATCAGAAATTATCAGGTTTAGGGAGAGATGTGGGTAAAAATAGGAATACAGGGATGTGGAAAGGCAGAGGGTGAATAAACTTAACTAAGTCTTAATCTCAAAGCGGGAAATAGGTTGAATAGAATGATAGTAGAGAAAGAGAGAAAAAAGAAAAGAAAGAGAAAAAATGAGACAAGGAAAAAAATAGAAGAAAAAATATTAAAAATTAAAAAGTGAAACACTTAAAAATTATGCAAAATGCAGACATAATATTCAGAGAAGAAATTGTATAGGATAAGATAAGGGTAGGGATAGAAAGTAGATGTGAAAAACTTAAAATTAGAAATGCTTAAAATATTATATAGATATAAAGAAGTAGTACTGGTTTTGAATTGAGTAATAAATTTCTGGATTAAGTGGGTACACAATGGGTGATAAGGTCTAATAATAAACTATGGGTATATCTGAGGATGAGCAGAATAGCAATTAAGTCACTTAAAGAAGAACAAAAGAAAAGAAATTGTGAAAAGAATGAGAAGGAAAGAAAAAAAATGATCAAAGGTTAGTAGAGCTAAACAAAAAAAATTATAGAGAAAAAAAAAACACAAGAAAAAAGCACACACACTTATACCCCGAAAATAAAAATTATAAAAGGAAGAAAAAAAAGTTAATAGAAAACAAGATTTTTTTAAATGTTAAAAATTAAAATTAAAAAAAAGTTTTAGGAAAAATTTTTTAATAAAAAACTAAAAAAAGAGTTCTTTGATTTTTTTGGGGGGGATGGGAAGATCCTGTATCTCCCTTGTGTCATTAACCAGTCTCTAGTTGGAGTCTTTGGTCTGTTTGTGATGTTTGATTTTCCTGTGGCTTGGTTGGTTTCTTAAGTTGGTTAGTTTGAGCAGGTAGAAAAATGCTCTGCTTTACCCAGGATTTTGTGATCCTCATCCCAGGCTTATTCAATGGGAGGGTGATCTGCTGTGAGTATCAAAAAAGTGGGAGATGGCTGTTTCCTCTAGTTTGGAGATACTGTGATGAGGCTAGGTTCTGGATAGAGTTGAGGCCTTTCAGCAAACAGTCGCTTTTCCCTGAGGGGCTAGCTTGTGAGACACTCACAGAGCAGAGCCTGGAGCCTTTCTCAGGGTTTAAGTTTACTGAATTTCAATTGATTGTCAAGTCTGCTGTAGGGAGGGGCAGCCTCTGGCTCTGTTTATCCAGTGAAGACATCTACTCCTGGGGCTGTCAGAACTTGCTCTCCCCAGGCTGGGTGACTTTTCCCTGGGTGGGGCTGAGCCTAGCAGGACAGGTTAGGTTCCTGTGACTTGCTACATGACTCTTGTTTTCTTCCAAGGCCTGAGTTGGAGCTAGCTGCTCAGCCAGGCCTTTGTCAGTATCAAAGGTCTCTGGTAGTGAGGGGGGAAGGGTGGCCTTCCCTCCTCTGTTCCCTGAGAAGGAATGAGGATGTCAGGCTTCTACTCACACCAAGTCTTGGTTCCTGGGTTGTCCCATGTCTGTGAACTGCAGGATGAAGATATCTGCTTCTAGTCAGCTTTTGCTGGGGTTGAGTAGAATCCGCTCACCTGGTGCGTCTGGAGCCTTTGTCCTGGACTCTCTGTGTTGCAAGTATGGCGTCTAAGGCTGGCCACAGCAACCACCGCCGCTGTCAAGCGCTCAGATCTGTCTCCTTGCCTGGATTTTCCCTCTCTGGACTAACTGTCTTCCTGTGATGGCACACTTGGTGTGACTCTCTGGCTTAGGACTGTTCACTGGAACAATAAAACTGCTTTCTATGCAAGAGCTTGTTTAGCCTCCAGCTTCTCCTCTGCCATCTTCCCGGAACTTTTTCTAGAAGAATTTTTAGTGATACTCAAATATGTAAGAAATGAGGTAATTTGCCATTCTTTTGCACTTCATAAATGAGAAAGAATTTTCTAGGTGTTTTTAAATATATCATAATATAATGTAGAACTATTCTGTCACATCGTATGATAATCTGATGAAGATATTAGAATAAAAGACACATTGTACTAAGTTTTGGGATGTTAATGTATATAATTATTTTGATTGTGGAAAATTGTGGGGATTTCAACTTTGGGTATTTTTCTTGTTAGGCTGGCATAATATCAGTGGTTAATTTTAGGATAGTGATTACCTTTCTACAAGAACATGCACCTTATCTGTCCTTTTAAACTTCCAATCATCAATGGCATCAGAGTTGTACACCAACTTGTCTAGCTTCCGACCGTAGATGGTCTGGATCCTGCAGTCTTTCCAATCTTAGTTCTTAGATAGTGCAGGATGGTGGAAATGATCCAATGCACCCAGCTATAGATTGAGAAGAAAGTCCACTAAAATTTGGCCTGGGATCTGTTCTCAAGCCTCCTAAATAGTTAAGAGTAGAGATTGGAGGCCCTGGTGCCAAGCAGTAACATTATTTTTAAAGCAATTAGACATATATGAGTTACGCTTCTGATTACCGCAGGAAAAGAATAAAAGACCAGTGAAGCATACAGGACAGTCAGAATTTTAACTAGAAACTCAGAGGCTGAATCAGCTTAGCTAGCTACTCAGGAGGCTGAGATCTGAAGACCACTGTTCAAAGCCAGTCCAATCATGAAAATATATGTGATTATCTCTAAAAAATCAGAATGGAATAGTGGTAGACAACTATCCTTGGGCACAGAATCTTAGGGATAGTGCCCAGGCAGTATCACACTTCAGGAATGATGAATACAGGCATGAGCATCTGCATATGTGCATGTGCGTACCCACGTGTGCGAGAACCCACAAACACACCAATGAGTATTTCAATATGGCCTTCTTTATTTTTTTTACCTTCTTGTACTCTGTTTCCCTGAATTAGTTCACAAATTAACAAAATCAGCTAAGCAGCTATTTACATCAACTCATCATGTTTCTCTAAAGTCTATTCTCTTTTTGCAAGCCTCCTTTTATTTGACGCAAAAGTAAATTATTCAGGAGGGCAATTCATCTCCCTCAACTCTGTAGTACTAGATTATTGTTTAGGTTCATATCCTAAAGAGACACATTATAAAAATTACAGTAAAAAATTTAGAATTCATCAAATGATAAAATAACAGGTAGAAAGGATCAAATGCTGATCGTTTTTCCAAGTATGTTATCTATGGTACCTAATTTAATCCTCACAATAATCCCATAAAGTAGAACTACTTCCATTTCTAATTCTCAGATGAAGATATTGAAGTCTTCAGAGTTGGAATTACTAGTACAACATTGAACAAATGGTAAATCTTAGCCTGCGCCCCATTCCCACCGTATCAAATAACTTCATTCTAAATTATGACTAAAATACCAGCACGTAGTCTACTAATTCTAGGAAAATTTCACAGAATTATTGTCCACATTCTAATAATATTTCACTTTATCTTTGTTAGAAAATAGGAAAATAAGCCTGATGCCGGTGGGTCTACCTGTAACCCTAGCTACTCAGGAGGGTGAGATCTGAGGAACGCGGTTCAAAGACAGCCCAGGCAGGAAAGTCCGAGAGATTCTTACCTATAATAAACCACTAATAAACCAGAAGTTTCACTGTAGCTCAAGCGGTACAGTGATCACCTTGAGAGGAAGAGCACAGGGACAGTACCCAAGCCTAGAGTTCAAGCCCCACGACTAACCAAAACAAAAAACAAAAAGAAAGGAAATAGGTAACTGTAATATGAAAATTCCAAGTTCATAATCAATTTATACCTCCCTGGTGAAAGGAACTGCTAAACTATAACATTCCTGATTTCTAGCTCAAAATTGTAGAAATCATATTCTATTCCATGACAACACTGCACTACCTTGGGACCCAATCTCTCTTTAACACAGTCATACTAAAGGAATGACCTCCCCAATTCCTGATGGAAACAGACTGCAGGTCTTATGGACCAATCATTTCCACATTGTAGCTCACCTAAGATGTTTACTATTAGAGGTATTTTGATTGCTTTTCATACCCAACATTTTGAGAGAAATGTACTACTTTAAAATGCTATTAACAAGCAAGACTGATATAAAAATCACCTTTGACCTCAGATAAATATTTTTCCAAAATGCAGTCTCACCTATCATTAATGGTAGGAACGAGAGGTTAAAAATAATAGACACCAAGACCTATGCATGAATTAAAGATTCTCCAAGTTGTGAATACAATTGGTTTAAAAAGACATCAATACTACTGCATATTTTTCAAAATTTATTGTGATACTGAAGATTCAGTCATAAAATATTAACACTTGAAAATAACTCATTTTCTTGGGAGTAGGACACAAAACACAAGATTAATCCTAATCATTTTCAAATACATTTATTTTTTCCACAAATTCATTCTTATAAAGATTCTAAAACTAACTGAAGTACAGATATACAAAGAAAATAATTTAACTGCATCATCTACATTAAAAAAACTTGCTAGAAAACAAAGTTATACTAATAATTAGCTTACCAAATTTACTTATACTCTTTTATTCTATTTCATTTACTTTCATAAAAACTGGGTTTTCATAAAATGATGCATAAAAAACCCTATATACCCACTTACATCTTCAGATGTTAATAATATTTATTTCAGAAATGTATTTAGCACTATAGTCAAAGAAGTGAAATAATACTAAAATATTCAAAGGCTTTTCAGAAATTGCAAGACTCGCTCTGGGTTGATATTTATATTGGAAAAAATATTCAAAAATCCTTATTTGTTAAAGTTATGAGAGTTACTCACAAAAAAGGGCCATTAGTAAAGATCCCACTGCATGTACAAAACAACTTCAAATGCATTCACAATCTGGAGGTGACACAGGCTTTTTGTTTGTTTTTGAAAGGTATATCTAACAAGCATATCCACAATACTGATTTTCAGTCAATATGATGGGATATTCAAACTTAATAAATACAGGGTAGATTATCTTAGTGAGATTAGATATGATGTTACAAAGAAAGTTATTTTCAACAGAAATCCGGATAGAATTTATCCACCTTGTGTTTCACAGGAATAACCAGAGAGTAATACCTGTTTGGTCAAGTAGGTCAAACTCACTCCATGATTATATGTTAAAAGTATAACCAATTTAAGAGGTCAAATACATATTTTGTACTGACAGTCATCTTACAGCAATAACTTACTACCTAATTATATCTGCATCTTCTTACCTAACATATAATCAGAGCTGAAATTGGTCTCTTTAATCTAACTTAATGTTGTATATGCTTTGATTATAATGATGTTATTATTTGACAAATAAAATGTACAGAAGAGTGGCTCCATAGAAATGACATGACAGAACACTGATAAATAAAAACATTGCAACACAGTTAGCTCTTTTCAGCCTCACCATGTCCACATTGGCAAGCAACATTGCAACAGCACACTCACACATATACACATACACACATGTGTGCACATGTACACACATATATATGCATGCTAAATTCAGGGTTTAGTACAAAAAGTACAAATAAAATATTAGTGATTTGGACAAACGTTAATTTGCCTTA
The DNA here is from genome assembly GCF_019054845.1 of Dipodomys spectabilis. NCBI lineage: Eukaryota > Metazoa > Chordata > Mammalia > Rodentia > Heteromyidae > Dipodomys > Dipodomys spectabilis. The sequence continues at coordinate 450,877 of NW_024871126.1, forward strand.
TTACAAAAGAATACACAATCCAGTCATCATGGGTGTTACATTTTACTTGCCTCGCCACATGTGACCACTTAATTTATTTTAATTAATTAATTAATTCATTTGTTTTGTGCTAATACTAGCCTTGAATTCAGGGCCTGTTTCTGTCCCAGAATTTGTTGTTTTTTTGTTTTAGTTTTCTCAAGCCTAGAATTTTACTGCTTGTCGCACAGCTCCATTTCTAGCTTTTGCTGGTTACTTTCAAATCAGAATCTATTGGAATTTTTTTTGCTTGGTCTGGTTTCAAACCACAATCCTCAGATTTCATCTTTCTGATTAGCTAGGATAAACACATGAGCCACCAGTGTGGCTTCTAGATTTTCCTCTATAGCTATCTAATGCACATACTTAGATAGTAATTTAAAACTTAGAGTATAGAAGCAAGTTGTACAGTGATGATATTGTCCTGTCAGAAATTTAAGCTAGTAAATTTCTTCTTAAAACCATGAACAAAAATACCATGATATAATATAAGAAAACTCACTATTGAACATATGAGCTTTAAGAGTTTTCTAATAGATCCATTATTTGTTACCCAACATTAGAAAAAAACTGTATAACACAGTAGTAAAAAAAAGTCTTTTGTAGGAATACTTAATTACCTTATTTTTAAAGACACCTGTTTTCATCTAAAAAAGTAGGCCTGTCTATTGTCTTCATGTGATTTTGATGGTTGAAGGTGCTTAATGAGAAGTCAAAGTGTATTACTAATCCTTTGCTATCAATTAAATCACCTTTTCTTCTTGGAACATACAATGATTAAAGCAATAGTTCATAATCAGCAAGCAATATTTCAGATTCACACTACCAGTGCAAGTGGATCACCAGTAATTAATCCTTGATACCATTTTCCACAAAGTTTTGTTCCAGATACAATCAATCTGCCTTCTCTAGCTGCTTTCCTAGACTGGACCTATTCCTTCACTATACAAGAAAAGTGATATTCAACTGATTTCAGTCAGTTCTGTTACTAGAATTATCAGGGATTTAGATTCTTGTCTGTAATTTGGTCAAAGCTATGTCTCTTTATGTAAGCTATTAAAAATGTATTTACTAATTTCAAATAAATACATAAATTCTATTTCCATCTCTTTTAAAAAATAAAATTGTTTGATCTATAAATTGATCCGAGGCATGGATTTTGTGGCTAGCTAGGTCATTGCACATCTGTCTCTTTCTTCCTCTCTCCCTTTCATGGTTCTCATAGATAATATGACTGCTCCATAATTATCCTAATTTATTTTGCTTTTATATTTTTGGTTGCATCATTTCACTTTTTGCGCTGCCATTTCCCAAATCATTTACATAGAAGGCATTATTTCATATTTTCTCGTTCCTAGAATAAGCTGCACATGAAGACACCACTGGTCCTCATTTTCAGTCTGTACCTTTCTATATGGAGGAAAACCTTTCCTCTGCTCTCTATCAATTCTCTACTCTAGAGTTAGAATAATTTCGAATAGTAAAAATGGAAAAAGAGAAAAAAAATCATGGTGAAATAACAGATGTAGAATATTCACTGGATTTTTCTGAGCAGTTCAACCAACGTGAACTATTGGGGAATATATGTGCACCTGATTCCCACTGGTACTCCATGTCTCTGCTTAGGCAATTCTGATGAAGACAAAGCACAAGATGAAAAAGTGAGGAATGATATCATTCGCAGAAAAAATGGAGAAGTATTCAAGCAAATTATTCTATGGGCTGCTGAAAATAATCAGCTTACTACAGTACAGAGACTACTTTCCAAAAAGGCCACTCATGTGAATACTAGGAATGATGATGAATATACCTCTCTTCATCGGGAATCCTACAGTGGACACTTAGATATTATCCATGAGTTGGTGGCTCAAGGCAGATATTCATGCAATAACTGTGAATTGCTGGACATCCCTACACAGTGCTTATATGTGGAATAATACCAGACTGGATTCTTTCTTAGTTCATCATGATGCATATCGCAATGCCCAAACTAAAGTCCTCTTGACCCCCTTGCATCTTGCTGTTTGGAATAGAAATAGCAAAAATATGCTGGAACTCCTACTATTTAATATTATCAAATTATCAAACCAGGTCTGAAGAACTTTGAAGAAACTGCATTTGATATTGCCAAAAGGATAAATATGTATCACTACGTTTTTGGAGTTGTGGAAAGCTGTAAAAATTGTTCTCCTAAGTTATAATGGTTTGGTTAAGTTTCTTAAATTTCAAAAATGCCAATCCATCCTTGTGTCCGTACAAAATATTTTCACCATACAAACAGCAGCAATATCTTACTTTAAAAATTCATGGACTCCATGGTATTCTTCAAGTGAATTGCCTGACTTTGATGTCAAAATGTATTCAAGATTTGTTTGTATACATCTATAATGATTTCTGCAGAGTTTGTGGTTTTTAAATCAGAAATCATTTTAACTTATCTGTTGAAATGAGTAGTACAGAAACTGAAGATATTTCTGGTTTTTGTCTGAAAAAAGTATATTTTAATCTAATCTGTATTTTGTTTGTATAATATACATAATCTATTTCATTCTCTCCTAGATATAATAGTTTGAATTCTACATTGTTTTATAATATATAGGTTCATTTTTAAATGTGTTATTTCAGATAGCATTCCATATAGAAACAGTTTAACATTCCTTTTTTTCCTAGGTCCTTATAGTATGTTATTTCTTTGGAATAAAATGACAATGTTATCTAATTTCAAACGTTTTGTAAAGATTATGCTATGTAAAGGCCTTTCTAAGGTGAGGATTTAATACACTGATGTCAAACTAACTTTTAGTTCAATTAATTACATGTATTGTTACATTTTTATTTTTGTAACCATTTTTAATAACTGTTTTTCATTTCTTGCATCTGAAGAATGAAAAATATGGCATACTTCACAAATTTTCATATCATCCTTGTACAAGTGCCATGTTAATTTCTATATTGTTGTAATTTGGGTAAACGTGCTGCTGAAGCATGTCATATCCTGTAAATTTACATAGTTAATGATGCAGTCTTTATAAAGGCATATATCCTTGGTTGACTGTTTGTAACCAGGAAAACTTATTGTTCCCAAAATGCTATTGATCTTAATTCTCTAAAATTCTGTGTATATTGGAAAACTTACATTGTTTGGTCGATTGCTCACATTTGCAATTTTTTTTTGTCAATGACTATTTTAAGTCTTTTTCAATTAAATTTGATCATACTTTGAAGCCTTTATAGCTAGATCCAAAGGTGATGGCTTTTCAAGTACTTATTTATCAACTGAGTTAGCTTTGTGGAGCTAATGGATTCAAAATAAGCCTTGCTTAAGAGCTACTTCTAAACTTCTGCAGCTTAAAATTTCATAAATGAGGTCTTACTGGCACAAATGTCTACCTGACCCTTCACTCTTCTTCCATGTAGCAACAGACCAACCAGAATATCTTACCCTGACAGCATAGATTTCCTTTTTGGAACAAAACTAATCTTAGTTAAGAGGGATTATAGAGAAATGAACAGTTAAGACAGAATCGTTTAGACTAGAAGGTATTTTATCAAAATATAATTGTTTGTTATACCTAACATTTTAAAAGTTGCTAAAGCCAAGAAAGTGAAAATAAATTCATATGCATGATTACCTAATGTCCTGGCCAGGATACCATCCAACCAGGCAGGAATTTACACTACTGCCTTTCTTTCACCAAATATTTTCATAGGTACAAGAGAAGTCTATATGTTTCTCCTTGATATTAGGCCTTAAATTGGTAATGGTTTAATCACAGTGTTTCCTCTTGCCTCTACGCTGTAAATCTACAAATGGTAAAGCTTTAGGTCCAACTCTACCAAACACTGAGGTAGAAATAATGGAATAATACTTTAAAACACAGTTGCCTTTGACACCCTAACCACAACAGAACATTGCAAAACATGTGCCTTTTTCTTATATTATATATAGTTATATATTTTATATTTATATGTGCTGATATTTTATTTCACACAGTGAAGCTTACTAGAATTAATTGATAATTTGACAAATAAATAGATATATATTACAATAAATAGATTGGAATATAAATAATTGTGTTTAGAATATATATTAATATATGGCCGGGCGCTGGTGGCTCACGCCTGTAATCCTAGCTACTCAGGAGGCTGAGATCTGAGGATCACGGTTCAAAGCCAGCCTGGGCAGGAGAGACCGTGAGACTCCTATGTCCAATAAACCACTAGAAAACCAGAAGTAGCGCTGTAGCTCAAGTGGTAGAGCGCTAGCCTTGAGTTGAATAGCTGAGGGACAGCGCCCAGGCCCAGAGTTCAAGCCCCACGGCTGACCAAAAAAAAAAAGAATATATATTAGTATATGAAAAGTATCAATGCAATGTCTTCGGTATAAACATTGTAAGTGTTCTTGGTCTTCAGAATTCACATAGTTAAAAAAAATTGTTTTCCTCTAATCTATAAGAGAATTTACACTCCTGCTCTGTTTATTATTTTAACTCACAGGTTCCAAAATATTTTTCTACACATTTCTGAAGCATTCCTACTGATTATACCCAAATTTTGCTGATATGATGTGTAAAACTTATTATTCTTCTGCAGGACACATGGGTCCTAGGATCCCAGGTTTCAGTTATCCCCATCATCAAGTAACAAGGGCAAGACTTCTCACCTAGGCCCATGCAACATGCCAACAGAAAGTAATTGAAAATCCATCTCAATCCTTAGCAGTAAGCAAATGTGAAATGCAAGGCAACTTAAAATGAAAGATGAGATCACAAAATTTGAAAAAAAGTACAGTAATACAAATTTTCAATTTACAAATGACCAGCACATATGAGTGAACAAGATCACAAATGCCACAAATTATTTTTAATACCCCTCTCCTAATAATTACTGAAAGATTTCAGTCCAGCATAAGTATGCCAAAAAAATAGTTCCTAGAACGATAGATCCATAATTGGTCTACCAAGGCTAGGAAAACTTGACTTACAGGTCAAATATAATTCACAAAAACATTAATTGAGAAAATCGTTAATGCTTCAAAATACTGGTAATTCAGTAAAACTTGGTTCTGTAGTATAAAAATGTTATCATTCACTAACAAATGATAACCTATATTTAATCTCCTGAAAACAGATTCCTTTTCAAATAATCTTTAAAATCACATTCACCAAAATAACAGTTGACAAGTCAATGATAATTAGTGACATTACAAACTTTTCAAGATTAGGGTGCAAGTTACAAAAGAGTTGATATATTTACCCATCACTAATGGGAAACAGGTTCAACCATTCATAAAATTGTAGAAATAGTACCACCCACCATTTGTGTTGTTCAGTAGGTGCCTTCCAGGAATGTGTTAAATAGATCAACCTCCCATAATTCAAACCCAAACACTAGCTAATAAAGTAAATTTCATCACTTAATAAGGTACATTTTAAAAAGTCACAAATAGTTGCCTTATCATATGTTGTTTTATGTTTTCCCTAGCTGTTTAACATACTAAGAAATATGACTTAAAGTCATGAATATGGGTACTCATCAGAGATGTGACAAACATAAAATCTGTCTTGTTTCTATCATATTCCTCTATAGTAGTAAATCGTAGTTTTCTTCTTTTCCCAAAACTTATAGGTAGTAAAAAATATTATCCCATGTAAAATAAAATAATCACAAGCCCTATTACAACGCCATTTATAAAATTTGTTAGTTAGGAATATATTCTAGGCCATTTTTAATCTTTCTTGTTGACTAAAGATTAATCTTCCAAATGGATGAGAATAAAATAATGTCTAGGGGCTTCACGTCTCCAGTCTTGCAAATTGTTATTTCAGATGAATGAATTATCGAAATATAAACTGACATCAGTTCAAGTATAAGCAGGATTGAAACTCCATGGAATGTATATAAACCTTTCAAAGTATTAACAGAGAGTTTAACAGAATGACTATCAGGAAGTTGAAACCAGAGACGAAATCCATAGAATGAATGAAAAATGGAACAACGGACAAGTACAGCTAGAATACTCAATGTACATATGTGATAAAGGAAGTGGTAAATCTGAAATAAATCTTGGAGAAGATTTTAATTAGTTAATGAAGGGTAGTCTTGGGAAAAGCAAACAAAGTTGTTCAAAGTGGGCAGTTTGGGGTAGCAGAGAATTTTGAACAGATTTAAATAGATTGTCTAAGGTTAAGAAACACCAACATCTGCTGCAGATATTTTCTTCTGTGATTTCTCTTTGTCTGCAATGGATACTCCAGTCCTCAGCCACACTTGATAGCTTGTGAAGATAGAATAGAAGAAACAAGATCAAGAACCCATTACTCCACTTGAGATAGAAGAGTCCTCTTTGTTTTCTCTCATTTCTCTTCAGTACTCTTTCTTCGTACTTTTAAGTCAAGTGTTTTTGAATTATGTCTTTCATTCTTTGTTCTGGCAAAGTAATTAGCCAAACTAATTTACTAAATATTATTTGCCATTTTTTTCTACCATGCTGTTTATTTATCTAAGAGAGTCCATTAAACTTCACCCTTGCATTTGGTTGCTAAGAAAACCCAACATCTATCTTAATGAGGACAAACTCTAATGTAAACTTTGTCTCCATAAAATCAGTCCAAGAAGCTGTGATCACAAATATTTAGCTATACTTTTTTTCTTTTACCTTGAAAGTCTTCTGGTGTCTAAAGGGCCACAAGATAATTACTCCCCCACTTTTTGGTTCAATCACTTCTAACCTCAAAGATATATTTTGCTAACAAGATGCTTAGAGGAAGTATAATCCACTTTAATCTTCTCTCGTAAGTCTCTCCTTAGATAACATATCAGGAACAAAGTTATTCTATCCTAAATTATTTCAATAGATTATTTTCTCTTGGTCTTGCATTTGCTCAACAAGATATATTGAGAAAAATAGAGTTAAATCACCCATACCTTGTATGACAGTGTCTGTTACAACGGACAATACTTCTTTGTTCTACTTCTACGTCCTCCTCATAGTTCTTGCTTGATTTCCAATTAATTACACCTCCTTGGCTTCAAGTCTAGTGAAGCTGAAGAAGTATATGGCTTCTCTTTTTAAACTCTTTTATTTGGATGTGGAATTTATGTTCATGTCTTCATTCAATCTGTTCTGCATTGTAGTGAGCCAAATAGACTCTGTAAAATCACTTTAGGTAGCAAAAATATTAACAAAATCTATATCAAAATGTTTTGGAATCCTTCTACAGCTGAAGCCAATACGCTTTAGCTAGGGCTTCTAAGAACACCTTATCTTACCTTTTCAATTTGCTCAATTCTTTTCTGATTCCAAAACTTTTTGGCTAATGTAATAAGAGAAGTCTTTACTATCTCATGTTAATAAGGATATTATATTTTGTGAGCTACTTAGAAATGTGAAATCATTGGTTTGAGGTATCCAATCAGATTTTTTTCTTTGTTTCAGTGCTTCACATGCAAAGACATTGTGTAAAGTATTATGAACAGAAAAGTGTATACCCAATACCTTCTTTCATTGTGGAGGGCAATTTCTCCCTAAATATTTTGACCCAAATTATTTTTTCAGAGAATTTCTGTTTGGTAATTAAAGGTCAATTCACAAATTTTGATGTCTTTTGTAAAGAAATTTGAATTTAAATTCCACTACAACCTTGTTTCACACAGTGAGAGTATATGTCCTGGGTAAGGATAATTCTCAAGGGAACCTACAGGATTTATAGCAAGGTTTCTGAGGTTTGTTTGTTTATTGTGAAAATGAGCCATCTTCACCAACATTGCTCCCTCTCAACTAAGTCTCCATGGATTAATTTGCATGAAAGCCTATTTTTCCAGGCAATTTTAAATTTTCTTAATAGGCTAAGTTGTTTAAAAAGTTTGAACGATTAAAATTTACCTGGCATAATTTTAAAATTCTTTTGAAATTCCTTTATCAGAATCGCAAATTTGCCAATCGTTATTCCACCTTTACCATAAAAAACTGTTAACATGCTGTCTTCATGATATCGTGTCCATGAAACTATTATTTTCCAGTGGCTTTGTTATGCATATATATGACTATATAAGCTGATGCTGAGCAAAATGAACTCCAAGATATGGAAACAGATTTTTATTTGCGGTTTGTGTTTTTAATGTACTATGTGATTTCTATTTTCTTTGATTTTTTTCCCCTATGGTTTGTCCCCAGCTGTATTTGATTTTGGTACCCTCTGTATTGTGTATACATTTACCTTAATTAGGGAAGGGAAGAGGAACAACAAAATGGCGAGACAAAGGACAAAGGGCAAGACAATGCAATAGCATTACTCACAAGACAATATGTTGGAAATGTACATTACAACTTGTGAGGAGTATTGAGGTGAAGGAAAACTGTGAGAAAAATGAAGGAGTGGGTAACACCTTTGAAAAGTTATGTATTAACTTCCTTACAATTACTGTAATCCCACTGTACATCACTTTGACAATAAAATTAATTTAAAAAATAAGTTGCATGAAAAAATTTCACTGTATTGGCATAGTAGATATTATTCTTTATGTAGTAACTTTTTAAAAATTAATACTATTTTGCATCTAATTTGAATTAATTACCCATTTTTAATCAGAGGACAAACAACTTGAATCCAACTAGACAATAATTTCACAATATACTTGACAATATTTTGAAAAAAGAACAAATTTAGTACTTTCTCATACTCAAATCAAAAACAGTTTAATTCTATGGAAACCCATAACTTTAAAAAGTAAATAAGTTGTTAAGAGGAGAGAATATATGTATTCTTCAAAATTCCTATGACTGATAACTACTCATTTTCAAATTCTGAACATTCCATTCCTGTTGGCATGTTATGAAATTCTGCAATAGATGCAGTTTCCAGTGGGGTGTTACAGATTGAGAAATCAACAGAAAAGTAGCCACATTCTGGTAGAAGATAAAACTATGATTCACCTGTAATAATTAATTCTTCAAGAGTAAGCAATTTTTTATCAGTGTACACAATAAACTGGGTTACATCATTTTTCCCCACTGGTATTCTTGAGATCAGAACATCTTGCAAATATTATTTATATTTATGCTTTTTAACTATCATAGATATTTAGGATGCTAAGATCGGAAGATTTCAGTTCAGAGCCCACCCAGGGAGGAAGGTTCCCTAGATTCTTATTTCCAAGAAACTTTTCAAAAAAGCCAGACATAAGTGGCACTGATGTTGAAGTGGTAGGGCACGAGCCTTGAGCATAAACAGGCTCAGAGACAGTGTCCAGGCCCAGAGTTCAAGCCCTATGACAAATCAATAAAACAAAAATAAAAACAAACTCAAACCTAGCAATTTTCTCATTGTATACAGAGGCACATAATTTAGGAAACTGCTTCCTGTGTTACATACAGGTAGAAAAAAGAAGATGTCATACAATTATTCTCTTCATACTATGTTATACCAAAGCCTCAAAAATTGCTGTTTTCTAAATTTATAAATTAACATCATCTTTTTGTTCTCAACTCTGTCTATATTATTCACATTATCATTTTATACATGAACTGTTGGAATTATCTATTAACTAAGTTTTAATTATAACTCTCTTAAAAGAATATTCTAGGCAAGTAGAATGCAAGAATCATTTGTGAATTTGTCAATTAAACCCTCTACTTAAAAAGAATTTTGTAGTATCTTATAGAATATGTAATTAAAAACAAAACCAAAACATTTATTTTAAATCTAAATTCTAATTTAGCAATATCTACAAAGACATACATTAGACGAACTTTGCTTTTTCTCTGGGCTTAAGCTTTTGTAATCCTTCATCAATTCTTTGGAATCCAATAGAATTATGATAAGAGAATTGTGGATGGGAATCAAGAGCCATTTTACATCTAGAAATGTTCTGTAATGCAGACAGCATTTGAAACACACCTGAGGATTATATATGAGTTGCATTGTAATAGGAAACTTAACTTCTCAAAACATAGTGACAAAATTAGCCCAAACTTCCAACTGTGTATTCCTTTCTTGTTTGGTTTGTTTTATTAAGACAAAATTATACTACCTAGTCCAGGGAAGGTATCACTATGTAATTCCACTCTCTAATCTCCTGTCAGTCTGAATGTTAGAATTCTAGCCTTGTATCACATTGCCCTGCCATATTTTCATGGTTTATTTAATCTAGATACAGACTAGCAATTCTGAACTTCTCCAGTGATATTATCCACTAGACTTCTCAGACTCTTCATGTACTATTTTCAAAGATTTTCTAACATTTGACACAGGATTTGAACATTTTCAAATACACCTGCGGGGTCTCCGATTCATTCCTCCATGGATCCAATCCCTTTACTATTGATTACTTGACTCTCTTACTATCTCAAGTTTACCTATGTAATATTCTCAAACTTTTTTGAAGAAAGTTCACTTGAGGATTTTCTAAGTTAAAAATTATCACTTGATTCTAGTCTTACTCAGGATATATTTTCTATTGCTTTCTAAATTTTCTACATATTCTGAGAGTTGTATCATTTGTGCATTTGTGTGTGTGCATTTAAGTGCCTCTGTGTTTATGATTATGTTTGTATGTATGCATGCAAAAGCCTCAAGCTCTTATTTATCAATCTTGCTCATGACTGGTATTCCATGACCTGAGCCATTCTTCCAATCCAGCTTTTGGCAGGTTAATTATAGATAGTGTCTCAAAAACTCTTCTGCCCAGGTTGGATGTAAACTGAACTTCCCAGGCTCCTTTATATTCGTAGGTTTTATTTATCCAGTAGAATCAACTTTTGAACTAGAAACATTTTTTTGAGTGTAAAGTCTAAGCTGTAGCCCAGATTTTTAACTCCAGAATTCATATAAAGATAGATGAACATACACATTACATATACTGAGTGTAGAGTTAGAAATGTGATCCTAAGCTGGGTGGCGGTGAGATCTGAGGATTGGGGTTCAAAGCCAGCCCAGGTAGGAAAATCCCAGAGACACTTCTCTCCAATTAACTGCAAGAAAAAAAACTGGAAGTGGCACTGTGGCTCAAGTGGTAGAACATTAGCCTTGAGTGGAATAGCAGAGGGACAGTGAGTTCAAGTGCCAAGACCACGACCAACAAAAAAATATATAAGTAAAGGAAAGAAAAAGAAATGTCATCTTAGCCACCAGTTCATTTCTAGTATATTCCCTACTCTCTCAAGATGGACTTTTTTCCCTGTTACGTCCATGCTCTTATGTCTGACTTTTTTTGGAAGCAGAATTATACTTCCATTCTTCTTTCTACAAAGTTGCTTGATTAGCAAGCATGATTTAGAAAGGGAGTGCCCTCATAATTCGTGTTCCATGTAGGAGTAATGCTTTCTCTATATCACTCCCATAAATCTACACACTGGAATTGGCTTTATTGTTTCAATGTTGTCTTATTTGTAGAGTCTTTTTATAGTATATTGAACCCTTATACTTAAACACAGAACTTCTCTTTCTCCTATTATTGCTATGGTTTCCCTTACTGTTAATGCATGTACACTTGGGAAATAATGCGCAGCACATACACACACAAAAAGAATGACTGAGAACCTTCTTCCTATTTAAAATTCGCCTTAATTTACAGAGAACTTACAAAGTTTGTACGCAATGTAGTCATTGATAAAATATTTATAAGCAACATAAATTTCGTATTTTCTCTTTACTAAGTTGTCTTTGAAACATGTGTTACCTCAGGTCCAAAAGTGTCCTTGTGTTATTTCAGCAAACCCAGAACATTCATCATACCTCAGGCAGCACCATCGTTTGTTACTGGACATAACAGCTATTGGATGTGGAAACTCCCAGGAGAGGAAATGAACACAGAGGAATGACAAAGTTCATGTTAACTTGTGCTTTCCTTTTTACTGTACAAGAAAAGAATCCCAAGGCTTGAAGGAAACTCTGTCCCTGACTTTTTCGAGTGTGTTCTATACTCATATAAAACTTTTCTGTAAACTTCTAGGTGAGAGTATTACAAAAAGAAATAATGTGCCATTTGAAGGCCAGCATAGAACAAAAGGAAATAACGTTGTTTTAAAAGTGTTCTACAGCAAAAAAACAAAGGCATGGAGGTTTTAAAATGTCTTATGTATGGATATTTCACCCCTGAGATGATTCTCTTTTTTGCAGGAGACAGTTATCAATTCCTCTAGTCTAGTCCTGAGTTCTCCTGAGCAATAAGGATTCCAAAAAAGCAGGATCCAGTGACTATGATAAGCAAAAGTGCCTCTTCTCAGACTAGTGCTCCTTTAAGGAGGGTCCCAAAGAAATATTTGGGGTTTTTTTGTTTGCTTGTTTGTTTGGATTGTGCTGGTTCTGATCCTGATCCTGATCCTGAACAGTTGTCTTTCCTGCCCACCTGTCCCCAAAGCTAGTACACTACTGCTTGAGCCAAAACTCCACTTCTGTTTTTTGTTGTTTAATTACGGATAAGAATTTGACCAACTCTCCTGCCTGGGTTGGCTTTGAACTAAGATTGTAAGACAGCTAAGTAGCATCAACTGTATAGACATTGCGTTTGAAACAAGACATATTAGATTTAGTTTACTGTGAACCTAATATTTGACAATTTTTAAAATAAAAGACTATGTCCAGCAAAAAAGCCATAACTTAAGTAACTCAGCAAAAGTAGGTGCACTGAATAATTTTGGAATTATTTTTTCTGCTTGGGAAGTTAATTGATCTTGACGTTCCTTTGGGGGAAACTTAAAGTCATATTTCGCTTTTTTTGTTGGTCGTGGGGCTTGAACTCCGATCCTGGGTGCTGTCCCTAAGCTCTTCATCTCGAGTTGAGTGATCTACCACTTTAGCTAAAGCACCAGTTCTGGGTTTCTGGTGGACTTTCCAGACCAGGCTGGCTTTGAACCACAATCCTCTGATCTCAACCTCCTGAGTAGCTAGGATTACAGTCATGAACCACCAGGACCTGGCTCATATTTGCATTTATGTGCACTGAATGACACTATGTAGCCAAAGAATGGAAATTTGAACAAAATGATGCCAATGCAGATTTTCAGAAAAATTGAGGTAGCAATAAATAGGTCCTCCTTTTCCATGTTGTTACATTAATGACTCATGAGCTTTGGGACCCTTACATTAGCATCCTCTGCCATCTGTATAGGTGTATTTAGTATCAGGAAATGTTCATAGAGAAATATAGAAAGACAGATTTTTAGAAAGAAAAGGGATAAGGTATGAAAAAACAGCATAGAAGGAGATACGTTTATCACACAGAGATTAAGAACTAGCCTAAGAGATTTAGAATTCTAAAGGCAATGAGGAATAAGCCTAGTTGATAACTAGTTTTTCAATAACCAAAAATGGTTCTCTAGAACACTTTCTGCTACACCTTAGTTACTATCATTTATTCCTTCCATCTGGACTTATTTCTTCTTTTCTGTCACAATTGTTAATTAGTCTCTGCCTTTTGGTGTCATGATTGACCAAAAAGATTTCCAAATCTCACTTAGACTAACCTTCTCTTTGTGATTAGCAGTGACCACATAAAATCCTGGAATCTTTGAATTACCAGAATTAATATTCACCTGACATCTAAGAACATTCCTGGCATTAATTGCTGTGACCTAATGAACAAAACTTTTTTCAACACAATATCCTAATAAAATAAAGTACATGAATAAGGGACTATTGTCAGGTGTCAGAATGCAATTATATATTCCAAGTATGTGTTCTTTATTTTGCATTTACTAACCAAAAAAATTTTTTTTTCCCTGACCCACAGACCACTTCCAGAATGAGAGGGCCACCTTGGGTTCCAGCCACATGGGGACGCTGGTCCACCTCCTCCTGCACCCATTCAACCAGTTCCTGTGAGAGAGAGAGAGAGAAAGAAAGTCAGAATTACACTTAAGTCAGGTGCTGGTGGCTCAGAATTCTAATCCTAACTACACAGGAGGCTGAGATAGGAGGATCATGGTTCATAGCCATCCCGGTCAGGAATAACTGTGAGACTCTTATCTCCAAAGAACCACCTGAGAACTGGAAGTGGTGCTGTGGGCTCAAGTGGTAGCCTTGAGCTGAGGAGCTTGGGGACTGAGCACAGGCCTAGACGTCAAGCCCCACGTCTGACAATAAGTGGACTTCCCACCACAAGAAATGGACTGAATAGCACCCATTGTCCTAGGGAGCATGGTAGAGAAGTCAGGCTGAGCTTCCTGTGAATTGAGGTTATAAGTAGGTCACCTGGCTTCTCTGTTCCTTGATTTCCCACTCCTGGAAAACTCAACAGAGTGAAGGATCCCCTGTCTTACGGGGATAGTTTAATGATGAAAGAGAGCCATGTTTTCTTTCATAATACCCACCTGTTGCACGATTAATAACTGGCCCCACCTGAGCCCTTTCCAGTATCTTGCTGTCATATGCTCACAGAATTGCCAACAACCTTAACTGAAGGCTTCTCCCTCTGTGCCTAGCCATGCTCTAGAGATCCCTCTGTATAAATCTATTGTTTCCTCACACTCTCCTGTGAGGAGGCTGAGGTCTGATGGTTGAGGCCCTACCCAGAGCTTCGCCTGTGGCCAAGAATTGGCTACTGTGGACTAAGAGTTTGGGATAATCCATCTAAACTGAAAAATGAGCATGGCTCTACATGTCTAACATCCCAACTACAGAGGACCTACCTGTTAAAGATAGGAGGACTGTGATCCAGCCCAGCCTGAGCATATATTGAGTCTCTATTTCAGAAATGCCCGACAGAAAGGTGGTTCCTCAGAGCCAGGGAGAGCAGGGGGTCATGGTGCCTGCAGAGGGGTGTCTGACCTGGGTGGGGGTGGTGTTGGGGAAGCCACTCACCAGTGCTGCTGGGAGAAGCTGTTGGTTTCTGCTCCAGGTGGGCCAAGCAGCAATGGCAGCAGCATTATGGATACATGGGCCCAGAGCAGAGGACAAGGGGCAGAGACCTGTTTGGGGCTTTAGGCCAGCTGGCAGGGCACTATTGTCTGAGGATTGAAACCTGGCACCACCTCGGGAAGGTAGGGATGGGGCTGGGAGGTGGGGTGGTACATCAATTTCCTACTATGCTCCAAAGTCACATCAAGTCTTTTGCTCATCACTCAGCCACTTCTACCTTCCTCAATGGCTGGTAGTGGTGTAAACTAACAGAGGGAATCTAGGTGCTACTGGAAAGCCTGGAATGTGGGCGGGGCCACCATTCTTGTATCTCATTAATCAGAAAGAAACATGAAAGAATGGGGGTGTGGCCGGAATCCTGTGATGTCAGCAGCATGGGCAGAGTCAAGATGACAGCGGGTCCTCCAGCCATTTCCGATGGAACTCTGTCCAATTCAATTGGGGACAAGAGGGTGACCTGCTTTAGTTGGATGGCTGCACAGATAGTTGTGTATGTCTGTTTGTTGCCAGTCCTGGACCTTGAACTCAGGATCTGGGCACAGTCTGTGAGATGTTTTTGCACTAGGCTCACCCTCCACACTGAAGCAACAGGACTTCTGGCTTTGTTGGCACTGAAGTTTGTCAGGGGTCTCAAGGACTTTCCTGCTTAGGGTGACTTTGACCATGATCTTCACATCACAGCCTTGTAAGTATCAAGGAGGAGTGCTGAGAGCCACTTATTAGTCTTGCTGATGTTCTTGGACAGACCTGTGATTTCTATATCGATGGGTTGAAGTGGTGTGAGCTGGAGCCCACAGTTCCTTTCCTGATCCATCCATGTCCAAATGGCAGGAGATCCTAAGAAAGTTGTTCCTATCCACATAATTACCAATGGAATGTGATATAAGTCATAATTTAATGCAAAGTTTTTGAATGATTCTAGGATAAAATTATACACAATTATATTATAGGACACTGATCGATTTTAGTTAATACTTTATGAAGCATTTAAACAATCACATTCATAAAATGGAGGTATAATGAAATACCTAAGAATTGGGCCTCACATAATATAAAGGTGCCATTTTTTATGCCAGGACTGGGATTTGAACTCATGGTCTGGTTAACTCTGTTGCACTGTGTGGGAAGGGAAAGCTTGCCTCCTTGAAGTCAAGAAATTCAAGTCTTTTCCTTAGTCCAGAAATAGATCCTCACCACTAGAAAACATCCTATTCATGTACAATTTACACATATGATTTATATTTATATACATATGTAGACTCCATATTGTGTTAAGTATAGTTATTTTATTTTTTCTTTTATTCATGTTTTGACCGTTTATGTTATTAACTATTATGGCACATAGAACATTGATTACATTGATTAAAGAGGATATAGGTCTACATATGTATTCCACTTCATAAATGACACCAAGGACATTCACAGGAATGGAAAACATGATTCACCTTCAGCTTCTTATTCCAGGATTCATTGTTTGGGAATGCTGGCATCAGAATTCATGGACTACAACTCATGAATGGGTGAGTGTCATCACGCCATCCTGGGGCAAATTGAGTTGACAGGCAGTTCCCAGAACCTGAGATTGTGCCCCAGGTGTTAAGAAAGTAAGAACAGATTGACCTGCAGATGGCAGTATGCTAATAAATATATATCTTTATAGAGTACCAGAGATATCTATACATTATTCAGTTATATAGGCTACATTCCTACCAATTCCTGGGTATTTATTATGCCTCCATATAATTAATGTTATTGTTTTCATCCTTAAACTACTAATGAAATCAATCAGTATCATGAAATTAGTGTGTTCCTATAATTAATAATATTCTTTTTATACTTCATAAATAATAAATAAAATCAATCATCCTCCTGAAATGATGCAGTCTAATTTTATTTTATTTTATTATATATACAGTATATATATTATATATATAATATATATACTAAATATATATATATTTATAGTATATATAATATATATATTTATATATATATAGTATATATAATATATATACTATATATATATACTAAATATATATATATATATATATATTTATATACTACTGTGAAAATACTGTACAGAGGGGTTGCAATTACATGGGCGAGATTATGAGTACATTACTTATCAAGCATTGTAGCCTCCTCCTTTGTTTCCCCTTCCCATCCATTTGCATCCTCCTCCCTGCCCCCCACAAATCCTCCCACAATTCCTCCCCCACCAAAGTTGTAATGTTCGTTTTGGACATAACATCTCATTGCTGCAAGGGGTCCACCTGAATCCCTATTTAAATGATTTGTTTTTCCCCTTCCCCTCCACAAATTATACCAACATCAAATACAGTGAAAGCAGGGGTTATAGCGTTGGGGAGGGACATAGAAATCTACAAAGAAATAATCTTATAAATGTGTTAGAGACAATTGCATGAAAGAAAAAGAAAACATTTGAATACATACCTTAGGGTACATTTCCCTAACATCAACTTATCTGACCTTTTCTGCTTGACGCAGACATATACTAGATATTGCAAATAAGGGAAACCATGGGACCTATGCTTCTTTGGGCCTGGCTTACTTCACCTAATATAATTTTTTCCAAGCCTTTCTATTTCCCAACAAATGGGGCAATATCATTCTTTCTGATGGAGGCATAGAATTCCATTGTGTATATATACCACATTTTCTTGATCCATTCATTTACTGAGGGGCTTCTGGGTTGATTCCACAATAAAAGACCCAGAATACACTTCTGGGAAGCTGGTAGAGGAGAAACTGGAGGCTAAACAAGCATAGAAAGCAGTTTTAGAGTTCCAGTGAACAGTCCTAAGCCAGAGAATCACACCAAGTGTGCCAGCACAGGACAGAGAGTTAGGCCAGAGAGGGAAAATCCAGGCAAGGAGACAGATCTGAGTTCTTGCCAGCAGCTGTCACTGCGGCAGCAGTGGCAGAGGCTGAGGCTGTACTGCAATACCTGAAACAGAGAGAGTCCGGGACAAAAGAGCCAGATGCGGCTTGGAAGAGAATTCTACTCAACACCAGCAAGAACCGACAAGGAACAGACATGTTCATCCTGCAGTTCGCAGAACAAAGATGACCCAGGATCCAAGACTCGGCGTGAGTAGAAGCCTGATATCCTCACTCCTTCACAGGGAGCAGAGGAGGGAAGGCCACCCTCCACCCCCAGTACCAGAGATCTCCATCTTGGATACCAACAAAGCTCCGAGGAGCTGCTAGCTCCAACTCAGGCCTTGGAATAAAAGGAGTCATTTAGCAGGTCACAAGAACTTAATGGTGTGACATGCCAGACTCAGCTGCACCCAGTGAAAAGTCACCCAGCTTGGGCGCCAGCCCTAGGAGTGGCTTTCTTCACTGGATAATAAGAACCAGAGGCTGCCTCTCCCTAAAGGGAGCTTCGACATCAGTAAACAGAAACCCTGAGAGTGGCTCCAGGCTGGGCTCTGTGAGTTTCTCACAAACTAGCCCCTAGGAAAGGCTACTGTTTGCTGAAAGACCTCAACTCTACCCAGAACCTGGCCTCATCACAGCATCTCCAAACTTGGGGAAAAAGCCATCTCCCTCATTTGTGATACTCAAAGCAGACCCCCCCTCCCATTGAACTAACATGGGAGGAGGATAGCAAAATCCTGGGTAAAGCAGACGATTTTTCTGCCCATCCAAACAAACTGACTTAAGAAACCAACCAAGCCACAGGACCACAAACAGACCAGAGACTCCAACCACAGGCTGATTACATGCACAAGGGAGATACATGATTTTTCCCAACCCTCCCCAAAAAATTAAAGAACTTTTTTTTCTTCTTCTTCTTTTTATACCTTTTACAAATTTTTTTTCTTTTCTAAAATTTTTTTTAATTTTTAGTTTTTAATTTCCACCTTTTTTGAAAAAAATTGTTTTCTAGTAATTTTTTCCCCCTTATAATCTTTATTTTAGGGATACATGTGTGTGTGCGTATTTCTTTCTTTTTTTCTTTTTTCTTTTTTAAAAAATAATTTCTTTTTGTTTTTTGCTTGTCTAAACTGAACTTCTGATCTTTTTTTTTTCTTTCTTCCTTATCCTTCTCACCTTTTCCTCTCTTTTGTTCTTCTTTATGGGACTAAATTGTTCTGCACATCCTCAGATAAACCCGTATTTGATTATTATACCCTATCACACATTGTGTACACACTTAATCCACAAATTTATTACTCAATTCAAAACCTCTGACACTTAAATTCCTTAATAGCAGTACTACCTCTTTATACATATATAATATTTTAAGTATTTTTATTTTTAAGGTTTTCACATCTCGTTTATATCCCTCCCCTTCTCTCATTATATTAACGTTTTTGAATAGTTTGTTCTCGATCTGCATATTATTAATTTTTATTTTTCTATTTTTTCCGACCTCTTTTTTCCTTTCTCTTTCTTCTTGTTTTCTCTCTCTCTACATTCATCCTATCCAACCTATTTTCTATTTTGCGATCACTCTATTCCTATTTTTTACCCACATCTCTCCCTAACCCTAATAATTTCTGGTTTACCAAATTCTTCTTTGCAGTCCATAGCCCATTAATATATAGTTGTTTGATGTTGAAAAGAGGTATCTGTTGAACTAGATTGTATCTGCAGATTATTGACTGTGCAAATTCAGTCTTTGGTTGATGCTTGCCTTATGTTAGTGTTCTAGCACAAAACTGGTATTACTTTCATTCAAAATGGGCAGAGTAAGCCGGAAATCCACAAGAAAAATGGCAAGTCTGGCTATCTCCACTCCCACGCATGATAATCAGGAGACAGAACAGATAATGAATAATCCAGAAGAGAGTTCCCAAATAGCTCTACAAAAACTGCTGGCAAACATGATAAATGAAAAGATTGAAAATATACAAAGAACTCTGTATAAGCATGATAGGGAGAGAGAGGAGGCAAACAAAAGGTCAATGCAGGAAAAGATTGAAAACATACAAAAGACTCTGTATATGTGTGATAGGGAGTGAGAGGAGGCAAACAATAGGTCAATGAAGGAAAAGAGTGAACACCTACAAAGGACTCTGAGCGTGAGAGGGAGAGAGAGGAGACAATCCATAGGTTTATACAGGAATATCCTGAGTGTGAGGGAGCTACTTAAAAACTGATAAAGGATTTGCGTGAGAAGCTTCAGAATACTCAAAGAGAAAGGCAGGAATGGTGTGAACAGGTTGACAACACTCAAAGAGAACTACAAGAATAGCATGAAAGGAAGGAAGCTAAGCAAAGAGTAATACAGGAATTGAGAGAGCAGGATGAGTATACACAAAGAGCACTAAAGGCATTCATGGGATCCATTAACAAAGAGCAGAAGGAAGTCAGGGAGACCACAAAGGGAATGCTGATTGGAACCCAACAGAAGGAATGGAAGTCCAAGGAAACCATAACCAATCAACTAAGTGATTTGAGAATAAACAATGAACACCAAATTAAGGAAGTAAAGAAGTTCATACAAGATCTAAAACAAAGCTTCAAGAAAGAATTTGAAGCCATCCAAGCAGACCAATTAGAAGGAAAAGAAATAAACAACAAAGTAGAAAGTCTTGACAAAAGGTTAGAAGGTGCAGAAGATCGAATCTTGGGGAATGAGGACAGCCTAGATATTATAGAGAAAGAACATACAAACATCTAAGACAAGTCCAAGAAATATGAGAGATCTATCCAACACTTGGAAGACACCTTCAGAAGGCCTAATCAAAGGATAATGCATGTAGAGGACCACCTAGAAACAAAAGTTAATGGTCTAGGAAATTTGTTTAACAGGAGCCTAGCAGAGAACTTCCCAAACATGCAAGAAGATAGGCTTATTCAGCTAAAAGAAGCTTTTAGAAGTCCAAATAGACCAGATCAGAATAGGACATACCACCTGCACATTATAATCCACACAGGATCAACTCACACCAAAAAGCTGAAGGAGAAAACATTAATCACCTATAAAGGGAAACCAATTAGAATCACCTCAGATTTCTCTGCAGAGACAATCAACGCAAGTAGAGCCTGGAATGATGTATGTCAAGCCCTAAAAACAAACAACTATCAACCAAGAATACTGTACCCAGCTAAACTCTCCTTCATAACTGAAGGCCAAATAAAAATCTTCCATAGCAAAGAAAAAGTGAAACAATACATCTCCACCAAACCAGCCCTACAAAAGATTCTTAAAGATGTCCTACACATAGAAAACCAACAAGACCACAATAAAGGAGAAGAAACTGCACCCAAACTGAGAATCCAAGAACCATAGGAAGAACCCAGTTTTCCCAACCCCCAAGAAGGTCGATAACATGGCAGGAACTACCAAACACCTCTCAGTCATTTATCTTAGCATTAACTGACTTAACACTCCAATTAAGCGATATAGACTGTCTAGTTGGATTAAAAATCAAAATCCTTCTATCTGCTGCCTTCAGGAGTCACATCTTGCCCGTAAAAACAAACACATTTTCAATGTTAAATGCTGGAGCAAAATCTACCAAGCAAATGACCCCAGGTAAACAGGCTGGAGTTGCAATCCTAATATCAGATAAAATATACTTCAAATTAAAATTCGTGAGAAGAGATAAAGAAGGTCGCTACTTACTAATTAAGGGATCTATCCTTCAGGAGGATATTACAGTTCTAAATATCTATTCGCCAAACAACGGAGCACCCAAATGTATCCAAGAAACAATACTTTCCCTCAAATCCCACATAGATCCAAAGACATTAATTGTTGGGAATTTTAACACACAACTCTACCCTCTAGATAGATCAACTCGGCAAAAACTCAACAGAGAAACCGCAGTTCTAAACAACTGCATAGATCAACTAGATTTAACAGACATCTACCGAATATTTCACCCAGCAGCATGAGAATACAGGTTTTCCTCAGCAGCACATGGAACATTTTCTAAAATAGACCACATTTTAGGCCACAAACCAAACTTTTCCAAATTCAGAAACATTGAAATAATACATTGCATTCTCTCAGACCACAAGGGAATAAAATTAGAACTCAATACCAAAAGCCACCAATGAAAGTCTGGTAACGCATGGAGGCTGAACAACACACTGCTGAATCACGAGTGGGTCATGGATGAGATTAGAAAGGAAATACAAATGTTCATGCTATTCAACAAAAATGAGCACACAAGTTACCAGCTACTCTGGGAAAGAGGAAAGGCAGTACTCAAAGGCAAGTTTATAGCTCTGAGTTCCAATATCAACAAATTGGATAGATCTGAAACAAACAATTTAATAAGACATCTGAACCTCCTTGAAAAAGAGAAGCAAGAAAACCCCAATCCAGTAGACGGAAAGAAATAATTAAAATTAAATCATAATTAAATGAATTAGAATCCAAAAAAAAAACTATAGAAAGAATCAACAAAACAAAGAGTTGGTTCTTTGAAAAAATTAACAAAATTGACAGACCCTTAGCAAATCTTATCAGAAAAAGAAGAGAACACACCCAAATAAATAAAATCTGAGATGAGAATGGAAACATTACCATGGAAACAACCAAGATTCACAACATTTTAAGGAAATACTTCTCAAAACTTTATGCTAATAAGTTTGAGAACTTGGCAGAAATGGACATTTTCCTAGCAAATATTGACATGTCAAAAGTAAACCAAGATGAGTTCAACCAGTTTAACAGGCCAATATCAAACATTGAAATCGAAACAGCTATAAGAGACCTACCAGCTAAGAAAAGTCCAGGACCAGATGGTTTTACAGCGGAATTCTACAAGGCCTTCAAAGCAGAGCTCACACCAATACTCCTCCAACTCTTCAATGAAATTGAAAGAGAAATTTCACTACCGAACACATTCTATGAATCCATCATAACCCTCATCCCAAAACCAGCAGGGACTCATCAAAGAAAGAAATCTATAGACCCATTTCTTTGATGAATATTGATGCAAAACTTCTCAACAAAATTTTGGCCAATCGACTTCAACAATTCATCCAAAAAATTCATAAACCACGATCAAACAGGCTTCATTTCAGGGTTGCAAAGCTAGTCCAATATATGCAAATCAATTAATATTATTCATCACATCAACAAGAGCAAGGATAAGAACCACATTGTTATTTCAATAGATGCACAAAAAGCATCCAACAAGATCCAAGACCCCTTTATGATGAATGTTTTGGAAAAATTAGGAATCCATGAAACATTCCTCAATACCATAAAGGCTGTATATGACAAACCTACAGCCAGCATTATACTTAATGGTGAAAACCTAAAGCCCTTTCCTCTTATCTCAGGAACAAGACAAGGATTTCCACTCTCACAACTTCTCTTCAACCTAGAATTAGAATGCCTAGCTACAGCAATAAGACAAGGTGCAAACATAAAGGATATCCAAATAGAGAAAGAAGAAATAAAACTCTCCCTCTTTGCAGATGACATGATTTTGTATTTAAAAAATGCCATAGACACCACTCCCAAATTACTCAAGCTGATTCAAAACTTTGGCAAAATCCCCCAACAACAAATCCTCAAAGAAACAACTGCCCAATAAATAAGTGTGCTAAAGATTTGAAGAGAAACTCTCTGAAGAAGAAAGAAGGATGGCCAATAGACACATGAAGAAATGCTCAACCTCCCTAGCCATAAAAGAAATGCAAATCAAAACAACATTGAGATACCAATTCACTCCAGTTAGAATGGCTATAATCAAGAACTCTAACAACAACAGATGCTGGAGTGATGTGGACAGGAAGGAACCTTACTTCATTGTTGGTGGGAGTTTAAACTTGTTTAACCACTTTGGAAAGCAGTATGGAGGTTCCTGAAAAGACTTCACATAGAGCTCCCCTATGACCCAGCAATCCCACTTTTGGGCATTTACCCAAATGTTTACAAACAAGAACACACTAAAGCTACCAGCACAATTATATTTATTGCAGCATTATTTACCATACTTAAGATATGGAACCAACCGGATGCCCATCAGTAAATGAATGGATCAAGAAATGTGGTATATACACAATGGAAGTCTATGCCTCCATCAGAAAGAATGACATTGCCCCATTTGTTAGGAAATGGAAAGGCTTGGAAAAAATTATATTAAGTGAAGTAAGCCAAGCCCAAAGAAACATTTGTCCCATGGTTTCCCTTATTTGCAATATCTAGCATATGTATGAGTCAAGCAGAAAAGGTAAGATAATGTGATGTTAGGATAATGAACCGTTACATATATATTTAAATGTTTTTTTTCTTTCATGCATTTGTTTCTAACTCATTTATAAGATTATTTCTTTGTTGCTTTGTATGTCCCTCCCCCACAGTATAACTCCTGCTTACACTATATTTGATGTCGGTATAATTTGTGGAGGAGATGGGGAAAAACAAGTCATTTTAGGATACAGGTGGACCCGTTGCAACTGTTTTAATTACAAGTTGTCATGTTGAAAACGAACTTTACAACTTTCGTGCGGGGTGGGGGAGGGTAGGGGTGGGGCGTCGGGGGAAGACTGGGAAGGGATGTGAAGGGTAAACAAAGGAGGAGGTTGCAATGCTTGATAAGAAATGTACTCATTATCTTTCCCATGTAATTGTAACCCCTCTGTACAGTATGTTCACAAAAATTAAAAATTAAAATTAAAAAAAAGACCCAGAATAGCAAAAATGATCCTCAACATAAAGAATACTGCTGGAGATTTATTGCAGTTTAATTTTATAGCAGCATCATTCATGATCAACTCATTAAACTGTGACATTAATAACATTCCATTGTTATTGGTATGGATTGGAACCAGTTTCTAAATATCTCCTGTCATTTGTTGGTGTCAGGATGAGGATTCAAAATCAGGATCCATGTTGCCACGTGGGCCTAGGGATTCCCTGGTAGTCTGCCAGCCTTCATCAATGCAAGGTGAAGTACCCTTTGCAACAGTGTCATTCAGACCCAGGGGGGTTACCATGCAAAGAAGAAAACGTAAAAAGGCAACATTTTTTCTGTGCATTGTTTTTCCTGCAAGGCCTGGGGGCCTAGGATTCCAGAAGCAGCAGTTTGTCCAGTTGCTGCACCCCAGCATAGGGTGATCAAAGCTGAGGCAGAGTTGCTACGACCTGGGTTCAAGCCCCACGCTGAGGAAAATTTAAAAATAAATTAGCTCCCTGGCTTTGGATTTGAACTCAGGATCTGGGTAAATCTGCAGCTATATGGATGAAGGGGAAGATCACTGTACTTGAAGATAAGAAAGTCAGGACTGTTCACTAGTCCTGAATTCAAGCCCCAGCCCTGGAAAACATACTATTTATATACATTGTAAAGATAGGATTTTACTTACCTGTAGATGTTCAGTCCATACATGTCTTATGTGGTTGTTCCTTGTATTTTTTGTTTCATTCATTTACCATTGATTTTACTATGATGAAGCCCATTCTGTTTATTACATTGATGACGTCCTATCACAGAGCATCAAGATTTGTAGAAATGTTCTCCATCATGCCTGACACCCAGGATTCTCAGAGAAAAGGAAAACAAATTTCACACTTGGCTTCTTACTCCACGATCCACTTGTTGGTAGTACTGCGATCTGACTCAGGGCCTAGCAGGACCAATTAGCCAATAAGTCAAGGTGAACACACAAACCTGTGAGCCTCTAAGGAGCTAGGCCATTCCCAGGATCTGACAATGATCCCCAAGGTGGTCCACTATAGTCATAAATTCATAATTTAAACATAGAATCTATATTGACATACATGTGTGGACAGCATATTGTATTCGGCATAGTTCTCCTTTTTTTGTCTATAATTCATGGAGGTATTGTGTATTTTACTAAGCATGGTGACAGGTGTAACTGTGATAACATGGATGATGACCTGTTCCCATGGTTATAGAGTTGCCTATGCATTCTCCATCCTAGTTGAGACCCAAGACTTTCACAGAAGAGGAAAACATGTGCAACAACTTGCTTCTGACATCAGAATGAATCTTTTGTCAGAGCTGGGATTTGAACTCAGGTCTGGGCAGCTCTGTTGCACTGGGGGAGAAGGGGAAGTTCACCATCCTTGAAGATTAGAATGTCAGGACTGGTCCAGGGACTGATTTGAAGCCACAGCACTAGACAAAATAGCAAGCCCATCTTTTTTAAACATAGGATCTCTCTTTACCTATAGGTGTGGTATGCATCTTGCGTTCAGTGTAGTTATTGTTTTTATTTTGGGTCTTATTCATGTATGTATTTTGTATTTTATTGAGTGTGTTGACAGATAAAACTGTGCTGACATGAATGTCAACCTGTTACCTTGTCTATAGAGTTGCCTATATAGCATTCTCCATCCTCGATGAGACCGAAGACATTCACAGGACAGGAAAACATGAAACATGTGCAACCTTGGGTTTCTCACATCAGAATGAATCTTTTGGCAGTGCTGGAATTTGAACTAAAGGCCTAGCAGACCGAATTGGTGAATGGGTCATGGTGAACACAACAGCCTGTGAACCACTGAGGAGCTAGGCCATTCCTGGGACCTGAGATCAAGTCCTGGTGGGGGCCAATATAGTCGTAAATTCATAATTAAACAGAGGATCTGTATTTCCAAATATGGCTGGGCAGCATCTTGGGTTCAGTGTAGTCACTCTCTTTATTTTGTGTCTTATTCATTGATGTATTGTGTATTTTCTTGAGTATAGGATGAAAGATATAACTCTGGTGACCTGGATGACAAACTATTCCCATGAGTATAGAGTTGTCTATACATTTCCTACCCTAGGGAGACCGAGAACTTGCACAGCATAGGAAAATAGGTGTAACCACTGGCTTCTCACATCAGAGTGAATTTTTGGCAGTGCTGGGATTCGAACTCGGAGCCTAGGAAGCCCCACTGCTCTATGGATCCACATGATCACACCAGACTGTGAGCCACTAAGGAGCTTGGCCATTCCCAGTAACTGAGATTGAGCCCCAGGGAGGTCAAAATGGTCCTCAATGCATAATTGAAACATGGGATATGTATTCACATCCATGAGTGGACTGCATCGTGCATTGAGTATAGTTATTCTCTTTCTTTTGTATGTTATTCATGGATGTATTGTGTATTTTTTGAGTATATGATAACAAGTAAAACTGAGCTGACATGGATAACAACTTATTCCCATGGCCACAGGGTGGCCCACGCATTCTTAAATCATAGCTGAGACCCAGGACTTGCACAGGAAAGGAAAACAGGTGAAACAATTGGCTTCTGACATGAAGATGAATCTTTTGGCAGGGCAGGGATCTGAACTCGGGGCCTAGCAGGTCCAATTGGTAAATGTGTCCACATGAGCACACCAGCCTGTGAGCCACAAAGGAACTAGGCCATTCCCAGATAATGAGATTGAGGCCCCCGGGGGGAGATTGGGGAGCACAATAGTCATCCATTCTTAAGCTGAAGGTGGTGTGAGAATAAGTACATATTTGTATAGAGTAGGAGAGATGGTGAACTGTAATGAAATCCAATCTGCATGACTACAAATTCTTGAAACTTTCCTGATGCCTCCATTTCATGACTGTGATGCTTGTTGTCATGTTTAATAAACTCTTCTTTACAAATAATCAACACACCATGAGTCTTGCCTATCATTTCTTACTGGCATCATGCACTAATTACTCATTCAAGGATGAGATCGATAGCATTCCATGACTCTTTCTAGGTCCAGAAACCAGTATCTCAGGATCTTCCACCATTCTCTCCTCATAGCGGGGCTGAACTCAAGCCTCAGGCCTGGAAAAGATACTCATAATATATATTTTAAAGGTAGGATTTACATTTCCCTACAGATGTTCAGTCCATATTGTGTTTGGTGTGTTTATTCATTTTATTTCTTGTTGTATTCATTTATTTACCATTTATTTTATTGACTCTGATGACACCTATACGATTTATTACATTGTTTACATCCTATCATATAGCATCTAGATTTTAGATGTGTTCTCCATCATGCCTGGCGATGCAAGGATCTGAATTCAGGGCCTAGCAGGCCCAATTCATGAATGGGTGAGTTTGAGCATGGCAGCCTCCTGCCCATGAAGATGTGAGGGAGTTCCCACATGCTGAGATTGACCCCCAGGTTTGGCCAAAACAGCAATACATGGATAGGCATATGATGGTATACAAATCAATATATATTGGTGAAGCGTGACAGAGCCATCTATCTATGATTGAATGACATCTACTACGTTCCTACCAACTCTTAGGTATTTATTATACTGCCATGGAATGAATATATTCTTTTCATGCTTAATAAACTATTAATTAAGAACAATCAGCATTCTAGGACTATTGCATCCAATTTTAGACTAGACCAATGCATGAACTACTCTTTAAATCAGTAGTCCTATTTATAGGAATGAGTCTCTTGTGATCTCCTGCCATTAGTGTCAGGACTGGGATTTGAACCCAGGGCCTAGTTTGACAGGTTGGCCTATGACTTCACTGATACCCCACCACCCATCAGCAATGGCAGGTCAGGTCCACTTTGCAACCGTGTCATTCATATCCAGGATGGTCATTGTGCAAAGAAAAATTCCTAAAACCCCAGCCCTCTGCAGCTCGCAACTCTTTATGCTTTCCAGCTATATTTTTTTCCTGAAAGCCCTCTGGGCCTAGGATCTCAGGTTTGGCTATGGGTCCAGAGACTGCACCCCAGCCTAGGGAGATCCAAACTGAAGCAGAATTTCCATGATCTGACGTAAAGCCCCATGGTTGGCCAAAAATAAATAAATAAATAAACAAAAAAATTTAAATTAAAATAAATAAATAAATTGTTTAACTAGATTTAAATGAATAAAGCTCCCTGCTTTGGAATTTTTGCCAGTTTTCTTTCCTAGCCAGGGATTTGAACTCAGGATCTCAGTAAATCTGTAGCAATGTGAGGGGGAGGTAGTTGTGGAGATGGTAGGGAAGGAATGGTAGGGGGAAAACAAAGGAGGAATCAACAATGCTCAATAGTAAATGAACTCATTACCTTGCTACTGTAACTGTAACCTCTCTGTACAATATTTTTAAAATAAAAAGTTACAAAAGAACAGGAACAATGTAGTTCTCAGAAAATAAATTTGGAGGTAAGGGAAGGATGTGTGAATAGCTGTACAAAATTCTACTCTGCCTTTTTTTAATGTTCAGTATGGAACTGAGTAAACTAACTGCTTCCATTAAAAAAATAAGTTACTGTCTTGGAACTGGGGCCAGTATTTCCATCATTGCTAGGATTTGAGCTCACCGTCCAGGTAACTCTTTTGCAACATGGGTGAAGGTGAAGCTCAATGTTCTTGAGGAAAAGAAATTCAGGCTACAGTTCCCAGGGCCTGAATGAAGGCCCTGCAGTAGAAAAAGTGTTTCATTACCTGTGTAATATATTATATATGTATACATATATATGTTAATTTCATACTATGATTTTATTATTGATTTTGAATTTCATTTTTATTTGATTCATTCATTTATTGATTATTGTATTTATTATACACAATATATATTACATTTTGCACATCTATTATAAAATTATATAAAATAATGTAGGACATTGACTCATTTTTCATTAATATTTTATTAAGTGTTGAAACATAATACATAATTAATGGAAACATTTGTCACAGTATTCACATGTTTAGAGTCTCTCCCAAGTATGAGTTTGCCTTATCTTTGGATATCTTCCTATTGAGATTTCTTTTTTTTTCTTATTTTTTAAATTAATTTTTATTTTTTTATTGTGAAAATACTGTAGAGAGGGGTTACAATTACATGGGCAAGATAGTGAGTACATTTCTTATCAAGCATTGTAACCTTCTCCTTTGTTTACACTTCCCATCCCTTCCCACCCTCTCTCCACCCCCACTTGTAAAGTTCATTTTCGACATGACAACTTGTACTTCTCGTTGTTGCAACCGGTCCACCTGTATCCTTATTTAAACGACTTGTTTTTCCCCTTCCCCTCCACTAATTATACCGACATCAAATATAGTGAAAGCAGGGGTAATACTGTCAGGGAGGGACATACAAAGCAACAAAGAAATAATCTTATAATTGCTTTAGAAACAAATACATAAAAGAAAAAAAAACATTTAACATACATATCTTAGGGTTCATTTTCCTAACATCAACTTATCTGACCTTTTCTGCTTGACTCAGACTTATACTAGTTATTGCAAGTAAGGGAAATCATGGGAACTATATTTCTTTGGGCTTGGCTTACTTCACTTAATATAATTTTTCCAAGCCTTTTCATTTCCTAACAAATGGGGCAATGTCATTCTTTCTGATGGAGGCATAGAATTCCATTGTGTATATATACCACATTTTCTTGATCCATTCATCTACTGAGGGGCATCTGGGTTGGTTCCAGATCTTAGCTATGGTAAATAATGCTGCAATAAACATAGTTGTGCTGGTAGCTTTAGTGTACTCTTGTTTGTAAACATTTGGGTAAATGCCCAAAACTGGGACTACTGGGTCATAGGGGAGTTCTATGTGGAGTCTTTTGAGAAACTTCCATACTGCTTTCCAAAGTGGTTGAACAACTTTACACGACCACCAACAATGAAGTAAGGTTCCCTTCTGTCCACATCCCATCCAGCATCAGTTGTTATTAGAGTTCTTGATTTTTGCCATTCTAACTGGGGTGAGGTGGTATCTCAATGTTGTTTTGATTTTCATTTCGTTTATGGCTTTTATGGCAAGGGAGGTTGAGCATTTCTTCATGTGTCTATTGGCCATCCTTCTTTCTTCTTCAGAGAAGTTTCTCTTCAAGACTTTAGCCTACTTATTTATTGGGCACTTGTTTCTTTGAGAATTTGTTGTTGGGGATTTAATTTTTTGATTTCCAAATATATTTTAGATATGAGACCCTTGTCCATTGTATGGCTAGTGAAGATCTTCTTCCAATCTGTGGGCTTTCTATTGATCTTGCTAGCTATGTCCTTTGGCATGCAGAAGCTCTGCAACTTCATGTAATCCCATTTGTCCAATCATTCTTTGATTTGTTATGTTTCCGGGTCTCTATTAAGAAAATTTCGGCCTGTGCCAAGGAGACCTAGGGTTTCTGTTATTCCATCCTGTAATGTTTTCAGAGTGTCTGCTTTGACTCCGAGGTCCTTGATCCATTTGGAGTTGATTCTGCTGCAGGGTGATATACAAGGATCTAGCTTTACTTTTCTACAAGTAGTTAACCATTTTGCCAGCACAATTTACTGAAGAGGCTGTCTTTCTTCCATTCTATTTTTTAGCTCCCCTATCAAAAATTAGATGGCTAAAGGTCTGTAGGTTCATTTCTGGGTTTTCAATTCTATTCCAATGGTCCTGAGGTCTGTTCTTTGAACAATACCAAGCAGATTTGATTACTATGGCTTTATAGTAGAGTTTGAAATTTGGTATTGATATTCCTCCAGCAGTGTTCTTTCCGTTGAGGAGCGTTTTTGCTATTTGAGGTCTTTTATTGTTCCATATGAATTTTTGGATTGCCTCTTCTATTTCCTTGAAGAATGAGGTTGGAATTTTGATAGGTATCGCATTAAAGTTGTGGATAGCCTTGGGAAGTATTGCCATTTTCACGATGTTAATCTTTCCAATCCAGAAGCATGGGAGTTTTTCCCATTTTGTAAGTTCTGTGTTGATTTCTTTTTTCAAGTTTTTAAAGTTTTCATAATAGAGGTCCTTCACTTCTTTGGTTAAGCTAATTCCTAGTTATTTTATTTTTTGTGGGGCTATTACAAATGGAGTTGCTCTCCTAATTTCAGCCATACTTTTCTCATTGTTGGCATACAGAAAAGCCATTGATTTTGGGGGGTTAATTTTATAACCTGCTACTTTGCCAAAGTTTTGAATCAGCTTGAGTAATTTGGGAGTGGAGTCTATGGGATTCTTTAAATACAAGATCATGTCATCTGCAAAGAGGGAGACTTTTATTGCTTCTTTCCCTATTTGGATCCCCTTGACGTCTGCACCTTGTCTTATTGCTGTAGCTAGGCATTCTAATAGTAGGTTGAAGAGAAGTGGAGAGAGTGGACATCCTTGTCTTGTTCCTGAGTTAAGAGATAATGGCTTTAGGTTTTCACCATTAAGTATAATGCTGGGTGTAGGTTTGTCATATACAGCCTTTATTGTATTGAGGAATGTTCCATGGATTCCTAATTTTTCCAAAATCTTCATCATAAAGGGGTGTTGGATCTTGTTAAATGCTTTTTCTGCATCAATTGAGATAACCATGTGGTTCTTTTTTTTTTTTTTTTTGGGTCCGTTCGTGGAGCCAGAACTCTGGGCCTGGGCGCTGTCCCTCAGCTCTTCAGCTCAAGGCTAGTCCTCTACCACTTGAACCACAGCACCACTTCCGGCTTTTTTCTTTTTGCTTATGTGGTGCTGGGAATCGAACCCAGGGCCTCAGGCATGCAAGGCAAGCGCTCTACCACTGAGCTACCTTCCCAGCCCCAACCATGTGTTTCTTATCCTTGCTCCTGTTGATGTGATGAATAATATTGATTGATTTGTGCATATTGAACCAACTTTGCATCGCTGAAGTGAATCCTGTTTGATCGTGGTGTATGATTTTTTGGATGAATTGTTGAAGTCGATTCGCCAAAATTTTGTTGAGAAATTTTGCATCCATGTTCATCAAAGAAATGGGTCTATAGTTCTCTTTCTTTGATGAGTCCCTGCCTGGTTTTGGGATGTGGGTTATGATGGCTTCATAGAATGTGTTCGGTAGGGAACTTTCTCTTTCAATTTCATTGAAGAGTTGGAGGAGTATTGTTGAGAGCTCTGCTTTGAAGGCCTTGTAAAATTCCGCTGTAAAACCATCTGGTCCTGGACTTTTCTTAGCTGGTAGGTCTCTTATAGCTGTTTCAATGCTTGATATGGGCCTGTTAAGCTGGTTTAACTCATCTTGGTTTAGTTTTGGCATGTCAATATGTGCTAGGAAAAGGTCCATTTCTGCCAAGTTCTCAAACTTATTGGCATAAAGTTTTGAGAAGTATTCCCTTAAAATGTTCTGAATATTGGTTGTTTCCGTGGTAATGTTTCCATTCTCATCTCTGAGTTTATTTATTTGGGTATGTTCTCTTCTTTGTCTGATAAGTTTTGTTAAGGGTTTATCAATTTTGTTAAATTTTTCGAAGAACCAACTCTTTGTTTTGTTGATTCTTTCTATAGTTTTTTTGGATTCTAATTTATTTAATTCTGATTTAATTTTAATTATTTCTTTCCATCTACTGGATTGGGGTTCATCTTGCTTCTCTTTTTCAAGGAGGTGTAGATGTGTCATTAAATTGTTGGTTTCAGATCTCTCCAATTTGTTGATATAGGAACTGAGAGCTATAAACTTTCTTATGAGTACTGCCTTTCCTGTGTCCCAGAGGAGCTGGTAATTTGTGTGCTCATTTTTGTTGAATAGCATGAACATTTGAATTTCCTTTCTAATCTCTTCCTTGACCCACTCATGATTCAGCAGTGTGTTGTTCAGCCTCCATGTGTTACTTGACTTTCTTTGGTGGCTTTTGGTGTTGAGTTCTAATTTTATTCCCTTGTGGTCTGAGAGAATGCAATGTATTAATTCAATGTTTCTGAATTTGGAAAAGTTTGGTTTGTGGCCTAAAATGTGGTCTATTTTAGAAAATGTTCCATGTGCTGCTGAGGAAAACCTGTATTCTCATGCTGCTGGGTGAAATATTCGGTAGATGTCTGTTAAATCTAGTTGATCTATGCAGTTGTTTAGAACTGCGGTTTCTCTGTTGAGTTTTTGCCGAGTTGATCTATCCATTGGGTAGAGTTGTGTGTTAAAATCCCCAACAATTATTGTCTTTCGATCTATGTGGGATTTGAAGGAAAGTATTGTTTCTTGGATAAATTTGGGTGCTCCGTTGTTTGGTGAATAGATATTTCGAATTGTAATATCCTCCTGAAGGAGAGATCCCTTATTTAGTATGTAGCGACCTTCTTTATCTCTTCTCACGAATTTTAATTTGAAGTCTATTTTATCTGATATTAGGATTGCAACTCCTGCCTGTTTATGGGGGCCGTTTGCTTCTAACATTGAAAATGTGTTTTTACTGGCAAGATGTGACTCCTGAAGGCAGCAGATAGAAGGATCTTGTTTTTTAATCCAACTAGACAGTCTATGTAGCTTAATTGGAGACCTAAGTCCGTTAATGTTAAGAGATAGGACTGAGAGGTATTTGGTAGTTCATGACATGTTATCCACCTTCTTTGGGGCTGCGAAAAGTGGGTTCTTCCTATGGTTCTTGGATTCTCAGCTTGGGTGCAGTTTCTTCTCCTTTATTGTGGTCTTGTTGGTTTTCTATGTGTAGGATATCTTTAAGAATCTTTTGTAGGGCTGGTATGGTGGAGATGTATTGTTTCACTTTTTCTTTGCTATGGAAGGTTTTTATTTGGCCTTCAGTTATGAAGGAGAGTTTAGCTGGGTACAGTATTCTTGGTTGATAGTTGTTTGTTTTTAGGGCATGGCATACATCATTCCAGGCTCTTCTTGCTTTGATTGTCTCTGCAGTGATTGTCTCTGAGGTGATTCTAATTGGTTTCCATTTATAGGTGATTAATCTTTTCTCCTTGACAGCTTTAAGGATCTTTTCCTTGGTGTGAATTGATCCTGTGTGGTTTATAATGTGATGGTGGGGTGTCCTATTCTGGTCTGGTCTATTTGGAGTTCTAAAAGCTTCTTTTATTTGAATAGGCCTATCTTTTTGCATGTTTGAGTAGTTCTCTGCTAGGATCCTGTTAAACAAATTTTCTAGACCATTAACTTCTGTTTCTGGGTGCTCCTCTACACCCATTATCCTTAGATTAGGCCTTCTGATGGTGTCTTCCAAGTGTTGGATAGATCTCTCATATTTCTTGGATTTCTCTTGGATGGTTGTATGTTCTTTCTCTATAATATCTAGGCTATCTTCAGTCTCCGAGTTTCGATCTTCTGCATGGTTTAACCTGCTGTTGAGACTTTCTACTTTGTTTTTTTATTTCTTTTCCTCTAGTTGGTCAGGTTTGATGGCTTCAAATTCTTTGTTGAAGCTTTGTATCAGATCTTGTATGAACTTCTTTACTTCCTTAATTTGGTGTTCAGTGTTTATTCTCAGATTGGTTATGGTTTCCTTGGACTCCCATTCCTTCTGTTGGCTTCCATTCAGCATTCCCTTTGTGGTCTCCCTGACTTTCTTCAGCTCTTTGTTAATGGATCCCATCAATATCTTTAGTGATCTTTGTGTATTCTGATCCTGCTCTCTCAATTCGTGTATTACTCTTTGATTAGCCTCCTTCCCTTCATGCCATTCTTATAGTTCTCTTTGAGTGTTCTCAGCCTGGTCACACCATTTCTGCCTTTCTCCTTGAGTATTCTAAAGCTGCTCATGCAAATCCTGTATCAGTTTTTGAGTAGCTTCCTCACGCTTATGATATTCCTGTATAGACTGTTGGGTTTCCTCCTCTCTCTCCCTATCATGCTCAGACAGAGTCCTTTGTATGTTTTCACTCTTTTCATTTACCATGTTTGCCAGCAGTGTTTGTAGAGCTATTTGGGAAATCTCCTCTGGATTATTCATTATCTGTTCTGTCCTCTGATTATCATGACTGGGAGTTGAAGTACCCGGACTTGCCATTTTTCTTGTGTTTCTCTGACTTACTCTGCCCATTTGGGATGAAATTAACACCACTTTTGTGCTAGAACACTATCTTTAGACAAGCATTAGCCAAAGTCTGTGTTTGCACAGTCAATAGTCTGCAGGTACATTCTAGTTCAACAGATACTTCTATTCAGCATCAAACAACTCTATATTAATGGGCTACGAACCGCAAAGAAGAATTTGGTAAACTAGAAATTATTAGGTTTAGGAAGAAATGTGCGTAAAAAATAGGCGCAGAGTGATGTGGGAAGGCACAAGGAGAGTTAACTAAGTCCTAATCTCAAAGCAGGAAATAGGTTGGATAGGATGAAAGTAGAGAGGGAGAAAGAAAAGAAGAGAAAGGGAACAAAAAGAGACCAGAAAAAATAGAAAGGTAAAAATTAGATATATTTTACAGAATCAAAAACAAACTCTTCAGAGAAGAACATGAATATAATGAGAGAAGGGCAGGGATATAAAGGAGATGTGAAAAATTTAAAAATAAAAATACTTAAAATATTTTAAAGGTATAAAGAGGTAATACTGCTATTAAGGAATTTAAGTCTAAGAGGTTTTGAATTGAGTAATAAATTTGTGGATTAAATGTGTACACAATGGGGGATAAGGTCTAATAATCAACTATGGGTTTATCAGAGTATGTACAGAGCAGCAATTAAGTCACATAAAGAAGAACGAAAGAGAAGAAAAGGTGAAAAGGATAAGAAAGTAAGAAAAAAAATGAGAAGTTGAGTAGACCTAAACAAAAAACAAAACAAAACAAAAACAAAAAAAGCAAGGAAAACGCACACACACTTATACCCCTAAAATAAAATTTTAAGAGGAAAAAAAAAATTACTAGAAAACAATGTTTTTATAAAAAGGTAAAAATTAAAGATTAAAAAAATTATTTAGAAAAAAAAATTATAAAAGGTACAAAAAAAAGTTCTTTGATTTTTTTGGGAGGTGTGGGAAAAATCCTGTGTCTCCCTTGTGTCAATAACCAGCCTCTTGTTGGAGTCTCTGGTCTGCTTGTGTTCCTGTTGCTTGGTTGTTTACTTAAGTCAGTTTCTTTGAACAGGCAGAAAAATGCTCTGCGATCCTCTTCCCAGGTTAGTTTAATGGGAGGGAGATCTGCTTTGAGTATCACCAAAGAGGGAGATGGCTTTTTTCTCGATTTTGGAGATGCTGCAATGAGGCTAGGTTCTGGGTAGAGTTGAGGCCTTTCAGCAAACTGTAGCTTTTCCTGGGGGCTGGTTTGTGAGAAACTCATGGATCCCAGCCAGGAGCCACTCGCAGGGTTTCTGTTTACTGAATTTCAATTGATTGTCGAGGCTGCTAAAGGGAGGGGCAGCCTCTGGCTCTGATTACCCCGGGAAGAAAGCCACCCCTGGGGCTGGCGCCTGAGCTGGGTGACTATTCCCTGGGTGGAGCTGAGTCTGGCAGGCCAAGTTAAGATCTTGTGACCTGCTAGATGACTCTAGATTTATTCCAAGGCCTGAGTTGGAGCTAGTAGCTCTGCCGAGCTTTGTCGGTATCCAGGATGGAGATCTCCGGTACTGGGGGGGTGGAGGGGTGGCCTTCCCTCCTCTGCTCCCTGTGAAGGAGTGAGGACGTTAGGCTTCTACTCATGCCGAGTCTTGGTTCCTGGGTCGTCTCTGGTCTGCGAACTGCAGGATGAAGATGTCTTCTTCTTGTCGGTTCTTGCTGGTGTTGAGTAGAATCCGCTCACTGCTGCGTCTGGCTCCTTCGTCCCGGACTCTCTGTGGTTCAGGTATGGTGGCTGCAGTTTCTGCCGCCCCCCTTGGGATTTCTATAGATGATTTATAGTCAGATGCCTTTTCTTGAGGATACAAAAGTGAGGGGTACAATTGTAAGGGTGGGGTTAGAATTGCGGCTAAGTGGTAAAGAGCTGGCTCAGCATGCACGAATACCAGGGTTTTAAAACTCAGTGACACATACTCAGAAAAAGCAGAAGCTGTGGTGTGGGGCAAGTGCCTAGCCTTGAGAATAAGAAGCTCAGAGACAGTTCCAAGGCCCTAAGATCAAGTCCCAGGACTGTCAAAAACAATAGGCCATATGCCAGTGCTCAAACCTGGATTGCTAGCTTCTCAGGAGGCTGAGAGCTGAAGACCACTGTTCAAAGACAGCCTAGCCAAGGAAAGCCTATTAGACTCATATCCAGTGAACCACCAAAAAACCCATGTGGCGCTGTGGCTCAAGTGGTATAGTGTTCGCCTTGAGCTGATTGGTTCAGGGACAGCGCCACGCTTGAGTTCGAGACACACAATTGGAAAAAAGTGAGGCTTAATCAAAGAAATTTTCCTATTTCCTAATTATGAGAACATTCTTTGGAAAATGAACACTGATGGACACCAGAATAGAACCAGAGCTGCAGGCTCAAGTGTAGCAGATCCATATGCCCAGCCTCTCAGACTCTAGCATTGTAACCTTGTGCCCTACTAGGTTCTGAAAGGTCCAATGTTGAAAGCCTTAATATATTCCCCAAACCCTTTGTGATAAGCAGTTGACTTGTATTGTCAATGTCATTGCAATTCTGAACCAAGCCGAACACCAGTAGTTCAGACCCGTCACCCTAGCTCAGGAGACTGAGGTGTCAGGATCACAGGGTGAAACCAGCGATGGCAGAAATGTCTATGACACTCAGATTTCCACTTATGAAAGGTCAGATGTTCAAGAGCTTCCTTTGTTTCCTTTGGTGATGAGAAGTACTTGTACTCTAAATATTCTTAGAGTTCTTGAGCTATAGAAGCAGGAAATAAACATTATTGACCTATCCTGCGTTTAAATGAAGTTCTCAGGACCCAAACCCTAGCCATGTTAGCAGGAAGAACTGCAGTGTAACACAGTAATTGAAGGCAGAAAACAGTTTCAAAGCCAAGCTAGATGCAGAGAGTAGGCCTACAGGATTAGGAGGCAGAATGTACACACTCATCAGGGAAGGGAGCTGCAAAATCACTTCATTCATTCCAGGAACAGCCACCAATGGGGGGAAACCTGAAACAATTGTTAGAGTTAAACTAGGGTAAGGCTTTTCTCTGCCTCTTCAAACAATGACTAATTAACCTTCCTCCCTCAGGTGAAGGGAGCCTCAGCCTACCTTTAGGTTACCAATAGAGAGCGAGTTTAGTGGGTGAGAGGGGAGGAACAGAGTAGAAAAACGCTGCCCTCTGGCCTTAAGGAGTGGGTTTTTCACTCTCCATCTGTCAGACTTGAAGGCCCTTCTTCTATCTCTGCCAGTCCTTTCTCCTTCCTTCATTCTCCACGTCATTAATGCAAATCACCAATCCCTGAGTAAGAACCTAGGTCTGCCTGTTTGACTCTGGGGCCTTTGGCTGCCTGAGAAGTGGAAAAGAGACAGTCTTCCTGACCTGTGGTTGTGTGAAGGCAATGCTGGTATCCTGGCACACTGCAGAAGGCCTCATGACTGGGAATTGTTCCCTTCTTTCCTCCTGACATCCAAAACCAGATTCATCTATTATTTTTCTATCTATCTATTGAATCTATCTATGGATCTATGTATTTGTGTATGTATGTATGTGCCTATATCTATCTAACTACTACCTATCTAGATATCTCTTTGCCAGTTCTTGGGTTGAAATAAAGGCCATGACACTGTCTATAGCACTCTACTACTTGAGCCACAGCACCGATTCTGGCTTTTTCTGTGTATGTGCTCCCAAGGAATCGTACCCATGGCTTCTTGCATGCTAGGCAAGCACTCTCTCAGTAATCCACATTCCCAGCGTCCTCATCTTTTCCTTAATGGTAGTTTTTACATAAGTATGCTCCCATTTTATGTCCCCAAGTTTAATTTTCTGAATACTGGTTACTTCTATGAAACCTGATCTTCTCTTCCCCTGTCTGATTTGTGACTATTCTTGCATTGGTCCCATAATAAAATGTAAATAAAGGCTGCTGAGCGCTTCAGTGTGCATCATATAAGGACACAGGCCTGGAACCCTGGAAGAGAAAAGCTATGGGCCTGAAATGAAGACAATGATGAGGTATGTGCAAGGAGCATATCTGAAAAATAATCCAGTAAATAAAAGGAGAAGAATTGCATACGGTCTGTTTGCACTCACAGAGGTAAAATACACACATAACTGCATCGGGCACTGATTCATAAACTTGGCCTTCTCTTTTTGAAAATTTTTTGTGGCCATCCCAGTGCTTGAACTCAGGGCCCGATGAATTCCTCAGCTGTTTTTCACAAGGCTGAGGCTTTAACACCACCACAGATACACTTCCACACATCTGGTCATTAATTGGACATAAGCGCCTCCCAGGTTTTCCTGCCTGGTCTAGCCTCTGTCTCCTGCTCGGCTTTTTCTCTCAAAGCTGGAGCTCTACCCTCTGGGCCACTGCTCCACTTCTGGTTTTCTGGTGGTTTATTGGAGTTAAGAGTCTCACAGACTTCCTGCTCAGGCTGACTTTGAACAGCGATCTCCCAAGAGGACTCAAGGGGCTTTCCTTAGGGATTCACCGAGTAGCCCCTCCACACAAGCCCTTAATCTAAATTTTAAGAGGCACTCGAGAAAAAGAGATACATGAAGATGCTTCTAGTGTGTTCTAGATACTTAAGGTTAGAGACACACAACACTCATAATTATTAGATCATTTTATAGGCAAAGTGAGCAATGAGGATTGCTCCAGCTTTCGTTCCTCTCATCCTGAGACAGTAAATTCACTGCAGCTCAATGCTAAGTGACAGGGCTGACCTGTCCTGTGGACATTTGCTGCCAAATCCTGTGACACTCACTTCTCACTTTTGGCTTCAAACCTGTGACCAGAGGAGAAGATGAGGAGAGAAAATCCTTCTCAGTGAAAGCAGCTATAAAGAATATTGGGTAGTTAACTTATAAATCCAAGCCATTTTAATGACCCTGTTAAGAAGTCAGATTGTCCAGATTAAAAAATGAAGAAGAAAAGAAAGAATGTGCCAGCGGCTTCTCACTTTAACACCAGCTCTTCAGCAGCTGAGATGTAGAGAATCTGAGTTTGAATCCAGCCAGCACAGGAAAGTCCATGACACTGTTATTTCTAAGATATCACAGAAAAACCCAGAAGTGGGGCTGTAATTCAAGGTTAATGCACTACCCTTGAGCCAAAGGAGCTCAGGGACAATGCCTCGGCTCATAGTTAAACCTCAGACATGCCACCTCAAAAAGAGCCTGTACTTCCATGTCTTTGGGTATGTATGGATGTATTCCTATAGGTGAAGTTCCAGAGTAGCTATGATGAACATCACCAAGCTAGGAAATTTGTATTCAAGAAAATGATTTCATAACAGAGACTGCTTTCATGAAAGTGCATGTTCCAAGGCTCACTTCACTGTTCTCAATGTAGCCTGAGGATTTCTCTGCATCCCAGGCCTGCTGAAAGAAGTCTCTCTCATTGTCTGGACAGGCAGACAAAAGACTCACTCCTGTACAGCTGTGTAACAAACAACTTTATCCAGGTCAGATAGTGAGAATGATTTGGGGCGCGCTCCAAAGTCAGGAGAAAAAGGTCTCTTTGTACCCCAAACTATCTCTCTCCCCAATGCTCTGGTTTGACAGGAAGTCTTCATTTGTGCCACCTCCCGTGGCAGGCCAAGTCCTGTGCACTTATCCTGCCTTTGGAGACTATATTCCAGTATTCAGATACAGTGCTCAATATAATTCAGGATACGTTCTGGCAGACAACCAGGGCACTGAACCTCATGAAATGATTCATTGAGAGCGATGATGGACCTATGATGCTTCTCTTAGGTTTCCAGAAGCTTGGAAAATCTAAGCACATATCTGATATCACAAAGCTTCCTGTCATCTAGGGCTGGTGAATCTCATCAGGTTTTGAAACTTTTGACCTCTCCTAGTAGGTCCCTGTGTGGCTAGGTTTAGGGGTTGAACCGAAGGCTGGGGTGCTGACCATGAGCTCAGTGAAGAAACCCACTGCTTTACCATTTTGTGTAACACCATCACTTCTAGTCTGTGTGTGTGTGTGTGTGTGTGTGTGTGTGTGTGTGTGTGTGCTTGCACATGTGCTCTAGCTCAAACTCCATTCCTGGAAGTTGAATTCAGAACCTGAGCTCTGTACCTGAGCACTGTAACTAGTTTCTCTTGTACAAGGATAGCCCTCTGCCATCCCTTTTCCACTTGAGCCAGAGCCACTTCAGGCTTTTTTTTTTTTTTTTTTTAGTGATGTGGTCCTGAGAAATCAAACCCAGGGTTTTATATATGCAAAGAACTCTACTCCAAAGGCATATTCCCAGCCCTCTACTTCAGGTTTGTTAGTTTGTTTCTGTCTTTTTGTTGTTGTTGTAGGAGTTGAAGTCTGGGCCTGGGTGCTGTCCCTGAACTCTTCAGCTCAAGTCTTGTGCTCTACCATTTGAGCCAAAGCGCCATTTCAGTTTTTCTGGTGGTCCATCAGAGCTTAGTGTCTCAAGGACTTTCCTGCTCAAGCTAGCTTTGAACAATGATCCACAGATCTCATCCTCCTGAGTAGCTAGTATGTCATGCATGAACGACAAGCACCCAGCTTCAACTTCAAGTTACTTAGTGGTGAATTGGAGATGATAGTCTCATGGGACCTTTTGTTTCTGAGATAGTTTGGAACCCAGATCCTCAGATCTCAGCTTCCTGAGAAGGCAAGATGACAACCTCAGCTAT
This sequence comes from Dipodomys spectabilis, assembly GCF_019054845.1. NCBI lineage: Eukaryota > Metazoa > Chordata > Mammalia > Rodentia > Heteromyidae > Dipodomys > Dipodomys spectabilis. The sequence goes on from NW_024871126.1 coordinate 493,031, forward strand.
CGACCCCTAAGTGGCACTCTGCTAAAAGGGGGTCCTTGGCTCCAAGTGGTGGAGTGCTAGCCCACGTGGTAAGGGGCAGCACTCATGCCCCTAGTTCAAGGTTCATGACTGAGAAAAAAACAAAACAAAAAATTGAAGAGACAACTCATTACTTTTCAGTAATACATAATTTTTTCTCTGACATGGGGACATATATGAGCCTCAATATTATTGTCTGCATAATCATCTCAGTTGTAGAGCTCTTACAAGGACCTGATGAAAGAATGCACCCTGTGAAGAACACAGCACATGGCACTCTTTGCATGACTCAGCACACAGCATCCTGTGAAAGACTCAGCACCCAGCAACCAATGCAGGACTCAGCACACTGCACTTTGTGAAGGACTCAGCACATAGCACCATGTGCAGGACTCAGCACAGAGCACCTTATGAAGGACTCAGCACATAGCTCTATTCAACAAGCTGCCATTAGAATTAGGGTGCTCTCATCAGTATCACCATTCTTTGAGGAACATTTCACAAACCACACAAGTTCACTTCTAATGGTTTAGTGGGGTGTTGTTTTTGTTGTTGGGGGGGTTAGCCATGGGGCTTGAACTCAAAGCATGAGGTACTGTTCTAATACCATTTGCTCAAGGTTAGAACTCTACCACTTCAAGCCATATTTCAAAGAGTCTAGCAGACTTCTTGCCAAGTTTTAAAGCTACCGAGCAGCCGGGATGTTGGTGGTAAGCCAGGGTAAACCAGGATGACAGGGGTAACCCATGGAGCTGGGTTGCAGCAGTTTACATCTGGCCAAGTCAGGTTAGGTAGCAGCTGTCAGCATCAGACTACTAGCTTTCTCTGTGATGAGGTCCTGTCTTTCTCTAGTTGCAGTTGAACATTCTACCTTTTTGTGGCATCAGTCCTGGGGCTTGAGTAAGGGCTTTGACACTGTCCCTAAGCATTTGTGCTCCAGGCTAGCACTCAATTGATTGAAAGATAGCAGAATGCCCTGGACTGGCTCTTTCGGGACGACGGAGGACACCTAGTGGAGATAACTGGAACAGGTGGGGAGATGGCAAACAGACAACTCACACACAAGAGGAGTGAATGCTGAGTGCGATTTATTGCAGAGGATAACAAGCTTTTATAGATAAAGGTCTCCATGAGAAAGGGCAAAAGGTTACACAATCTTGCTGCAAGGCTTTGTTCTTGAGTGGTCACCTGATCTTGTTTTTTGTATGACAAGCTATGATGATAGGCTTTTCCTCTATTTTTAAGAAATACAATTGGTTTCGAGATGTTTATCACCTATTAACCATTAACCAGAGCATATGGGCAAGGTGCTGGACAGAAAGGCATGAACTCTAGTACTTTATTGTTACTTTTGTTGAGTTTTGTACTTTATGCATTTCAAATCTTTTCTAAGCAATTGTGCTTCTTTGCCATTCTTTTAGAGGGTCCCCAATTTGTGGCCAAAATTCAGTATACTTAGTTAAATCTGGCCATATATCAAATTCAGCTCATAGTGTCTTCTCCGTAACCCTTTCACATAATCGTTTACTCTTCTCCATAGAGGCCTTAACTGTCTCATAAGATCTTTTTTGTTTCTTCTTTGATAGTAAGCACCAAGGAGGCCTAGATCTAGCAAGTCTCTCAGTAAATGGAAGAGAGTAATAGGAAGTTTTTTTTCTTAAGTAGTTACCCAACGGTTGCCATCCTTATCATACACACCTGTAAAAGGCTATGGATCTGGGAGAAGTCTTTAGGGTCCTCTAGATAATGGAGGATCCTACCATTTTCCTCTGATAAGTCATTGCCACCTTCCATCTAACAACCTTTTAGGAATCTTATTTAGCTTTTTGTCTAAATATCCCTCTACATCATTCTTATCTACAAGATATCTATATGGGTCTATTGTATATGCTTCAGGATTAAAGGGAAGTCTCCAATAGCCGTATACAGTTTCTGCTCTAGCCGTGCCTACAGCTTCTTGTAAATCTCTTACAAACAATTCCTTCTGCTGAAGTGATGTCATGAAACCCCCAATACTTTTATATTTAATTATGACTTTCTAATAGCCTCCATAAGAGGGTCTTTCAGTGTAGCACTTAACTCTGGTGAGTTAGTCATATTCTCAGGACACTCATCGGATGGTGGGGTCGTCATCACTTCCAAGAAAGAGCCCTGAATAAGGGAACATTGAATATGAGAAAGTAGAACAAGCAGCAGGAACAGTAAAAGATTAATAGGCTCTCCTTTACAGCGAAGAAAAGAAAAACAGGAACAGAACATATCTTTCCAGGGGCTTGCCAGCCTTTCCAGGAGGTAGGCCTTTTGAAGCCCCATTATCTGAGGTAGACTTCTATGAAGTCCCATTCTCGGAGGTAGGCTTCTGTGAGGCCCAATTCTCAGATCTGATAGCAGGTGTTCCACGCTAAGCAGACTCCACTGGAGTAGGCGTGGCAGCAGAACTTCTGAGTTTTCTGCTTATGTCACACTGAGGAATCGAAACCAGTGCTTCGTGCTTAGTAGGCGATCACTCAACCACCAGGCCCCAGGAGTGAATGAGGCATAGATAGACATTGCTGTATATAAATATTATATACACAAAAAGATGTCTGTATATTATTAATTTATATATTAATTTATATTGTTAATTACTACCAATTATTAGGTATTAAATATGTCTCCATTTAATGATGTGTCCCAGTAAACAATTAATAAAACATTAATTAATATTACTCAATATCCTATTATTGTTTATCACATATGTACATACATCCATACATATAATCACATATTTTATAGAATGAGACAGATGTCTATATATTATTAAATTGTGCATCAGCTGTTATTACTAATAATTAGATATTTATGTTTCCGTGCAATTTTTATTCTGTTAATGCTTAATAAAATATTAAACTTAATGCATATCCTGTAATTATTGTGTCTATTTTATCTTAGAATGATTCACTACTAATTCAATCTTTTTTCATTTATTGTAGTGACAATTCTTCCACTTATGACATTTTTTTCATTTATGACATCCTATTACATAGCTTATAAATTTGCATCTGAATTATACATCCTACATATAACCGAGTACTTTCAAAGAAAAAGAAAACATATGTCACGCTTGGCTTCTCACTCCACAATTACATTTTTGGTAGTGCTGGGATCTAAACTCAGGGCCTAGAAGGTTCAATTCATGAATGAGTGACTGTCAGCACAGCAGTCTCTAGACAATTCATCTGCCAGGCCTTTCCTAAGCCCTGAGATCGAGCTCCAGATGTTGACCCCATGTGGAGCTTAGTATGGTTATTCATTTTATTTTTGTTTTATTCATTTATTTACCATTTATTTTATTGACTGTTATCACACATGGAATATTTATTACATTTATTACATAGGATATAGATTTGCCTATATATGAAACTTCACACCTGCCACCCAGGACTTTCACAGAAAAGGAAAAAATGAGTCACCATGGGCTTCTTAATCCACGATTCAATTTTTGTGAGTGCTGGCAACTGAATTCACAGTCTACAAGACCCAATTCATGAATGGGTGAGTGTCAACACACCAGCCTGGGGCATATGTAGCTGACAAGCATTTCCAGCACCTGAGATCGAGCCCTAGGCATTGACAAAATAAGAACAGATTGACATGAAGATGGCAGTACACAAATAAATACAGATATTTATAGAGTGCCAGAGATGTCTATACATTCTTCAGTTATATAGACTACATTTCTACCAATTCTTGGGTATTTATTATGCCTCCATGTAATTAATATTATTGTTTTCATCCTTAATGAAATATTAATTAATTCAACCACGGTTTGGAAACTATTGCGTCCATGTAATTAATAGTATTCTTTGAATGTGTCAAAAAATACTCATTAAAATCCATTGGCCTCGTAAAATCACTCTGTCTAATTGTACAGTAGTATTCAGAAACAACCAAATCCACCTTGCCATTCATAATCTTCCATCAATATTCCTATGAATAGGAACGAGACTCAGGATTTCCCTCCATTTGTAGGGGACAGGAAGGGGCTTCTAACACAGGACCTATGTTGACATGTTGGCCTATGGCTTTCTGGGTAGCCAGCCAGCCTTCAGCAATGCCAGGTTATCAACATTTTTCAGCCATGTCATTCAGACACAGGATGGTCACCTTGCAAATCAAACAAATGTAAAACTGGCAGCCATCTGCAAGTTGCCAGTTTTTTTTTTTTTTTTCTGTGTCGCATTAATTTATTTTTTCCTGTCAACATTTGGGGCCCAGGAACCCAGGTTCAGCTGTGGGTTCAGGGGCTTCACCCCAGACTAGAGTGATCAAAGCTGAGGCAGAATTGCCACGACCTGAGTTCAAGCCCTGTGCTTGACAAAATAAAAAGAAATAAAGTACATACATTGATACATTAAAAATATTTAAAATATTATGAGGCTCCTTGTCTTGGAATTCATGCCCATTTACCTGCCAGGCCTAGGATTTGAACTCAGGCTCTGGGTAAATATGCAGCACTGTGGGGGATGGGGAAGTTCACCGTGCTGGAAGACAAAAGGCAGGCCTGTCCCTAGGGCCTGAATTCAAGTCCTAACACTCTAAAGAATAATATGCGTATACATTTTAAATACATTATTTATATTTACATACACGTTTATTGCATAATGTGATTAGTGTAGTTATTCATTTTATTTGTGTTTTATTTCTTATGTATTTTTGTGAGTATGATTACACATATACCATTTTTTGCAGCTTTTTTCGTAAGACATAGATTTGCCTATGAATTCTACATCATCCTGAGACCCAGGGCTTTCATGGATAAGGAAACAAGTGTGACAATTGGCTTTTCCAACAGGATTAAGTTTTTGGCAGTTCTGTGACTTGAACTCAGGGCCTAGCAGGTCCATTTCATGAATGGTTAAATGTTAGCACACCAGTCTGATGCAAGTGAAGTTGGAAGGCAAATTTGAGGACCTGAGATCAAGCCCTAGGAATAGCCAATATATAAACAGATAGATGTTCAGATTGCAGTGTGTGTGTGTGTGTGTGTGTGTGTGTGTGTGTGTACATGTGTGTGTATTTAAATATGTATATACATCTATAAATATATACAGAGAGAGACAGAGAGACTTTTATGTAGATTCTAGTGTGTAACCCTGTATAAAGAGTGATGTCTATAGCTTATTTTTATATATTCCATTAATACCATTTATTTGGTCTAAAATTGTGCCTCCATTAATTAATCACGGTAGAACACTTAATAAAGAATTAATCAATGACCTATATTTATTGCATACAATCTTATACTGGAATAACTATCTAATTAGTAATTCAGTTAGTACATTTCAAACATTCTATTAGTGTTCCTATACATAGGAACGAGTTTCCTAGGATCTTCAGCCATGTATAAGTGGCAGTATTAGGATCGAACTCAGGGCCTAGGTATCTGGGTTGGACTCATACTTCACTGACAGCCCCCAGCCTTCATCCATGCAAGTTCATGTAAATTTTCAAGCTGAGTCATTGAGACCCACGAGGATCACAGTACTAAGGAAACAAAGGTAAAACTGTTGTGTAAAACTTCCTGTTTTTCTCCTCCTCCATTTTTGTTGGTTTGATGTACTTTTGCCAGTGCTGGGAGTTGAGCTTGGGTCCTAGGACCCCTGGATCATTTGTGAGTGTAAAAGCTGTACCCCAGCCTATGGTAATCATGGTTTAAGACACAATAAAATGGTTAGTTGAGCAAATGGAGCTCAGGGAAAATGTCTAAGCTCACAGTTCAAGCCTCAGAACCTGCCACAAAAAAAGAGCCATTAATTCCCTGTGTCTGTGTATGTATGCATGTATTTGTATCAGTGAACATTCAGAGTTTTTATGAAGAAAGGCACCCAGCTAGGAAATTTGCTTTGAATAGAATGATTTCATAGCACAGAGAGTGCTTTCAAGACAGTGCATGTTCCGGGGTTACCCTCACTGTTCCCAGGGTAGCATGAGGGTTCTTCATACCCCAGGCTGCTGGAGGAAGTCTGCCTCATTTGTAGAACAGGCAGACAAGAAGCCTCATTCCTATAGAGCTGTGTAACAAATAATTCATCTGGGTCATTTAGTGAGGGTGAGTGTGGGCAGGCTCTGAAGATCAGGAGAAAAAGGCCTCTTTGTACGCCAAGCTATCTCTCTCCCCAGTGCTCTCTTTTGACAGGAAGCCTTCATTTGTGCCACCTCCCATGGCAGGCCAAGTTCCCTACACTCATCCTGTCTTTGTAAGACTATGTTTCTGTTTTGAAACAAACTACTACCATTAATTCAAGGGTCCTTCTGGCAGACAATTAAGGAGCTGAACCTAATGAAATTATTCATTATTGGCAACGGTGCTTGAACTCAGGACCTTATCACTGTACCTCAGTTTCTCCTGTACAAAGGCAGCACTCTACCACTTGAGCCACAGTGCCACTTCAGGGATGTGGAACTTTTCTATGGATGTGGTACTGAGGATTCAAACCCAGGGTTTCACACATACAAAGCAGTCTACCCCTAAGAAAAATTGCCAGCACTCCACTTCAGATTTCTTTCTTTCTTTTCTTGTAAGTTGGAGGAGTTGAAATCTGGGTCTGGGTGCTATCCCTGATCTCTTCAGCTTAAGTCTAGTGCTCTTCCACCTGAGCTACAGTGCCCCTTCAGGCTTTCTGGTGGTTTATTGGAGATAACCATCTCAAGGAATTTCCTGCCCAGGCTGGCTTCGGACCATGATCTGAGATAGCTTTGAACAGAGATCTTCTACTTCCTGAGCAGGCAGGATGATAGACCTCAGCTAAATACACCTAAGCCATGACAATTTGCTTGAAGGGGGTTCTTGGCTCTGCATTGTAGAACGTTAGTCATGAGCCCAAGTAGAAATTCAGTACCTAGGCTCTGAGTTCAAAGTTCATAATGGAGAAAAGTAAACCAAAACAATTGTCTGCAGGAGACAAGCCACTACAGCTCAGTATATACATAAATTTGGCCCTGCCTTGGGGACATATCTGAGCCTCAACTTTATCATCTGCACAATCATCTTACTTGTGTAGCTCTTATAAGGACCAGAAGAAAGTAAACAACTCATGAAGGACTCAGCACATAGCACCCTGTGAAGGACTCAGGACACAGTACCCTATGAATGACCCAGCACCACGTGAAGGACACAGTACCCTATGAATGACCCAGCACCACGTGAAGGACACAGCACCCAGCACCCCAGGAAGGACTCATCATATAGCTGTATTGCATAAATTGTCATTAGATTTAGGGTGCTTTAATCAGTATCACCACTCTTTCAGATACACGTCACAAACCACACAAGTTTATATCTAACGGTTTAGAGGGGTAGGTTTTTGTGGGGAGGGTCATCAGCCTCGGGGATTGCACTCATAGGTTGGAGGTACTGTCCTAAGCTATTTTCCCCAAGGCTGGAGCTCTACCACCTTGAGGCACAGCTCAGAGTCTCCCAGACTTCCTGCCAGGGCTGTTTTCAACCCACCAGTGTCTGATCTCATCTTCCGAGCAGCAAGGGGTGAGCCAGCAGCATCTGGTTCCATGGTTGACCTCTGGCTAAGTCAAGTTAGATGGCAGCCATCAACTTCAGACCCCTACCTTTCTCTGTGATGAGAAATTTGAAATCCTGCCCTTCTACACTTGCAGTCAGAACATTCTAATTTGTTTTTGGTGTCAGTCCTGGGGCTTGAATAAAGGCCTAGACACAGTCCTTAAGCTTTCATGCTCAACACCAGTGCACCACTGCTTGAGTGACAGCAGTACTTCCAGCATATTCTGTGCATGTGATAGTGTGGAATCGAACCCAGGGCTTCATACATACTAGGCGAGCACTCTACCACTGAGCCTCAGGAATGACAAGTGTAGAAATAGATATGTAGATTGTTACACACACACACACACACACAAACACACACACATATATACATCTAGAAGTATATATATATATATATATATATATATGTGTGTGTATGTATGTATAAAACAAGACAGAAATATTTGTATATTAGTTAATTATATATACTACATTACTACCAATTATCAATAAATTATTCCTTCCTTTTCTTAAGTATTATGGTTGAATGCATAACAAACTATTAATTGAAAATTAGTCAATGTACTATAATTATTGTGTATAATTTTATAATATAATCATACACTACTAATGTAATTGTTACTTTGCAACATTCCATTCGTATGGATATATATCAGAATGCGTTTCTTAGAATCTACTGCCATTCATAGGTGGCAGTCCTGGGATTCGCACACTGGGCCTAGGTTGCTGATTTTGGCTGTGCCTTCCCTGATAGCCCACTAAAATTTAGCAGTGCAAGGTAATGTACACTTTCCTGGCCCTGTCATTTAGAACCAGGATGGTTGCAATGCAAAGGACAAAACAAAGTAAAACTGCCTTCTCGGACTTCCCAGTTTTATCCTTCTCCTTTTTTTCCCTCTCTTTTTCCTTTTTTTTTTTTTCAGTTTTGCAGCCAGAACTATGGGTCTGGATGCTGTCCCTCAACTCTTCAACTCAAGTTTATCGCTCTACCATTTGAGCCATAGCACTACTTCCCTTTTTTTCTGCTTATGTGGGGCTGAGGAATCAAATACAGGGCCTTATGTATGCAAGACAAGCCGTCTATCACTGAGCCACCTTCCCAGCACTTCTCCTTTTTTTTTTTGCCAGTCCCAAGGTTTGAACTTGGGTCCTAGGTTCTCAGGATGGGCTGTGGGTCCTGAGGCTGCACTCCAGCCTAGGAATATCGAAGCTGAGACAGAGTTGCCATGAGCTGAGGTCAATCCCCAGGCATTGCCAAAATAAAATTAAGGCCCTGGCTTGGAAATTGCACCGTTTTTCTGACAGGCCTGGGATTTGAACTCAGGGTCTGGGTAACTCTGTGGCACTGTGAGGGAGAAGAAGCTCACCATCATTGAAGAAAAGATTTTCAGCCAAGTTCCTAGGGCCCAAATTCAAGCTCCAGCACTGTATATGAGATTTATTTACATACATGGGTTTAATCCTTATGACATTTATTACCCTTATATTCTTTAATTTTATTTAGTACTATTTCATATATAGCATCTATTTCATTTATTACATCTTATCACATGGATCTATTTGCATATAGATTATACATCTTACTGAGACCCAGGACTTTCACAGAGAAGGAAAAAAATGTCTCAAAATTGGCTTCTAACTCCACATATAATTTTTTTTTTGTCGGTCGTGGGGCTTGAACTCTGGGCCTGGGCGCTGTCCCTCAGCTCTTCAGCTCAAGGCAAGTGCTCTACCACTTGAGCTACAGCACCACTTCCGGTTTTCTGGTGGTTTATTGGAGATAGGAGTCTCACGGTCTCTCCTGCCCGGGCTGGCTTTGAACCGTGATCCTCAGATCTCAGCCTCCTGAGTAGCTAGGATTGCAGGCGTGAGCCACCAGTGCCCGGCTTCACATATAAAATTTTGGCCATGCTGGGATTTGAATTCACAGGCCACAATGCCCAATTCATGAAAGGGTCAGTTGTAAAACAAAAGGCTTTGGCAAACTGAGCTGCCAGCCAGTTCTGAGGACCTGGGAACAAGCCATAGTAATGATTGATAGATATAGATATAGTTAGATAGATAGATGTATAGTTTGCAATATATATGAGAGAGAATGTGAGGATATTAAATTATATATATTATGAATTATTATTAAATTATGCCTCCATTTAATGAAGTATCATGGTTGAATACTTATTAAAGCATTAATGTAAAAGTAGTCAGTATTCATTAATTGGGAGAATGATACCATGATGCTAGAATGGAAGACATAATCCACCACATTTTTTGTGGCATTCTATAAGAAAATCATGAACCAGCTGCAAATTTAATTGTTACTTTTATTACATTCCAATAAGCATTCACATGAATAGGAAAGATTTTCTCCATTTGTAGGTGGCAGTCCTGGCATTCAACTCTAGGCCTGGGTAATTTACTTTGAAATGCAAACCATTAGAATGACACTGTGAAGATTTCAGTTTGTCACAATGAAAAAAAAGAACAAGAAGAAAAGAAAGGCAGGTGTCAGAGGCTCCTGCCTGTAATCCTAGCTCTTCAGGAGTCTGAGAGGTAGAGAATGCCTGTTTGAATTCAGCTGGGAAAGGAAAGTCCACAGCACTCTTATTTCTGAGGGATCACAGGAATAAAAAGTCGCCATGAATGGGGCTGTGGCTCAAGGAAGGAGTGCTACCCTTGAGCAAAAGAAGCTCAAGGACAGTGCCTGGGCTCATGATACAACCCCCAGACATGCCAAACAAACAAACAAAAAACAAGTAACTCCACGTCTCCCCATGTATGTATGCATGCATTTCTATCAGTGAAGGTCCAGAGTCCCTATGATGAAAGGCACCCAGGTAGGAAATTTGCTTTGAATAGAATGATTTCATATCACAGACAGTGTTTTCAAGACAGTGCATGTTCCGGGGCTCCCCTCACTGTTTCCAGAATAGCCTGAGGTTTTCTCCACACCCCAGGCTGCTGGAGGAACTCTGCCTCATTGTTGGAACAGGCACACAAAAAGCTTTACTCCTGTACAGCTGTGTAACAATCAATTCATCTGGGGCAATTAGTGAGGATGAGTTGGGCAAGCTCTGAAGACCAAGAGAAAAAAGACCTTTCTGTACCCCAAGCTATCTCTCTCCCCAGTGCTCTGTTTGGACAGAGAGCCTTCATTTGTGCCACATTCTGTGGCAGGCCAAGTTCTCTGCAATCATCCTGTCTATTTTAGACAATGTTCCAGTGTTGAAATAAACTGCTACAATTAATTCAATGGTCCTTCTGGCAGACAACAAGGGAGCTGAACCTAATAAAATGATTCAATATTGGCAATGGTGCCTTCCTAGGTTTCTGGAAGTTTGCTAAATCTAAGCACATGTGTAATATCACAATGCTTCCTGTCATTTAGGGCTGGTGAAGCTCATCTGGTTTTGAAACCATTGACCTCTCCTAGTTGGGTCCTGGGTGGCTAGGTTTGGGGTTGAACAAAGGGCCTTGGTGCTGACCATGAGATCAGAAGAGAAGCTCAGTGCTTTACCATTTGGTGTCACAGCTTCACTTCTGGTGTCTGTGGTGTGTGTGTGTGTGTGTGTGTGTGTGTGTGTGTGTGTGTGTGTGTGTGTGCATACACTTGTCCTGGAGCTTGAACTCAGGACCTGAGCACTGTATCTGAGTTTCTCCTGTACAAAGATAGCACTCTACCACTTGAGCCACACAGCCACTTCAGGCTTTTTTCTAGTGATGTGGTACTAAGGAATCAAACCCAGGGATTCATACATGCAAAGCACTCTACCCCTCAGACACATTCCCAGCACTCCACTTCAGGTTTCTTTCTTTCTTTTCTTGGAAATTGGAGGAGTTGAAGTCTAGTCCTGGGTGCTGTCCTTGAACTCTTCATCTAAAGCCAAGCACTCTACCACTTGAGCTACAGCATACCTGCAGATTTTTGGTAGGTCACTGGAAAGAAGCCTCTCAAGGATTTTGCTGCCCAGCCTGGCTTCGGGCTGTGATCCTCAGCTCTCAGGCTCCTGAGTAGCTAGGAAGACAGGCGTGAGTCGCCGGAGCCCAGCTTCCACTTCAAGTTTCTAAGTAGTGAATAGGAGATAATAGTCTCATGGGAACTTTTGTGTCTGGGATAATTTAGGACCGAGATTGTTACATCTCAGCTTGCTGACTAGGCAGGATGACACACTTCAGCTACACACACCTAGACTGTAATGCTCTGCTGCAAGGGGGTCCTTGGCTCCACATTATAGGATGCTAGCCATGAGTCCATCAGGGAAGGGTCAGTGGCTAGGCCCTTAGTTCAAGGTCCATGACTGAGAAAAATAAACCAAAACAATTGTTTGCAGGAGAAAACTCACTAGAGTTAGGTACATACATCTTTTTGGCCCTGTCATGGGGATATCTGAGCCTCAAGTTTCTCATCTGCACAATCATCTGACTTGTGAAGCTCTTACAAGGACCAGATGAAAAAATGTACCCCGTGAAGGACTTAGCACACAACACCTCATGAAGCACTCATCACATAGCTATATCCCACATACTGTCATTAGAATTAGGGTGCTTTCTTCAGTATCACCATTCTTTCAGAAACACATCACAAACCACACAAAGTTCACATCTAATGATTTAGAGGGGTGGGTTTTATTGGGTAGGTAGAGTCAGCCATGGGGATTGCACTGAAAGATTAGGGATACTGTCATAAGATCTTTTGCTCACGGCTAGAGCTTTACCACTTTGAGCCACAGCCCAGAGTTTCACCGATTTCCTGCCAGCACTGGGTTTTTTAACCCACCTGTGTCAGATCTCAGTTCCCAAGGATCTTGGATGATGGGGTGAGTGATCCAGCAGCATCTGGTTTTGTGGTGCTGAGTTGCAGCAGTTTACCTCTGGCTAAGTCAGGTTAGATGGAAGCTGTCAACAACAGACTCCTGGCTTGCTCTGTGATGAAGTATTTGCAGTCCTATCCTTATATAGTTGCAGTCAGAACATTCTTTTTTTGGTGCCATTCCTGGGTCTTGAGTAACACAGTCCCCAAGCTTTTATGCTCAAAGCTCGTGCTCAGCTGATTGAGCAACAGTATGACTTCTGGATTTTTCTGTGCATGTGGCAGTGAGGAATCGAACCCAGGGCTTTATACGTATTAGGTGAGCACTCTAATACTGAGCCCCAGTAGTGACAAGTGAATAAACAGATAAATGTGTAGATTTGTAGATAGATAGATAGATAGATGGATAGATAGATAGATAGATAGATAGATAGATAGATAGATAGACAGACAGACAGACAGACAGACAGATGTAGGTGCATGAAACAAGAGAGAGAGATGTCTGTATACTATGAAAATGCATATATGATATTACTACCAATTATTGGCAATTAAATTATGCCTTCCCTTTTTAAGTATCATGATTGCATACATAATAAAATATTAATTGAAAATTAGTCATGGTAGTATAAATGTTGTGTATAATTTTATAATATAATCAAACACTAACTACTTATTTAGTTGTTACTTTTATAACATTCCATTTGTATGGATGTACTTGAGAATGGGTTTCTTAGAATCTCTGACATTCATTATTGGCAATCCCAGGATTCAACCTCCACACCTAAGTTGCCAGTTTCGGCTATGGTTTCCTTAATAGTCCGCCAAACTTCAGCAATGCAAGGTCATGTACTCTTTCTTTGCCTTGTCATTTACATCCAGGATGGTCACAATACAAAGGAAAAAAAATAAAACCATCTTCTTGAACTTCTCAGTTTTATGCTTCTCCTTTTTTTTTTTGCCAGCCCCAAGATTTGAACTCTCCTAGGATCCAAGGGTTGGCTGTGGCAGAGGTGCCAAGACTTGAGAGCAAGCCCTGTGCTCGGCTAATAATAATAATTATAATAATAATAATAATGCCCAGGTTTGGAATTTACACTATTTTTCTGGAAGGCCTTGTATTTGAACTCAGGGTCTGGATAATTTTGTGGCATTGTGGATGAAGGGGAAAGGCTCACCATCCTTGAAGACAAGAAATTCAGACCAGTTCCCAGGGCCTGAAATGAAGCCCCAGCACTGGAAAAAGTAATATTAATATATGAGATCTATTTACATACATGGGTTTAGTGCATATGATGTTTATTACCCTTATTTATTTAGTATTATTACACATATAACAGTTCTTTTATTACATCATATCACATAGGATATATTTGCATGTGGATTATACATCATACCGAAACCCAGGAAAAGGAAACCCAGAAAAGGAAAAAAATGTGTCAAAATTGGCTTCTTACTCCACGAATAAATTTTTGGACATGCTGGGATTTCAACTTATGGCATACAATGGCCAATCCATAAATGGGGTCACAGTCTTAGCACACCAGCCTCTAGCAAACTGAGCTGCCAGAAAGTTCTGAGGACCTGTGATAAAGCCACAGGAGTACACAATATAGATAGATAGATAGGTAGATAGCTAGATAGACAGATAGAATAGATAGACGTGTAGATATATATAAATGCAGAGAGAGAGGGAATGTGAGGATATTAAATTATATATATAATAACCAATTATTAGTTATCAAATTATGCCTCCATTTAATGAAGTATCACTTTTGAATACTTATAAAAGCATTAATTAAAAATTAGTCAATATCCTTCAATTAGCGAAATCATACCATGGTGCTACAATGGAAGACATAAATCCAATAATTTTTATGTGGCATTCTAAAATAGAATCATGAATTAATTGCAAATGTAATTATTACTTTTATAACATTCCATTAGCATTCACATGAATAAGGATGAGTCTGTCAAGATCATCTTCAATTTGTGGGTGGCAGTCTTGGCATTCGAACTCCAGGCTTGGGTAGTTTACTTATAATGCAAACCATTGGAATGACAGCATGAAGATTTCAGAATGTTATGATTACAAAAAAGAACAAGAAGAAAAGAAAACCAGGAGCCAGGGTCTCCAGCCTGTAATCCTAACTCGTCAGGAGGCTGAGATATAGAGAATGCCAATTTGAATTCAACTGGGACAGAAAAGTCCAAGACATTCTTATTTCTAAGAGATCACAGGAAAAACCATACATGAATTGGGCTGTGGCTCAAAGGCTGAGCACTACCTTTGAGCAAAGGAGCTCAGGGACAGGGTCTAGGCTCATAGTACAAACCTGGAACTGTCCCCCCCCCCAAAAAAGAGGCAATAACTCCATGTCTCTGTGTGTGGATGGATGATGGATGGATGATGGGCATTCAGCAGGTTGCCCATGCCCATCCCTCTAACCTGGGCAAGCTGGGACAAGCCTTGAATTGTACTAAGTCTTAGCCAACAGCTTGAACATAGCATCCTTTTCTGCCATTACTAACTGAAGCCTGATGGGACACCTAGCAGCCAGCCACTGCCTCTAGGGAGACCACAGTACCTATACTGTAGGAGTTGTCAAAGGTTCTGGCTCCATATTCTCTATCCCTCTGTAGAATGTGAGACTAGACCTCTGAGG
The DNA here is from genome assembly GCF_019054845.1 of Dipodomys spectabilis. NCBI lineage: Eukaryota > Metazoa > Chordata > Mammalia > Rodentia > Heteromyidae > Dipodomys > Dipodomys spectabilis. The sequence goes on from NW_024871126.1 coordinate 508,083, forward strand.
CATGGTGGCTATCACTCATTTATCATTCCTCATTGCTGAGTCACAGGCTGGTCCCAAATCTTGGCAAAGATATGAAATAGTCAGCAATATCTATGCCGAAAGGGGTATGCCAATCAATCTCACCCTCATAATTCCTGTTATACGTGAGACTTGGTCTGTGAATGTGGCTTAGTGGTAGTGTGCTTACCTAGCACGCACTAAGCCCTGAGTTTGATTGCTCAGTAGAACACAAACAGAAAAAGCCAAAAGTGGCACGGTGGTTTAAGTGATAGAGTGCTAGCCTTGCGCAAAAGAAGCTCAGAAACATGCCAGGAACCTGAGTTCAAGCCCAAAGACTGGAAAAAAAAGTGACCCTGATGAGACATATTCTTCTGGGACTCAGAGGAAGACCAACGTTATAGGTAAGAGGTAAGGTAGACGGCAGGTGCTGGTGGCTCCCCCTGTAACCTACTCAGGAGACTGAGATCTGAGGATCCCAATTGCAAGGAGGAAAGTCTATATGAGACACTTTTCTGCAATTAAACATCCAAAAAGCCAGAAGTAAAGCTGTGTCCCAACTACTAGAGTGTTAGCATTGAGCACAAAAGCTCAGGGACAGGATAGCATCCAGGCCATGAATTCAAACCCCAGGACTGGCACGCACACGCACATGCACACACACACACACACACACCAAGATAGAGCATTTGCCAATCAGCCTGCAAAAGTTCCATCTCTAGAAACTCAATATTTAAAAAAAAGAGAGAGAAGGGAAGGAAAGACTTGCTCCACGAGGTGATATAACCAGTGCCAAAATTCCACAGGAGTTCTAAGATGTGGATTCAGGACAGAGGGTCTCAGGCAGAGGGTCCAACATGGGCAAAGATCCTGAGGTGTGGTGGAGAGCAGATGGTGTGGGTAGGATGAAGATTCTGTGGCTTCAGACAAGTCTGGGAGGACATTCAAGGTTGGGTCAAGGTTTGTACTTGAGTCACGTAGGGTACACGGTCTGGTCCCAGAATGGGGCCCAGGGGGAAGATTAGCTTGCTTTTTAACACGTACCCCAACCATTTCCTATGGCTGAAAGCTTATTTTTCACAGCTCTTGACCCTCAGACCTCCTTTGTGTGGAGGAGTCAAGGCAAACACAGGGAAGAAAGCTTGCTTAAGAAAAGTTTCTAGCCCAATACCACCAGTGGCTCAACCCCTGTAATCCTAGCTACTCAGGAGACTGAGATAGAGATCGTGGGTCAAGCCAGCTCAGGGGAAGAAAGTTAGTGAGACTCTTCTTGCTAATTAACTACCAAAAGCCTGAAATGGAGCTCTGGCTCAAGTGGTAGAGTGCTAACCTTGAGGGAAAATGTTAAGAGACCAGGGCCCAGACTCTGAGTTAAAACCCAGTACTGGCACAGATACAATAAAGAAAATCTTTCAGGAGCTCCTAGTCTATTGTGGTTAAAGGCCAGATCAGCCGGGCACCAGTGGCTCACACCTGTCATCCTAGCTCCTCAGGAGGCTGAGATGTAAGGACCACGGTTCAAGGCCAGCCCAAGCAGGAATCGGGAGACTCTGATCTCTTAGGAACCTCCAGAAAACCGGAAGTGGCTCTTTAGCTCAAGTGGTAATCTGAAGAGCTTGGGGACAGTGCCCAGGCCCAGAGTTCAAGCCCCATGACTAACACCTGGCCTGCTTGGACCTCCCTCTGTTGCTCTAAGAGTACTTTCCAGTGGGCCACTGAGGGTCTCCCAATGTCTAGGTGTCCTACAAGTCTTGAGAGCAGCCTGTTTGGAGGCCATTACCTATAGAGCAAGCTACAGTACCAGAGAAGGGTTGAGCCTTGGGGCATGGAGATAATCAGAATCGCATCTGTCATGGGTGTAATGTGGATCTGACCAGTAAATTGACATCTTAGACCATGGTTCTGGGCCAGGAGGGGCAGAAGCTGCAAGATATCACACCAGGTAATGCCCACGCATATGAGTATGAATTTGTCAGGCACACCTTGGGCAGGTGTTGAGTTGGGCTCATGAAAGAATTGTAGTCTCAAGAATTCACAGCCGGCTGGTTGGTGCTTGTCGCAGTCACTGTCCCTGGAGTCCCAGGGACTCAGAGGCCTGCTTTCCACACCAGTGATCGGGGGCAGATGAAGGTCTGCAATCATGGGCCGACTACAGACAAGCATCCATAGTGTCCTTCCCATGGTCCTGTGGCCCCGTACATGGATGTATCTCTTTAGAGTTTACTGTGACTATGCCTCAGGACTGCCCCCAGTTCTAGTTCAGCTCATCATAACCACCTTTCTCTGTGTTTGTGTGTGTTTGTGTGTGTGTGTGCGTGTGTGTGTGTATCTGTGAGTGTGTGCATAAGCATTTTGGGACTAGGGCTTGATCTCAGGGCCTGGGCTCTGTCCCTTACTTTTTTTATTCAGGGCAAGCACTCTACCAGTTAATCCACAGCTTTTCTTCCAGCTTTCGGGTGGTTATTTGCAGAAGAGAGTCTCACAGATTTTTCTAGCTGGGCTGCCTCTGAATGGCAATCCTCATATCTCAGACTCCTGAGGAGCTAGGAATATGAGAGCATGAGTTATTACCATCTGGCCACAGTTTCTTTCTTTGCTAAAACAGACTACCTCTCTCCACCTGAGCACCCATCTACAGCTACCCCTCCTAACCCTGACTTCAGATGAAACATAACCTCCTCCCCTGAGGAAAAAAAATGGGATGAGGTTTGAGCTTTACGTTCTTCACGCAGTCAGGGGCTGCTGGGAGTTGATGTGGAAGTCAGAGATCTAGGCCAGGGCAAGAAGACAGCTGTTAGAACAGAAGAGATTATGAAAACACAGCCTTGCAGCTGGGTGCCATTGGCTCATGCCTATAATCCTAGCTACTCAAGGCTGAGGCCTGAGGATCAATCAAGATTCAAAGCTAGCCTGGGCAGACTCTTATCTCCAATGAATCACCAAAAAGATGGGTAGGAGAGCTACTGTTGTACTGCTGTACTACTGTTCAAGTAGTACAGCACCAACCGTGTGCAAACAAGCTAAAGCATACCACCGAGACTCTGAATTCAAGCCCTGGTAAACACACACACACACACACACACACACACACACACACACACACATCCTTAGCAGGTACCAGTGGCTCATACCAGCAATCCTAGATACTTAAATGGCTGAGCTCTTAGAGTGGCAACTTGAAGCCAATCCAAGCAGGAAAATATGTGAGACACTTCTGTCTATTAAACTACTAAAAAAGATGAAAGGTGAGCTGTGGTTCAAGTGTTAGAGTGTTAGCCTTGAACAAAGGAAGCTCAGGGACAGTGCCAAGGTCTGAGTTCCAGCTCAAAGATTTTTTTAAAGACACCCCGCCCCCCAACCAGGCCATAAATCCAGATTTTGGTCATTCTAGATCTCACTTCCGCTCCTGTCACTTCCACAGCACAAGTGGCCAGTGCATGGCCAGCACTGGGTTAAGAAGTGAACTTACACAAGGGGTACATAGCCAGGTCAAGGATAATGCCCCAGAACATTGAGGTACTAGCCAAACCAGTCTCTCATCCCCCAGTTCCCTGGCCCTAGAGATCAAAATCTGTGACTCTGTATTCTGGACATCAGGAATTGTCTAGAAGGACCTGAGAGATCCTGCTAGGGCCAGAAGATAGACTTGCCTGTGACAAGATATCGACCAATATTTCCAAGCCACCTTGGCCTCACCTCCCATGTAGCCCCTGATCATCCTTGCTGGGTCTGCCTTCAGTCAGCCCTCAAGCTCGAGTTGGCCAGTCCCTGTTAAGCACCCTTCCTCCACTCCACTGCAAGCCTGCTGGGAGTAGGATGTGCAGCCAGAGGCCCAGCTGAAGAAAAGGACAACACATCGCATGATAACTGACTCTGTCCCGCCCCCCAGAGGCAGGGGAGAACATATGCTAGCTGGCCCTGCTGACCCAGAATCCTTTGGAAGCGGACAAAGATATGGACAGTCGATCTTGGGCCCCAAAGAAAAGCTGGAATATTCAGGTCTCTGGAAATTTAGAACTCATTATAGATCCTGATAGGGGGCTAAAGACAAGGATGCCATGGAGGAGAGGCACCATACGAATTCAGGAATAGGCAGACAGGCACTCAGGAAGTGGACAGAGAAAGATGAGGGAAAAATACACACACACACACACACACACACACACACACACACACACACACACAATTAAAAAACAAAACAAAACAAAACAAAAACAAACGGGTAGCCCAAGGCCCTGAGCACATGAATATCCCAACCCCCGAGAAGATGCCACTATTGTCCTCAGACCAAGTGTAGACAAAACTCAGAGCTTCTCACACATCTGGAATGGCTCCTAACACAGCATAGCATTTCCTACTGTACACAACACTATGAAGAAAACTCAGCCACCTTATTTTTGGTTGTGGGTCATAGGGTTTGAACTTTGGGCCTGCACACAGTCCCTCAGCTCTTCAGCTGAAGATGTGCGCTCTAACACTGGAGCCAGAGCACCACTTCCGGTTTTCTGGTGGTTCACTGAAGATAGTCTTACAGACTTTCTTGCCCAAGCTAACTTTGAACTGTGATCCTCAGATCTCAGCTTCCTGAGTAGCTAGGATTACAGTTGTGAGCCACTGGCATCGCCCAGATTCAGCCACCTTCTTACACAGAGTACTTTCCCTGATGATGATTTTTGCTCAAGGCCAGTGCTCTACTACTTGAGCCATGGCCCACTTTCAGTTGGAGGTTGGAGATGAGACTCTCATGGGACTTTCCTGCCTCGGTTGGGAAATAAGATCCTCTGGATCGCAGCCTCCCAAGTAGCCAGGATGACAGGCATGAGCCACCAGCACAGGGCTTATGGTCCCTCATTCTTTAGAATTTCCACCTAGTCCTCCTCTAGACAGTACCACCTACACTCTTTAACCTCTCTCAGGGACAGCAAAGTGAGGCTTGAAGTCTGGGTAGGACCATGGACATTAAAGGGCTCCCTTCACATCACTACCCCTCTCTAAGCTCCCATCCACCTCCTCTGGATGGCCTAGTCATCTGGGCAGATCAGAACCACTAGGACATCTGGAGCTGCCCTGTATCCCCCTGCCCCTACCAACTGGTACCTGAGGATTTCTGGGACCAGCTACTCCGTATCCAGTTGGAAGACAATAGGAGGGTTGCTGATAACCAGGTCCAGGGGTGCCCAGGCAGGAGTGTCCAAATCCCCTCTTTCAAAGGAGATACAAAGCATAGATGGATCTACTAAGAGCTACAGGGCATGGTCATTCACCTGTCACCGAGGTCAATTGGAGTGCTGTTATATGTTGACAGTGCTGGGGCTTGACCTCGGGGCCCAGGCGCTGTCCCAGAGCTACTTTTGCTCTAGGCAAGTGCTCTTCCACCTGAGCCATGGTGCCACTTCCGGCTTTTTCTGTGTATGCGGGACCTAGGAATCAAACCCAGGGTTTCCTGTGTGCTAGGCGAGCTCACTGCTGCTAAGAGACAATCTCAACCCTGGATAGCTGTTCTTCTGTGACACCTTGGACCTGTCTTGGGACAGACTTGCACATCTTTACTGAGTTTGTCACCACTAGCCCTGGCTGGAAATGAACATGCTCAGCTATGTTGTCCTTTATCTACAGCATCTTTGCTCTCTGTTCTTCCTGTCAGATCCTCTTTGTTAAGCAAGACCCCCTGTCAAGTGCTGCCTCTAAGAAGCCTGCTCCAATCACCCTGGCAGAGAGGGATCTTCTCTGCTCTGCAGGCTGCTGGCCTTGTCAAGCTCTGCCTACCAGCTGGTGTGTGTTCAGAAAGCACACAGGGAGAAGGTCTGGCTTTTACCACCCAATTTCTGAAGGCTCTGATACACTACCCAGAGACCAGTGCTGTATCACACTCTGGAAGAGAGCACTCAAGGCTCAAGCAGTCTGGGGACAGCACATGGGACCATTTCTTTATGTGGGCTTGAACTGAGGATCTGGGACCTGTCTCTGAATTTTTGTGCTCAATGCTGGTGCTCTATCACTTGAGCCACAGCTACACTTCTAACTTTTTGGTGGTTCCATGGAGAGTAGAGTCTCACTGGCTTTCCAGCTTATGGCTGGCTTCGAACTTTGATCCTCAGATCTCTGCCTCCCAAGTAGCCAGGATGTCAGGCATGAGCCTGAGCCAGAGGTGACAGGCACCAGAGCCTTTCTTTTGAGCTTCTGTTTATCTCATGTCAACTGCAAGCCCTAGTTGAAATAGTCATTTACAGGGGATCAAGTTCCTCTCTAGGTCAGTTAATCCAGGGAGAAAAAGTGTTTTTAGAAAAGGCTACTCTGAGTTGGACTAGGTGAGTGTGTGTGAGAGTATGAGTTGCGGGGATACTTACCCCCATGTCCGCAGTGCCTCATCCTCCCCGTGGTGAGTAAATCCAGGATCCCCATCCCAAGGAGGGAAGGTAGGGGATGGTACTTAAGATCATATCAAGAGGGATGATCTAAATACTATCCTGCAGCTCAAGCCGGGAGAGATAATAGACAGAAGGAGAGGTTTAGAGGAACATCAAGGGAAGACCCTTCCCTTTGGATACAAGTACCAGAGAGGAGACTGAATCCATCCTTTTTGGTAGTAATATAAGAGGTGCCCATTATTCATTTATTTTATGTTTTGTGAGTCCTAGGGCTTGGGTTCAGGGCCTCGGTGTCATCCCTGAGCTTCTTTTACTCAAGGTTGAAGCTCTACCACTTGAGCCACCGCACCACATCTGTCTTTTTTTCTGGTGGGGGTAGGTGGTTTATGGGAGATAAGAATATCACAGACTCTCCTGCCTGAGCTGGCTCTGAGTCACGACCATCAGACCTCAGCCACCAGCACCTGTTCACCACCATCCATTTATAATCCCCTAGGGCCAGTCCCAGGCCACCCACACTACACCCTCCATGTTTTGAGAAAGCAGACATAGGCGGGTTTGATACTTCAACAGCCTACCTACCTTTGAGCATTTTTCTGGGTCAGTCTGATAGCGGCTTCTTTCTTATGCACAGCAATGACTTGGTTCTGTCACAAGAACAAATGTCCCCCAGCAGGTGTCAGGCCTGGGGTCTTTCCTCTCCACACTGCCCCCTCTCCCCAAAATGACACAAAGCGAAAGTAGACATAGAGTGAATTCATTTTCTTATCATCAGGGTCTGGCCCAATATGTGGTGGTGAGGATCAGAGGCCCGGGATCGTGCTGTGCGGTTGGAAAACGCGATGCCTCCTCATCCACTTTGGTTAGCAGAGAATAGTGGAGAAGGACTCAGCAGACGGACTGACGATGAATAACCATCATGGTCTAGCCTGGGCACAGAGGGGCATACTTCAGGGAGCTAGTTCAACAGACTGAGCAAGACAGCTCCTGACCCACAGCCCACCTCCAGAATGAGAGGGCCATCTTGGGTCTCAGCTACATGGGGACACTAAGCCACCTCCTGCAGCACCCATTCAACAATTTCCTGTGAGAGAGAGACAGACAGACAGACAGAGAAAGGGAGAGAAAGAGAGAGAGAGAGAGACAGAGAGAGAAAGTCAAAAGTACACTTAAGCCATGTGCCAGTGGCACAGGCCTATAATGGTAACTACACAGGAGGCTGAGATATGAGGATCATGGTTCATAGCCAGCACAGGCAGGAACATCTTTGAGACTCTTATCTCCAAAGAACCACCAAAAAACCTTGAGTGGTGCTGTGGTACAAGTGGTAGAACGTTAGCTTTGATCTGAGGGGCTCGGGGACAGCACCCAGGCCCAGATTTCAAGCCCCTGACTGACAAGAAGTGTACTTCCTACCACAAGAAGTGGACTGATTAGCACCCATAGTCTTAGGGAGCATGGCAGAGAAGTCAGGTCGAGCTTCCTGTAAGCTGGGGGAAATAAGTAGGCCATCCAGCTTCTCAGTGCCTCATTTTCCCCAGCTGCAAAACTGAACACAGTGAAGGATCCCTTTCCTCATGGGGATAAGGTAAGGATGAAAGACAGCCATGTTTTGTTTCATAATCCCATACCTGTTGCACGATAAATAACAGGCCCCTTCTGAGCCCTTTATAGCTATCTTCTCGTCAAATGCTCACAGAATTGTCAAGAACTGAGCATGGCGCAACATGTCTACCATCCCAACTACAGATGACCACGCATGGTGGCCCATGCCTGTCACAGGAGAACCATGATCCAGCCCAACCTGAGCATATATTGAGTCTCTATCTTTGAAATGACCAAGAAAGAAAAATTTAGCTCCCATGGTAGAAGACCTGACTGGAAAACATAGGCCTTGAGTTCAAACTCTAATATACCAAAACGAATCAGAGGCCTGGTGCCAGAAGCTCATGCCTATAATCCTATCTACTCAGGAGACTGAGATCTGGAAATCACAGGTCAAGATTTAAAATAGGGTTGGCTCTCCCCTCAGATGTCATGATCAGAAGACCCAGAGTCTGATCGACGCCAATATGCTTCATACTAACAGGACTCACATCCTTACTAAATGCTGGTCACACTCTCTGTCCCCCTGAGGAGCCACCCCCTGTGGGCCCCACCCCCAGGTCCTCCCAAGCTCCCTCTGCCACCACCAGGTCCAACTGAGTAGACAGTTCCAGGGCACAAAGATCCCTTGGTCTTATAATTTAATAGTGTTGAGTCCCATACAAGCGTCTCACCCTTCCAGGCCCCCAGACTTCAGCCACAAAGCCCATACACCACCCAAAGATAGTGGTTAGAAGTTACAAAAGGTCCCAGTGCTCCTTGTTACAACCCACTTCCACACACATTCACTCACACACAAACATACAAACAAACACACACACACACACACACACAAGGCCGGCAAAGGTGGCTCCTGTCTGTCATCCTAGTTACTCAAGAAGCTGAGGTCTGAGGATCACTTTTAAAAGTCAGCCCTTGTAGGAAAGTCTGAGATGCTTTTATCTACAGTGAACTACCAAATAGCCACAGAGGGAGCTGTGACTACTGTGTCAGAGCACTAGCTTTGACCACAAAAGGTCAGGAACACCACCTAGGCCTTGAGTTCAAGGCCCAGTTCTTGTACCTTCAAACAAACACAGACACAGATACAAACAGACAGACAGACGCACACACACACACACATACACACACACACACACACAGATAGCCCAAGGGTTCAGCAGTCCCTGAAAACAGAACCATGAACTCATTCCATTAGGATTACATCCCACCCCCAAGAAGGTGGCACTACCGACCTCAGACCCACTGAAGACAAAACATTGAGCCTCTCACATATCTGAAATGTCTCATAGACCAGCATGGCATTTCATACCATACACACTGCTATGCAGAAAACTTAGCCACCACTTTTATTGTTGTTAGTCATGGCTTTGAACTCTGGGACAGGTCACTGTCCCTCAGCTTTTCAGCTGAAGGTGAGTACTCTCCCACTTAAGCCACAGCACCACTTCCTGTTCTCTGGTGGTCCATTGGACATCAAGTCTCACAGACTTTTCTGCCCAACCTGGCTGTGAACCATGGTCTTCACATCTCAGCCTTCTGAGTAGCTAGGATGACAGTTGTGAGCCACTGGCGACTTCCGGTTTCAGCCACCTTCACATACCCAGAGGAAAACCATCTTATAAGGCTACAAACTTCTTGCAACTCTTCACTTCAGATTTTGTCACCAAGCATCCAAATCCATCTTTATTGGAGAGAATACAGACACAGCAATCCCACCCCTGAACCCATTCGCCCACTCCCTGCCTGCCACAAGCCATGTCCTCTTGAAGCTGTGGCTTCAAGCTGGGGTAAACTTGGGGAGTTCTTAGAAATGTCTGTACAGTGGGTCGAGCACCTGGTCTCCAAACCACAGTACCCCCCTCTTCGTCCTTCCCACACCTGGACCATCCTTTGCAGGCAAATGTGGTTTACTTTGTTTCTTTTTTCAGTTGTGGGGCTTGAACCTTAGGCCTGGGTGCTGTCCCTGAGCATTTCAGCTCAAGGCGAGAACTCTACAACTTAAGCCATAACACAACACCACTTCTGCTTTTCTGGTGGTTCGTTGGAGATAAGAGCTTCAGGGTTTTTCCTGCCCAGGCTGGCTTTGACCCTGATACTCAGATCTCACCTCCTGAGTTCCTAGGATGACAGTCATGAGCTAGTGCCACCTGGCCAAAGATACTTTTCCATGCCTGTCATCCTATCCCCTCAGGAGACTGAGATCTGAGGACCACAGTTGGATGCCACCCTTGGCAACAAAGTCCATGAGAGCTCTTTATCTCCAATTATAAACACCCAAACAAGTTGGAAGTGGAGCTGTGGCTCAAATGGTAGAGTGCTAGATTAAAGTATAAATGACAAGGGATAGGACCCAGTCCCTAGTTTCAAGCTTTTTCTAGCAATGACCCACCCAACAAAGGGAAGCAGGTGGGCATATGGGAGCTGAAAGCTCACACATAATACTCAAGACTCCTAGAACAGACGCCATCCTGCTCTGATTCTCTAGATTCTATGTCCTACATCATGGTAACCTTAGATGGAACTTACCATGCACCAAGTTAGGATGTTCAAATACAATCTCATATTCAGGATCCCGTGACCTTATCAAAGACGCAAGATCTCTCACTGTCCTGCCTCTTCACTGGGTAGGGAGGTGAGGTCTAGTTATCCAACCACAAGATGTGGGAATGAAAGGATTTCTTGGCCAAGGGACGCAGGCTCCAGGTCCCTCCCTCTCAGGAAGGAGAAAAGGGCTGATCTATCCCCGGAATGTTCCTGGGTTGTGAGTATCCTCAAAGAAAAAACCCTGCTCAGAGACCAGTGCCTCTGGTTTTCCCACCAGCCTCTATCCAAACCTGCCCCACCTTCAGTCTGCCCTCTCTGAATCTCAGATCTGCCACCTAGACTAAAGGCTGAGCCACCAAAGAGACCCATCTCTGCCTCTGAGAAAGGCAATCACGAGGTCCTAGCGCCCCATAGAGCCAGTCTGGGGCAACAAGGGTCCTCACTCCCACCCTCATTCCCTGCCTGTCTTGTGCTAGTGGCCAGCTTACTTCTGTCTCTGGAGGAGGAAAGAATGGGGTGGTGTGTCAACTTCAGATTGAGCCCTGGAAAGTCCCAGGCCCCAAGGATGTACTGCACAGGCATCCTGCAGTGGACGATAGCCAGGTGGTCAATGGAGAACCCAATGTGCCAGGACTCTTAATAGCAGTGTGGCTGGGTCAAAGGCTCTATCAATTTTGGTCTAGGTTGTCAGGCAAAATCATGGCTCCAATGTCCTGACATTCCTGACCTGTGATCGTCCTCCTTCTTCATCTTCCTGCTTATCCTGCCTCCCCCCCCCCCGACACTCCCTCACACCAATACCTCCCTAGCCCTTGGACAGCTTGTTCTTATGTGACCAGAAAATAAACTCATTGGCTCAACGGATGATTGAAACCTGGTGACCCATCCTGAGTCCTAGTGTCCTCCCTAGGCTGCTTCCCTCTGCAGTCGGCTACCACACAGCTCCTGAATGTCAGAAAGTTGCTGAGGTGTCAGTAGCTTGGTCCTACATACTGGCTTTAGGCTCTGAAATTGTCCCCACATAGGTTGTGAATGGTTTGCTCCCTTGATCCAGGGACTCCAAACAAAGGCTCACATGTTCTCCCTTCTTCCTTCCTTTCCTCTTTTTCTCCATCCAGCCTTCCCTCCTCTTTCTCTCTTTCCTTCCTTTCTCTCATTCCTGGCCTTGAATTTGGAGCCTAAGTGGTGTCCCTGAGCCTTTTTACTCAAGGCCAACAGACTATGGCTTGAGCCACACATCCACTTCTGGTTTTTCTTTTTGCTAGTTAGTTAGAGATAAGAGTCTTACAGGCTTTCCTGCCTTGGCCTCAAGCATCGATCCTCCCATCACAGCCTCCTATGTAGCTAGGATGACAGGCATGAAGCACCGGCATCCAGCTCAAACCAAGGTTTCTTCATGTGCTGTGGAACCAGCACTGGGAACTCTCATTGTCTATGACCTCCAGAGCCTGGCGCACACTGTAATTCTTTGTTGGATAAATAAATGAGCATCTGTCAACAAAAATACTACAGAAAAGTCCCATCCCATTCGTGTAAGCATCCTGGTGAGCGAGGCAAAGCCTGATGTAGCTCTCCCACCGTTCTCCCTCCTCCCTCTTCCCACTATCCTGGTGCCACCAAACTTAACTGTTTTGGCTCTGAAGACATGATCCAGGGTGTACTCACTGGATTCCGGAGCCTCTGGGATGCCTATCTTCTCAAAGATCTCTGGCCAACGGCTGACCAGCTCTGTTGCACTCAATTCCCCACTCAGGTGTGAATGAGGTTCCCATGAGCTGAAGGCCAGGCTCAAGGGGCCTACTCTCCTACCACTGGGGCCCGCCAGGATGGCCAACCACATCTGAACCCCCAAGTTTCATGTTACAGAGGAAGGATCCTCGAGGCATCTTGGGTTTCTAAATCTCCCAGAGTCCAGTGCAGGTGCTGAGAATCCTCTCTACTCTCAGCTGGCAGGCTAGGGATGGTGAGGTCACAATCTCTGCTCCCCATGACATCCTCAATGTTATGTCTAGGTCACAAGACCCCCACCAAGGAGACCACCGAGAGTCAGACTCTACAGCTGTTTTATTTAGACGGGCTGCAGCTCAGGCCTTGTCCTACACTCTGACACAGTGGAGCCCAGGAGGAGAGCCCCGAGCTAAGTATTTACAGGTCTTACGAAGGCACACAACTAGATGCTTTAGCACCACGTGTTGCTCTGCTCTGAAACAAGCAACAAATGGTCACTGCCTCAAGTACTTTAACATTCACTCAACTCTGGGGGTCACACTAGAGAGAGTCAGAGAATCAACAGCAGCCGCATAAAAGCAATCAAGGCATGATGTTCATAGCAGGAGACCATCTGGCTTGGGAACTCTGCTTGTGATACTTTGAATGTCATTGATTTTTGGCTGAAACAGTCTATCTAATTTGACCCATAATCCCAGGCGTTAGTGGAAATTGCCAGCTTCAAGAAAAAACCCTGGAAAAGGTGACATTTCAGTTATCCCAATCAAACTTAAAGGGTTCCAAAATTAGTGGTCCCTTTTCGTTCCAGACAGCCCACAGTAGTTTACAGAAACACATTCAGCAAGCCTTAGCTAACTGCCATGGCCTGATACCGAGCAGAATCCAGCAGGGGGAAATGCATTTGTCTACCACTGCCCAGCTGGAAACAGCACAGGCAGGACACAGATTAGAGTCTTCAGGACTCCAGGGAGGACTTCCCACCAGTGCACTCCCCCGAGAGGGAATCCACGCCACCAGTGGGGTGCCAGAGCATCCCTGCCCAGATGCCCATGGTCACCATCAATGCCCTGGGTAAAGTTGCCCTCTCATCCATGGTAGTGGTGAACCATCTTCAATGTCACACCATTCACCATTTCCCAGACCCTCCTAGCTTCACAACCCCTGCCCTACTCGCCCGCTCCATCTCATTCCCTAATTGCATTTGGCAGACACTTTCCCAACCCTTGAATTAGCTCCAACTATACAAGCGAGAGCAGACTCTCTGGCTGGAAGAGTGCGGCTGTGGTCATACTCATCTCACAAGCCTTCAGGCTTAAGACAGAAGGTGTCCACTTTGGTCTGTGGGTCACACAGGCCTCCTAGGGGAGACCCACGCAGGCCCAGCAGCTACTGTGGGCTATAGAAAAGGGGGAAGAGAGAGGTGGAAAGGAACATCTACTGAAATCTTCCGCAAAGGAGCCATGAAACAGTGAAGGTGAAATCAAAAATTATGGCTCGTATCATACCTGGCATTGATGAAAAAAGAACAACAAATACACACACACACACACACACACACACACACACACACACACACAAATCCAGAACAGTAACTGTAGACTCATCCATGCAGCACCTGCAATTTGCCAACTGATCACTCACCTGAGCACAGTCAGGCTCTCTCTCTCTCTCTCTCTCTCTCTCTTTCATGCACACACACACACACATATACATAGACTCAGAGTACTGCCCCTCCTGAGTTTGTTGGTTCCTCATCTGGGACAATGTATAAGCTGGAGCACGGGAGTTTCCTTGTCAGAACCAGGGGCTGAACCCAAGGAAGCACCGCTCTAATAATGCTTAACCACCCTGCCTCTCCCTATCTCCAGGGCCAGACACTTTCCCTTGGGAATAACCAGCCTTGACTCCCCATTCACCAGAACCCTAGGCCAGGACTCTGGGTGAAGAAGTCCTAAGACAGGTTGCTCTTCAGAGCCTGGACTCAAAATAAGCAGGAGGTCATGGTGCCCCCAGAGAAGTGTCTGACCCGGGGTGGGGGCAGTGTTGGGGAAATGGATGGGGTCCTAAAGGCTACATACATGGATGAACTTTCTACTTCCAGACTAGATGCTTCTGGGTGACTTGGTCGATTCTTGGGGAGGATGAGGAAACCAGATGGACCTGGAGCACCAGCACATGGTGGCAGAGCTGGGAAATGTGATCACCCTGTGAGAGATGTTGACAGCTGGAGTGGAGGGGGACAGGCAGGATGTATGTGTGTTTGAGGGGCGTGTTCTTCCCAGACATTCACCTTCTATCTGACCCCTAGTACCCTCACCTCCTTAGTGGGCTCTTCTGGGACTCTCCTCAGGGGAAAGGGTGACCGAGCACAAAAGACAAGGGGTCACACAGAAGCGGGGGCTATCTTCTGCATCCAACACTACCCACCCCCAGAAAAAAGGAAAAATCCCACGAAGGCAGGTGTGGAGGTGCTGTTCTCCACCTCTGACTAAAGCCACCAGGTTCCCCCAAAGGAGAGGAAGGGTGCAGATGCAAAGCTCTGTGGCTCCCACTGCTCTAGGCAAGGGGCTAAGTGGCGCCTCCTCTTCACCCATCCCTGCATCTGCCCTTTTCCTGGGACACTGGCCACTAGGGATGGGGTTAGGATCCCAGGATCAACATCCACTCCCCCACCCCCCACTCCTGGGGCACATTTGTGGCAGTCAGGTCTGGCCTGCCTGGTGCTGGGGAGGGGTGTTTGTGACACAAGAAGGGAGGCAGGAGTCAGGTGTCTGAGTCCGTGGGGGTGGGGGCTAGGTGGAGGTTGTGAGGTGCAGACCCACGGGGCTTCCACTAGGGACTGAGACCCGGTCAGGGCAGCAAGGAGGCCAGGGGTGCACCATCGCTGGATGACTCCAACAGGCGCTACGGGTACAAGCTGGCAGCGACCTGTTTCAAACGTGGTGCAATGGGGAGGGCAAGAGAGGGGCCGGGGCAGGGGCAGGCAGGTGGCAGGGCTGAGCTCGCCCCCTCCACAGCTGAGCTCCTGGTGCAGGGGCCTTGGACTCAGGGTCTACCTGGCCTCTGAGCCTCCCTGGGGCTGTGAGAGGTATGTGCCTGCTGTGCTGGCTTTGTGTCCTCTCTGCTCCTGGCCCAGACCTGTGCTCCTACAGCAGTGGAGGCCAGTCATGATGCTGCCACCCCTGGTGCATGTGCCTGCTCTTCTCTGTTCTCTCTCTGCCCCCACTTCTCACCCAGGCTGCCCAGCCCCTGCTGCGCAAGTATGCCAGCTCCCGTGTGCCCCTGGCTGCAGCAACTATGTGCCCCTTCAGCCATGCCCTGTCCTCCCCTCAGTCACTCCCCCTCCCCACCTCAGCCATTCCCCCTCCCCTGGCTTTGTGCTGCCCTGACTCTGCCCTAAGGCTACCAGGCTATGGCAGAAGCAGCCTCACCTCAGCTCAGGGTTTCCCCCAATCCCCAGCAGCTGCCTGGGGGAACTGAAGATTCCCCTCAGCCAAACCACTGGGGGAGACTCTTCTCCATCTACCCCACACACCAAGCAAGTGCAAGGTAACATTCCTTGTGTGTGTGTGTGTGTGTGTGTGTGTGTGTGTGTGTGTGTGATTGTCCTCTCAAGGACTCAGAATATTGAATCTTTTGGGATGACAGCACACAGCACACTTTAAAAAAAAAGCACAAGGGACCCTGTGTAATGGATTCAGCACAATGTGCCTTTTGAAGGAGTCAGCACATAGCAACTTTTGGGATCCTCATGGTAATTTAATTACCAATAAGATTAGACAGGCCATTTTGACATCACTAAACTTAAATATCATAATATTATGACATTGTCTGTCATAGTGACAATATAGACATATTGCAAATTCCTATTCTGTGATTTCATTCTATTACAAGCTAGCAATATTGGTGGATATCAGAAATCCATTGTGACATCAAAGCCATTGTGACATGAAAATCCCTTTGTGACATCACAGTGCTGTTGTGATATCATTAACCTGTTCTGACATCACAAACCTGTCCTGTCCATTGTGACCTCATCACCAATGTGCCATCACAAAGCCATTGTGATATCACATTGCTATTGTGATAATACAATCACCTTGATGCCACCGAAACCCATTATGACATCTTTAGCACCTTTGAAAAAACACATGGCTTTGTGACATCACAGTCCCTTTGTGTATCCATATCCTCATTGTGAAATATCAATTGAGATCAGATATGCCATTGTGATATCACAAAGCATTTACAATATAATCATTGATGTGACATCACATTGTCATTATGACAACATCAGGTCATTGTGACATCAAAAATCTGTAATGACATCATACCACTGACACCACATTGTCATTGTGACAACATATATACATTATGAAGGCCTATTAGGTGATTTCGTTGTATTTCAAATGTGGGTTCAGCCGGGCGCTGGTGGCTCACGCCTGTAATCCTAGCTACTCAGGAGGCTGAGATCTGAGGATCGCGGTTCTAAGCCAGCCCGGGCAGGAGAGACCGTGAGACTCCTATCTCCAATAAACCACCAGAAAACCGGAAGTGGCTCTGTATCTCAAGTGGTAGAGCACTCGCCTTGAGCTGAAGAGCTGAGGGACAGCGCCCAAGCCCAGAGTCCTAGCCCCATGACCAACAACAACAAAAAAAAGAGTGAACCTCAAATGTGGGTTCATATCAAAAACACATTTTGACTTCATAACCATTGTGACTTGACAATTCTTTTGTGATATAATATTGCCATTGTGATATCTCTAAACAACTGTGACAACTCAAACATGTCCTATCCTAAGTTTTGTGACATGTTGCCACTGTGTTAGGCCCATTGAGAGCTCAATCTATTTTCAACTTCATATTATTTCAGGTATGACATTAAATATTATAAAAATACTCTGAAATTATGAATATTGTGACATCACACTGCTAGATGTAATGACCATTGTGTCACATTGTCATATCACAAATCTGTTCTGACTTCATCACATTTGTGCCAACAAATGACTTTGGAATCCTCACAATCCCATTCTAAACTCATGTACTCATTATGAGTTAGTGACAATTGAGGTCTGGAATGCCATTTTCTCATCACCAAACTACTGCAACATCACAAAACTATTTTGAACTCATCACTATTATGGCATCACCAACTAATTGTGATATAACAACACTCTTATGACATTATAATTTGACATCATATTGCAATTGTGATATTACTGAACCCTCATGCTTTCACAAACCTATTATGATCTCATCACATCTTAGAAAATTATGGACTTTGAGACATCAAGCTCCTTCCGTGAACTCGTAGCATTGTGAACTTGTAGCAATTGAAAATTGAAATAAGGGCTGGGAAGGTGGCTCAGTGGTAGATCGCTTGCCTTGCATGCTCGAGGCCCTGAGTTCGATTCCTCAGCACCACATAAACAAAAAAAGAAAAAAGCCGGAAGTGGCGCTGTGGCTCAAGTGGTAGAGTGCTAGCCTTGAGCTGAAGAGCTGAGGGACAGCGCCCAGGCCCAGAGTTCAGACCCCACAACCGGACCCAAAAAAAAAAAAATGACATGAAAATTGAAATAAGATGTGATATTGCAAACTAGTTTTGACATCACTAACCCATTTTTATATAATGAACACTTTGACAACCAGAACCTGTTAGGAACCTTAGCACTTTTGACAAAAACACATGGCCTTTGTTTCATCCCTGTTCATTTGTTTATGTCATTGTGATTTCATCCTCATATCCTCACTATAAACTAATGGCAATTAAGATCTGACATGCCATTGTGATATCATAACAAGGGTGACATCAGACTGTCATTATAACACCATCAGCTCATTGTGACATCACCAAGCTATAGTGACATCATAGCATTATGACATCGCATTGCCATTTTGTTGACATAGACACATTTTGAACGTATATCTTGTGATTTCATTCTATTTCAAATGTGGCATATCAGTTGATATGAGAAACACATTGTGACCTCATAACCATTGTAAGATAATAAACCCTGTGTGACATAATAACCAGTGTGACATTATATTGTTTTTATGACATTTTTAGCTTATGGTGGCATCACAAAATAATGACAGTATAGCATTTGCCATTGTCATTGTGACATCATTGTCACATTATGAATGCCAAATCTGTGATTCATTGTATTTGAAATGTGGTATGTGGGTTGATATCAGAAACTCATGGTGATGTCATAATCATTGTCACATCAAAATCCCTTTTTGACATAAATTTGGCAATGTGACATCACACTGGCAATGTGATGCTAGTAAGGCATCGTAATATCACAATGGTCATGAACTCACAATGGATTTCTGGTATCAACTGACATGCCACATTAGAAATAGATTCAAATAACATAATAAGCAAACACAACGTGTCTATGACATCAGAATGACAATGTGATGTTACAATGCTATGATGTCATTGTAGTTTTACATGTCAAAATAAGCTGATGGTGTCATAATAGCAACATGATGTCACAATTATGATTATGTCAGACAGGATTTGTTATGTTTCAATGATATATCTGATGTCAATTTTCATTAGTTCCCCATGAGGATATGGATACAAAAAGGTTCTGTGATGTCTCAGAGGCCATGTGTGTTTTCAAAGGTGGTAAGAGATCATAATAGGTTTGGGATGGCACAATGTGATCCATAATGTCACAATGGAAATGAGATATGCCATTGGGTTTTTGATGTCACAGTGGTGATGAGGTCACAATGGTTTTGCGATGTTACAGTTTGTAATATCAGAATGATATATCAAATTTCAATGACTCATAATTCAATATGAGGATACCAGGTGATAGAAGAAGCTCCATAATATGAGGTCATGCTATGTGAAAACCCAATGGGACACTGATTTCACAATGACAATATGATATCTCACCATCATGTTATAAGAATGTTTTGATGTCACAATTGGTGACGCAATATTGATGAGGAGATTGCAATAGATTTGAGATGTCCCAAGGGGTTGGTGATGGCACAATGGCATGTGGGATCTCAATTGTCCTTAACACACCATGAGTATGTGAGTTTGGGAAAGGATTCTGATGTCAGCAAAGCATATGTAGTCAAAAAGGTGAGGAACTAACAGGTCTGAAATGTCACAAAGTGACACAATGGTTATGATGTCCAGCGGTGTGATATCATGATGTTACACTGGATTTTAGATATCTCATGTCGTATCTGAAATACGAGGTCGAACTCACTAATATATCACAATGGCATGTCACAAAAATTATGAGAACAGGAGAGGTATTTGATGTCACAATGGGTTAGTGACATAACAAAGGCAATGTGCTGTGACAAAGAGATTTAGATGTCACAAAGGTTATGAGTTCACAATGGTTTCCTGATATCAAGGCAGATGGCACATTTGAGATAGAATGAAATCAAAGAATAGGCATTCAAAATGTGTCTATGACATGAAAATGACAATGTGATGTCAAGGCAGCAATGTTTGACAATATATGTACTCATTACCTTGCTCATGTAACTGTAATCCTTCTGTACACTGTATTTACAATAAAAAAAACTCACAGAAGAAAAAAATAAAAACATGGTATGGTGTCATTGGGGTTTGGTGATGTCACAATGAATGGTGGTGTCATGATGACATTGTGATTTCACAGTCATAATTATTGCACAAAGCATTTGTGATGATACAATGCTACGAGTGATAACAATTTTCATTACTTCATTATGAAGATATGAGTACATAAAGGGTCTGTGATGCCATAGAGGTCATGGGTTTTTTTCTTTTTTTATGTTTTTTTTCATTGTGAAAATACTGTACAGAGGGGTTAAAATTACATGGGCAAGATAATGAGTACATTTCTTATCAAGCATTGTAGCCTCTTCCTTTGTTTCCCCTTCCCATCGTCCTCCTGCCCCCCACCCAATCCTCCCCACTCCCACTCCCCCCCTCACACGAAAGTTGTAAAATTCATTTTCGACATAACGACTTGTACATCTCAAGAGTTCACAATAGCTTTGTGATGTCACAATGTGATTGTGAAGGCACAGTAGCAATGTGATATCACAATGGTTTTGTGATGTCACAGTGGTGATAAGGTCACAATGAGTGTGTGATGTTACTATGAGTTTGTAATATCACAATGACATGTCCAATTTGAATTTCTACTAGTTCACAATGAGGATACAATTTCAAAGAAATAATCTTAAGCTCCCAAGACCATGAGTTTTTAGTTATAACTTGTGCGATATGCTGCCATTAGGATATTTTAGGCCTTTAGTAAGCTTATAATCTGTTTTCAAACTCATAATAATCCAGGTATGAAATATGATATCAGAAATTGACTCTGACATGAACATTGTGACATCACATTGATAGACATCAAGACCATGGTGTCACATTGTGAACTCACAAATTTGTTAGGGCTTCATCACATTTGTGCCAACACATGACTTTGGAGACAACACAGTCCCTTTGTGAACTCATATCTTCATTGCGAATTAATGACATTTGAGATCCTGCATGCCATTGTGACATTTCCAACCAATTGTGACAGCAGAAACCTATTATAGTAGAAACACATTGTGATCTCATAGCCATTGTGGTGGCACAATCCCTTCATGACCGCACATTTCCATAGTGATATCACTAACCCAATGTGAAATTCCAAGCCTCTCATATCCAACCCAGGTATTAAATGTGATAACCGAATCCAGTGTGACATCTTGATCATGATGACATCAAACTGATAGATGTTATGAGCATTTTGTCACATTCTGACAACACACACCTGTTAGGACTTCATCACTTTTGTGACAATGCATGCCTTTTTGAGACATCAGAGTCCCTTTGTGAGCTTATATACTCATTGTGGGTTAATGACAATTGAAATCACATGTGTCATTTTGATATCAACAACCCATGGTGACATCACACACCTATTGTAAACTCATCACGTGTGGCATCACCAATTGTGATATCAAGACATTATTAAGTCATCATATTGCAACATCATATTGCCATTGTGATGTCACAGTTCCACTGTGTTTTCAAAAACCTACTGTGTCTTCATAGCATTTTAGAAAATTCATAGCCTTTTATACTTCAGTCTTCTTCTATGAACTCATATCCTCATTGTGAAATAGTAGCAACTGAAATTGGACATGTGATTATGAGATGTGACTTCACAAAATTATTTGATTTCATCACCAATGTGACATCAAAAACCCATTGTGAATTTCATTGCCATTTGACATCACTGTCACATTGTGACATCCCAAACCTATTAGGACCTCTTAGCACCTTTGAAAAAACACATGGCCTTTGTGACATCACAGTCCCTTTGTGTAACTATCCCCTCATTATGAACTGACAATTGATATCAAACATGCTATTGTAACATCACAAACCCTTTGTGACATCATCAGTGTGACATAGTATTGTCATTATGGAAGCATCAACTACTTTTGACATCACAATCTACAATAACAAAATAGCATTATGAGATCACACTGCCATTGTGATGTTATAAAAGGATTATGAATGCCTGTTTTTAATCTTTTTTTTTCGGTCGTGGGGCTTGAACTCTGGGCTTGGGTGCTGCCCCTGTTCTTCAGCTCAAGGTGAGCACTCTATCACTTGAGCCACAGAGACACTTCTGGTTTTCTACTGGTTTTCATTGGAGATAAGAGTCTCATAGACTTTCCTGCCTGAGCTGGCTTTGAACTGCGATCCTCAGATCTTAGACTCCTGAGTAGCTAGGTTTACAGGCATGAGCCACCGGCGCCCGGCTTTTTCATTCTATTTCAAATTTGACATGTGTGTTGATATCAGAAACATAATGTGACCTCATAAGCATTGTAACATCATAAATCAGCAGTGACATCAAATTTTCATTATGACACCATCAGCTCATTGTGACATCACCATACAACAATGGCATCATAGCATTATAAATCACAGTGACATTGTTATGACTTAACAGTGTGAAGGCCTATTCTGTGAATTCACTCTGTTTCAGAAACCCATTTTGACCATATAACCATTGTGATATCACAATCCTTTGTGACATCACATTGCCATTGTGATATCATTAACCTGTTGTGCCGTCACAACCAGTCCTGTCCTTGTAAGTTTTGTGACATGCTGCCATTGTCATATAGTATGGCTTTGTGAGCTCATAATCTGTTTTCAATCTCATATTTCTGGGATGACATGTGATATCAGAAATCCCTTATGACATCATACTGCTAGATGTCATGACCATTGTGTCATATTGTGACATCACAAAGCTGTTAGAACGGCATCACATTTGTGACAACACATACCTTTGGAGACATTACAGTCCCTTTTTTAACTCATATATTCATTGTCAATTAATGACAATTGAGATATCCCATGCCACTCTGACATCATGAACCTATTGTGACATCACAAACTTATTGTGACCTCATCATGAGAATGGTATTAACAACTAATTGTGGTATCAAAGCATTATTTTGACAAGATATTGTGGCATGGGCATTGTTATTTCACTGTCCCATTGTGTTTTTACAAATCAATTATGGCCACATCACATCTTAAAGGATTCACGGCCTTTGAGACTTCAATCTCTTTCTGTGAACTCGTGTACTTATTACCTCTAAGGCAAGGAGACAAACCATTGAGTCACATTTAATATAATAAACCAATTTTCACTAGAAATGTGACTGTGATTACCTTATCCTGGACTGGATAACCAGGTCCAAGAGCAGCCTTGACCATCAAACTTCAGACATCCAATAGGCAGCCCTGCCCTAACTTAATTGGTCTGCAACCCACCAGCCAAAAATTTATGATCTCCAAAGCTCCAAACCTCAATGGGCAAGGCTTTTAACTTTTCCATTACTCCCTCCTTCACTACAGACCTGTCATTCCTTTCTGGTCTTTCTCTTTTTCCTTTCCACCACTTTCTTCTTCTCTTCAGGCCTCTTCAGTCTCCATAGGCCTGCACTACTCTGCCCTAATGACCACTTTTCTGCTTCCTCTCTTCTCAGGTATTTCCCTTCCTGCTGTCTTACCACTTTCTTCCATCCGGGTAGCTCTCATTTATATCTCCCCTTCCAGTGCTCTGAAAATGCAACTTATATATAGGTTGTACCCCTCCTCACTCCAACGGGTCTTCTGCCTAACAGTTTTCAACTGTCACTTCCCAAACTGCCCAATGTTCAATCACTTCTTGACAGCTCACCATGTGAGGCTTGACATCTCCACCTTTGGTGGATTTCCCCACACTCTCCGGTGGGCCAGGTCAAGAATTTACAAAGATTAATGGCTCTCACAGATATTTCTGGCTCCACTGGTTATTACAGTCCCCTCATAGTGAATTAGAAGAAATTGAAATTGTATATGTCGTTGTTATATTACAAACTTGATGAGACATCACTAACCCATTGTGACCTCATCACTGCGGTGACATCACAAACTCATTGTGATATCACATTGCCATTGTGCCACCATGATCATATTGTGACAACCCAAACCTATTATAACCTCAGAAGCTTTGAAAGAAAGTATGGTCTTTGTGACATCACAGGCCATTTGTGTACCCATACCCTCATTTTGAGCTAATGACAATTGAGGTCATACATGCCATTTTAACATCGCAAAAACTTTGTGACATCATTACCAGTGTAACATCACATTGTCATTGTGACATCATAAAACAATGACATCATAGCATTATGACATCACATGATCATTGTGATGTCACAGATACATTGGAATGCCTATTCTGTGATTCCATTCTATTTGAAATGTGGCAGGTAGGTTGATATCAGAAATATATTGTGACCACATAATCATTATGACATCAGAATACCTTGATGACACCACATTGCCATTATGATATCATTAACCCACTGTTACATCACAAAACTGTCCTAGTCTCATAAATTTTTTGACATGCTTCCAGTGCGATCTCTTCAGCATCACTGAGTTCATAAATTTTTTAACTCATACTTCAGGTATGACATATGATATTAGAAATCCACTGTGACATCACACTGCCAGATGTCATGACCACTGAGTCACATTGTGACATCACAAACCTGTTAAGACCCATTACACTTGTGCCAACATATGCCTTTGGATGCATCATTATCCCTTATGAACTTATATATTCATTGTCAATTAGAGATCTGGCATGAGATTGTGAGATCACCATCCCATTGTGAAATCACAAACCTATGTGACCGCATCACCTGTATGGATAACCATTTCTGACTTCAATACAATACTATCTCATTTAATGGTAACATCACATTGCCAATGGGCTATCTCTGTCCCATTGCATTTTCACCAACCTATTATGTCCTCATAATATTTTACAAAATTTATGGCCTTTCTGACTTCTAGCTCCTTATGTTAATTTGTATCTTCATTGTGATCTAGTAGAATAAAATTGGACATGTAGTGGTGATATTATAATTTCATTGTGACATCACTATCCAAGTGTGACCTTATCACCACTGTGATATCACAAACCCATTGTGACATCACATTGCCACAGTGATATCACGATCACCTTGTGATATCCCAAACCTCTTGTGATCTCTTAGCACCTTTGAAAAAAGCACATGGTGTTTGTAACAACACAGTCCATTTGGGTAACGATATTCTCATTGTGAAAAAAGGACAACTGACATCAGACATGCCATTGTACCATTACAAACGCTTTGTGACATAATCTACAGAGTGAGATCACATTGTTGTTAGGATACCATCAGTCCATTGTGACATCCCAAAATGACAATGACATCGTAGCATTATGACATCACATTTTCATTGTGAGGTCATAGAGACAATGTGATTGCCTATTCTGTGATTTCAGTTTATCTCAAATGTGGCATATAGGTTGATTTCAGAAACCCATTGTGACCACATCACCATTGTGACATTGCAATCACTTTGTGACCTCATATTGATTTTGTGATATCATTAATGCAATGTAACATCACAAACCTGTCTTGTCTTCATAAATTTTGTAACAAGCGACTACCTTGACCTGGGCTGGAGCCCCAGAGCTAATTGCAGCCTCAACTATGAACCCTCATACCTCCAAAGAGCAGCCCAGCCGTTTGTTAACTGGTCTTCAAACAACCAACCCCCAAAATAATCATCTCCAAAGCTCCACACTTCAAAGGACAAGGTTTTTTCCTTTCTTTTCATTCTCCTTCTCTACAGACCTGTCCTATCTTTCAGGTATTTTCATTTTTTCCTTCCACCATTCCCTTCTTCTCTTCAGGTTGCTGTACTCTTGACAGGCCTTCCCTGCCCTGTCCAGGTGGCCAGTTGCCGTCCTTCACCTCCTGCTCTCCCTAAATTTCCTCTCATCCCAGGTCTTTACCCTCCTGCAGTCTCATCACTTCTTTCCTTCCAGACCTTTCCCCTTTTTCTACCCCCTTCTGTTGCTCTGAACATGCAACCTACATATAGGCTGTACCCTGCCCCCACTAAAATATGTTTCCTTCATAACAGTTTTCAATCATCACTTTCCAAATGTCGTTGCCCAATAACTTTTTGGCAGCCAACCATGTGGGGCTTAACATCCTATCTCTTCAGCAGCATGTCCTGCCCATTCCAGCGGCATGCACCCCCCCTTTCTGGTGGTCCAGACCAGGAGGTCATGATGATTATCTGTTCACGTGGATTATAGGGGTACTGCTGGTTATTACAGTGTCCTCATAGTGAACTAATAGCGATTGAAATTGGACAAATAATTGTGATATTACAAACTCATGACTTAACTAACCCATTGTGACCTCAAAACCACTGTGACATCATGAATCCATTGTGACATCACATTGCTGTTTAGACACCAGGATCACATTGTGACATCCCAAATCTATTATGACCTCTTATAACCTTTGAAAAAATACATATCTTTGTGACATAACAGTGCCTTTGTGTACCCAAACCCCACTGTGAAATATTGATAATCGAGAATCAGACATGACATTTTAACATCAAAAAGTTTGTGAGGTCATCACAACTGTGACATCACATTGTCGTTGTGATACCATCTGCTCGTTGTGAAATCACAAAACTAAAATATGATAAAATTATAATTTCACAATGTCATTGTGATATCATCGACACATTATGAATCCCTTTTCTGTGATTTCATTCAAATTCAAATGTGGCATATAGGTGGATATCATAAACAAATCATGAACTCATAATCATTGTGACATCAAAACCCCTTTGCACATCACATTGCCATTGTGATATCACTAACAGACCGTGACATCACAAACCTATCCTGTCATCATAATTTTTGTGACATGCCTTTCTTTCCTCATAATCTGTTGGTGACCTCATTAGATTTCACATATGACATTTGATATCACAAATTCACAGTGACATCATGATCATGGTGACACCACACTGCCAGATGTCATAACCATTGTGTCAAATTCTGACATCACAAACCTTTTAGGATTTCAATATGTGACACCACAAACTTTTGGAGAAACCACAGTCCCTTTGTGAACTCATATACTCATTGTAAGTTAAAGACAATTGAGAACCATCATGTCATTGTGACATGGCCAGCACATTGTGACATCACCACTCTTTTGTGATTTCATCACCAATGTGGCATCATCAACTATTTGTGACACCAAAACAATATTCTGACATGATGTAGTGAGTTGACATTGCCATGGTGATATCACTGTTCCACTGTGTTTTCAGAAACCTAATATGGCCTCATAACATTTAAAAAGATTCATGTGCCTTAGGACTTCACGCTCCTTCTGTGAACTTGTATGCACTTTGTGAAATAGTAGCAATTCAAATTGGACATGTGTTTGAGATATTACAAAATCATTATAGCATCAAAAACCCATTGTGACCTCATCACAACTGTGAATCCTAAAGGTATCATGACCCTTAAGTACCTTTGAAAACACATAAGGCATTTGTGACATCACAGTCCCTTTGTGTACCCATATCCTCAATTTGAACACATGACAATTGAATTCATATATGCCACTGTAACATCACAAACCCTTTGTGACCCCATCACCAGTGTGACAGCACATATTCATTATGACAGCATCACCTCCTTGCAACATCACCAATTTACAATGACCTCATAGCATTATGACATTATACTGTCATTGTGATGTTATAGACACATTGTAAATGCCTATTCTCTTATTTCATTCTATTTTAAATGTGGCATGTGGGTTGATATCAGAAAATCATTGTGATCTCATAGATATATGGCATCACAATCACTTTGTGACATCACAGTGCCATGGTGATATCACTAACACACTGTGACCTCACAAACATGTGCCTGTCCTCATTAGTCTTGTGACGTGCTACAACTGTGATGTCTTAGGCCCTTTATGAGCTCATAATCTGTTTTCAGACATAATATTTCAGTTATGATATGTGATATCAGAAATCCACTGTGACATCATGACCATTGTGACATCATACTGACAGATATCCTGACCATTGTGTCACACTATGACATCGCAATCCTCCTAGGACTTCATCACATTTGTGACAACACATGCCTTTGGAGATACCACAGTTCATTTGTGAACTCAGATTCTCTGTGATTACATGACAACTTAGAAACTTTATGCCATTTGGATATCACCAACCAATTGTGACATCATAGACCTAGTGTGATCCCTTACCTGTATGGCATCACCAACTAATTGTGACATCAAAACTTTTTGTGATATCACAATGTGACACGATGTTCATGACATCTGTCAGTTTGATGTCACAATGGTCATGATGTCACAGTGGATTTCTGGTATCTCATGTCATACATGAAATATGAGGTTGGAAACAAATTATAAGGGCAAAAAGTTCTAAGATATCACAATGTCAGCATTTCACAGAAGTTAGGAGGATAGGAGAGGTTTGTGATGTCACATGGTATTAGTTATATCACAATGGCACTGTGATGTCACAACGTGATTATGATGTCAAAATGGTTATGTAGGCACAAAAATGTGTTTCTGATATCAACTCTTATGCCACATTTGAAATACAATGAAATCACAGAATAGGCATTCACAATGTGTTTATGATGTCACAATGACAATTGTTATAATGTGATTATGTCATTGAGTTTGGTGATGTCACAATGAGCTGATGCTCTCATAATGAAAATGTGATGTCACACATAATGCTCTCATAATGAAATCATGATGTCACAATGACAATATTGTCACAATGGGTTTGTGATGTCGTGCTAATGATGATGTCAAAATGTGTTTGTGATGTCACAATGAGTTTGTAATATGACAATCAAATTTCCAATTTCAATTGCTACTAGTTCACAAGGAGGATACTGTAATAATCGCAGGGCCCCGGTAATCTATAGGGTCCGATAATCAGCGTGGTCCCATCTCCTGGCCAGCTTGAAAGGACAGGATATTCTGTGGGAGGGGCTGATATATTAATCACCAAGTGTTGAGCTGTTAAGAAGTGATTGGGCTGTGGGGAGTTTGGGATGTGACAGTTGAAAACTGTTAGCAGTTGGAGTGGAGAAGGGGTACAGACTTTATATATGCTGCTTGTTCAGAGCAATGGAAGAGGAGATAAAAATTGAAAAGTCCTGGAAGGAAGGAAGTGGTGTGATAGCAGAAGGGAAAAGACCTGGGAGGAGAGGAAGTTGAGGGAGAGCAGGAGGTGAAGGATGGCAACTGACGACCCAGGCAAAGCAGTTCAGGCCTGTGGAGAGTAGAGAGGCCTGAAGAGAAGAAGGAACTGGTAGAAGAGAAAAAGGGAAAGACTTCAAAGGAAGTATAGGTCTGTAGCGAAGGAGAGACAAAGGGAAAGGGAAAAAAGGCTTGCCCTTTGATGTTTGGAGCTTTGGATATCATAATTTTGGGGGTTGGTGGTTTGGAGAACATTTATTATATTAAATGTGTCCGGATGGATTCTCTTGAACAATAGAGGTCCGAATTTTTGGAGACCCCATGGAAATTAATCCGTTTGGATGGCATCAGCCCTTGGCCCCAGGGGAAAATCCCTATAGGTGAGAGTGTCAGCTTTCAGGGCCTTGAGTGTTTGTCTCCAGAGGACCAACATGGACAAAAGTCATATAAGTACCTGTAGGGGTGCGTCTGGGCAAGCTTGCCAGCCTGCTTTTGGGACCCCCTCTAGAGGTCATTTGTGGCTTTCTTGGAAAACCATCTGGGAACTCCTTGAGAGGTCATATGGGGCTTCCTTGGGAAGCCATCTGGAACTTCATCAAGAGTGCATCTGCAACTTCCTTGAGAAGCTATCTGAGACCTACCCTGGAGGTCATCTTGGGCCTTCTCCAGTGGCCATCTTGGACTTTCTCCAGAGGTCATCTGGGGCTTCCTCAGGAGGCCACCTGAGACCTATTCAAAAGTATTCATTGGGGATTCCTTAAGCGGCAATTTAGGACAACCTCCTGAGGACATGTGGAGCTTTTTTGGGAGGTCATCTCGGGATAACTTGATGAAAAATCTGACTGTCTTCATATATCATCTGGGACTTCCAAGGGAAGCTATATGGGACCTTCTCTGGAGGTCATCTGTCGCACTTTCAAGAGGGTTATCTGGAACCTCCTCTGGAGTTCATATGTGGCCTCCTTGAGTGGCCATCTGGGAGCTACTCAAGAGGTAATCTCATCCTCATTGAAAAGACATCTGGAAACTCCTTTGGAGGTCATCTGACACTTCCTTGGGAAGCCATTTGGAACCTCCATGAGAGGTCATCTAGGGCCTCCTAGAGAGGATATATGAGACATCCTCCAGAGGTCATCTGTAGCATCCTCAAGAAGGAATCTGGGATGGTCTCCCTGTCAACTGGGATCTCTGTAGAGGTCAAAATTGAGTGGTGTGGGACATGTGTGTTAAGTGTCTGTGGTTCTTGGTCTGTGTGTGTATGCTGATAGTTCCATCTGTGTCTTGTATGTACCTCTGTTTACTCCTTTTCTCAGGATGGGAGAACAGGCCTAAAGTTGTCATATCCAAAAACTATTCTCCCCCAGGGTTACAGAATCCTTCAGAGGAAGATGCACTGATGTACTCTCTCTCCTATTCTTTGACATCAGTACCTCTAATCTAAAGTCCTCCCATACCAAAAGTGGTTACTTGTACCAGCCTGAGGTGGTACAATGTGGTATGTTACCCTTATTACCTTTGAGACAGGAACATGGAGGAGATGGTGGGCAGGCCGCCTTTCTAATATATTTTCCCTTTACAACTAATTACCTGTATAACTGGAAACATCAAAACCCATCCTTTTCAGAAAAAATAAAACCAGGGGCTCATTACCTCATTAGAGACAGTAATTTTCACACACAAACACATCTGGGACGAGTGCCGGCAAATTTTACAGGTGTGTTTCACCTGGTAGAAAAGGGAGTGAATCCTGCTCAGTGACTCAAAGGTGGTCCTTGGACCACACAGTAGCCCCACTATTGTACCAGACTATTTGGCGTTTTCTTTTTGGTAGTTAGTTGGAGATACGAGCCTTAAAGTCTTTCCTGCCCTGGCCTTAAGCCTCTATCCTTCTAACTCAGCCTCCTAAATAGCTAGGATGACAAGAGTGATGCTCCAGCATCCAGCTCAAACCAAGGTTTCTTCATGTGCTGTGGAACCAGCACTGGAACCTTTCATCGTCTATAACCTCCCCACACACTGGACCCTGGCACACTGTAACTCGTGGTTGGATAAATAAATGAGCATCTGCCTATGACAATACTACAGAAATGTCCCATCCCATACAGGTAAGCATCCTGGGCGTGGGGGGGGGGGGAACATGCTGTACCTCTCCCAGTTCTCCTTCTTCCCTCTTTCTGCCCTCCTGGTGCCACCGCACTTAACTGTTTTGGCTCCAAGGATGTGAGCCACGATGTACTCGCTGGATTCTGGGGCCTCTGGGATGCCTATCTTCTCAAAGATCTCTGGCCAACGGCTGACCAGCTCTGTGGCACTCAATTCCCTACTCAAGTGTGAACAAGGTTGCCATGAGGTGAAGGCCTGGCTCAAGGGGCCTCCTCTTCTCCCCCCGGGGCCAGCCAGGATGTTCTACCACATCCAGCCCCCAAGTTTCATGTTGCAGAGAAAGGATCCTCGAGGTGCCCCGGGTTTCTGAATCTCCCAGAGTCCAGTGCAGGTGCTGGGAATCATCTCTGTTCACAACTGGCAGGCTAGGGATTGTGAGGTCACAATCTCTGCTCCCCATGGCATCCTCGACTGTGGTGGTCACCCTAGAGAGAGCCAGAGGAGAATCAACAGCTGCTGCATAAAGGCCGTCAAGGCACGACATTCATAGCAGGAGACCATCTGGCTGGGGAACTCTGCCTGTGCTGCTTTGAACGTCCTTTTTTGGTGGCTGAAGTGGTCTATCTAATTTGACCCATAATCCCAGGTGTTAGTGGAAATTTCCAGCTTCAAGAAAAACCCTGGAAAAGGTGGCATTTCAGTTGTCCCAATCAAACGTAAAGGGTTCCAAAGTCAGCGGTCCCCTTTTCCTTCCAGACAGCCTACAGCAAGTTATAGGAACTGTCATTTAGAGAGCCTTAGCTAACTGCCACGGCCTGATACCGAGCAAGCTCCAGGAGGGGAAACACACTTGCCTACCACTGCCCAGCTGGAAACGGCCTAAGAGGTATGCAGATTGGAGTCTGAAGGACTCCAGGGAGGGTTGCCCACCGGTGCACTCCCCCATGAGGGAACACGCCACCACTGGGGGCCTGGAGCACCCTGCCCAGATGCCCATGGACACCGTTAATGCCCTGGGTAAGGTTGCCCCCTCATCCTCGGTCGTGGTGAACCATCTAATATGTAACAACGTTCACCACTCCCCAGTCCCTCCTAGCTTCACAGCCCCTCCCCTACTCCCCCACATCTCAGTCCCTAATTATGTTTTGTAGACACATTCCCAATACACACGAGAGCAGACGGTCTGGCTGGAAGAATGCGGCTGTGGTCACACTCGTCTCACAACCCTTCAGGCTGAAGACAGAAGCACAGGTGTCCACTCTGGTCTGCGGTTCACATAGGCCTCTTAGGGGAGACCTATGCAGGCCCAGCAGCTACTGTGGGATACAGGACAGAGGGAAGAGATTGGTGGAAATGAACATCTACTGAAATCTTCCCCCAAAGGAGCCATGAAACGGTGAAGGAGAAAACAAAAATTATGGCTAGACTCGTACTTGGCATTGATGAAAAAAGAACAACAAACACACACACACACACAAATAAAATGCTTTTTCTCTTTTTAGACATAATGACTTAAATATATTTTCATTTTTTCTCATCTCCCTGCTCTCCCAACACACACACATCCAGACTGTGACAGAAGACTAATCCATGCAGTACCTGCAATTTGCCAACTGATCACTCACCTGAGGACAGTCTACTTGTGTAAGGGAAAGATAATCTCTTTCTCTCTCTCTCTCTCACTTGCACACACACACACACAAACAGACTCAGAGCAGTGCCTCTCCTGAGATTGCTTGTTCCTCCTCTGGGACAAGGTGCAAGCTGGAGCACGGGGGTTCCATTGTCAGAACCAGGGGCTTGATCCAAGGAAGCACCGCTCTAATGATGTTGAACCACCCTGCCTCTCCCTTTCTCCAGGGCCAGACCCTTTCCCTTGGGAACAACCAGCCTTGACTCACCATTCACCAAAACCTCAGGTCAGAATGCTGGGTGTTGTCCTGAGATTGGTGGCTCCTTAGAGCCAGGACTGAAAACAAGCAGAGGTGTGTCTGACCTGGGGTGGGGGCAGTGTTGGGGAAATGGATGGGATCCTAAAGGCTACATACATGGATGGACTCCCTACTTCCAGCCTAGATGAGTCTGGGTGACTTGGTGGATTCTTGGGGAGGACTGGGAGACCAGATGTACATGGAACACCAGCAGATTCTGGCAGATCTAGGAAATGTGATCACCCTGTGAGGACTGTTGACAACTGGGATGGGGGGGAACAGGCCGAGTGTATGTGTGACGGAAGGGGTGTGTTCCTCCCAGATATTCACCTTCTATCTGACTCCCAATGCCCTCACCTCCCTAGTGGGCTCTTCTGGGACCCTCCTCAAGGGAAAGGGTGACTGAGCACAAAAGACAAGGGCTCACACAGCAAGGAGGGCCTATCTTCTCCATCCAACACCCACCACCCCCAGCAAAAAGGAAAAGACCCAGAAAGGCAGGTGAGGTGCTGCTCCCCACCTCTGACTAAAGCCACCAGGTTCCCACCAGGGAGAAGAAGGGTGCAGATGCACAGCTGTGTTGCTCCCACTGCTCCAGGCCAGGGGCTCTGTGGTTCCTCCTTCTCACTCTTTCCTGCATCTTCCCATTTCCTGGGACACTGACCACTAGGGATGGGGGTGGGATCCCCGGGTCGACACCCACCCTCACCCTCCACCCCTGGGGAACCTTTGTGGTAGGGCCATGGCAGACTGTATGGTGCAACACAGGCGAGAGAAGGATGGGAGAGGGGAGGCAAGAGGCTTGGGTCCATGTCAGCAGGGGAAGAAGTGGGGCGGGAGGGTTCACAGGTTGTGGGCCCTTGGCAGCCACTCACCTGTGCTGCTGGGAGAAGCTGTAGGCAGTGGCTTTGTGTGCATGTGGGCCTGGAGTCCAAGGACTGAGGGCTGGGACCGGGTCAGGGCTGAAAACCGGCCAGGGGTGTGCCATCTCTTTTGGGCGACTGTGAGAGATAATGCGGGTCCAAGATGAAAGCGCTATGTTTGACACACCATGCTGCTGGGAGGAGGCAGGTGTATCTGTGGAAACATAGAGGGGCTGCAGGAGGCCTCTGCTCGTCCTCCTCTTCCAAGGCCGACCCTGCCACCATCACCTCCGTGCTCACTACACCGGGACCTCAATCTCAGGGCTGCCATGACCACCGCGCCTCCTCGTGGCTGCCCATGGCAGGGTGCCTGCTGTGCCAGCTCCATATGCTCTGTGCTCCCCACCAGGACCTGTGCAAATGTTTGGGGAGGCCGCCAGATGATGAAACTGCTTGCCCTTATGCATGTGCTTGCTCTTTTCTCTCCTCTCTCTCTCTCTGCCCCCACTCCTCTCCTGGGCCACCTTGTGCCTGCCCCCTCCCCCAGTGTTTTCCCCCATGCTCCTGGGCACTGCTGCCATCTCAGTGAGCCCTGGTCCCTGCCCCCTCTTTCCCTTGGCCATGTCCACTTTTCCACTAAGCCCCTCCCTCCACCCTTGGCTGCAAGCCCAGCCCTGATTAGGCCCTAAGCCTTCCAGGCCATGGCAATTGCAGCCTCACCACAGCACAGCACTCCCCCCCAACGCCAGTCCCTTCCTTGGGAATTGATTCTCTCCTAGCCCCGCTGGTGGAGGATACTCTCCTCCATCTCCCTCCACTCCACACACCAACCAGGTACACAGTGACCCTCATGTGTGTGTGTGTGTGTGTGTGTGTGTGTGTGTGTGCGTGTGTGTGTGAGTGTGTGTATGTGTGTGATTGTGTGTGTGTGTGTGAGAGAGACTGTTGGGGATAACAACCTCTCAAGGACTCAGAACATAACACCCTTTGAGATGACTCAGCACACAGCACACTTCAAAAAACAGCATAAAGCACCCTGTGTAAAGGATTCAGCACACAGCTCCCTTTGAAGGACTCAACATATAGTACCTTGTGTAGAGTACTCAGCACACAGCACAGCACACTTTGAAGGAGTGAGTCCATAGCCCGCAGTGTAAAGGACTCAGCACATGGCATGCTTTGAAAAACTCAGCGTGTAGCACTCTTTCCCAGGGACTCAGTACATAATACCCTGTGTTAAGAGCACACACAGCCCCCTTTGAAGGGTTGAGTATGTAGCACCCTGTGTAAAACAGTTCATACCACCCTTCAAAAGACTCAGCACATAGCACAATTTTGAAGTACTCAGCACATACCACCCTGTGGAAGGACTCAGCACATACCACACTGACAAAGGATTCACCACACAGCACCATTTGAAGGACAGTACAGAGAACCCTGTGTAAAGGACTTGGCACACAACACTTGAAAAATTCTCCTCATCCCTCTCTTCTCAAGGGTTCAGTACATAGCAGCAGCCTTTGGGATGAATTAGCACACCACACCTTTTGAAGGACTCAGCACACAGTACGTTATGTAATGGACTCAGCACATAGCACCCTTTGGGATGACTCAGCAAACAGCACCTTTTTGAGGACTCAGCACAAAACCCCAATGTGGAAAAGCCCCAGCAAACAGCACCCTGTGAAGGACTCAGCACATAGCTGTATGTCACAAGTTCAGCTGTCATTAGAATTAGGGTGCTTTCTTCAGTATCACCATTCTTCAGAAACACTTCACAAATCCTACTAGTTTACATTAGCCAACCTGTGTTTTATGGGGGAGAGTCAACTGGGGGTCTTGAACGCAAAGCTTGGGGTCCCTTTCCCTGAGCTCTTTGGTTCAATGCTAGAGCTCTACCACTTGGAGTCATAGCTTCAATTTTGTTTTTTTGGGTTGTTTTTGACAGGTCTTATGGTGATCAGGAAGGGAAGGCCAAGTTGGGGTGTCTGTGGGCAAAGGCTCTTAGCTCGGCCTGGAACTGACCTCTCCTTTCCTTGTGCCCCTGGGTGCTGGGCGTCCTGGAGCTCTCATGGCCTAGGAGGAACAGACCTGCTCTGGCATGCATCAGCACTCAGGGTGAACAAAGTCAGCTTGGCCCTGGTCACTTCCCAAAATTGAAGTCTAGAGAACAATGGCATGGGGCTGCATATCCCTCATCAGGCCACCAGGGGGCAGGGGTCGCCTACCAAAGTTGTGTTTACTCTTCCTTCCCTGGGGCCCCCACCAAATTCCTTGAGACTCTTACTTACAAGTAACCATCAAAAGGCAAGTGGGGCTGTGGCTCAGGTCGCAGAACATTAGCCTTGAGCAAGAAAACTCAGGGACACAATAACCTCCCAAAAAATAAAATATTTAGGAATTAACCTAACCAAAGATGTAAAAGAACTATTTAATGAAAACTATAAAAAGTTAAAGAAAGAAATTGCAGAAGACACTAGGAAATACAAAGACCTCCCATGCTCTTGGATAGGCCGACTTAATATAATAAAGATGGTAATATTCCAAAACTAATATACAAATTC
This sequence comes from Dipodomys spectabilis, assembly GCF_019054845.1. Taxonomy (NCBI): domain Eukaryota; kingdom Metazoa; phylum Chordata; class Mammalia; order Rodentia; family Heteromyidae; genus Dipodomys; species Dipodomys spectabilis. The sequence continues at coordinate 544,469 of NW_024871126.1, forward strand.
AATGCAATTCCTATTAAAATCCCAATGACGTACATCACTGAAATACAGAAAACAGTCCAAAAATTCATATAGAACAACAAAAGACCTAGAATAGCCAAAACAATTCTGGGGGATAAGTACAATATGGGAGGGCTATCCATGCCGAACTTCAAACTCTACTACAGAGCTATAATAACAAAGACAGCATGGTTCTGGCACAAAAACAGACCCAAAGACCAATGGAACAGAATAGAAATCCAGAAATAAATCCACAGGCCTACAGCCAGCTGATATTCGACAAAGGAGCCAAAGACATACAATGGAAGAAACATAGCCCCTTCATCTGCTGGTGCTGGGAAAACTGGGCAGCCACATGCAGAAAACTAAAAGTGGACCCCAGCCTATCACCATGAACCAACATCAACTCAAAATGGATTAAAGACCTTAACATTAAACCTGAATCTCTGAAACTACTGCAGGACAGAGTAGGAGAGACACTTGAACTAATAGGCACAGGAAGGAACTCCCTGAACAGAGTCCCAAGGTCACAACAAGTTGGAGAGAGACTCGACAAATGGGACTACCTTAAAGTAAAAAGCTTCTGCACAGCTAAATCTATTGCAACCAAGCTAGAAAGACAACCAACTAATTGGGAAAAAAATATTTACCAGCAATATATCAGACAAGGGGTTAACATCCTGTATATACAGTGAACTCAAGAAACTAATCCCTCCCAAACCTAACAAACCAATTACTAAATGGGCAAGGGAACTAAAGAGGGACTTCTCAAATGAAGAAATAAAAATGGCAAAGAAACACATGAGGAAATGTTCATCATCCCTGGTGGTGAAGGAAATGCAAATAAAGACAACCCTGAGATACCACCTTACCCCAGTCAGAATGTCCCACATCCACAAATCAGCCAACGACAAATGCTGGAGGGGATGTGGAAAAAGAGGATACCTATTACACTGCTGGTGGGAATGTACACTTATACAACCACTTTGGAAAGCAGTCTGGAGGGTCCTTAGAAAGCTAAAGATTGACCTCCCTTACAACCCAGTCATACCACTTCTAGGCATCTACCCTGAACAACAGGAACCAATATACAAGGACACGTGCACCCCCATGTTTATTGCAGAACTGTTCACAATAGCTAGGATATGGAAACAACCCAGATGCCCCACCACAGATGAATGGATCCAAAAATTGTGGTATCTATACACAATGGAGTATTATGCAGCCATTATAAATGACAAAATAATGGCATTTGCAGGGAAATGGATGGAGCTAGAAGGAATCATGTTAGTGAGGTAAGCCAAGAGCGAAGAGACATACGGTGCATGGTCTCCCTGATAAGTGGATGCTAAATCCAAAATGTTAGGTGATACGACAAAACTAACAGGACTTAAGAAACAAAGAACTCCCACTCATCTGGTCGAACCACTACTAAATATTCCCATGCTGCTGATCACATGTATGGTGTATAACATGTGAACACCGTTATATGTTACAGACTGTGCTAGACAATTTGCTCCAGGAAAGTTAGAATGACCTTGTGACTTTAAATGAGCATCATTATTCCACAATACTGTGAAATTCCAGAAATTATGTAACCACTTAACCACAATCAAAAAAAAAAAAGAACCTCGGGGAAGGTAGGGAGGAAAGGGATGGTAGGGGGAAAACAATGGAGGGGGTAACAATGTTCAAGAGGAAGTGTACTCATTACCTCACTCATGTAACTGTAACCCTCTGTATAGCATCTTTACAGTAAAAAATAAATAAATAAAAGTAAAATGACATATATTGAAAAAAAAAGAAAACTCAGGGATAGAGCTTAGGCCCTGAGTTCACTCAGACACACACACACACACACACACACACACACACACACACACACACACACACACACACACACACACCACATGCATACAAAATCAGAGAATTCTACACTGCATTCTTTGGGTATTCTCTACCTATTCCCCACTAAGCCTGATAGCTGTTGACCTAGGTGTTCGATGCATACACCATCACCTGGCATCTTTAATTTTGGGGAACAGAATGGCTAGAAGGTCAGCATTCCCCCATCCCAGCTCCTTGATTAGGTCGTGGTCTATCCAGGCCTTTTGGGGCTCCCTTTACAGACTCTCCAAGATGTCTTCAAAAGGCCTCACATGCTGGGCACTGGTGGCTCATACCTGCCATCCTAGATACTCAGGAAGCTAAGCTCTGGAGGATCATGCTGCAAAGCCAGCTGGGACATGAAAGTGTGTGAAACTCTTATCCTCAATGAATCATCATAAAACAAGAAGTGTCCCTGTGGATCAAGTGGTAGAATGCCAGTCTTGAGAAAAAGAGCTCAGGGACAGTGCTCATGGACAACAACAATGAGAAGCATTACACTTGACTTTGAGATTGGTATGGGCCAAATATAATTGGAATTTTCAAGTGCTCCAAGACAAAGGAGTACCTCCTTTAGTCCTGTGCTCCTCCATCTTTTTTTTTCTTCATTTTATTTTATTTTATTTTATTTGTGAACATACTGTACAGAGGGGTTACAATTACATGGGCAGGATAATTCGTACATTTCTTATCAAGCATTGCAGCCTCCTCCTTTGTTTACCCTTCACATCCCTTCCCAGCCTCCCCCCCACCCCTCCACCCAATCCACCCCACCCCTGCAACCAACTTTGTAAAGCTCGTTTTCGACATGACAATTTGTACTTCTCATTGTTGCACCAGGTCCACCTGTATCCTTAAACGACTTGTTTTTCCCCAACTCCTCCACAAGTTATACAGAGGATATCAAATATAGTGGAAGCAGGGGTTATACTGTGGGGAGGGACATACAAAGCAACAAAGAAATAATCTTATAAATGCGTTAGAAACAAATGCATGAAAGAAAAAAGCATTAAAATAGATATCTAAGGGTTCATTTTCCTAACATCACATTATCTGACCTTTTCCGCTTGACTCATACATATACTAGATATTGCAAATAAGGGAAACCTTTGGGCCTGGCTTACTTCACTTAATATAATTTTTTCCAAGTCTTTCCATTTCCTAACAAATGGGGCAATGTCATTGTTCCTGACAGAGGAATAGAATTCCATTGTGTAAATATACCACATTTTTTTGATCCATTCATCTACTGAGGGGCATCTGGGTTGGTTCCAGATCTTAGCTATGGTAAATAATGCTGCAATAAACATAGTTGTGCTGGTAGCTTTAGTGTGTTCTTGTTTGTAAACATTAGGGTAAATGCCCAAAAGAGGGATTGCTGGGTCATAAGGGAGCTCTATGTGAAGTCTTTTCAGGAACCTCCATACTGCTTTCCAAAGTGGTTGAACAAGTTTACACTCCCACCAACAATGAAGTAAGGTTCCTTTCTGTCCACATCACCTCCAGCATCTGTTGTTGTTAGAGTTCTTGATTATAGCCATTCTAACTGGGGTGAGGTGGTATCTCAATGTTGTTTTTATTTGCATTTCTTTTATGGTTTTTATGGCTAGGGAGGTTGAGCATTTCTTCATGTGTCTGTTGGCCATCCTTCTTTCTTCTTCAGAGAAGTTTCTCTTCAAGAATTTAGCCCACTTATTTATTGGGCAGTTGTTTCTTTGAGGATTTGTTGTTGGGGGATTTAATTTTTTGAGTTCCAAATATATTTTAGATATGAGACCCTTGTCCGTTGTATGGCTAGTAAAGATCTTCTCCCAATCCGTGGGCTTGCTATTGATCTTGCTAGCTATGTCCTTTGCCATGCAGAAGCTCTGCAACTTCATGCAATTCCATTTGTCCAACCTTTCTTTGAATTGTTGTGTTTCCTGGTCTCTATTCAGAAAATTTCGGCCTGAGACAAGGAGACCTACGGTTTCTCCTATTCCATCCTGTAATGTTTTCAGAGTGTCTGTTTTGACTCCGAGGTCTTTGATCCATTTGGAGTTGATTCTGGTGCAGGGTGATATATTAGGATCTAGCTTTAGTTTATTACAAGTAGTAAACCAGCTTTGACAGCACCATTTACTGAAGAGGCTGTCTTTCTTCTATTCTATTGTTTTAGCTCCCTTATCGAAGATTATATGGCTATATGTCTGTAAGTTCATGTCTCGGTTTTCAATTCTATTCCATTGGTCCTGAGGTCTTTTCTTATGCCAATACCAAGCTGTTTTGATTACTATGCCTTTATAGTAGACTGTGAAATTTGGTATTGATATTCCTCCAGCAGTGTTCTTTCTGTTGATGAGCGTTTTTGCTATTCTGGGTCTTTTATTGTTCCATATGAATTTTTGGATTGCCTCTTCTATTTCTTTGAAGAATGAGGTTGGAATTTTGATAGGTATCGCGTTGAATTTGTAGATAGGCTTGGGAAGTATTGCCATTTTCACGATGTTAATCTTTCGAATCCAGGAGCATGGGAGGTTTTGCCATTTTCTATGTTCTGTTTTGATTTCATTTTTCAAGATTTTAAAGTTTTCATCATAGAGGTCCTTCACTTCTTTTGTTAAGTTAATTCCTAGGTATTTTATTTTTTGTGGGGCTATTACAAATGGAGTTACTTTCCTAATTTCAGACACACTTTTCTCATTGTTGGCATACAGAAAAGACATTGATTTTGGGGTTTAATTTGATACCCTGCTACTTTGCCAAAGTTTTGAATCAGCTTGTGTAATTTGGGAGTGGAGTCTATGGCATTCTTTAAATACAAGATCATGTCATCTGCAAAGAGGGAGACTTTTATTGCTTCTTTCCCTATTTGGATCCCCATTATGTTTGCATCTTGTCTTATTGCTGTTGCTAGGCATTCTAATACTAGATTGGAGAGATGTGGTGAGAGTGGACATCCTTGTCTTGTTCCTGAGTTCAGGGGAAATGGCTTTAGTTTTTTCCCATTAAGTATAATGCTGGCTGTAGGTTTGTCATATACAGCCTTTATTGTATTGAGGAATGTTCCATGGATTCCTAATTTTTTCAAAACCTTCATCATAAAGGGGTGTTGGATCTTGTCGAATGCTTTTTCTGCATCTATTGAGATAACCATGTGGTTCTTATTCTTGCTCCTGTTGATGTGATGAATAATATTAATTGATTTGCGTATATTGAACCAGCTTTGCATCCCTGAAATGAATCCTGTTTGATCTCACACCCTGGGCTTGGCCATGCTTTGGGTCAGCATGGCTCTGGCTTGGTTGGACTGCTCCAAGGAGGAAGATCCCAGAGCAATCACTCTGCCTCCTTCCACCCTTGTCACCCTGCTGCTTCTGCTCTTTGCCATAGACCTTCTTCCTGGAATCCATCCATGATGTCATCACTGCCAACATTGTGGTGAGTGGTGAGTCCAGACTAACTTGGGGCAGTCAGAGGTGGAAGTCAGTCTGGGATTAGGAGCTTCTACCCTGTTTGTGGGCTGAAGTCAGGGCTGGCCTTTATTTCATCCTGATCCTTGAAGTGGTGGAGAGATAGTGTAGACTCCACATTGAATCAGGTAAGATCGGAATCTAGAGGATCACTTTTGTGAGGTAGGCTGTGGGGCTCACAGGGCCACTGCTCGTGGTACTCCTCTCTCGGGACTCACCTCTCCCTCTCTCATCCCTAAATGTTAGAATAGAAAGTTCAACTAAGTGGATCAAAGAGGGGGCAGAGGAGTATTTCTGTGTGAACCAGACTTGTGCTTCATATTCATCCTAGCCTTACTTCCTATTAATCTGAGGAATGGCCATATGGGTTTGGGGGGGGGAGAGGAATCATCCTAGCTGAGAATGTGGCTCAGTGGTAGATGGTTGCCTAGAATGACTGATACCCTGGGTTCAATTCGATACAGAAAAAGCTTGAAGGGGAGGTGGGGCTCAACTGGTAGAGTGCCAGTCTTGACAAAAACAGCTCAGGGACATTGGCCAGGCCCTGAGTTCAATGCCCAGGACTGGAAGAACGAATATTTGTTGGAGGCTTTCCTTCCCTTTGAAATCAATTTATTGTTTGTGATAAGCATAACATGGGTCTCTTCCCTGGCCACCAATGGGCCATTTGATGTCCCTTGAATTTGGGTTGCAACCCAGCAGGCTTTGCCCTACCTGACCCACAGTTTATCCATCCCATCTCGTGGCAGATGAAAGCCTGAGAGAAGGCCATCTGGCCATCTACTTCTGGTGGCTTCCTAGGCTTTTGAAAGTCAGGATGTCATATAGAGAGTCATCATCCAGATCATCCCACAGAAGAAAGGGAGGGAGCACTCCTTACCTGATCCCACAAGCTGCAGGCCACTCTGGATGTGGGGCATCTGCTGTAGGACGTGCTCCATGGGAGAGTTATCTATGGGGTCGGGAACTCCGACCTCTTCTCTGGCAGTTTCCAAGGTGTCTTGAAGTTGCAAATCTTCAAAACCTTTCTGCTCCTCCCTCCTTTCGCCCACCACAGAGCCTGAGGCATTTGAAGCAGTGGTGATGGCAGGGGGCTGGAGCCTGCTGTCCGTGCTTTCCCGTGCAAGGAGCGACAGCAGTTCCTGCAGCTCTCTCTTCTCCATCTTCTCCTGGGAGAGCCAGCACATGTGCTTGGATTTCTCCCAATACAGCTCATCCTGGACTAATGTCTGCTCTTTACACCCCATGAGGGACTTCTCAACAGTGCGAATGTGTGCCAACAGCTCGCTGCATTGATGGTGGAGCTTATCTGCTGGACTATGGAAGTCCACCTCATCATGCAGGTCATGGACATAGCAGATTTTCTTCTTGGATTCCCACTTGTCCCACTTCCTATCCCTATGCCTGCTGTGGTGGCAGCTCATGGAGCGGGGGGTCCTGTGGCTCCAGCTCTATCTGGCACTGTGCTGCTGGGTGGGCCGGGCACCTGCAGCAGGGCCACCGCTCCTGTAGCAGGAGTTTCCCCCTGTGGATCTCAGCCTCAGAGAGCACTCGCAGAGCCAAATCCCTCTCAGTCTGGGGGATGTCTCCAGCCTCTGCTTGGTCACGTCTGGGGGAGTTAACTCCTCATCTTTTGCTTCTCCAGGGCTCATGGCTTTCCCTTCCCTAGGGAAAGCCAGGAAGCTCAGCTGGGCCTGCAGGCACTCCTCCTGTGCTCTGGAGGCTTCCAGGCACTTGAGCGTTTCCTGCCACTTTGGGGGCACCACCTGGTCCCCCCAGGTGGTTGGGCCTTGCACTTGCTTCAGCTGATCCAGCAGCTTGGTCTGCTTCTGCAGGTGCTGCTGCAGGGCTTCTTTCTCAGAGTTCAGCCACTTATTGGAGGCAATGTGTTGCTGATAGGTGGCTCTGAGCTCCTGCAGCTGGGCCAGGGACTGCTCCTGCTGCTCGTGCAGCTCCCAAGCCACATGGCTCTCTCTCTTGGACACCTCTTTCCATTCCTGTATCTTCTCCGCTATGTGATCTAGCTGTTCCCACAGATGTTTCTTCACCTGCTGCTCTGAGTTCAGGATGCTGGTGAGCTCCTCCATCTCTCCGAGCACCCTGTGGAGAGCATCCCACAGCAGGGCCAGCTATTCCTCTGGCTATGGGTCACACACACATGCGAATCATGGGGGTCTCAGGGATCTCCTGCCGACCGTAGGCCTTATCGTCTAGTCTCCTTAGTTGCTCCCACTGCTCCACTTTCTAGAGACAGAGCCTCTGGTTTTCCTTGACCTGGATATGATGTTGTTCCTCCAGGTTTTTCAACTCCATCTGCGTGTGGTAGGCCTGGGCCTGCAACTGTCACTCAGCCTGAGATGGCTCTATTAGCTTCCTTCTCAGTTCCCCCAGCTCATTCTCTAGGTCCAGCACCTGCTTCTCCCTTCTCTCCTTCTCCTCTGTCAGTTGGTTCACCTGGTCAGTCAGCCACTGAGCCTCGTCCTTCCATGAGGAACTCTCAATGCACAGGTTCTCTGTGAAGGTGTCTCTCTCCAGATTTTCTGAGGTCACCATACAGCTCAGTAGTCTCTTCAGTACCTCCCACCCCACCAGCACTTGTTGGAACTTGCAGATTCTGTTCTTCCTGTTACTCTTCCGTGTCCAGAGGGCTTCCAGCTTCTCCTGCAACACTGTGTTCACTTGCTCCAGGTCATTGAAGCTTCTGGTCTTTTCCTCGAGCTGAAGTGTCACATCATTCAGCTGTTCGAAGAACATGTCGATCTCCTTCTGTGCAGCAGTGACGGCAGAAGTGGCCATCTCCAACTCCACCATGCGCCACTCTGCGGCCTGCAGGTGGCAGGTGAGAACTTCTTGCACCATTTCTCTGTCATTGGCCCACCTGCTTCACTTAGGCCGTTGCAGATTGTAAATCACTTTCTGTACAAACCAACCTCTGTATGGGTGGCTTGTGGATCTCTAGCTCTGTTTTTGGTTCTTCGTGCACCTCAGCTATCTTGTCCGTCTCTTTCTCCAGTCGATCCTGCAGGTCTGTGTTTTCCTGCTTCAGTGGTTGGATCTTGGCACAGAGGGCCTGGTTTTCCTCTTTTGCTGCAGTCCAGGGTGGGCACCATGTGTCGCTAGCACCTCTGCAGATCCTTGGTGGTATCGCAACCCTTGATATTCTTGACCCTGTTGGCTGTGACTGTGTCCAAAGGCAGGGGAGACCCCCAGTCAGCATCACCTTTGGCTGGACCCTCCGATAAATCACCCTCCCCAGTTGTGTTTGTCTTTGGGATCCCTCCCTTTTTCATGTTCGGTGTTTTTTTTGAATGTTGCAAGTCTAAGGGGAGGATTCTTCTGCCAGTGTTCTGGCAGTATTTTCTTGCCCGCAGCTTTCTCATGGAGTCTTGTTGTTTCAGACATCTGAGCACTGGAATGGGAAAGGTGGGCTGGCCACATTCCCAGGCTCTGGGAAATCCTCTATTCTCCCACTCACTGACAAGAATGTCAATTTCCTACTCTACTCTAAAGTTGCCTCAGGTCTCTAGCTCACCACTCAGCCACCACTACCTTCCTCAACTGCTGGTGGTGGTGTCAACCAACAGAGGGAATCTTGATGCTTGGCAACATGGAATGTGGGGAGGCCACCATTCTTATATCCCATTGGTCAGAAAGAACAATGAAAGAATGAGGTGTGGACAGAATCCTGTGATGTAGGCAGCATGGTCAGAGTCAAGATGACAGAGGCTTCCCCAGCCCCTTTCCCAGGGAACTCTTTCCAATTCTGTTGGGGACAAGAGGATGACCTGCTTTAGCTGGATAGCTGCACAGATTGTTGCGTATGTCTGTTTGTTGCCAGTCCCGGACCTTGAACTCAGGATCTGGGCACAGTCTGTGAACTGCTTTTGCTCAAGGCTAGCCCTCTACCACAAGAGCTACACTGCTCTACTTCTGTCTTTGTTGGCACTGAAGTTGGACAGGGGTCTCAAGGACTTTCCTGCCTAGGGTGAATTTGACCATGATCCTCCCATCACAGACTTGTAAGTATCAAGGAGGAATGCTGAGAGCCACTGGTGCCTGCCTAATCATTAATCTTGCTGTTCTTGGACAGACAAGTGAGTTCCCTATCCACAGGTTAAAATGGTGGGAGCTGGAGCCCACAGTCAAATCCTGGTCCTGCCACCTCCAAATGGCAGGAGATCCTTAGAAACTCATTACTATCTATATGAATCCCAGTGGAATGTGATGTATGTTATGACTGAATGGACAGTTCTTGAATGATTCTAGGATAAAATTATACACCATTATAGTAAAGGATATTGATCGATTTTAATCAATACTTTATGTAGCATTTAAACAATCATATTCATTAAATGTAGGCTGAATGAAATACCTAAGAATTGGGCATAACATAGTATAAACTTGACATTTTTGACTGGGATTGCAACTCTTGGTCTGGGTAACTCTGTTGCACCATGTGGAAAGGGGAAGCTGGTCTCCTTGAAGTCAAGAAATTCATGTGTGCTCCTTACATCTGAAATCGATCCCCAGCACTGGAAAACAACCTATTCATGTACATTTTAAATATATGATTTATATTTATTTCCATATGTTGACTCCATATTGTGTTCAGTGTAGTTATTCATTTTATTTTTTTGTTTCATTCATGTAAGGACTTTACTTTATTGACTATTATGGCACATAGAACATTGATTACATGATTAAATAGGATATAGGTCTGCATCTGTATTCCACTTATTCCTGACACCCAGGACTTTCACAGAAAAAGAAACAAGTGTCACCATCAGCTTCTTGCTCCACGTTCATTGTTTGGGAGTGCTGGCATTTGAACTCACGGCCTACAGGGCCAAATTCAAGAAAGGATGAGGGTCAGCATGCTATCCTGATAGGCAGTTCCCAGGACCTTAGATCGAACCCTAGGGGTTGAGAAAATAAGAACAGATTGACACACAGATGGTAGTACCTTAATAAATATATTTGTTTATAGAGTGCCAGAGATGTCTATCCATTATTCAGTTATATAGACTACATTTCTACAATTCTTGGGTATTTGTTATTCTCCATGTAATTAATGTTATTATTTTCATCCTTAATAAACTATTAAGTAAATCAGTGTCCTGAAATTATTGCATCCTTCTGAAAAATAGTATTCTTTTAATGCTTCATATGATATTAAATAAAATCACTCAGCTGATTGAAATCATGAAGTCTAATTTTATATGAGTATCACTTATGAACATCTCATTCAACCATGACATTGCTAACATTCCATCATTATTCCTGTGGATGAGAACGAGTGTCTTAGGATCTCCCACCGTCTGGAAGTGGCATAACTGGGATTCGAACTGTAGGCCTATGTTGCCATGCAAGACTATGGCTTCCCCAATAGCCCGCAATTAAAAAAATTATTTAGCTCCCTGGTTTGCAATTCATGACTTTTTTTCTGCCAGGCCTGGGATGTGAACTCAAGGTCTGGGTAAATATGCAGCACTGTGAGGGAAGAGAATCTGACCATGCTTGAAGACAAGAAACTCAGGTCTGTTCCCTAGGCCTGAATTCAAGCCTCAGGCCTGGAAAACATACTCCTTATATCCATTTTAAAGATAGGATTTATACTTCCATACAGATATTCAGTCTATATTGTGTTTGGTGTGGTTATTCATTTTATTTCTTGTTTTATTCATTTATTTTCCAATTATTTTATTGACTCTGATGACACCTCTACATTTACAACATTGTTTACATCCTATCACAGATCATCCAGATTTGTAGATATGTTCTCCATCATGCCTGACACCAAGAACTCTCCCAGAAAAGGAAAACATGTGTCACACTCGGCTTCTTACTCCAAGATTAAATTTTTGGCTGGGATCTGAACTCAGGGCCTAGCAGGCCCAATTCACGAATGGATGATTGGGAACATTGCAGCCTCTAGCCAATGAAGCTGTCAGGTGGCTCCCAGATACTGATATCCAGCCCCAGGTTTGGCCAAAACAGTGATACATGGATAGGCAGATGGTGCTATACAAATAAATATATATTGGTAAAGAGTGCCAGAGCCGTCTAGCTATGATTGAATGACACCTACTATGTTCCTACCAACTCTTAGTCATTTATTATACTGCCATTAAAGGAATATTATTCTTTTCATGCTTAATAAACTATTAATTAGGATCAATCAGGTTCCTAGGATTATTGCATCCAATTTTAAACGAGACTGAGGCATGAACTACTCTTTCAATTGGTATTCCTATTGTTCTTGTGTCAAATCATTGACTCAATTTTTCCATTGGGATGGAATCATATTGAGTTCCCATTACCATTAATTTTATGGCCCCAATCCTCTTTTGTATGAATGACATTAATGCATTAATTACACCAGAGCTAATTTATAGCATCAGGAGGGTATGAATCAAGGTGGGCAGCAATAGTTGAAATCAGGGTCATCATCCATGGAGACCTACATTTAATGTCAGAAGGAAGAGAACTATACCAGCCAGTTATTAGGTTTGTTGCCCATGGGGACCATGAGAAGAGAGGCTGATAACATGACACAGTCCCTCAGACTCTTCTAACCGAGGCCAATCTTTCCCTTGTACAGAGGCTACCTTGCTTCATGAGAAGTCCAGTTCCAGGCGATTTCAGAGAACTACCTCTGCCAGTGAGTCTACTTCGCAGCTCTAACTGAACTAGCATCTAGATTGCAGTAGGCATATAGGTAAGACAAAGAATATTCCACATCAGTACACCAATCCTCACTTTATGTATAGCACAGCTAACAGTTTTATACCAGCTCTATCGTAAGCTCCAATTTCAAGACATACTCATACCATTTGCTAGATACTTATAATTTCTGAGGTTTGTCTTCTTTCTTTTCAAACATTTAAAGACAATCATTACTTTTCAACTCCTTTCTTATCCAGAGGATACCAATTTTTTCCCCAATTCCTTTCCCAAGGCTTTCTTTACCACCCTCCTCTTCTTTTCAGTTTCTTGAGCATCTTTGAGGCTAGAGTTTAAAACTGCCCAATTTTCTTTGGCTTGTGGAACCTTTATCTTAGAACAGCCTTAAGGCTCCACTGTGATGCAGAAGCTTGCTAGATTTTAAGGCTAAGAATACTACCTCCATTGATAACACACTCAGGTTATTACCATACTAGAGCCAAACTAGGCTGTGACCATAGAGTGGAATTCCAGTAACTATGCACTGAAGTGCCTAAGGTAAGCAAGCCAGTGATATCCTTGTCCCCAATATCCACTGTGGGATTAGAGAGGGTTTCTGGATATCACCCAAAAGAATGTCCCACAAGATCTTAGATTTAGCAGCTGTCAACCAGGAAGCAGACTCAGGTGATGGAAACAGGCAGGAGTTCCTCCAGGTGACTGTCAGGCCGTCGTTGAACTTTACCCATTAGGGTATACAGCAGCAGCAGCAGCAGGGTCTCTCAGTGGCTCCAAGGGACTGTTGCCTCATGCTAAGCTGCAAATTCCTACACAGACTGGTTAAGGATGCAAGTAATAAATAGGCTTGGCAGGCTGTGGCCCCGTTGGTTTTTAAGAACATTTAGACAATAGCTCAGGACATTTTACCAAAATGACAACTTATTACTAACCAGATATTTTTGTAAATAGACACAGAAGGCTTAGTCTTGTAACCATCTCTGACAGATGCAGTCTCCACACTTGCAAACCTACAATTGTTAACACTATTCTTTATGCCTTTTTCTAAAAAACATTATTTTTCCTCATTTTTCCAAAACTGACTCTGGACTCTTGATCGTAAAAAGGGGGTAGAAGGGCGAAGCTCCATCTTCTATAACTTCTTCAAGCTGACTTCAGGGGTGTTGATCCTACCTAGCCAGGAACCTATAACCTTAGCCTATTTTACAAAGAGGCTATCAGGGTTAGATGTCATTAAGAACAATATTTGACTTCTGACAACTGCACAGACCTTTTCTTCTGCGACAACAGTGTAGCTTGTTTAGCACTCCGGTTTGCCAAAGCATCTTTCTGGATGACTTAGGAATGTGATCTCTAGTGACCCAAATAATGCCTAAGTTACCTTTGCAGGCCTTTAGACAGATATCAATAGAAACACACTCTCATGTTTACAAAATTTTTCTGAGCAGATGAATTTCATGTAACTGGTGTCAGCTCAAAAGTTACTGCCAATTAGAGCTTTTGGAACATAAAGTGGTTGAGATTTAAACTATCCCCCATATTTTATAACATTAGCTTTTTACTAGTACCACATAGGACTGGCAAGTTCCTGTCCCTTACAAGGTAGATAGTCATGGACATTAGGCATGCTTACAAACTCTTGCCATGACCTCCCGGCTCTGACCAATTTTGAAGGGCCACGCACAAATGACTCTAGGATCTGACATTTCTGCCATCCAAGCAGTGGTTACTGCCTCTGGATGCTCCTCCATTGCTTTGTCGCAGGAGTGTCTTCTCCACACTGGGATAAATGCCTCATTGACATTTCCCTTAGCTGGTCGCAGGACTTGAAGTCGGGGCCTGAGTGCTGTCCTTCAGCTCTCCAGCTCAAGGCTAGCACTCTGCCACTTTGAGTCCTAAAGCAACTTTGCTTGCTCTTTCAGCACCCTGCTGGCTGAGTAGAGGTGACAGTCTCACAGGGACCTTTTTCTGCCCGGGCTGGCTTTGAACCAGTTTGCAGATCAATGAGTCTCATAAAAAGTCACTTTGCTCCAATTAAAAGCAACAAGGTGGTCAACATAGAAGTAGCTTTTAAGCATGTTCTTACCTGGAACTTAAGAGCCAAAGTTACATCTGACAAACTTGTAAGAATCCTCTGTGCTTTGCTCTGGGCTTGCTTGAAACTTATAAAAAACGTATAAGAGCAAACTAGAATAGCAATTCTTTTTGGTAATCCTAATTTTTTCATCGTGCACTTTGAGACAAATGTTAAAAACAATTTTACTGTTAAACTTTATATCCAAAAATCCATTCCTAATTTTTTAAGCTTCTTATTAATCTCCTTTACTATTTTATACTTTAGTTTTCATTTGCATTTTGAAAAGGTCCCTTGAAATCTTGAGGCCAAGTGCCACTCATTGCCTCTTGGTTGCTTGTTTTAAAACAGATGCACATTAAAAATCTTGAACTCAAATGACAATTTTTTTCCTTAATGCAAAAATTACAATCACCAGGGAGTTCCAGGAAGATGGCAGAGGAGAAGCTGAAATCTGAACAAGCTCTCGCATAGAAAGCATATCTAAAATATACTTGGAACTCAAAAAATTAAACCCCCCAACAACAAATCCTCAAAGAAACAACTGCCCAATAAATAAGTGGGCGAAAGACCTAAAGAGAAACTTCTCTGAAGAAGAAAGAAGGATTGCCAATAGACACATGAAGAAATGTTCAACATGCCTAGCCATAAAAGAAGTGCAAATCAAAACAACATTGAGATATCACCTCACTCCAGTTAGAATGGCAAAAATCAAAAACTCTAACAACAACAGATGCTAGAGGGGATGTGGACAGAAAGGAACCTTACTTCATTGTTGGTGGGAATGTAAACTTGTTCAACCACTTTGGAAAGCAGTATGGAGGTTCCTCAAAAGACTTCACATAGAACTCCCCTATGACCCAGCAATCCCACTTTTGGGCATTTACCCAAATGTTTACAAACAAGACCACACTAAAGCTACCAGCACAACTATGTTTATAGCAGCATTATTTACCATAGATAAGATATGGAACCAACCCAGATGCCCCTCAGTAGATGAATGGATCAAGAAAATGTGGTATATATACACAATGGAATTCTATGCCTCCATCAGAAAGAATGAAATTGCCCCATTTGTTAGGAAATGGAAAGGCTTGGAAAAAATTATATTAAGTGAAGTAAGCCAGGCCCAAAGAAACATAGGTCCCATGGTTTCCCTTATTTGCAATATCTAGTATATGTATGAGTCAAGCGGAAAAGGTCAGATAATGTGATGTTAGGAAAACGAACCCTTAAATATGTATTTTAATGTTTTTTTTTCTTTCATGCATGTGTTTCTAACGCATTTATAAGATTATTTCTTTGTTGTTTTGTATGTCCCTCCCCCACAGTGTAACCCTCGCTTTCACTATATTTGATGTCAGTATAACTTGTGGAGGAGATGGGGACAAACAAGTCGTTTAAGGATTCAGGTGGATCTGTTGCAACAATGAGAAGTACAAAATGTCATGTCAAAAATGAGCTTTACAATGTCGGTGTGGGGGGGAGGGGGGGAAGGACAGGGTGGGGGGAAGGGGGAGGCTGGGAAGGGAGGTGAAGGATAAACAAAGGAGGAGGCTGCAATGCTTGGTAAGAAATGTATGCATTATCCTGCCCATGGAATTGTAACCCCTCTGTACAGTATGTTCTCAAATAAAATAAAATTAAATTAAAAATATATATATAATTAAAAAAAATTACAATCACCATAACTGTACCAAAAAGCTAGACTTTACACCTTTATGACTTTTAAGAACATATCCTAATTGTGGAACATAATTGAAAGTAAGCCACATTATACAAATACCTTTTTACCCTCTTTTTAAGACCTTACTAATTTTAATGTTAACACATCCAAGGGGAAGTTTTAGCAATACTAATCAGATCATCAAATCACTCATTTTAACCATCATGTTTTCAGTGTCTATCTGCAGGGAAAAGAGAGAACATAGATGGGCCACTCAGCCCCTTCTATGAAATGGGCACACACCCAATCCGACTCTTTAGGGTTAGATGAACTGCGTTTGTGCCAGCTTGCCCTCTTTCACCATGCGCGGACTCCTCCCAGGGCCTGTCCCACCATGCATGACCAGCTGAACTGCACTTCTGCCTATTCACCCCTTACCTCTAAAGACAGGTCATCTGTTGGTTCATGAATGAAATACACAGTTTTAGGCAGACTGAACAGGTATGGTCTTTGACAGGGTTAAACTAAACTTTACATTTAAATTTCTAATATTTATCCCCAAATTTTAGCCAAGGGAACTAAATCCCAAACAGACAATGCATTTTGGTTAAGCCAGATAACTTGATTACAGTATAAACAGTCTTATGCACTTTAAAATATTAGTTTTTAAAATACCAGATTTTCTATTTTTCAAGTTAAAGAATCCTTGAAAAGTCATTTAAATCACTATGAAGATTCTTTAAAAATTTTGTTAATGTCCAAACCTCATAACCTTTTGAATTTTAAATTTAAACTCACCCAATTGTTACAGCATGCTGACAATTCTTATCTTTGAACACATTCACAGACACACACAAAACACACACAGATCTTAAAGCACACAAAAATCAAAATCAGTTGTACGTACACCTTCTAAAGTTTTTAAACAAAAATTTAAGACAGTATTTCTTTTAAACTATGTACTTTTGTTGGGCTTCATTTTCCCAGAGCTTGCTTGTTTAACAAGACAATTCACTAATTAGTCTTTTGAATCCCTTCTGTGGGAGGAGGGATGTGGGAGGGGGTCACCTAAAACTAAACTGGCTAGATTTCTTTATCCAATTTTAGACAAGAGCACTTTACAAATTGTTACATTGTCAGGACTAGCTGAAAAAGTCCAAATCAGGCACACAGCATTCTACACCCTCCGTGCCGGCAGCCTCCACAAGAAGAAAATGCAGCCTGAGGCTTGAAAGGAACCAAACTAGCTCAGTAACCTTCCATGCCTCATAGGGAGGGTGGGCATAGCAAGTCTGTGACCGAGCCCAGCTTCAACTTTTATTCCCCCAGAGATGTTCAAATAAATAAATAACAAAAACACAGATAAACACAAAAACCAAGGATCCACATTTAAAACTGGTACCAATTCTAAAACAGCTAGACAAGAACCAAAGGCTGATTTGGGGACTAATGGGACCCAGTTTATCCCTACCGGAACTCTGTATTGCTCCCACTCAGCAAGCTGATCCAGATTCTGCTGAATGCGCCTGCCATGCTCACCCAAAACTTCCCTACCTCTGGAAACAGAACAGAAAACACACCGAAGTAAACAAGACAGACATGTGCCCACAACGACAAAATCAGGTCTCAGTCAATGGGGTGACATCTCACCACCATTCACTTACCGGAGGACTCAGCCCCCCCCCACTGACCTCCCGAGAATTTTTCTTTTAGATTCCTGCAAACATTGACCCAAGGGCCTTCCAAGGCGGAGGAGAATTCCCAGTCATCTTGGGGCAAGGGAGAAAAGTCCCTAGCGGCAGTCCCCTCAGACTGACATGTTCTCCCCCATGCTCATACCCCCTGAGCCAAGGCCTGAGGCTGAGATCTAACTGGGGTCACTTGTGGGTGGTCAGTGGCAATTTCATAATTGACAAACAAGCAAGTTACAAAAGCAGAATCAGCAGTTTTTGTTTTTAAATGAACTAGGACAAGGTCTAGGGGTGTCCCAGGAGTGGACTCACTTTGCCCCATATTTTTCCTGTAAAGTAAATCCAATTACATACATGGCAAGCAAAAGTAAAAGAACAATGAGACACAGACAGACACAATTATACACAGAACAAGGAGGGATCCCAAAACCTAAAGTTACTTTTTTTCTCAACCTATTTTCTCCACAAGCAAGCCCCCCGTCCAACTAGGACTGCTAGGACAGGTGGAATTGAGGGGTCCAGGCATCCCTGGACCTCCTCAGCCATAGGGGTCTCTGCTGCATTGAGCCTCACCCTACTTTTGGCCTCACACTGGCACCTTCTCTACCTAGGTCGACCACGCTTACCTCAAGGCTTTCCTCTGAACTTCTGTCCAACAGCCGAGTGCTCACACAATGTCCTACCGGCTGGTGATCCCAGTCCCCCTCAGGTTTGAGCGGCTAAGAGCTTTATCCCAGACAAGCCCCCATTAAATGTAGTAGGAAGAACCCTACTCAGGCAGGCAAGCCCACCTATTCCTCCGGAGTGACAGAGCCCACCACAACAAAGTTGTTAATAAATAAGCAACTTTATTGAGAAGGTTCCTACACTGACCAGCCAGGGCCGCAGCACAGGCTTGGGAGCTGATACTGCGACCCCGAGCAGCC
The DNA here is from genome assembly GCF_019054845.1 of Dipodomys spectabilis. Lineage (NCBI taxonomy): Eukaryota > Metazoa > Chordata > Mammalia > Rodentia > Heteromyidae > Dipodomys > Dipodomys spectabilis. The sequence goes on from NW_024871126.1 coordinate 562,843, forward strand.
CACATACTTAGGTTTTTAAAGGCAAAATTCACAAGGTTGAGCCTGGTCATGCGCAGGTGACCAATGGGAGCATAACTGTAACACACACAAAGGATTGTATGGTCATACTAGACCACACACAAGTAACCAATAGGTGGAGTCACCAGTATGAGCCAGATTACACACATCTGTTTAATCGGTCAGTCCTTAACAGAACAATGAAGGTGGGTTAAGTTGTAAAGGAGAGGGGGACCTAGAGACATTCTTTCCATTCCAAGAACTGGGCTGGTTGGATCCAAGGTCGAGTTAACCTTGTTTAGAGGTTTGTTTGTTTTTTTCTCCCTAAAATCCCTAAAACAAAGGCAAAGCCTGGAAAGAAGCTGTACTAGCTTGAGTCTTCTCTCAGGGCCTACTTCAATACATAATTTAATGGAGACATTTGTCACAGTCTTCTCATGTTTACAGTCTCTCCCAAGAATGAGCTTTGTCTTATTTATCTTTCGACACCTTCCTATAGGGATGTCTTTAGATGATTTATACAGAGAAGCCTTTTTAAAATTTTTATTTATATTTTATTGTGAAAATAGTGTACAGAGGGGTTACAATTACATGGGCAAGATAATTAGTACGTTTCTTATCAAGCATTGTAGCCTCCTCTTTGTTTCCCCTCCCCATCCCTTCCCAGCCTCCCCCCGACCCCTCAACTAATTCCCCCCACCCCCAACCAAAGTTGTAAACTTCGTTTTTGACATGAAAACTTGTACTTCTCATTGTTGCAACGGGTCCACCTGCATCCTTACTTAAACGACTTGTTTTGAACCCTTCCCCTCCACAAATTATACCGACATCAAATACAGTGAAAGCAGGGGTTATACTGTTGGGGCGGGACATACAACGCAACAAAGAAATAACTTTATAAATGCACTAGAATCAAATGCAGGAAAGAAAAAAAATAAATACATATCTTAGACATCATTTTCTTAACATCACCTTATCTGACCTTTTCTGCTTGACTCATGTATATACTAGATATTGCAAATAAGGGAAACCATGGGACCTATGTTTCTTTGGGCTTGGCTTACTTCACAATATAATTTTTTCAAAGTCTTTCCATTTCCTAACAAATGGGGCAATGTCATTCTTTCTGATGGAGGCATAGAATTCCATTGTGTTTATAAACCACATTTTCTTGATCCATTCATCTACTGAGGGGCATCTGGGTTGGTTCCATATCTTAGCTATAGTAAATAATGCTGCAATAAACATAGTTGTTCTGGGAGCTTTAGTGTGGTCTTGTTTGTAAACATTTGAGTAAATGCCCCAAAGTGGGATTGCAGGGTCATAGGGGAGCTCTATGTGGTGTCTTTTGAGGTACCTCCATACTACTTTCCAAAGTTGTTGAACAAGTTTACACTCACACTAACAATGAAGTAAGGTTCCCTTCTGTCCACATCCCCTCCAGCATCTGTTGTTATTAGAGTTCTAGATTTTTGCCATGCTAACTGTGGTGAGGTGGTATCTTAATATTGTTTTGATTTGCATTTATTTTATGGCTAGGGAGTTGAGCATTTCTTCATGTGTCTATTGGCCATCCATCTTTCTTCTTCAGAGAAGTTTCACTTTAAGAGATTAGCCTACTTATTTATTGAGCAGTTGTTTCTTGGAGGATTTGTTGTTGGGATTTAATTTTTTGAGTTCCAAGTGTATTTTAGATATGAGACCCTTGTCTGTTGTATGGCTAGTGAAGATCTTCTCCCAATTCGTGGGCTTTCTATGGATCTTGCTAGCTATGTCCTATGCCATGCAGAAGCTCTGCAACTTCATGAAAATCCATTTGTCCAACTTTTCTTTGATTTGTTGTGTTTCCGGGTCTCTATTCAGAAAATTTCAGCCTGAGCCAAGTAAACCTAGCGTTTCTCCTATTCCATCCTGTAATGTTTTCAGAGTGTCTGCTTTGACTCCGAGGTCTGATCCATTTGGAGTTGATTCTGGTTCAGGGTCATATATAAGGATCAGCACCATTTACTAAAGAGGCTGTCTTTGTTCCATTCTATTTTTTTACCTCCCTTATCGAAGACTAGATGGCTATAGGTGTGAAGCTTCATTTCTGGGTTTTCAATTATATCCCACTGTTCCTGAGGTCTGTTCTTGTGCCAGTACCATGCTGTTTTGATTACTATGGCTTTATAGTAGAGTTTGAAATTTGGGATTGATATTCTTCCAGCAATGTTCTTTCCGTTGAGGAGCCTTGTTGCTATTCGGAGTCTTTTATTGTTCCATATGAATTTTTGGATTGCCTCTTCTATTTCCTTGAAGAATGAGGTTGGAATTTTGATAGGTGTCACACTGAATTTGTAGATAGCCTGGAGAAGTATTAACATTTTCCCAATGTTAATCTTTCTAATCCAGGAGCATGGGAGTTTTTCCCATTTTCAAAGTTCTGTTTTGATTTCCTTTTTCAAGTTTTTAAAGTTTTCATCATAGAGGTCCTTCACTTCTTTGGTTAAGTTAATTCCTAGGTATTTTATTTTTTGTGGGGCTATTACTAGTGGATTTGCTTTCCTAATTTCAGCGTCACTTTTCTCATTTTTGGCATACAGAAAAGCCATTGATTTTGGGTGGTTAATTTTATACCCTGCTGCTTTGCCAAAGTTTTGAATCAGCTTGAGTAATTTTGGAGTGGAGTCTATGGCATTCTGGCATTCTTTATATACAAGATCATGTCATCTGCAAAGAGGGAGAGTTTTATTTCTTCTTTCCCTTTTTGGATCCCCTTTATTTTTGCATCTTGTCTTATTGCTATAGCTAGGCATTCTAATACTAGATTGAAGAGAAGTGGAGAGAATGGACATCTTTGTCTTATTCCTGAGTTAAGAGGAAATGGCTTTATTTTTTCACCATTAATTATAATGCTGGCTATAGGTTTGTTATATACAGCCTTTATTGTACTGAGGAATGTTCCATGGATTCCTAATTTTTCCAAAATCTTCATCATAAAGGGGTGTTGGATCTTGTCGAATGCTTTCTCTGCATCTATTGAGATAACCATGTGGTTCTTATCTTTGCTCTTGTTGATGTGAAGAATAATATTAATTGATTTGTGTATATTGAACCAGCTTTGCATCCCTGAAATGATTCCTGTTTGACTATGCTGTATGATTTTTTGGATGAATTGTTGACGTCGATTGGCCAAAATTTTGTTGAGAAGTTTTGCATCAAAGTTTTGTTCATCAAAGAAATGGGTCTATAGTTCTCTTTCTTTGATGAGTCCCTGCCTGGTTTTGGGATGAGGGTTATGATGGCTTCATAGAATGTGTTTGGTAATGAGCTTTCTCTTTCAATTTCATGGAAGAGTTGGAGGAGTGTTGGTGTGAGCTCTGCTTTGAAGGCCTTGTAGAATTCTGCTATAAAACCATCTGGCCCTGGAATTTTCTTAGATGGGAGGTCTCTTATTGCTGTTTCAATTTCAGTGCTTAATATGGGCTTGTTAAAATTGTTTAACTCATCTTGGTTTTGTTTTGGCATGTCAATATTTTCTAGGAAAAGGTCCATTTGTGTCAAGTTCTCAAACTTATAAGCATAAAGTTTTGAGGTTGTTTCTGAGGTGATGTTTCCATTCTCATCTCTGAGTTTATTTATTTGGGTGTGTTCTCTTCTTTTTCTGATAAGACTTGCTAAGAGCCTGTCAATTTTGTTATTTTGTTCGAAGAACCAACTCTTCATTTTGTTGATTGTTTCTATAGTTATTTTGGATTCTAATTCATTTAATTCTGATTTAATTTTAATTATTACTTTCCATCTATTGCATTGAGGTTTATCCTGCTGCTCTTTTCAAGGAGGTTCAGATGTCTCATTAAATTTTTGGATTCAGATCTCTCCAATTTGTTGATGTAGGAGCTCAGAGCTATAATCTTGACTCTGAATATTGCCTTTGCTGCGTCGCAGAGGAGCTGGTAATTTGTGTGCTCATTTTTGTGGAATAGCATGAACATTTGAATTTCCTTTCTAATCTCTTCCAAGACCCACTTGTGAATCAGCAGTGTGTTGTTCAGCCTCCATGTGTTACTTGACTTTCTTTGGTGGCTTTTGATGTTGAGTTCTAATTTTATTCCCTTGTGGTGAGAGAGAATGCAAGGTATAAATTCAATGTTTCTGAATTTGGACAAGTTTGCTTTGTGGCCTAAAATGTGGTCTATTTTATAAAATGTTCCATGTACTGCTCAGAAAAATGTAAATTCTGATGTTGCTGGGTGAAATATTCGGTTCATACCATTCCTATTTTTACTTTGAGTGTTCTCAGCTTGCTCATGCCATTCCTGCCTTTCTCTTTGAGTATTCTCAAGCTGCTTATGCAAATCCTTTATCATTATTTGAGTAGCTTCCTGACACTCATGATATTCCTGTATAAACCTTTGGATTGCCTCCGCTCTCTCATACAGAGTCCTTTGTAGGTTTTCAATCTTTTCCTTCATTGGCATTTTGTTTGCCTCCATTGAACTGTTGTTTGCCTCCTCCCTCTCCTTATCATGATAAAAATAAAAATATTGTTTTCAATATTTTTATTTATCATGTTTGCCAGCAGTGTTTGTAGAGCTATTTGTGAACTCTCCTCTGGATTATTTATGATCTGTTCTGTCCCCTGATTATCATGATTGGAAGTTGAGATACCGAACTTGCCATTTTTTTTGTATTTTTCCGTCTTACTCTGCCCATTTGGGATGAAAATAACAGCAGTTTTGTGCTAGAAAATTACTTAAGGCAAGCATCAACCAAAGTCTGTATTTGCACAGTCAATAGTCTACAGATACAATCTAGTTCAACAGATACATCTATTCAACATCAAACAAGGATATATTAATGGGCTACAAACCGCAAAGAAGTATTTGGTAAACCAGAAATTATTAGGTTTAGGGAGAGATGAGAGATGTGGATAAAATATAGGAATAAAGTGATGTGGGAAGGCACAGGGAGAGTTAACTTAAGTAAGTTTTAATCTCAAAGTAGTCAATAGGTTGGATAGGATGAAAGTAGAGAGAGACAAAAAAAGAAGAGAAAGGGAAAAGGAAGAGACCAGAAAAAATAGCAAAGTAAAAATTGACATATTATGCAGAAACGGGAAAAATATATTCATAGAAGAACGTGGATATAATGATAGAAGGGGAGGGATATAAAGGAGATGTGAAAAACTTAAAATAAAAATACTTAAAATATTATATAGGTAGAAAAAGGTAGTACTGCTCTTAAGGAATTTAAGTCTAAGAGGTTTTGAATTGAATAATGAATTTGTGGATTAAGTGTGTACACAGTGGGGGATAAGGTCTAATAATCGACTACGGGTTTATCTCAGGATGTGCAGTACAACAACTAAGTCACATAAAGAAGAAAGAAAGAGAAGAAAAGGTGAAAAGGACAAGAAAGAAAGAAAAAAAGATCAGAAGTTCAGTAGAGCTAAACAAAAAACAAAAAAAAATTAAAAAAGAAAAAAAAAGAAAGAAAAACGCACACACACATATACCCCTAAAATAAAAATTATGAGGAAAAAGTTACTAGAAAACAATTTTTTTCCAAAAAAGGTAAAAATTAAAAATTAAAAAAAAGTTTTAGAAAAAAAATTTTTATAAAAGGTACAAAAAAAAAGAAAAAACTTCTTTGATTTTTTTGGGAGGGGTGGGAAAAATCTGCATCTCCCTGTATCTCCATAACCAGCCTCTTGTTGGAGTCTCTGGTCTGCTTGTGGTGTTTGATTTTACTGTGGCTTGGTTGGTTTCTTAAGTCAGTTTGTTTGAACAGGCAGAAAAATGCTCTGTTTTACCAAGGATTTTGTGATCTTCCTCCCAGGTTAGTTCAATGGGAGGGAGATCTGTTTGAGTATCACAAAAGAGGGAGATGGCGTTTTCCTCCAGTTTGGAGATGTGTTGATGAGGCTAGGTTTTGGATATGGTTGAGGCCTTTCAGCAAACAGTAGCTTTTCCTGGGGGCTAGTTTGTGAGAAACTCACAGAGCCCAGCCTGGAGCTACTCTCAGGGTTTATGTTTAGTGAATTTCAATTGATTGTCAAGGCTGTTAAAGGGAGGGGCAGCCTCTGGCTCTGATAACCCAGTGAAGAAAGCCATTCCTGGGCCTCCACCCAATCTGGGTGACTTATCCCTGGGTGGAGCTGAATCTGGCAGGTCAGTTGAGGTTCTTGTGACCTGGTAAATGACACTAGTTTTCTTCCAAGACCTGAGTTGGAGCAAGCATCTCTTTCGAGCTTTGTCAGTATCCAAGAAGGAGATCTCCGGTACTGAGGGGGTGGGGTAGAGGGGTGGCCTTTTCTGCTCTGGCCCTGATGAGAAGGCTTTTCTTGAGGACAGGCAAGTTGTGGGATAAAATTGTAAGGGGGTGGCTAGAAATGTGGCTTAGTAGTAAAGAGCTCACCCAACATGCGTGAATACCAGGGTTTGAATCCTCAGTGCCACATACTCAGAAAAAGCCAGACACAGCAAGTGACTCAAATGGTCGAGTGCTAGCCTTAAGAAAAAAAAAAAATCCCCAGGATTGTCAAAAACAATAGGCCACATGCCGGTGGCTCACACCTGGAAAACTACCTTCTCATGAGGCTGAGATTTGAAGACCACAGCTCAAAGACAGACGAGGCAAAAAAAAGTCTGTTAGACTCTTATCTCCCATGAACCACTAAAAAATCCCATGTGGAGCTGTTGCTCAAGTGGTAGAGAGTTATCCTTTACTGAATTGCTAATGGACAGTGCCCAGGGTTGATACGAGACACACAACTGGAAAAAAATAGAGGGTTAATCAAAGTACTTTTCCTATTTGCTAATTACGAGAACATTCTCTGGAAAATCAACGCTGATATACACCAGAATTGGAGTCAGACGTCCAGGCCTAAGTGTAGGAGGTCCACATGCCCAGCCTCCCAGCCTCTAGCATTGTAACCTTGTGTCCACAGGGTTCTGAAAGGTCCAATGTTGAAAGGCTTAAATGCTCCCCAAGCCCTTTGTGATAAGCAGTTGACTTGTATTGTCATTGTCATTACACGTCTAAACCTATTAGAACACCAGAAGCTCTTGACCATCACCCTATCTCAGGAGACTGAGGTCTCAGGATCACACAGAAGCCAGCCAGGGCAGGAAAGTCTATGACACTCTGACTTCTATGACTGAAAGGTCAGATGTTCAAGAGCTTCTTGTTTTTCCCTTGGTGATGAGAAGTTACTCTAAATGTTCTTAGTGTTCTTGACCCATTGACCCATCCTGGGTTCAAATGAAGTTCTCAGGATCCAAGTCCTGGCACAGTTATCAGGAAGAACTCCAGTGTAACACTCTATTTGAAGGACAGAAAACAGTTTCAATAGCCAGGCTAGATGAAGAGAACAAGGAGGCAGAATATACAAACTCAACAGTGATTTGAGCTGCAAAACCACTTCATTCATTCCAGACACAGATAGCAATAAGGGAAAACCTGAAACATTTGTTAGAGTTACACCAGGGTCAGGCTTTCCTCAGCTTCCTCAAACAATGACTAACTTTCCTCCCTCAGGTGAAGGGAGCCTCAGGCTATCTTTAGGTTACCAATAGAGAGCCATTTTAGTTAGCTTGATGGGAGGAACAGAGTAGAAAACCCCTGCTCTCTGGTCTTAGAGAGTGGGATTTTTACTCTCCATCTATCAGATATGAAGGCCCTTCTTCTACCTCTGCCAGTCTTTTCTCCTTCCTTCATTCTCCACATTATTAATGCTAATCCCGAGTCCAAGGTGAGGCAGGGTCATTTCTCTTTTGTCTCCAAGCAGCTGAGTTAGAACATGGCACTGCCCTCTTGGCTCTGGGGCCTTCAACTGCCTGATAAGTGGGAAAGAGACATTCTTCCTGTTCTGTGGTTGTGTGAAGGTGATGCTGTTGTCCTGGCACACTGCAGAAGGCCTCATTACTGTGAATTATTCCCTTCTTTCCTCCTGAAGTCCAAGACCAGATTGATCTATCATTTTTCTATCTGTCTGTCTGTCTGTCTGTCTATCTGTCTATCTATCTATCTATCTGTCTATCTATCTATCTATCTATCTATCTATCTATCTATCTATCTATCTATCTATTTACCTTTCTTTCTTTCTTTCTTTCTTTCTTTCTTTCTTTCTTTCTTTCTTTCTTTCTTTCTTTCTTTCTTTCTTTCTTTCTTTCTTTCTTTCTTTCTTTTTCTCTCTCTTTCTTTCTTTCTTTTGCTTTCTTTCCTTTTTTCTTTCTTTCTTTCTTCCTGTCATTCTTCTATCTATGTTTCTATGTACCAACCTACCTACCTGCCTACATGCCTACCTGCCTACCTACCTACCTACCTACCTAACTAACTAACTAACTACCTACATAGTTATTTCTCTGACATTTCTTGTGCTGAAATCAAGGCCTGGGCATTGTCTCTAGCACTCTGCTACTCGAGCCACAGCACCAATTCTGGATTTTTCTGTGTATGTGTTACTGAGGATTCGAACCCAGGGCCTCTTGCATGCTAGGCAAGCACTCTCCCACTAATCCACATTCTCAGCCCCCTCAGATTTTTTCTTAATGGTAGTTTTTGCATATATATGCTACCATTTTGCGTCCCCAGGTATAATTTTCTGAATACCGCTTATTTCTATGAACTATGATACTCTCTTCCCCTGCGTGAGTTGTGACTGCTCCTGCATTGGCCTCATAATAAAATGTAAATAAAGGCTGCTGAGAGCTTTAGTGTGCATTATATAAGGAAACAGGCCTAGAACCCTGGAAGAGAAAAGCAATGGGGCTGAAATGAAGAGAATGATGCAGTATGTACAATGAGCATATCTAAAACATAAATCAGTAAATAAAAGCAGAAATTTTGCATACAGCCTCTTTGCATTTAGGGAAGTAATATACACATGTAAGTAAGTAGGACACTGATACATAAACTTGGCTTCTTTTTGAATTTTCTTTTGTGGCCATCCCATGGCTTAAACTGAGTATGTGATGCATTCCTCAGCTGTTTTTCACAAGTCTGAGGTTCTATCACTGCCACAGCTCCACGTCCAGCTATCTGGTTGTTCAATGGACCAGACTGGCCTTTATCTCCTGCTTGGCTTTCTCTCTCAAAGCTGGAGCTCTACCCTCTAGACCACTGCTCCACTTCTGGTTTTCTGGTGGTTTATTGGAGACAATAAACCTTTCCTGCTAGGGTTGGCTTTGAATGGAGATCTCCTGAGGAGGCTTCAAGTGGATTTCCTCAGGGATTCACCTAGGAGCCGCTCCATCCAATCTTTAGTCTAAATCTCGAGAGTTACTAGAGAAAAACAGAAACAGGACATGCTTCTAGTGTGTCCTAGATAATTAAGGTTGGAGATACAAAACGCTCATAATTATTAGATCACTTTATAAGCAAAAGGAGCAATGCAGATAGTGTGAGGATCGCTCCAGGTTGCGGTCCTCATATCCTGAGACAGCAAATTCACTGCAGCTCAATGCTAAGTGACAGAACTGGAATGTCCTGTGGACATTTGCTATTAAATCCTGTTACACTCATTTCTCACTTTTGGCTTCATCCCTGTGACCAGAGGGTAAGATGAAGAGAGAAAATACTCTCAGAGAAAGCAGGTATAAAGAACTTTGGGTAGTTTACTTATAAGTCTCAACCATGGGAATGACCCTATTAAGAAGTCAGTCCTTATCATAAAACAAAGAAGAAACGAAAGAAGGTGAAAGTGCCTGCTGAGTGTAATCCCAGCTCCTCAGGAGGCTGAGATGTAGAGAATTTGAGTTTGAAACCAGCCAGTGGAAGTATGTCTTTTACAATGTTTTTTCTAAGATATCACAGAAAAACCCAGAAGTGGGGCTGTGACTCAAGCTTAATGCAGTACCCTTGAGGAAAAGGAGCTCTTGGACCAGGCCTAGGCTCATAATTCAACCCCCGGAACTGCCCCCTCAAAAAAGCAACGTGTACCTCAATTTGTTTGTGTACGTATGGATGTATTCCTCTAGGTGAAACTCCTGAGTAGCTATGATGAATGGCACAAAGCAAGAAAATTGTATTCAATAAAATGAGTTCATAACACAGACACTGCTTTTATGATATTGCATGTTTCAGGGCTCCCCTCACTGCTCCCAATGTAGCCTGAGGGTTTCTCTGCATCCCAGGCTTGCTGGAGGAAATCTCCCTCATTGTCTGGACAGGAACACAAAACACCTCACTCATGTACAACTGTGTACAAAATAACTCCATCTGGACCAATTAATGAGGATGTGAGCGGGCTCTGAAGGTCAGGAGGAAAATGCCTCTTTTTACCCTTAGCCATCTCTCTTCCCGTGCTCTCTTTTAAAAGGAGACCTTCATTTTTGCCACCTCCCATGCCAGGCCAAGTTCTGTGCTCTTATCCTGCCTTTATGAGACTATATTCTGGTGTTCAGATGCAGTGCTCAATATAATACAGGATTCCTTCATGCAGACAACCAGGACATTGAACATAATGAAACGTTTTATTGCCGGCAATGATGGGCCTATAATGCCTCTCCTAGGTTTCCAGAAGCTTGAGAAATCCAAGCACATTTTGGATATCACAAAGCTTCCTGTCATGTAGGACTGGTGAAGCTCATCAGGTTTTGAAACCTTTGACCTCTCCTAGTTGGGCCCTGGGTGGCTAGGTTTTGGGGTTGTATATATGGACTGGTTGCTGACCATGAGCTCAGAGCCTAAGTCTAGTGCTTTACCACTTTGTCACACCTTCACTTCTGCTTTCTGTGTGTGTGCGTGTATGTGTGTGTGTGTGTGTGTGTGTGTGTGTGTGTACGTTCATGTGTGTGTACAAACACTAGTCCTGGAGCTTGAACTCAAGACATGAGCACTATACCTAGTTTCTCTTGTACAAGGTTTGCCCTCTCCCTCTTGAACCACAGAGCCCCTTCAGGCTTTTTCCTACTGATGTGGTTCTGAGAAATCAAGCCCAGGTTTTCATATATGCAAAGCACTCTACCCCTAAGGCACATTCCCAGCCCTCTACTTCAAGTTTGTTAGTTTGTTTCTGTCTTTTTTGTTGTTGTTTCATTGTAGGAGTGGAAATTTGGGCCTGGGTGCTGTCCCTGAGCTCTTCAGCTCAAATCTTGTGCTCTACCACTTGAGCCACAGAGCCACTTCCGGTTTTCTGGTGGTTCATTGGAGCTCAGTGTCTCAAGGACTTTCCTGCCCAGGCTAGCTTTGAACCATGATCCTCAGATCTCATTCTCCTGAGTAGCTAGGATGACCGGCATGAGCCACAAGCACCTAGCTTCCACTTCAGGTTTCTTATTGGTAGATTGGAGATAATAGTCTCATGGTACTTTTTGTGTCAAGGATAGTTTGGAACCCAAATCTCAGCTTCTTGAGAAGGCAGGATGACAGACCTTGGTTATAGAACCCTAATCCATGGCACTCTGCTGCAAGAGGTTCCTTGGCTCCACGTGGTAGTGTGCTAGCCATGACCCCAAGAGGTATGGGTCAGTGCTTAGGCCCTGACTTCAAGGTTCATGATTTAGAAAAAACAAGAAAAAACAATTGCCTCCTGTAGACAACTGACTAGTCTTCAGTAATACATAAGTTTGTCCCTGCCATGGGGAAAGATCTAAGCCTCAATATTCTTTTCTGCATAGTCATGTCAGTTGTGGAGTTCTTTTCTTTTTCCTTTTATTGTGAAAATACTGTACAAAGGGGTTACAATTACATGGGCAAGATAGTGAGTACATTTCTTATCAGGAATTGTAGCCTCCTCCTTTTTTTATGCTTCCCATCCCTTTCCATCCTCCCTCCCCCCCACCCCAACCCTCCCCAGTTGTAAAGTTCGTTTTTTACATGACAACTTGTACTTCTCATTGTTGCAGCAGGTCCACTTGTATCCTTATTTAAACGACTTGTTTTTCCCCTTCCCCTCCACAAATTATACCGACATCAAATACAGTGAAAGCAGGGGTTATACTGTGCTGGAGGGACATACAAAGTTACAAAGAAATAATCTTATAATTGCGTTAGAAACAAATGCTTGAAAGAAAAAAAAGACATTTAAAATCATATCTTAGGGTTCATTTTCCTAATATCATCTTATCTGACCTTTTCTGCTTGACTCATACATATACTCGATATTGCAAATAAGGAAAATCATGGGACCTATGTTTCTTTGGGCTTGGTTTACTTCACTTAATATAATATTTTTCAAGTCTTTCCCTTTCCTAACAAATGGGGCAAGGTCATTCTTTCTGATGGAGGCATAGAATTCCGTTGTGTATATATACCACATTTTCTTGATCCATTCATCTACTGAGGGGCATCTGGGTTGGTTCCATATCTTATCTATGGTAAATAATGCTGCAGTGAACATAGGTGTGCTGGTAGCTTCTGTATGGTCTTGTTTGTGATCATGTGGGTAAATGCCCAAAAGTGGGATTGCTGGGTCATAGGGGGAGCTCTTTTCTTCATAGTCATGTTAGTTTTGGAGTTCTTTCAAGGACAAGATGAAAGAATGCACCCTTTGAAGGAGAAAATATATAATACTCTATTTTTTTTGGTCAGTCATGGGGCTTGAAATCTAGGCCTGAATTCTGTCCTTTAGCTCTTCAGCTCAAGGCTAGTGCTCTACCACTTGAGCTACAACGATACTTCCAGTTGTCTGGTGGTTTATTGGAGATCAGATTTTCAGCGTCTTTCCTGCCCGGGCTGGCTTTGAATCATGATCCTCAAATCTCAGCCTCCAGAGTAGTTAGGATTACAAGCGTGAGCCACTGGTGCCCGGCTCCAAATAACCCTCTTTACTTGACTCAGCATACAGCACCCTGTGAAAGACTCAGCACCCAGCACCCAATACAGAACTCAGCACCTTGCACCCTGCGAAGGACTCAGCACATAGCATCCTGTGCAGGACTCAGCACATAGCAACCCGTGAGGGCCCCAACACCCCCAGGAAATACTAATCACATAGATGTATCCCACAAGCTCTCATCAGTATTAGGGTGCTTTCATCAGTATCACCATTCTTCCAGAAACACATCACAAACTGCACAAAGTTCACATCTAATTATGCAGAGGGATATTTTTTGCGGGGGGGAGTCAGCCACATGGATTACACTAAAATGTTGGGGGTACTGTCCAAAGATCTTTTCCTCAAGGCTAGATATCTATCACTTTGATCCACAATCAGAGTTTCACAGAAATCCTGCCAGGGCTGTTTTTTAAACCCACCAGTGTCAGATCTCAGCCTCCGAGAATCTTGGATGACAGGGGTGAGCAAGCCAGCAGCATCTGGTTCTGTGGGGTTGAGTTGCAGTTGTATACCTCTGACTAAGTCAGGTTAGATGGCAGCTGTCAGCACGACTAGCGGCTTGCTCTGTGATGAGGTATTTGAAGTTCTATCCTTATAGAGTTGCAGTCACAACATTCATTCTTTTTTTCATGCCCATCCTGGACCTTGAGTAAGGGTCTAGACACAGTCCCTAAGCTTTTAAGCTCAAAGCTAATGCTCAACTGCTTGAGCGAGAGCACAATTAATGGATTTTTATGTGCATGTGGTAGTGAGGAATCGAATCCAGGGCTTTGTATGTACTAGCCATCATTATACCACTGAGCCCTAGGAGTGACAAGTATATGAACAGATAAATGTGTAGATTGGCATATATATGTATCTATCTATCTATCTATCTATCTATCTATCTATCTAGATAGATAGATAGATAGATAGATACATATATATATGCATATATATGTATAAAACAAGAGAAAGGTGTCTGTATAGTATGAAATTACATATATTATATTATTACCCATTATTGACAATCAAATTATTCCTTCCAGTTTTAAGTATCATGGTTGAATACATAATAAAGTATTAATTGACAATTAGTCAATGTAATATAATTGTTGTGTATAGTTTTATAGTATACTCATACACTATTTACTAATTTGTTACTTTTATAAAATTCCATTCGTATGGATGTACATGGGAATGGGTTTCTTAGAATCTCATGCCAATACTTAGTGGTAGTCTAGGGATTCGACCTCCAGGCCTAAGGTAAGTTTTGGCTATGGCTTCCCTAATAGCCAGCCAAACATCAACATGCAATGTCATGTACACTTTCAGGGCCTTGTCATTTACACGCAGAATGGTCACAATGCAAAGGGGAAAAAATGTAAAACCACCTTCTTGAATTTCTCCATTTTATCATTCTCCTTTTCATTTTATTTCTTGAAAACCCCGACATTTGAACTTGGGTCCTAGGATCCCAGGGTAGCTGTGGCAGAGATGCCAAGACCTGAGTTCAAGCCCCGTGATTAGCAAAAATAAAACAAAATAAAATAAGGCCCTGGCTTGGAATTTGCACCATTTTTCTGGCAGGCCTGGGAATTGACCTCAGCATCTGGGTATCTCTGTGGCTCTGTGGGTGAAGGGTAAGCTCACCGTCCTTGGAGATAAGAAATTCTGACCAGTTCCCAGGGCCTAAATTGAAGCCCCAGCACTGTAAAAATACATACATAAGTTTAGTGAGTATGACGTTTATTACACTTATTCATTTAGTATTATTACACATATAACATTTCATTTAATATATCGTATCACACAGGATATGTTTGCATATGAAGTATACATCATTATGATACCCAGGACATTTTCTCAGAAAAAAATATGTGTCTAAAGTGGCCTCTTAATACATGAATAAATTTTTGGCAATGCTAGGATTTCAACTCACAGCCTACAATGCCCAATCCACAAATGGGGTCACAGTCTTAGCACATCAACCTCTGACAAACTGAGCTGCCAGGAAGTTCTGACGACCTGTAATGAAGCCACAGTAGTGCCATGTATATATATATATATATATATATATATGTATATATATATATATGTATATATATATATACATATATATATACATATATATATATATACACATATATATATATGTATATATATATATTTAGAGAGAGAGAGAGGGAGGGATGTGTATTTTGCTATATATACATGCATATATATAGTAGACAGAGAGAATGTCAGGATATCATTAAATTATATATATATATGAATATAGCTACCAATAATTAGTTATTAAGTTAGGTTTCCATTTAATGAAGTATCATAGTTGAATACTTATAAAAGCATTAATTAAAAATTAATCAATATCCTTCCATTAGGGGAATCATAACATGGTGCTAGAATGGACGATGTAAATCCAATAATTTTTGTGTGGTTTTCTAAAATAGAATCATGAATTAACTGCAAATTTAATTATTTTTATAACATTCCACTAGCATTCACATAAATAGGAATGAGTTTGTCAGGATCTCCCTCCATTTGTGTGTGGCAGTCCTGGCATTCGTACTCCAGGCCTGGGAAGTTTACTTTGAATGCAAAACATTGGAATGACAATGACGATTTCAGATTATCACGATTAAAAAAAGAACAACAAGAAGAAAAGAAAGTCAGGTGGCATTGGCTCCTGTATGTAATCCTAGCTCCTCAGGAGGCTGAGATATAGAGAATGCCAATTTAAATTCAGCTAGGGCAGGAAAGTCTGCAACACTCTTATTTCTAAGAGATCACATGAAAATATCCTCATGGGTTGTGGCTGTGGCTAAATGGCTGAGAGCTACCCTTAAGAAAGAGGAGATCAGGGATAGGGCCTAGACTCATATTTCAACCTCAGTCTTGCCAAAGGAAAAAAAAAAAAAAAGAAGGCAGTAACTCCATGTCTCTGTGTATTTATGGATTATGTATGATGGGTATTCAGCAGGTTGCCCATGACCAGACCCCCAACCTGGGCAAGCTGGGACAAGCCCTGAGAGAGTAGTAAGCCTGAGCCAGTACCTTGAACAAAGCATCCTTCTCTGCCATTTAATAACTGAAGCCCAGAAAGCTTGCCTTGGCTGGGGTATGCAACGGGTACATCATGTTTTGGCAGAGGTGTCTCATTGGGACATCTAGCAGCCACCCGCTGCCTCCAGGGAGACCATTGTTCTTAGGCTGTAGCAGTTGTGGAAAGTTCTTGCTCCATATTCCCTATCCCTCTGTAGGACGTGAGCCTAGATCTCTGAGGCCTGGTGGCTATCACTCATTCATCATTCCTCATTGCCGAGTCTCACACTGGTCCCAAATCCTGGCAAAGATATGAAATGGCCAGCTATTTCTGTGCTGAACAGAGTATGCCAATGAATCCCACCCTCATAGTTCCTGTTAGAAGTAATCCCTTGGCTGTGAATGTGGCTAAGTGGTAGAGTGCTTACCAAGCAAGCTTGAAGCCCTGGGTTGGATTCCTCAGTGCCACATAAACAGAAAAAGCCAAAAGTGGCACTGTGGCTTAAGTGATAGAATGTAGCCTTGAGCAAAAGCAGCTCAGGAACATGCCCAGACCCTGAGTCCAAGCCACAACACTGGCAAGAACAATATGAGTTTGGTGAGACATACACTTCTGGAACTCAGAGGAAGGCCGAGGTTATAGGTAAGAGGTAGAGGGCAGGTGGTGGTGGCTCACCCTTGTAATATTATCACTCAGGATGCTGAGATCTGAAGATTATAACTGCAAGCAAATGCAGGCAGGAGTCTATATGAGACTCTTTTCTCCAATTAAGCACCAAAAAAACCAGAGGTGTGGTTCAAGTAGTAGAATGCTAGCCTTGAGCATAAAAACTTAAGGATAACATCCAGGCCATGAATTCATACCCCAGGACTGGCACACACCCACACACACACACACACACACACACACACACACACACACACACACACACACTGGAAATTCTACTTACGCATCAAAAAGAATATTGTACCATTTGTATCTCTCATTTCTCATGTCATCTGCCTGGTATCTCATTGCCATCGTATTGTCCCTGTACTGCACTAACTGACACATGCAGACTGATGTAAAAGATTTTCAGGGTTATGGGATAACCATAGATTCCTGAGTATGAGTTCTCTGCTCATTCTCTTTGTCAATTCATCCCTTTGAGTAGTGATTGTACAGATTCATTTGTACCATTTGCTACACAGAAAAGAGATGAACCGTACATATATATATATATATATATATATATATATATATATGTATGTATATATATATGATTATATACATACACACATTTATACATACTTGGATATATGCACACATATGGATATATATTAAATACTTGAGTACATTTTATGTTTTCAAAAATTATGGAGCTAACAAAAATCACATGCATTTTCCTTCCTTTTCAATTTTTTCAAAACATAAAGAGATTTGTCTCTTTTGAATACCTAATTTTTAATAAAATATCACCATCTTGATTTGTCAGTGGCCTTGAAATTAGATGTTCAAATAGGACAAAATTATTTAGGCTTTTTGGTGGAAGAAAGGAATATTACTAGGATTCTATTCAGGAGTTCTCTGCTTGCTAGACAGGACTTTGTCTATATAGCACCAAGCAGCTCAAATACTTTTGTCATACTTCTAGTCCATTTTATTTATTTGAGGTCTTGAACTTTTTGCCCTAACCCTCCCCTCCCACCTCTACAACTACACTCCCCTCTCCTCCCTTTCCCTCTTCCCTGCGTATATTGTAAAGATCCTTTTTCAACATAGAGTCTTGTGCATCTCATTGTTACAATGTGTCAGCCTGTATCACTATTTAACTCTTTTGTTTTTCCCTTCCCCTCCCCAAGCTAGAGAATGGTGTATACAAGATGCAGGGCAATGACATTAAATACAGTGAAAACAGGGGTTACACCATGGGGGAGGAACATAAAAAGAAAAAGAACACATGGTAGATTACAAACCCTATCTTGGGGTTCATTTCGCTTAACAACATCTTATCTGGTCTTATGTACATAGCTTTTGGACTTTTATGCTTGTCTGAGACATATAATAGTTATTGCAAATAAAGGAAACCATAGGAACCATGTTTCTTTGGGTTTGGCTTACTCTACTTGATATAATTTTTTCCAAGACTCCATTTAGAGCTCCCATATGATCCAGCAATCCAATTTTTGGCATTTGCCCAAATGTTCACAAACAAGACCATACTAAGCTACCGGCACAACTATGTTTATTGCAGCATTATTTACCATAGCTAAGATATGGAACCAACCCAGATGCCCCTCAGTAGATGAATGTATCAAGAAAATGTGATACACACACACACACACACACACACACACACACACACACACACACACACATACACACAATGGAATTCTATGCCTCCAATCAGAGAGAATGACATCGCCCTATTTGCTAGGAAATGGAAAGACACAGAAACAATCGTATTAAGTGAAATAAGCCAGGCTCATATAACCGTAGGTCCTATGGTTAATCTTACTTGAAGTAACTAGTACATGGTACCATATGACCATATAAGAAGATGTTATGTGAAATGAACCCCAAGATAGGGACACAAATGATTTTTATTCCATGAGATTCTTATCTCTATATAATCCCACAAGTAAAGTTGGAAAGGGAGCTGTTGTTCAAATACAGAGCACCACCCTTGAGGGAAAAAGCCTAAGTAACAAGGTAAGGTCCTGAGTTTAAACCATAATATCAGCACTCAAAAGAGTTGATTTCTTTTCCTTGAGGTTTTTATTAAATTGCTCAGAAAATAATCAACATTTTATTTATGTTTAGCATTACTTTTGAAATCATGTTATATTTATTCTGCTTTTCATTATTTTCTTAAATTTTTCTTACACATTAATATCCAGTAATGATAAGAGATAATTACTGTTTCACAAGTTTTTATGGCAGTTGAATATATGGATGAGAGGCTCATACAAGGAGTTTGGACTGAAAATAGGTATTTCCAAGCTTTCACATAAAGAACATAGTTGAAGGAGCTGTGGGCATGTACGAGATAAACTTATGAAACCAGCAAGGAAAGATAAGGTATGATTTTGGAAAGCACACAATTTTGGAAGAAAAAAAACAGGGAAAATATGTGGCTTTTGGTAAGAACTTTTTAACCCACCTACACATTTGAGTCCTTATTTCCAGTGGAAGGCATTTCAGTTAACTTTATTTTACAAAGTTAAACATGATTGACATTTAATACTAACTGGTCTCTGTCTCAGGTAAGCAATTATTCTAGCAAGGGGCTCATGACTATCATCCTAGTTACTCAGAGATCTGAGACCTCTAGATCCTAGTATAAAGCAGTCTGGAGCGGAAAATTGGGGAGACTTTTTTGTTCAATTAACCATGAGAAAATTGGAAGTGGCACTGCGGCTCAAAGTGGCAACACTAATCTTGAGTAATAAATCTCAGAGTCAGAACCCAGGCCCTGAGTTCAAGCTCTCTGAAATTATTCTTAAAATACATGTTCTCAGTAATTCTTTAACTTGTCTAGAAGACTGTTTTAAACTTAGAGATTTTTTATTTCATGTTCTCAGAATTTATTTTTAAGATGTTCAGAGAAAAATTATTTATAGTAAGAAATGGTTTGTATTGCTTTGTATTACTTTGTATTGCTTCTACACCAATAGATCAGCTGGAAAGTAGATGGCTAAACCCCTCCTCTCCCCACCAAAGTTGTAAAGCTCATTTTTCGACATAATGATTTGTACATCTCATTGATGCAATGGGTCCACCTGTATTCCTAGTTAAACGATTTGTTTTTGCCCTTCCTCTCCACAAATTATACAAACATCAAATACAGTAAAAGCAGGGGTTATACCATGGGGGAGGGACTTACAAAGCAATATAGAAATCATCTTATAAATATCTTAGAAACAACTGCATGAATGAAAAAAAAAACTTACCTTGCGGTTCATTCAACTAACATCAACTTCATTTGACCTTTTCTGCTTGACACATACATCTACTAGTTATTGCAAATAAGGGAAGCTGTGGGATCTATGTTTCTTTGGGTCTGGCTTACTTCAATTAATATAATTTTTTCCAAGTCTTTCCATTTCCTAACAAATGGGCAATGTCATTCTTTCTGATGGAGGCATAGAATTCCATTGTGTATATATACCACATTTTCTTGATCAATTCATCTACTGAGGGGCATCTGGGTTGGTTCCATATCATAGCTATGGTAAATAATTCTGCAATAATCATAGGTGTGCTGGTAGCTTTACTATGGTCTTGTTTGTGATCATGTGGGTTAATGCCCCAATGTGGGATTGCTAGATCATAGGGGAGCTCTATGTGGAGTCTTTTGAGGAACCTCCATTCTGCTTTCTACAGTGGTTGAACAAGTTTACACTCCCACCAAAAATGTAGTAAGGTTCCCTTCTGTCTACATCCCCTCCAGCATCTGTTGTTATTAGAGTTCTTGATTATAGCCATTCTAACTGGTGTGAGGTGGTACCTCAATGTTTTTATTTGTAAATCTTTTATCGCTAGAAAGGTTGAGCATTTCTTCATGTGTTTATTGGCCATCCTTCTTTCCTCTTCAGAGAAGTTTCTCTTTAAGTCTTTAGCCAACTTATTAATTAGGCATTTGTTTCTTTGAGGATTTGTTGTTGGGGGATTTAATTTTTTGAGTTACAGGTATATTTTAGGTATATTTTAGATATATGTTAGATATTTTAGATATGAGTTCCAGGTATATTTTAGATTTGTCCATTGTATGGCTAGTGCAGTTCTTCTCCCAATCCCTCGGCTTTCTAGTAATCTTGCTAGCTATGTCCTTTGCCATGAAGAAGCTCTGCTATTTCATGCAATCCCATTTGTCCCATTAGACTTTGATTTTTTTTTATTTCTGGGTCTCTATTAAGAAAATTTTGGACCGTGCCAAGGAGAAGTTGGGTGGGTTTCTCCTATTCTGTCCTGTAATGTTTTCAGGGTAAGACTTGAAACTTTTAGAGTTACAAATATTACAGGAAGATCTTTGATTCATGTTGAATGGATATGAGTAAATTGAGCTGTTGCATATATTTGTGTGTGTGTGTGTGTGTGTGTGTGTGTGTGTGTGTGTGTGTGTAAGGCGAGTTATGTTTATTATTGAAATCAAGGATAAGGAACTTGGTTACTTTTTCTGAGATATACATTATGGTGTTTCTTTGTTGGAGGTAGACTTGCCTTTGCCTCATGTGTACATTCCAGCTCAATTTCTCAATTAAAGTTTCTTAATTATTATTGAACATATAGTGCTCTGATATTGCTTTGTCTTTAGTCTGCCGCCTAGGATCTTCTTTTCCTCTTAAATGTTAACATTCAATATAAATTTTACCTCCTGACTGATTTTCCCATTTAATTGGCATTTTGAAATAACTATGATTATATCTTTGATGTCTGTATTCATGAAGAAAAACCATTTTGAATTCTCTGTTTAATGTAATAACACCTGGGAAGATTTGTTAGCACCAAGAACTTAAATTTTCTTTTGTAGTTTTAGTTTAAAATAGCCCTCATCCATGTTTTTAGCATGGGTAGACAAAGAATTCTCACAGTGTCTCACAACTTTTATCTTTCACTTTCTCTATGCTTGTTTGTCCCTGCTAAATGTTTCTGGATGCCTGTATTAGCTACCCCAACCCCTGCAAAGCTGTTGCTTCTACCCAATTTCCTGCCACTACAACTCAGCAATTACAGTCACAATTACCCTTTCCCTGGTATTCCCTTTCTATGCTACTCATTTTGCTACCCATAATTCTTAACACTATGGTTCCAGCCACCTGATCCCTGACAACCCTGTCTCTGCTACCAAATTCCCAAACAAAGCAAGGCAAGAGTAGGCACAGACAGTCGACTTGGGTACTCCTCTTGCAGGCACAATGGGATGTTATTCCTCAGGTATTTTCATGAGGGACTAACTAGTGGTGGAAAGAAAAGAGGTTACTCAAAGGAGACTAAAATCCAAGTATATCAACTTATAACTTATTGCTAGGAAAAGAAGGCCCTAATGTGAAAGTTAATGAGAAAAGAAAATTTGACAAAAATATTGGGGATGATATAAAAATTTAGCTTAGTCTCTTGTGCCAGTGATCTGTATTAATTTATGATATAGATATGTAACTAGTTTGCATTTTAAAAAGTATATGAAGATGCATATTTACGTGGTATTTATATTAATTTATGAAACAGTTACATATGATCATGTTAATGATATTCAATAGTTTATGCTTTATTATATGCTCATTACTCTGCCTTTGGCAATATGAATTGAGCTCTCTAAAAATAAATGGAATTTCATTGTCAAATACTACAAGGAGATTACTGAGGCTAATACCAAAACGAAAGCTGGTACAAGAAAACTGAACAAAGCTACAAGTTCGAAGGGAAGGGGTCAGTGGTAAGGGCTATGATAAAAGAGAAATTCTTCACCATAGAATCTTGGAAGAATAGAATGTGTCTTGTTGAATTACTAGCTTTTTAAACATTCTTAGAAAGCAGAACATGATTTTTGATTCTTGCTTTTTGGAGCCTCTTTAATGAGTGGTTAAACAAAAAATTATCGAAATGACTGAAAATCCACTGACATGAATTATTAGATTAATATTATACTCAAAGTTGCCTTGAGATACAGGCAGGCTGGATTCCTTTCTTATTAAATTAATGGAATAAGCTTCCTTTTGGATGGTTGTATAGTCCATGACACTTGTTCCAAAACAAGAAAAGATACTGTAGAGAAAAAAAGAGGAAGGAGAGGCAAGGCTGCTGAAATTAGCATATTTCCCATTTCGACTTTACTGGGTTGTTACTACAAAGAATTAGAATTTCACCTTAAAATAATTTCAAAATGGATGTGCTAAAGGATAACTCCGAAATGTAATATTTAATGCTGTTGGATTACTTGAAGACAAAGCTTTACAGAAAACTGTAATGTATCAATAAATACCTAGAACAAAGATAATTAAAAAATTCACCTGTTCAGTGAAAACCCTGGCAGGAAAGTCTGTGAGTCACTTATCTCCAAATAGGAAGTGGCCCTGTGGCTCAATTGGGAGAGGGCTCCCCTTGAACCCAAGAATTCAGGGATGTGTTAATACCCAGGCCCTGAGTTCAAGCCCCATGACTGACAAGAAGAAATTTTAAAGAATTAAACCATTAGGGCTGGAAGGAGACTCAGTGGTAGAATGTTTGTCTTGCATGCATGAGGTCCTGGGTTCAATTCCTCAGCACCACATAAGCAGAAAATACTGGAAGTGGCACTGTGTCTGAAGTGGTAGTGCACTAGCCTTGATATGAACAGCTCAGGGACAGCACCCAGACACAGAGGTCAGGCCCCCCTACCAACAACAACAACAACAATAAAAATTAAAGCATCAATCAGCCTGAAGATGTTGTCCAGAATAATGAATGCAGCATTATCCGTTTACATGACTTAGTGAATTAAAACCTAGTTTACCAGGGGAGATGGTGGGCATTTTGTGTGTGTGCCAAAGCCTTCAAAATTGTTTTGTACTTTCCCAGGGAGGGAGAAAGGAGGAAATAGGGGGGGAGGAGTGAGGTTTTTGGTGGACTTGCCTTTTGATTCACTGATTGTTTTCTGGAGTCAAATTCAGAGAAATTCTGCTTGCAATCCTAGTTGCATGGGGAATGAAGAAACCATGTCCTGGAAGTGGTTTTGTCCTGTCCTTGACCTGGTTCTAACCACCACTGGATAATCCAAGTCCCACTTCAGGACCAAGATGGCTTGAAGAATACTGTGGTAGGTGGACCTAACCACAGCCAGAATAGGCTGAAAATGCAATTCCGAGGGCAGCACTGGAAATCTACAACAGGGAGAGATTTTTTAATATATACTTTAACGTAAAAATACTGTACAGAGGACTCAGAGTTACAGGACCAGGTAATGAGTACATTTCTTATAGAGCATTGTTATCTCCTCCTTTGTTTTTCCCCTGCCATGTTTTCCCTCCCCACATCTCCAACTCCTCCCTTGTCGACCTCTGCCTGACATTGTAAATTCATTTTCGACACAGTGTCCTGTACATCTCATTGTCACAATGGGTCAACCTGCATCCCCATTTAAGTATGCTGCTATATCCCTTCCACTCTCCAAATTACATATATATATATGTGCTATATATGCTATCTATCTATCTATATCTATATAAGATCCAGAACACTTGAATCAAATACAGTGAAAACAGGGGTATACCGTGGGAGGATGAACCTACAAAAGAATCACATAGTGCATTATAAGCATATTAAAAACCAAAGAAAGAAAGGAAAAACCACTTGTGTCTCTGACTTGGGGTACATTTCGCTTGTATGTTCATATGTTCTTAGCCTTTGATCTTCTCTGCTTGTCCTAGACATGTTCTAATCCTTGCAAACAAAGGTAAAACAAGGTAAACCATGGGTCCTATGTTTCTTTGGGTCTGGCTTACTTCACTTAATATAATTTTTTGCCAAGACTTTCCATTTCCTAACATATGGAAGAACGTCATTCTTTCTGATGGAAGCATAGAATTCCAGTGTGTGTGTGTGTGTGTGTGTGTGTGTGTGTGTGTGTGTGTGTGTACCACATTTTCTTGATACATTCTTCTGCTGAGTTGCATCGGGGTTGGTTCCATATCATAGCTATGGTGAATAATACTGCAATAAACATGGTTGTGTTGGTAGCTTTGTGATCATTTGGGTAAGTGCCCAAAAGTGGGGTTGCTGGGTCATTGGGAAGCTCTACAAGGAGTCTTTTGAAGAAATTCCTTACTGCTTTCCAAAGTGGTTAAACAAGTTTACACTCCTACCAATAATGCAGTAGGGTTCCCTTTTAGCCACATCCCCACCAGCATCTGTCATTATTACATTTCTTGATTATAGCCATTCTAACTGGAGTGAAGTAAAATCTCAATTCTTTGATTTGCATTTCTTTTATGACTAGAAAAGTTGAGTATTTCTTCAAGTGTCAAATGGACATTTTTTATTTCATCTTCAAAGAAGTCTCTTCTTAAGTCTTCAGCCCACTTAGTTATTGGGAAGTTGTTCCTTTGAGGATTTGTTGTTGGGGGATTTATGATTTTGAATCCTAAGTATATTTTAGATATAAGACTTTGTCTGTTTTATGACTCATGAAGAAATTCTCTCAGTAAGTGGGCTTTCTATCGATCTTGCTATCTATGAGCTTTACCTTGCAGAAGCTCTGCTGTTTCATGCAATCCCATTTCTCCAATGTTTCTTTGATTTGTTTTGTTTCTGGTTCTCTATTAAGAACATTTTGGCCTGTGCTAAAGAGGGCTAGAGTTTCTCTTATCATTAATGTAATGTTTTCACGGTGTCTGCTTTTATTTTGAGGTCTTTGTTCCATTTGGACTTGATTCTCATCCAGGCTGATATATATATATGGCTCTAGCTTTAGTTTTCCACAGGTGTTTAACCAATTTTGCCAACACCTTTTACTGAAAAGGCTGTCTTTCTTCCGTTCTATCTTTCAGCTCCTTTGTCAAAGATTAAGTGGCTATAGGTCACTTGGTTCTTTTCTGAGTCTTCTGTCCTATTCCATTGGTCCTCAGGACTGTTCTTGTGCCAGTACCCAGATGTTCTTATTACTATGGCTTTTCGCTTTAGTTTGAAATTTGGATATTGCTCCAGTGCTGTTGTTTTGGCTAAGGAATGACGAATCTACAGCCAGCATTATACTTAATGGTGAAAAGATAAAATCATTTCTCATAAATTCAGGAAAGAGATAAGGATGTCTGCTCTCTCCACTCCTCTTGAACTTAGTATAAGAATGCTAGCTGGGATAATAAGACAAGATGCAAACTTAAAGGAAATCCAAACAGGGAAAGATGAAGTAAAATATACAAGATGACCAATGGAATAGAATTAAAAACCCAGAAATGAACCTACAGTCCCATAGGAATCTAATTTTCAATAAGGGAGCTAAAAAAATAGAATGGAAGAAAGACAGCCTCTTCAGTAAATGGTGCTGGCAAAATTGGTTAACTACTTGTAGAAAACTAAAGCTAGATCTTTATTTATCATCCTGCACCAGGATCAACTCCAAATGGATCAAAGACCTCAGAGTCAAAGCAGACACTGAAAATATTACAGGATGGAATAGCAGAAACTCTAGGTCTCCTTGGCACAGTCCAAAATTTTCTTAACAGAGATCCAGAAACACAAAAATATCAAAGACAAATGGGACAAATGGGATTGCATTCAATTGCAACGCTTCTGCATGGCAAAGGACATAGCTAGCAAGATCACTAGAAAGCCCACAGATTGGGAGAACATCTTCACTAGCTATACAATGGACAAGGGTCTCATATCTAAAATATACCTGGAACTCAAAAAATTAAATCCCCCAACAACAAATCTTCAAAGAAACAACTGCCCAATAAATAAGTGGCCTAAAAATGAGAAATTTCTCTGAAGAGGAATGAAGGATGAGCAATAAACACATGTAGAAATGCTCTTTAGTAATGAAAGAAATGCAAATCAAAACAGCATTGAGATACCACCTCATCCAGTTAGAATGGCTATAATCAAGAACTCTAATAACAACAGACGATGGAGGGGATGTGGACAGAAGGGAACCTTACTGCAGTATTGGTGGCAGTGTAAACTTGTTCAACCACTTTGGAAAGCAATATGGAGGTTCCTCAAAAGACTCCACATAGAGCTCCCCTATGACCCATCAATCCCACATTCTGGCATTTACCCAAATGTTTACAAACAAGAGCACACTAAAGCTACCAGCACAACTATGTTTATTGCATCATTATTTACCATAGCTAAGATATGGAACCAACCCTGATGCCCTTCAGTAGATGAATGGATCAAGAAAATGTAGTATATATACACAACAGAATTCTATGCCTCCATCAGAAAGAATGACATTGCCCCATTTGTTAGGAAATAGAAAGACTTGGAAAAAATTATATTAAGTGAAGTAAGCCAGACCCAAGGAAACATAGGTACCATGGTCTCCCTTATTTGCAGTAACTAGAATATGTCTGAGTCAATCAGAATAGGTCCGATAAGTTGATGTTAGGGAAATGAAAGCTAAGATATGTATTCCAATTTTTTTCTTCCATGGGATTGTTTCTAACACATTTATAAGATTATTTCTTTGTTGCTTTATATGTCCCTCCCCCATGGTATAACCACTGCTTTAACTGTATTCGATGTCGGTATAATTTCTGGAAGGGAATGGCAAAAACCAATCGTTTAACTATGGATACAGGTAGACCCATTGCAACAATAAGATGTACAAGTCATTATGTTGAAATAGAAATTTACAACTTTGGTGGGGGGAGGAGAATTGGGTCGGGACAAGGGAGGTAGATGGGAAGGGATGGATAGGGGAAACAAAGTAGAAGGCTACAATGCCTGACAGGAAATGAACTCATTATCTTGCCCAGGTATTTTAACCCTTCTGTACAGTATTTTCACAAGAAAAAATAATAAATTTTAAAAAAGAAAACGAGAAGAAAAAATAAACATGAAGATGACATGATCTTGTATTTAATGGATTCTATGGACTCCACTCCCAAGTTACTTGAGCTGATCAGAAAATCTGGTGAACTGGCAGAAAATAAAATTTTCTCAATAAAACCAACCAAGAAAGGAATAAAAATAAACAAGAAAGGAATACAGAGTTGGAAATTTGGGCTAATTTTGTCATTATGTTTTGAGAAGTCAAGTTTCCTATAGAAATGCAACTCATATATAATCCTCAGTTGTGTTTTAAATGTTGTCTTAATTACAGATCATTTCTAGATGCAAAAGAGCTCATGACTCCGAACCAAAAATTTGAAAAAGTAAGCATCATTATGTTAGATTCCAAAGAAATGTTGAAGGATTACAAAAGTTTAAGCCTGGAGAAATAGGAAAGTTCATTCAATGTAGGACTTTGTAGACCTGGCTAAATTAGAATTTCTATTTAAAATAGATATTTTTTGTTTGTAATTTAATATTCTATAGGATACTACAAAATTATTTTCAAGTAGAAGATTTAATTTACAAATTCACAAATGATTCTGGCATTCTAATTGACTAGAGTAGTCTTTCAAGTGAGGTATAATAAGAAATTAGTTAGTAGATAATTCCAACAGTTCATGTGTAAAATGAAAATGTGAATAATCTAGACAAATAGACAACAAATTGATTATATTAATTTATAAATATAGAAACAGCAATCTTTTGAGACTTTGGAGTAACATGGTATGAAGAGTAATTGGGTGACATCTTTTTTTTTCTACCTATACATATCACAGGAAGAAATTTCCTTAATTATGTACCTCTGTATACAATGAGAAAAATGCTACGTTTGAGGTTTGTTTTTATTTTGTTTTTGTTTTTTGGTTTGTCCTAGGGCTTAACCTCTGGGCTT
This sequence comes from Dipodomys spectabilis, assembly GCF_019054845.1. Classification (NCBI taxonomy): domain Eukaryota; kingdom Metazoa; phylum Chordata; class Mammalia; order Rodentia; family Heteromyidae; genus Dipodomys; species Dipodomys spectabilis. The sequence continues at coordinate 591,034 of NW_024871126.1, forward strand.
GGGCACTGTCCCTGAGCCTGTTTTGCTCAAGGCTATTGCTCTAACACTTGAAACTCAGTGCCACTTGGGTCTGGCTTTTCCTTATGAGTTTATTGGAGATAAGAATCCAAGGAAATTTCTTGCCTGGTAGGCTTTCAATCATAATCTTCTAATCTTAATATTAAGGTGTACAGATCTCGTGAATATCTATGATAGATTATGTATATAATAAAATAAATAAAAATAAATAATATTTGCAAGTGTTCTGATCTCAAGAAAACCACTGCGGGGAAAATGATATAGGAAAGTTTAGTGTAGTATTCTTTCCACAATAGGAAGGGCATCACATAAGCAGAAGTGTAGTATTGTTTCACAATAGTGTTAAAGTAGTCATGATGTGAATTTAGGGAATTTTAAGGCACACCTTACAAGTTGGAAATTGTTAGGCTAGGATGACTTTACGGCATAAAAACTTGGGAATGATTGTTATAGAAATAATAGCTTACTCTGATGAACAAATGTTTACTCTTACGGAATTATTTATTGGAAGTGGCACTGTGGCTCAAGAGGTAGAGTGCTCACCTTGAGCTGCAGAGCACAGAGAGAGCGCCCAAGCCCAGTGTTCAAGCCCCATGACTGACCAAAAAAAAAAAAGAATTAATTATTATAGATACTTCATAGTTTTATCCTCTACAAGAACATGTCTATTTTTTGTTGGCTTTTAAATATGTAATGCCTCATTGAATACTGCATCTATTGCAGAATTAAATAAAATGCAAACAGGTACTATTTTGAACGTCTCTGGTATAGCATGTTCAGTATTTGAAAATGAGTAGTTAGTAGTCTTAGGAATGTTGAGGAACAGATATATTCTGTCCTCTTAACAATTAGTCAGTTTTCAGTTTTCAGTTAGGAGTTTCCATAGAATTGAACTGTTTTCTGTTTTAGTATGTGACAATACTAAAATAATGTTTTTTCAAAGCAATGGGAAGTATATTCTGAAAATATTGTATAGTTTGATAGCATTCCAGTTGATGTCTCTCTGATAAAGAAAGAGCTAATTCAAGTTAGCAACCAAAATGTTCATTTTTAAAAAAGGTAATACACATGAATAATATTTACTATACCAATACAGTGAAATTATATTTTATGTAGCTCATTTTTAAATTAATTTTATTAAGGTGATATATAGAAGGGGTTGCAGTAATTGTAAGGTATTGAATACATAACATGTCAAAATTTTTACCCACTCCCTCATATTTCTCACACTTTTCCTTCACCCCAATACCCCTCACAAGTTGTAATGTAAATTTCCAACAGGTTGTCCTGTGAGTATGGCTATTGCATTGGTTTACCTTTTGTCCTTTGTCTCGCCATTTTATTGTTCTGCTTCCTTTGCCAAATGAAGATAAATGTATATACTATACACAGGATACTGAAATCAAATACAACAGTGGACAAACCATAGGGGAAAACACAAAAGAAAAAAGAAATCACATAGTATATTAAAAAAAACATCCATAAAGAAAAACCTCTCTTTCCATATCTAGGAGGTTATTTTGCTCAGCATCATTTTATATGGTCATTTATACCTAGCTATTGAGCCATTCTACTCATCTGCTAGGACTATTTCCTATTTATTATTAATTATTATTATTAATAACTATTTCCTAGTTATTACAAATGAGGGAAACCATGGAATCTGTTTCTTTGTGTCTTGCTTATTTTTCTTTGTAGGATTTTTCCAAGTCTTTCCATTTCCTTATGAATAGGAAGCATAGAACTACTCCGTATATATACAAACCACATTTTGTCAATTCGTTCATCTACTGAGTGGCATATTCATTTAAAACATGATTGCATGTAAATATCACTTAAGGCCATTTAAAAATGACAGATTCCACCTCACCAGATATAATAATATCATGATTTCTAAGTAAGATAGTATTTTATGGTGGTACAAGTGTTGAGATATAGGATGAGTCTAATGTATATCTTGCACTGAATTAGGCAGGAAGATATCTAATATCATGTAGGACTAAAGTGGTAGTGACAAAATATTTCCCTTGAGAAAGATATAGGAGGCTGCCAGAAGTATGAAGTAGTTCAGATAATTTTAAAGAATTTAGAAATGCAAGCTCAATTATGTCTCTTTAAATAATAATTATGTAAGTGGAAGGGCAAAAGAAGAGTAAGAGAAGAAAATAACTGACAGCAGATCATTGTCCCAAGTTAGAGAATAAATAGACATAATCTATAACTTCCAAGTTAAAGAGAGACCAATATAATAAATATTACAATTTCGGGGATTATTTGTCCTCAGAAATATATACATATATCTAAATTTATGTGTAGAATGATATACATTATAGTGAAACAAGCATCTTAAAATATAAGTAAAAAAACAAAAAACTTCATGAAACCAAGTGCCGGTAACTCACCCTTATAATAAGAGCTATTCTGGGTGCTGAGATCTTAGAATTGTTTTCGAAACTAGCCCAGACAGAAAAGTACTTGTTACATTCTTATCTCCAATTAACCACTAAAAATAACACCCACAATAACAAAATATATCACATTAATTTCACAAAAGCATCTTTTAACGGCTGTGAACATTTCTTAGAAATATGAATACATACCCCTGGGAAATGTTAAGTAAAATAGTATAGAATATTTACGTCTATATTAAAGACATGACTATTTAGATTGTTTAAGATATTTAAGTAATGATTAGAAGTTAAGAATAATGATAGGTAGGTCATATATTGAGACTGTCTATTTTTATTCTATTTTACAATAGTAATAAAATGATATTTATAATGATTACATAAAATTACTCTTGCTTGCTATTTGAATTATCATAAATGATAAAAATTTTTAAATGATTTCCAAAGCAAAGTAGTATCAATTTTTTTGTAATTTCAAAACAATTATGAAAATGATTTCAAGGCTGGTTCACTCTAAGTCTCTATTTGTTTTCATGCTCTAGTTTTCATATGTTAGTAGAAATTAAAATTCCAAAAATTTAATCGATATTGGCATTCAGGAACATCTTCACATACACTAATATTGGAGTCCCTTAAGTGGAATTGTTTTATTTCATTTGTTACTTTCACAAATATATCAAGATGATTGTGTATTTTGTTCCTTTCACTGCTTTTGGCTCTTATCTTGAGAATGCGTTTTTCCTAGCAAAGTTGAGATAAGCAATTGGATTGAGCAAGTAACATATGACTTCCATAAAATGCAGAAGCATAGATTTGTGTCTACTGTCATTTGCTAAAATTTTCTTCCAGAAAAGTTTCTCAGTTACTTAGAAGTTTTTCCTCTTCCCCTCCACAAATTATACTGACATCAAATACAGTGAAAGCAGGGGTTATACTGTGGGGGAGGGACATACAAAGCAACAAAGAAACAATCTTATAAATGTGTTAGAAACAATCGCATGAAAGAAAAAAAAAACATTTGAATACCTATCTTAGGGTTCATTTCCCTAACATCAACTTATCTGAACTTTTCTGCTTGACTCAGACATATACTAGATATTGAAAATAAGGGAAACCATGGGAAAAAATTGAGATACAGGTGGACCCATTGCAACAATGAGATGTACAAGTCGTTATGTCGAAAAATGAACTTTACAACTTTGGTGGTGGGGGGTAGCGGGGAGGATTGGGTGGGAGGGCGGGGAAGGATGGAAAAGGGATGGGAAGGGGAAACAAAGGAGGAGGCTACAATGCTTGATAAGAAATGTACTCATTATGTTCCCATGTAATTGTAAAAACCCCTCTGTACAATATTTTCACAATAGAAATTAAAAATAATAAAAAATTACTTAGAAGCGATGCATAATTCCTAGGTATTCCAGTTATCACATATACTTTTGGATTGAGTATCTCTGTATAAATTCAAACGGACAAAATACCCTCAAAATAAACAGAAATCACATCTTTGTTTTAAATGCAGAGGTTTACAAAGAGTTTTTATCCAGCACCAAAAACATCTTTGTAGCAATTCTGAATTTTGTGTGAAGAAGTTTTGACAAGTTTTTTTTTTCCTGACATGCAATTCACTTACAATATATTATCTCCTTTTATTGTATACATCTTAGTGCTTTGGAAATGAATTGTACCTTCATAGGTTTTCAAAGCCTAATTTTCACAAACTTGCATTTCTTCAAATAGAAATGCTTTAAATTTTAGAACAGACATTGAAATAGATATAAAATTCAGTTACAAGAATTTGCCCAGCATACGTCCTCTATAGTGTGTCTTTTCAAAATTTGTTTTGGGGGATCATTTCCAGGGTCTCACACATGTTATTCAAGTTCACTGTCAATTAACTACATTCTCTGTCCAAAAAAGGTTTTTACTTCTGCTTAATACTTTCATAGAAGTGTAATGCCTGGATCCTATACAATTCTCTTTCACCTTTTGAAGACTTGAAAACTTGTTTGCTTAAATGATTGCAGTATTATACAAATCGATCACTATGAGAAGTATATCAATTTCTCCACAAATGCATTACTATATTTTGCGTCTTCTTTTTATATTATGATCATACTAGTGAGTTTTCTCTTTATTATTTCTTAGACACTAAAGAGGAGCTTATTTCATATGCTCCTCCTATTGACTATTAATTTACATATGTTATTTAAAGAAATATCCTATTCAGGAAAAAAATTTATATACAATTAGAAGACATAAAAATACTTAAGTTTAAGAATCATTGTAGCATTAACATTGTAGCATTGACAAATATGTGTCCTCTATCTGTTGGTTATGGTTTCATTTATGTTATAGTGTCCTTTGAATTATGAAAGGTTATCACTTGATATAATCCAGTTCTTGCTTCTCTTTAGCCACTAATGTTTTCCATGTCAAATTTTTAGAAACCTTTACTGATCCAATGTCATGAATTTTTACATTTATGTTTTATAGGTTTTTACAGCTCACATTTAGTTTGATAATCATTCTTTATAAGGTTTGAGGTAGGCCAGGTGCCAGTGGCTCACACCTGTAATGCTAGCTACTCAGGAGGCTGAGATCTGAGGATCGTGGTTTAAAGCCAGCCCAGGCACGAAAGTCCATGAGACTCTTATCACCAATAAACCACTAGAAAACAGGAAGTTTTGCTGCTGCTCAAGCGGTAGAGTACTCAACTTGAGCTGAAGAGCACATGGACAGCGCCCAAGCCCAGAGTTCAAACCCCATGATCAACATACAAACAAACAATCAAAGGATTGAGGTAGTAATCTCAGAACATTCTTTAAATCTAGAGAGGCAATAGTGCCAATACAACCATTTAAGATTCTGTTTTTATTTCATAATGTCATAGCATCCTTTTCAAAATCTGTGGACCATAAAACTAAGAATTTATTTTTGAAAAATCTGTTACCTTCTATGCCTCTGCTCTTATAGTAAAATTATGTTATCTTACTAAAAATGGTAATATGATTCAAAGCTAGTATGAATGCTCAAGCTACACCATTTTACAAGATTGTTCTGACTGACCTGTATTCCTTGGATTTATATACGAGATTATTGAGCAAGTGGACCAATATTCTCCAGAGTTATATAGATGTTTGATAGTCATTCATATTTCTCACCTTGTGAAAACACAAACTCCCGATATTATATATAGAAAAATGTCTTTAGAGATTGATCAATGCAACTAAAATTAATTTAGGAATGAGTTAAGTTTTAGATAACATTATAGCATAATAAAGCTGAATGGTAATGACTTAAGCTGTACTGCAGAAGAGGGGGGGGGGGGAAGAATGGTTGACCACATAGGAGCTGTATGTCATTGGTACTGTTTCAAAAAACAGAACGACTTCAGAGAAGAGAAGGAGAAAAATAAAGTGTCCTGAATCAAGTTTCTTTTTAATCCACCTTATAGTTTGGACTGAAAGTCAGATAACATGGAAAAAATAAAATAGAAAATAAGGCATTTTATAGAGCTGTTACAATGTAAAGAAAGTTGTAATAGGAATATAATTAATTTCCAAAGAAATAAGAGAAAATATGACAATAACAATTGCTAACGTGGATAGAAGATGGATTACATTTTATCATATATAATTTTGAAAGGGCATATTAGGAATGAAAATTTAAATGTCATAACTTAAAACACAATTTGTATAATAACTAGACAGTATAGTTCAGTGGTAAAACATTGGCCTAACATATGTGAAGCGATTTTGTGATCTCCCAAGCATTACAAAGTACAAACAAAGCACACACACACAAAAAAACACATAAACAAACACACACACACACACCAGATACACACATCTGGAATATTGTTATTATTATATTAAACAGAGGAAAAAAAAGTATTATAAAGTATGAAATCATATTATTGCTTATACTATTTAAAAGTTTAGTAGAAATAAAATATTCACAAGATACTTGGATTCTTATAGATTAAGTAAATTGAAAATTAAGAAATAAAAGACATGAGACATTTGCAAACAATTTTTAAATAAACATTTTGAAACATGCATCCTTTTATTTTGACAAAAGATTGATGTTACTGGTGTTTTAACTCAAGATTTAGAATATGATAACCAGGCGCTCTATATCTTGCCTGGGATGGCTATATCTCTAATCATTCCACTCTGGAAATGTTATGATAAGGTCTCATAGTTTCTCAGTCTCTCCCGAATTACAAACCCTATTTACACTTCCCACCATAGTTAGAAAATGGAAACCACAAATCACTATGCCCAGGTCAAACAGTTTTTTTTTTTAATTCAAGTACAAATATTTCCAAAAAGTGAACATGTAATGAAGCCTTTTTTAATACAGTCTATGCTTCTTGAAAATACAGTATTTGTTACCTGGACAAATACGTTTAGAACTATAAGAAAATAAATTTATTAAAATTCACCAACCATATAAAATTTAAGAAAACAATTTTAAATATTCACATGTTAACTATTTTGAAAGCAAAATATATGTCTGAATAATTTACGTGTGTTAAAATTATGCAAAACTAAATTAACTAATCCTACAACTCTGAAAAAAGAATTACCCTAAAGAAACAATAGAAAATAATTAAGTTCAAAATTTGAAATTTAGAAAATAAAATGATGTGTACTCTTTAGTTGACTTAAGTAACTGTAAGCCTTATCTATATCAATTTTATAATAAAAATGCATGAACAAAGAAAGAATAGTACCCATTGGTCAATAGCGACAGGAAAAGCATCAGTAATTTTTTTTTGACTGTGCAAAAAAATCATTGGAAGAGATAACAATGCTCCTTCCATAATAAATGTACTCATTACCTTATTTATGTAACTGTATCCCCTCTGTACATTGCCTTTACAATAAAATTAAATTGAAATTAAAAATAAACTAAATAATATACCAATTAAGAATTCGTAGATAGCTAGGAAGGTGGCTCAGTGGTAGAGATCTTGCCTTCCATGCTTGAGGCCCTGGCTTCGATTCCTCAGCATCACATAAACAGAAAAGTAAAAGCTGGAATTGGTGCTGTGGCTCAAGTGTTCAAGTGCTAGCCTTGAACCAGCCTTGAGGAACAGCGCCCAGGCCCAGAGTTCAGGTCCCACAACCAGAACGCCCCTCCCCCAAAAAAACAGAATTACTAGAAACCATTGGTTAAAAACTTTTTGAAAAACTGCCCTAAGAACCCAAATATAATTTGATGATACTATTTAAATACTTCAATTTCAGCAGAGAAACCAAAAGTTTAAAAACTGTTACAAAGTAAATTAATAAATCAGAATATATTACTATTAATAATAATCGTAAGATGAATTTATAGTGGTAGTCAAATATGTATGAAATGAGGCAATTTGCCATTTGTTTGCACTTAATAAGTGAGAAAGAATTTTTTAGATCTTTTTAAATATATAATAAGTTTAATGAAGAAACTATCCTGTCACATCATATGATAATTAGCTGAAGGTGATATGAGAGCAAAGAGCAGATTGTACTAAGTTTTTGGACGTTAAAGTATATACTTATTTTGGTTGTGGGAAATTTTGTTCAAGTTGGGGTATTGTTTTTGTTAGACTGCTGTCATATCAGTGGTTAATTTTAGGATAAAGGTTCCCTTTCCACAAGAACATGCACGTGATCTGTCTTTTTAGCCTTCCCATTATCAATGGCATACGAGTTGCACACTAATTTGTCTAGCTTCCTACCTTGACTGGCTTGGATTCTGTAGTCCTTCCAATGTTAACCTGTAGATAGTGCAGGATGGTGGAAATAATCCAATGCACCCAGCTATAGATCGAGAAGGAAGTCCACTAAACTTTCTGTTCTCAAGCCTCCTAAGTAGTTAAGAGTTCAGATGGGAGCCTCTGGTACCAAGCAGTAAGAGTATTTCTTAAAGCAAGCAGACATATATATGACTTACGCATGTGAACACCTCAGGACAAGAATAAAAGAGCAGTGAAGTATAGAGGACAGGCCCAATTTTAACCAGCTTCTTGGAGGCTGAATAAGTTTAGCTAGCTACTCTGGAGGCTGAGATATGAAGACCACTATTCAAAGCCAGTCCAATCATGAAAATAAATGCGATTATCTCCAGAAAAACAGAAGTGGAACAATGTTTCAAGTGGTAAACAAATATCCTAGGTCACAGAAGCATAGAGATGATGAATGAATGAGCACTTGCACATGCGCGTGCGTGTATACATGTGCATGTGTACACACACACACACACACACACACACACACACACAAACATAAGTATTGCAATGCGAAGTTCCTTTTTTACCTTGCAGTAATCTATTTCCCTGTATTAGTTTACAAATTAACAAAACCAGCTAAGCACCTACTTACCTACAATTCATCATGTTTCTCTAAAGTCAACTCTCTTTTTGGAAACATGATTTATTTGACCCAAATGTAAACTATTCAGGAGTTTGATTCTTCTTCCTCAATTCTGTAGCATTAGATGATTGTTTAGCTTCATCTTAGCAATGTAATTTGAGAAATCCTACATCAAGCAACGTATTTCTTTCACTAGAATTGAAGCCTCTTTCAAACAATTAATAATAGGTTTTTCTTCTCTGCTTGCATCTGTAGTTTTATTATCTTCATATATTTCATGATCTGTCTGTGTATGACAAAGACTGCTGTGAAAATAAAAAGACCCTTCGCAGCATTTATCATTTATATACCATCCATAGGTAGGAAGGTGTTTAAATATTACTGAAATTTCTTTGGAATAAGTCATGTTCACCTTGATTATCGTGAAAAAGAAGAATTGGTTTCTCAGCATTTTAGGTAAGAACTTGATTGAAAGAAACAAAAGGAAAAGTGAGGAACAACCCAACACATACATTCAAATGAAACAAAACAACCCAAGAAATCAAATTAATTCAGTACTCAAGAACCTGCAGGAAATGCAAAGACTTAAAAACACATCAGCTATGACAAGTTTATGAAAATCCTCACTACATTTGAGTCTACTCTTTTGAGGATAGAGGTTAAAGCCCAGACTGGAAAGAAAGATCTTTACACAATGCCATGCACCTGTTACTCTAAATTCCAGGAAGGATAACATAACGTGGACTGAGCCCAAGGTCATACACAAGTATCTGAAAAATAATCAGAATAATTTAGGGCTGGGGACATGACAAAGTGGTAAGAACACTGATTTAGGGGACACAAGACACTCAATTCAAACTCTAATATTTGGGTATTAAAGTAAAAAACAATGATATTAAATAATTGGAATAATTGTAAGATTTGAGTATTTGAGTGGAAAAACGCATGAGAGAGATAGAATGAACCCATGTTGCAATGCTTTCAACTTAAGTGAAAATGTTTTATGGTACTTCAGACAAAACAGTTACCCTGCAAATGCCATGGTTGTGCATTTGGGTGATGGAAATACTTTACTTACACAGGTGTAAATTAAATAGCTTTTATTTGGGTAGATTGTACTTCTTGAACTAAGAGCCTGGATGATGTCCCTGAGATTTTTCTCTCAAGGATACCACTCTACTACTTTGAGCCACAGTTCCAATTCTGATTTTCTGTTGGTTGTTTGGTGATAAGAGGCTCCTGGACTTTCTTGCCCAGGATGGCTTCAAACCATGATCGTCAGATCTCAGCTTCCCGAGTAACCAAGACGACAGGCATGAGCCGTCGATAGTATTAATAATTTAGTAAATTGTACAGTTACTGAAGTTATACATTATCATTATAACTTGTGTAATGTATGTGTGTATGTATATATCAATGCATACGGATAGAAATATTTTAACATATTTTTGTATCTACAGTAGATTTATGAAATCATCCAGTATAAAATAAAATGGAAATAAAAGTTAATAAGGAGCAAAACAAAGGAAATTATCACATGTTTCTTGTTGCTAAATGCAATATGAATTGCGAGAATCAGTTTGGGAAAACCATCTGTACGTTAACAAAATGGATAAGAGCTATTAATTCCAATCCATCTATTTGCCCATGGTGTGCAACCTCACACATGAGTGTCAAAATCAAACCACACTTTTTGCCTTTGTTTTTAACTCACCTGTTATAATTTAAGGGTTTGATGAAGTAATCCAATAAAGTTTAAAATAATATTATTTGAGGCTATGAATTATAGCTGAAAATGATTTTAAATATGATCATAGCTAATTAAATTGCATATTTTTTACTTTTACTCTGTCATGTCCCTCATTCCCACATTAGGAAAGTTTATAGAAGGTTCTCACTAAATTATATGAAAAAAATGTATTGAAAGCATATAGGCACAGTGTGGTTTTAGCTTATTGAGACCTGTAGGGGGAAATGTGTTTTTGACGACTTGCAATACATTCTGATGAAGATGAAAGGAGGGATGTTCTTATTATGAAAAACTGGCTAGAGGATTGCTCCCACAAAGGTAGTGATGAATTCTTCCAAGAGGTTACAGTAAAATCACTTTCACAACCATGTTCACTGCTGCACTATTCACCGTAGCCAAATTACGGAAACAGCCCACATACCCTTTGGCGGAGTGATGGTTGGAGAAAGTATGGCACATATACGCAATTGGATTGCACCTATCCATTTTGAAGACTGTTAAATTATTTGCAAGGAAATGGAGAGATATAAAAATATATTAAGTGAAGTAAGTCAGAGCCAGACACACAAAGGACCCATGTTCTGTGACATATTTGGAAGCTAGAAATTTATACAAGTTTACACAAAAATATTAACCAAAGCATGCTATTTGAAGAGGAGTATTTCAAAGGTGTAATTTCTTATGAAATTGAACTTTACTCCAACAGAATGAATACCAGCAAAATATCACTTGGAAGATGTGAGTGGAAGTCAAATGAAGGAATAAAAAGAGTTATGGAGGAAGAGAGTGAAGGTATAATATTCAATGCAGATAGTATGAAACTAGAAAAATTAAAGTGGGGTGAGGTTTGGAAGGCTGTGGAAAAGTTATAAAAAGGTCCATTATACTTAAAAAAACTGATTTGTTGAATGGAAATTCCATGGTATAAGTATTTAAAATAATAAAATATAATTAAAAACAATGGAAATATCTGACATTAAGTTCTATTTCCATCTCTTTAAAAAAATAAAATTATTTGCTCTATACTTTGATCAGAGGGATGGATTTTGTGGTGAGCTAGATCATTGCACATCTGTCTCTCTCTTCCTCTCTCCCTTTCATGGTTCTCATAGGTAATATGATTGCTCCATAATTATCCTAATTTATTTTGCTTTTATATTTTTGGTTGCATCATTTCACTTTCTGCTCTGCCATTTCCCAATTCATTTACATTGAAGGCATTATTTCCTATTTTCTCATTCCTAGAATAAGCTGCACATGAATACACCACTGGTCCTCATTTTCAGTCTGTACCTTTGAAAACGGAGGAAAATCTTCCTCTGCTCTCTACCAATTCCCTACTCTCCAGTTAGAATAATTTAGAATAGTAAAAATGAAAAAAGAGAAAATAAATAATAGTGAAAAAACAGATGAAGAAAATTCACCGGATATTTCTGACCAGTTCATCCAATGTGAACTATTGGGGAAATACATGGACAGCTCATTCTCACTGGCACTCAAATTCTCTGGTTAGGCAATTCTGATGAAGTTGAGGAACAAGATGAAAAAGTGAGAAATGGTATCAATTGCAAGAAAAAAATGGAATAGGATCCAGGTAAATTTCGTCTTTGTTCTGATGAAAATAATCGCCTTACTACAGTGCAGAGACTACTTTCCAAAAGGCCATTCATGTGAATACTAGGGATGACAATGAGTATACCCCTCTACATCGAGAAGCCTACAGAGGAAACGTAGACATTGTCCATGAGTTGGTGGCTCAAGGCAGATATTCATGTAATAACTGTGAATGGCTGGACACCCATGCACAGTACTTATACATGGAATAATAGCAGAGTAGCTTCTTTATTTCATCATGATGCAGATACCAATGGCCAAACTAAAGGCCTCTTGACCCCCTTGCATCTTGCTCCTGGGAATAGATATAGCAAAGATACGCTGTATCTCTTTATGGTGAATCATTATATCAAACCAGGTCTGAAGCACAACTTGGAAGAAACTGCACTTGATATTGCCAAAAGGATAAATATGTATCACTACCTTTTTGAAGTTTTGGAAAGCTGTACAAATTGTTCTCCTCAGTCCTAATGGTTCGGTTAAGTTTCTTAAATTTCAGAATTTCCAGTCGATCCTATGTGTCCATACAAAATATTTTCACAATACAAAGCAACAGCAATATCTTACTTTAAAAATTCATGGATTCCATGATATTCTTCCAAATGAATTGCCTGACTTTGATGTCAAAATATACTTGAGTTGTTTGTATACATGTATAATGATTTCTGTAGAGTTTGTGATTTTTTAATAAGAAATAATTTTAACTGATCTGTTGAAATGAGTAGTGCAGAAACTAAAGATATTTCTGGTGCTTGTCTTAAAAAAGTATATTTTAAAATATTTAGTATTCTGTTTGTATAATGACCATAATCTATTTCATTCTCTCCTAGATATAATACTTTGAATTCGAAATTGTTTTATAATATATAGATTCATTAATAAATGTGTCCTTTCAGATTGCATTCGATATAGAAACAGTTTAAGATTCCTTTAATTCCTAGGTCCTTATATAATTTTATTTCTTTGGGATAAAATGACAATGTTATGTTATTTCAAAAGTTTTATAAAGGTTATGCTATGTAAAGGCCTTTTTAAAAAGGTGAAGATTGAATGATGTCAAACTAACTTTTGTTTCTATGAATTACATGTATTATTACACTTGTATATTTGTAATCAACATTTTAATAACTGCTTTTCATTCTTGCATCTGAAGAATGAAAAATATTCAATACTTCCCAAATTTTCATATCATCCTTGTGCAAGAGCCATGTAAATCTTTGTTTTGTAATTCAGGTAGACGTGATGCTGAACCAAGTAGTATCCTGTAAATTTAAGAAATTAATGATGCAATCTTAAGACAGGCATATATCCTTGGTTGCCTATTTGTAACAAGGAAACCTTATTGTTCCCAAAATTGCTATTTATCTTATTTCTGTAAAATTCTGTGTATAGTGGAAAAAAACTTATATTGCTTATTTGATTGCTCACATTTGCAATTTTTTTCTATGACTATTTTAAGTCTTTTTCATTTGAAATTTGATAATACTTTGATAATACTTTATAGCTAGGTCCAAAGGTGATGACTTTTCAAGTACTTATTAATTAACTGATTTAGCTTTGTGGAGCTAATGGATTCAAAGTAAGCCTTGCTTAATAGCTACTTCTAAACTTCAACAGCTTAAAATTTCCAAAATGAAGTCTTACTGGCACAAATGTGTCCTTGACCCTTTACCCTTGCTCCATGTAGGAACAGACCAACCAGAATATCTTACCCTGTCAGCATAGAATGACTTATTGGAGCAAAACTAATCTTAGTTACAAGGGATCATAGAGAGACGAACAGTTCAGACAGAACTGTTCAGACAGAAGGTATTTTTTCAAAATATAATTGCTTATTACACCTTTCCATTTCAAAAGTAGCTAAAGCCAAGAACGGGAAAAAATGTTCATATGTATGATTACCTAATGTCTTGGCATGTCTACCATCCAATCAGGCAGGAACTTACACCATTGATTTCCTATCACCAAATATATTCCATAGCTCCAGGAGAAGTCCATATGTTTCCCCTCATTATTAGGCCTTAAATTGGTAATGTTTTAATCACAGTGTTTCCTCTTGCCTCTAGGCTGTATATCTCTGAATGGTAAAGCTTTAGCTCTAATTCTACCAAACACTGAGGTAGAGGTAATGGAATAATACATTAAAACAGTTGCCTTTGATACACTTACCACAACAGAACAATGCAAAACATTTTCTTACATTATATATAATTATATGTTTTATATTTATATGTGCTGATTTTATATTTCACACAGTGAATCTTATTAGAATTAATTGATAATTTGACAAATCAATTTATATTTATTCCAATAAATAGATTGGAATATAAATAATCAGGATTAGAATACATAATAGAATATAAAAAGTATCAATGCAATGTTTTCAGTATAAACTTGTGATCCTTCTAAGTGTTCTTGGTCTTCTGAATTCACATGGTAAAAAAAAAAACAATGTTCTTTTCCTCTAATCTATAAGGGATTTTACTCTGCTGCTCTGTTTATTGCTTTAACTCGCTGGTCCCAAACTGTTTTTCTGCATATTTCTGAAGCATTTCTACTGATTATACTCAAATTTTGCTGATATGATGTCTAAAAGGTATTATTCTTCTACAGGATCCACGGGTCCTAGGATCCCAGGTCGCAGTTATTTGCATCATCAGATAACTAGGGCTAGAGTTCTTACCTAGGCCCATGCATCATGCCAACAGAAAGTAATTGAAGACCCATCTCAAATTCTCATTTCCTATATTTCAGGGCCCCAATTCCTTGAAATGCAGGAATTAGCAGTAAGTAGAAATGAAAGGCAACTTAAAATGCAAGATGAAATCACAAAATGTGAAAGTACAGTAATACAAACTTCCAATTTTCAGATGACCATCCCATATGATTGAACAGGACCACAAATGTCACGAGATTATGTGTAATACCCCTCTCCTAATGATTAATGATTTCAGACCAGCATCAGCAGGTCAAAAAATAGTTCCTGGAACAATAGATCCATAATTGGTCTACAAATGCTAGGAATACTTGACATAGAGTTCAAATATAATTCAGAAAACATTAATTGAGAAGATCCTTAGTGCTTCAAAACACTGGTATTCCGTAAAACTTGGTTCTGTAGTATAAAAGTTTTGTCATTGTCAAACAAATGATTACCTACATTTCATCTCCTGAAAGTATGTTCCTTTTCAAATAAACTTTTTAAAATCACATTTGCCAAATAACACTTTACAAGTAGATGATATTTAGTGACGTTACTAGTTTTTCAAGTGTAGGGAACAAGTTAAAATAGAGTTGATTTTTTTACTCAGCACTAATGCCAAACAAGTTCAACCATTCATTATAGTGTAGAAATATTACCCCGCCCCCCAACCATTTGTGTTTTTCATTAGGTGACTTCAAAAATTTGTTAAATAGATCAGCCTCCCATATTTCAAACCAAAACATTAGCTAATAAAGTAAATTTCATGACATAATAAGTACATTTTAAAAGTCACAAATAGTTGCCTTATCATATGGTGTTTTATGTTTTCCCTATCTGTCTAACATAGTAAGAAATATGACTTTAAGTCTTTAATATGGGTACTCATCAGAGATTTGACAAACATAAAATCTGTCTTCTATTTCTATCATATTCCTCTACAGTAGTAAATTTTAGTTTTCTTCTTTTCCAAAACGTATAGGTAGTAGAAAATATTATCCCATGTAAAATAAAATAATCACAAACCACTGCAAAAAGCCACTTAGAAAACTGGTAGTTAGGAATACATTCTAAGACTTTTAAGGGGCTTGTAGTGAGCATGGACAGCTCATAGCTGGCGAGCTAGTCAGACATGGCTGTGGGTCACGTCTCTATGAGCAGGAAGTGTGCTTCAACTACTTCTCTAGATGACACAACCAGATCTAACCGGCTCTACCCACACTACATCTTCATGTTTTTCCTTTCAAAACTCTTGTATTTGGATGTGGAATTTATTTTCATGTCTTCATTCAATCTGTTCTGCATTGTAGTGAGCTAAATAGGCTCTGTAAAATCACTCCCTCCATTCTTGAAACCAATATGCTTAGCTAGGGCTTCTAAGAACGTGTTTTCTTGCCTTTACTATTTGCTCAATTCTTTTCTGATCCCAAAACTTTTTGGCTTATGTAATAAGAGAAGTCTTCACTATCTCATGTTAATGAGGATATTATATTTTGTGCGCTACTAAGACATGTGAAATCATTGGTTTAAAGTATCCAATCAGAATTTTTTTCTGTGGTTCAGTGTTTCACGTGCAAAGACATTGTGTAAAGTATTACAAACAGAAAAGTGTAAACCCAATACCTTCTTTCATTATTGAGGGCATTTTCTCCCTAAATATTTGGAACCAAATTATCTTTTTCAGAGAATTACTGTTTGGTAATTAAAGTCAATTCACAACTTTTGATGTCATTTTTTTTTAAGATCTTTGAATTTAAATTCCACTACAATCTTGTTTCACACAGTAAGAATAGATTTCCTGGGTAAGGACAATTCTCAAGGAAACCTACAGGATTTATAGCAAGGTTTCTGAGGTTTGATTGTTTAGTGTGAAAATGAGCCATCTTCACCCACATTGCTCCCTCTCAGCTAAGTCTCCATGGATTACTTTGCATGAAATCCTACTTTCCCAGTCAATTTTAAATTTTCATAATAGGCTAAGTTGTTAAAAGTTTTAACAAATAAAAATTTACCTGTTATAATTTTAAAACTCTTTTGAAATTCCTTTATTAGAACCACGAATTCACCAATCCTAACCCCACTTTTACCATCAAAAACAGTTAACATGTTCTTTTCATGATATAGTTTCCATAAAACTATTATTTTCCAGTGGTTTTGTTATGCGTATATATATCCATATAAGCTGATTCTGAGCAAAATGAACCCCAAGATATGGAAACAGAGAGTATTATTTACGGCTATTGTTTTTAATGTACTATGTGATTTCTATTTTCTTTGTGTTTTTTTCCCCTATGCTTTATTCCCTGCTGTATTTGATTATGGTAGCCTGTGTATTGTGTATATATTTACCTTTATTAGAGAAGGGAAGAGGAACCGCAAAACGGTGAGACAAAGGACAAAGGCAAACCAATGCAATAGCAATACTCACAAGACAATATGTTGGAAATGTACATTACAACTTGTGAGGGGTATTGGGGTGAAGGAAAACTGAAGAAAATGAGAGAGGAGGTAACAAGTTTGAAAAGTTATGTATTCACTACCTTAAAAATGCTGTAATCCCACTGTACATCACTTTGACAATAAAATTAAATTTAAAAAATAATCTGCATGTAATAAAATTACACTGTATTGGTATAGTAAATATTATTCTTTATGTAGTAACTTTTTAAAAATCAATACTGGTTGGCGTCTAATTTGAATTAATTACCCCTTTTTAATCAGAAGACTATCAACTTGAATGCTATCTGACTAGAAAATATTTTCACAATATACTTACCAATATTTTGAAAAAATAATAATATATTACTTTCTCATACTAAAAGCAAAAACAGTTTAATTCTAAGGAAACCTATAACTTTTAAAAGTAAATAAGTTGTTAAGAAGACAGAATATATGTGTTCTTCAACATTACAATGACTAATAATTACTCATTTTCAAATTAGGAAGATTCCATACCTGAGAGATTCAAAACAGTACCGGCTTGCATGTTATGTAATTCTGCAATAGATGCATTTTCCAATGGGGTGTTACAGATTGAGAGTCAACAGAAGAATAACCACATTCTGGTTGAGGATAAAAGTATGTAGCATCGGTAATAATTCTTCAAGTGTAAGCAATTGTTTATAACAGAAAGCTATTATTTTTATGACCACCAATCCCAATATTGATGATATAGAGTCATCCTAGCCCAACAGTTTAGAACTTTTACACCTCAAACTTCCCTTAATACACATCATGAATAGCTTATCTCTATTGTGAAAAAATGCAACTCCGCTAATGTGATGCCATACATGATTTGGAAAGAACACCACAATAAACTGGGGTGTATCATTCCCTCCCCCACTGCTATTCTTGAGATCCGAACACTTGCAAATATTATTTATATTTATACTTTTTTAACTATCATAAAAATTCTGGATGCTAAGATCAGAAGATTACAGTTCAAAGCCCAACCAGGCAGAAAGATTCCCTAGATACTTATCTCCAATAAAATTATCAGCAAAAGCTAGACACAAGTGGCATTGAGATTGAAGTGGTAGAGCACGAGCCTTGAGCACAAACAGGATCAGAGACAGTGTCCAGGCCCAGAGTTAAAGCCCTAGGACATACCAATAAAACAAAAACAAAAATAAAACAAACCCCAAACCTAACATTTTTCTCAGTGTATACAGTGGCAAATAATTAAGGAAATTGCTTCCTGTGTTACATACAGGTAGAAGAAAGAAGGTGTCACACGATTATTCTCTTCATACCATGTTATACCAAAGACTCCAAAAATTGCTCTTATTCTAAATTTATAAATTAATATCATCAATTTGTTGGAAACTCTGTCTACAACATTCATATTATGATTTTATACATGAATTATTGGAATTATCCATTAACTAAGTTCTAATTATAACTCTCTTGAAAGAATATTCTAGGCAAATAGAATGCAAAATCATTTGTGAATTTGTCAATTAAACCCTCTACTTAAAAAGAATTTTTAGTATCCTATAGAATATGAAATTAAAAACAAAATCAAAATATTTATTTTAAATCTAAATTCTAATTTAGCAAGATCTTCAAAATCCTACATTAGTCGAACTTTGCTATTTTTCCAGGCTTAAGTTTTGTAATCCTTCATCATTTTTTGGGATACAATAAAATGATGATTACTTACTTTTTCAAATTTTGGATGGGAGTCATGAATCATTTTGCATCTAGGAATGTTCTGTAATGAAGAGAGAATTTAAAACCCAAGTGAGGATTAAGTATGAGTTGCATTTCAACTGAAAATTTGACTTCTCAAAACACAATGAAAAATTAGCCCAAACTTCCAATTATGTATTCTTGTTTCTTTTGTTTTGTTAAGACAAAATTATACTACCTAGTCCAGCGAAAGTATCACTCTGTAATTTCACTCTTTAATCTCCTGTCTTAATCTCAGTGCTAGAATTCTAGAATTGTATCATATTGCCCTGCCATAGTTTCTTGGTTTATTTAATCTAGATACAGACTACCAATTCTGAATTTCTCCAGGGATACTTTACACCATAGTGACTGTTCAGACTGTTTATGTACCTTTTTCAAAGATGTTCTAACATTTGACACAGGATATGAATATTTTCAGATGCACCTGTGGGGTCTCTGATACATTTCTTCATGGATGCGATCCCTTTAATAATGATTAATTGACTCTCTTACTATCTCTGGTCCTCACATATGTAATATTGTCAAACATTTTTTTTATTTACATTTTTTTTACATTTTTTAAAATTTTATTTTTTATTTTATTTTTTTGTGAACATACTGTACAGAGTAGTTACAATTACATGGGCAGGATAATGCGTACATTTCTTATCAAGCATTGCAGCCTCCTCCTTTGTTTACGCTTCACATCCCTATCAAACTTTTTGAAGGAAGTTCACTTGAGGACTTTCTAATATTAAAAATTATCACTTGATTCTAGTCTTATTCAGGATATGAACTCTGTTGTTTTCTAACTTTTCTACACATTCTGAGTTGTTTCATTTATGTATTTGTGTGCACATATACGTGCATCTGTGTGCATGTGTATGTTTGTATGTATGTATGCAAAAGCCTCAAGCTCTTATTCAGCAATCTTGCTCATAACTGGTATTCCATCACCTGAGCCATTCTTCCAATACAGCTTTTGGATGCTTTATTATATGTACTGTTGCAAAGACTGTTCTGCCCAAACTGGATGCAAACAGAACTTCCCAGACTCCTTTACATTCTTAGGTTTTATTTCTCCAGGAGTATCAACTTTTAAACTACAAACATTTTTGTGAAGGTAATGTCTAAACTGTAGCCCAGATTTTTAACTCAAGAATTGTTTTTTTTTGTTGTTGTTTTGGTGGAGTGTCCGATCATGGGGCCTGAACTCTGGGCCTGGGCGCTGTCCCTCAGCACTCAGCTCAAGGCTAGCACTCTACCACTTGAGTGACAAAGCCACTTTTGGCTTTTTTTTTTTTGGTTTTGTGGTGTTGAGGAATCGAACCCAGGGCCTCATGCATGCATGGAAAGCGCTCTACCACTGATCCACCTTCCCTGCCCCTAACTCAAGAATTCTTATAAAGGTAGATGAACACACACATTACATATACTGAGTGTTCACTGTTAGGAATGTGATCATAAGCTGGTTCATGGTGAGATATGAAGATTGGGGTTCAAAGCCAACCCAGGTAGGAAAGTCCCAGAGACTCTTTTCTCCAATTAACTAAAATAAAACTGGAAATGGCACTGTGGATCAAGTGGTAGAGCATTAGCCTTGAGCTGAATAGCAGAGAGACAGCTCACAGGCCCAGAGTTCAAGTGCCAAGACCACCGCCAACAAAAGCATATACATATAAAAGTGAAGAAAAAAAAAGAAATGTGATCTTAGCCACCAGTTCATTGCTAGTATAATCCCTGCTGTCACAAGATGGACAATTTTTTTCCAGTGAAATCCATGCTCTTATATCTGACTTGCTTTGGAAACAGGATTATACTTCCATTCTACTTTCTACAAAGTTGCACGATTATCAAGCATGATTTAGAATGAGAGTGGCCACATACTTCATGTTCTATCTAGGAGTCTTGATTTCTGTATATCACTCCCATAAATCTACATACTGGACTTGGATTTAGTGTTTCAATGTTGTCTTATTTGTAGTCTTCTATATTGTATTGAACCCTTATACTTAAACACAGAACTTCTCTTTCTCCTATTATTGCTATTGTTTCCCTTACTGTCAGCCCATGTACATTTGGGAAATTATGAACAGCACGTATACTCACAAAAAGAATGTTCTGAGAATCTTTTTCCCATTTAAAATTTGCCATTTCAGAGAACTTACAAAGTTTGAACTCAATGTACTCATGTATAATGTATTTATAAGCAATATAAGTTTCATATTTTCTCTTTACTGAGTTGGCTCTGAAACACGTGTTACCCCAGGTACAAAGGTGTCCTAGTGTTATTTCAGTGAAGCCACAAAACTTTCATTATACCTCAAGCAGCACCATCGATTGTTACTGGAAGTAATTTTTACTGGATGTAGAAACTGACCCCAGGAGAGGAATGGAACATAGAGGAATAACAAAGTTCAAGTTACCTTGTGCTTTCCTTTTTACTGTACAAGAAATGTATCCCAAGGCTTGAAGGAAACTCTGTTCTTGGCTTTTTCGAGTGTGTTCTTTACTCATATAAAATTTTCTGTAAACTTCTAGTTGAGAGTATTAAAAAAGGAAATAATGTATCATTTGAAGGCGAGCATAGAACAAAAGGAAATAACGTTGTTTTAAAAAGTGTTCTGCAAAGGAACAAAGACATGGAGGTTTTAAAGTGTCATATGGATGGATATTTCACCCCTGAGATGATTCTCTTGATGCAGGAGTCAGTTATCAATTCCTTTGGTCTGGTCCTGAGTTCTCCAAAACAATAAGAATTCCAAAAAAGCATGATCCAGTGAGTATGATCAACAAAAGGAGCCTCTTCTCTGACCAGTACTCCTTTAAGGAGGGTCCCAAAGAAATATCTGGGATTTTTGTTTGCTTGTTTGTTTAGTTTGTGCTGGTTCTGGGGCTTGACCCCAGAGGCTGGATTCTGTCCCTGGACAGTTGTCTTTCCTGCCCACCTGCCCCCAAAGCTAGTACTCTACTGCTTGAGCCAAAACTCCACTTATGGTTTTTTGGTGTTCAATTTGCGATAAGAGTTTGACAGACTCTCCTGCCTGGTTTGGCTTTGAATTAAGATAATACGAAAGCTAAGTGACATCAATTGTATAGATTTCTCTTTTGAGAAAAGAAATATTAGACGAAGTTTATTGTAAAGCTAATATGTGACAATTTTTAAAGAAAGAGAATATGTCTAGCAAAGAAGCCATAACTTAAATTACTCAACAAAAGTAGGTGCACTGAATCATTTTGAAATTATTTTTTTTTGCTTGGGAAGATTATTGATCTTGCCCTTCCTTTTGGGGAAACTTAAGGTAATATTTGCACTTTTTGTTGGTTGTGGGGCTTGAACTCTGATCCTGGGTGCACTTCCTCAGCTCTTCAGCTCAAGTTGAGCATTCTACCACTTAAGCTACAGCACCACTTCCGGGTTTCTGGTGGTTAATTGAAGATAATGGTCTCATGGACATTCCTGACCAGGCTGGCTTTGAACCACAATACTTTGGTCTCAACCTCCTGAGTAGCTAGGATTACAGGCATGAACCACCAGCACCTAGCTCATATTTGCGCTTATGTGCACTGAATGACACTATGTAGACAAATAATGGAAATTTGAATCAAATGATGGCATTTCAGCTTTTCAGAAAATTTGAGGTAGCAATAAATATTTCCTCCTTTCCATGTTGTTTCATTAATGACTCATGAGCTATGGGACCCTTACATTAGCATCCTCTGCCATCTTTGTAGGTGTATTTAGTATCAGGAAATGTTCATAGAGTAATATAGAAAGACTCAGATATTTAGAAAGCAAAAATGATGAGGTATGAAAGAACAGCACAGAAGGAGATACGTTTATTACACAGAAATTAAGAAGTAGCCTAAGAGATTTAGAATGCTAAAGGCAATGAGTAATAAGACTAGTTGTTCAATAACCTAACATGGTTCTCTAAAACAATTTCTGGTATACCTTAATTACTGTCATTTATTCACTAACTCTGGAATTATTCCTTCTCTTCTGTCACAACTGTTAATTTGTCTCAGCCGTTTTGGTGCCATGAATGACAAAAAATATTTCCAAATCTCACTTAGACTACCCATCTCATTGTGATTAGCAGTGACGATTCAAATACCTGGAATGTTTGAATTTCCAGAATTAATCTTCACCTGACATCTAAGCACATTCATTAATTTCTGTGACCTAATGAACAAAACTTTTTTTTTCAACAAAATATCCTAATATAAGTAAAGTACATGAATTAGGGACTATAGTCAGGTGTCATTATGGAGGAGCAATTATATATTCCAAGTATTGGTAACTTATTTTGTATTTACTAACTAAATTTTTGTTTTGTTTTGTTTTATTTTATTTATTTATTTATTTATTTATTTTTGCTAGTCAAGGGGCTTAAACTCAGGGCTAGGGAATAATTCCTGATTTTTTTTTGTTCAAGTCTATCACTCTGTCACTTGAGGCACAGCACCACTTCCAGTTTTTTTCTGTTTATGTGGTACTGAGGAATTGAACTCAGGGTTTCATGCATACTAGGCAATCACCGTATCATGAAGCCACATTCCCAGAGCCCTAAATGACTTTCTTAAGTTGACATTACATTTTCATTCCATAACTATGTACCATAATATTGGCCAGGTGCTAGAAAATGATGTAGAAAAGAATACAATAAAATAAATCCAGTAAGGCAAGATGGACAATATATAACCCTCACAGTCTAGCAAGGGCACAGATGGCTTACCTCATGGAGATGTATCAACTCTCTGAGTGAGACACCTCCTGACCCACAGCCCACCTCCAGAATGAGTAGGCAATCTTGAGTTCCAGCCACCTGGGGACCTTGGGCTACCTCCTATAGCACCCATTCAATCAGTTCCTGAGAGAGAGAGAGAGAGAGAGAGAGACAGAGACAGAGACAGAGACAGAGACAGAGACAGAGACAGAGACAGAGAGACAGAGAGAGAGAGAGAGGCAGAGACAAAGACAGAGACAGAGACAGAGACAGAGACAGAGAGAAAACCAGAATTACAGTTAAATCCGGTGCCAGTGTCTTAGAACTCTAATCCTAACTAAACAGGAGGCTGAGATATGAGGATCATGGTTCATAGTCAACCCAGGCAGGAATGTTTGTGAGAATCTTATCTCCACAGAACCACCAGAAAACTGGAAGGGGCACTGTGGGCTCAAGTGATAGAGCACTAGCCTTGAGCTGAGGAGCTCGGGAATAGTGCCCAATCCTAGAGTTCAAGACACACGACTGAAAAGAAGTGGACTTCCCACCACAAGAAGTGGACTGAATAGCACCCATTGTCCTAGGGAGCATGGTAGAGAATTCAGGCCGAGCATCCTGTGAACTTGAGATCATAAGTAGGTCACCTGGCTTCTCTGTGCCTCGGTTTCCCCAGCTGCAAAACTGAACAAAGTGAATGATCCCCTTCCTCATGAGTATAGGGTAATAATGAAGGAGAGCCATGTTTCGGTTTATAATCCCACACCTGTTGCATGATTAATAACAGGCTGTACCTGAGCCCTTTCTGGTATCTTCCTGTGTGTCATATGCTCACAGAATTGCCAAAACATAATCTGAAAGCTGATCCCTCTCTGCCTAGCCATTCTCCAAAGATCTCTCTGTATAAATCCCTTGTTTCCTCACAACTGTCCAGTGAGAATACTGAGGTCCAATGGTTGAGGCCCTACCAAGAGCTTCATGTGTGGTGAAGAATCCACTGCTGTAGACTGAGTTTGAGATAATCCATCTAAACCAACTACTGAGCATGGTGCCACATGCCTACCATCCCAACTAGAGAAGACCAGGCTTGGTGGAGCATATCTTTCACAAGAGTACTGCGATCCAGCCCAGACTGAGCATATATTTAGTTTCTATCTCAGAAATTCTCAAGACAGAAAGGTGGCCCATCAGAGCCGGGGAGAGGAAACAAGTAGGGGGGTCATGGTGCCCCCAGAGGGGTGTTTGACCAGGGTTAAATTGGTGTTGGGGCGGCCACTCACCTGTGCTGCTGAGAGAAGCTGTTGGCAGCTCCTCCAATTGGGGCAGCAGCGATGGCAGCAGCATTGCGGACACATGGGCCCAGAGCAGAAGACTAGGGGCAGGGACCAGTTCAGAGATTTAGGCCTGCTGGCAGCACGCCATTTTCTGAGGTTTGAAACCTGGCACCACATGAAGGGAGGGAAAGGGTCAGGTGGGAGTGGGAGCATCAATTTCCTACTGTACCCCAAAGTCACCTCCAGTCTCTTCCGCACCACCCAGCCACCTCTACCTTCCTCAACTACTGGTAGTGGTGTAAACTAACAGAGGGAATCCCAGTGCTACCTGGCAGCATGGAATGTGGGTGTGGCCAGCATTCTTGTATCCCATTGGTCAGAAAGAAGCATGAAAGAATGGAAGTGTGGACAGAATCCTGTGAAGCAAGCAGAATGGGTGAGTGTCAACAGGCCATCCTGGGTCAATTTGAGCTGACATGATGTTCCCAGTACCTGAGAACGAGCTCCAGGTCTTAACTAAATAATAACAGATGCACATGCAGATGGCAGTATACTAATAAATATATATCTTTATTGAGTGCCAGAGATGTCTATACATTATTCAGTTATATAGACTATATTCCTACCAATTCCTGAGTATTCATTATGTGTCCATGTAATTAATGTTATTGTTTAAATCCTTAAACTATTAATGAAAGCACTCAGTGTCCTCAAATGTGTTCCTTTAAGTAATAATATTCTTTTAATGCTTCATTAATATTAAATAAAATCAACCAGCTATCTGAAATGATGCTGTTTAATTTTATAGGATCATCATGCACGAGGAACTCATTCAACTGTGACATTGACAAAATTCCAGTGTTATTCCTTTGGATGGGAACCAGTTTCTTAGTATCTCCTGCCATTGGTTGGTGTCAGGACAGGGATTTGAAATGAGGGCCTAGTTGCCACATGGGCCTATGGCTTCCCTGATAGTCTGTCAGCCTTCAGCAATGGAAGATGAAGTACCCTTTGTAACTGTGTCATTCAGACTCAGAAGTGTTACTGCAAACGAAGAAAACATAAAAGGCCACATATTTTTCTGTGCATTGTTTTCCCTGCAAGAACTGGGGATCTAGGATCACAGGAGCACATGCGTGTCCAGTGGATTCACCCCATCATAGGGTGATCAAAGCTGAGGCGGACTTGTCATGACCTGAGTTCAAGCCCCATGCTGAGAAAAAAATTAGCACCCTGGCTTGCAATTCACACAATTTATTCTTACAGGCTTTGGATTTGAAGTCAGGATCTGGGTAAATCTCCAGCAATGTGGATAAAGGGGAAGGTCACCTTACATGAAGATAAAAAAGTCAGGCCTGTTCACTAGTCCTGAATTCAAGATCCAGCCCTGGAAAACATACTATATCTATATATTGTAAAGATAGGATTTATACTTACCTATAGATGTTCAATCCATACATGTTTGGTGTAGTTGGTCTTGTACCTTTTGTTTTATTCATTTATTTACCAGGGATTTTACTGAATGAGAACCTATTCCCATGAGTATAGAGTTGCATATACATTCTCCTTCCTACCTGAGACCCAGAACTTGCACAGTACAGGAAAACAGGTGCAACGACTGGCTTCTCACATCAAGGTGAATTTTTGTCCGTGCTGTGATTCGAATTTTGGGCCTAGGAGGCCCAACTGCCAAATCGGTCCACGTGATCACACCAGACTGTGAGCCACTAAGGAGCTGGGACATTCCCAGGAACTGAGATTCAGCCACAGGGATGCCAAAATAGTCCTCAATGATCATTGAAACTTGGGATGTATATTCACATTTGTGTGTGGACTGCATCGTGCATTGAGTGTAGTTCTCTTTATTTTGTATGCTATTCATGGATGTATTGTGTATTTTCTTGAATATATGATGACAGGTATAATGGCTGACATGGATAACAACTTATTCCCAAGGCCAGAGGGTGGCCCATGTATTCTCCATTCTAGCTGAGATCCAGGACTTGCACAGGAAAGAAAACAGGTGCAACGATTGACTTCTGACATCAAGATGAATCTTTTGGCGGGGTGGGGAATCTGAACTCGGGACCTAGCAGGACCAAGTGGTGAATGGGTCCACATGAGCACACCAGCCTTTGAGCCACGAAGGAGCTAGGCCATTCCAAGGAGCTGCTATTGAGCCCCTGCCACCGAAGGTAGAGCGGGAGCACAACAGTCATCCATTAATAAGGTGGAGGTAGTATGCAAATAAGTACACATTTGTTTAGAGTAGGAGAGATGGTAACCTACGGTGGAATATAATCTGTGTGACTACCAATTCTTGGAACTTTCCTGATGCCTCCATTTCATGACTGTGATGATTATTGTCATGCTTCATCAACTGTTCTTTACAAATAATCGATACCCCTGAGTCTTGCCTATCATTTCCTACTTGCATCATGCACGAACTACTCATTCAAGGATGAGATCGATCACATTCCATGACTCATCCCAGGTCCACAAACGGGTGTCTCAGGATCTCCCGCCATTCCCTCCTGGAAGGGGGGCTGAATTCAAGCCTCAGCCCTGGAAAAGATACTCGTTATATACTATTTTTTTTTGGTCCACTAGTGGGCCTGAACACTGGACCTGGGCTCTGTCCCTCAGCTGTTCACCTCAAGGCTAGCGCTATACGACTTGAGCCACAGTGCCACTGTTGGCTTTTTTTTCTGCTTATGTGGTGCTGAGGAATCGAGCCCAGAGGAATTGAGCCCAGGGCTTCATGCATGCATGGCAAGCGCTCTACCACTGAGCCACTTTCCCAGCCCTCCTTATATATATTTTAAAGATAGGATTTATACTTCTGTACTGATGTTCAGTCCATATTGTGTTTGGTATGGTTATTTATTTTATTTCTTGTTTCATTCATTTATTTAGAATTTATTTTATTGACTCTGATGACACCTATATCATTTATTACATTGTTTACATCACATAACATCCAGATGTTAGATGTGTTCTCCATCATGCTTGGCAGTGTCAGGATCTGAACTTAGTGCCTAGCAGGCCCAATTCATGATTGGGTGAGTTTGAGCATGGCAGCCTCTAGCCAATGAAGATGTCAGGTGGTTCCCAGGCTCTGAGATCGACCCTCAAGTTTGGCCTAAACAGCGATACATGGATAGGCAGATGGAGGTATACAAATAAATATGTATCGGTAAAGAGTTCCATAGCCATCTATCTATGATAGAAGGAAACCTACTATTTTCCTACCAACTCTTAGTTATTTATTAAACCGCCATGGAAGGATTGTTATTCTTTTCAGGCTTAATAAACTATTAATTAAGATCAATCAGCATTGTAGGATTATTGCATCCAATTTTAGAAAAGACTGATGGATAAACTACTCTTTTAATCGGTATTCCTATGCATAGGTATGAGTCTCTTGTGATCTCCTGCTATTGGTGTCAGGACTGGGATTTGAACCCAGGGCCTATGTTGAAGGTTGGCCTATGGCTTTACTGATAGCCCACCAGCCACCAGCAATGGCAGGTCATGTCCACTTTGCAGCTTTGTCATTCAGACCCAGGATGGTCACTGTGCAAAGAAAGATATTGTAAAACCCCAGCTCTCTGCAGCTCACACTATTTGTGCTTTCCAAATTGTTTTTCTTCCTGGAAACCCTCTTGGCCCAGCATCTCATGGTTGGCTATGGGTCCAATGAGTGCACCCCAGCCAAGCGAGATCCAAGCTGAAGCAGAGTTTCCACGATCTGAGTTCAAGCCCCATGATTGGCCAAAAAAAAAAAAAAAAAAAAAAAGAAAGAAAAAGAAAAAAAGAACATATAAAAAATAACTATTTAACAAAATTTAAAAAAGTAAAGCTCCCTGGTTTGGAATTTTTGCCAGTTTTCTTTCCTAGCCTGGACTTTGACTCAGGGTCTTGACAAATCTGTAGCAATGTGAGCGAAGAGTTGCCATTACATGAATTCAAACCCCATGCCAACCAAAAATAAAAAACTATGTCGCTGACCTTGGCAGAGGGAGGTAGTTGTAGAGATGGGAGTGAAGGGATGGTAGGGGAAAAACACAGGAGGAGTAAACAATGCTCAATAGGAAATGTATTCATTACCTTGCTCCTGGAACTGTAACCCCTCTATAGAATATTTTTACAACAAAAAACATACAAAAAAAGAGAAACAATGTAGTTCTCTGAGAAGCACTTTGGAGGTAAGGGAAGGATGTTTGAATAGTTGTACAAAATTCTACAGTGCTTTTTTTTTAAATGTTCAGTATGGAACTGAATAAACCTAACTGCTTTCACTTAAAAAATTAAATCACTGTCTTGGAACTGGGGTCAGTATTTCTGCCATTGCTAGTTTTTGAGCTCACCGTCCAGGTAACTCTTTGCACCATGGGTGAATGCAAAGCACACTATCCTTGAGGTAAAGAAATTCAGGATAAAGTTCCCAGGGCCTGAATGAATGCCCTGCAATGGAAGAAATATTTCTATAAATGTGTAATACATGATATATACTTATATATGCATGTTAATTTCATATTATAAATTTTATTATTGATTTTGTATTTTATTTTTATTTGATTCATTTATTGATTATTGTATTTAGTATTATTATACACATAATATTATATTTTGCACATCTATTATAAAATTATACACAATAATTTAGGGCATTGACTCATTTTAATTAACATTTTATTAAGTGTTGAAACATAATACATAATTAAATGGAAGCATTTGTCACAGTCTCACATGTTTAGAGTCTCTCCCAAGTATGAGCTTTTAGTTTAAGCACCAACACTGACAAAATTTGAGCCTGGTGAGACATATTCTTCTGGGAGTCAGAGGAGGGCCGAGGTTATAGGTAAGATGTAGGGTATAGGTCAGGTGCTGGTGGCTCACCCCTGTAATCTACTCCAGAAGATGAGATCTGAGGATCCCAATTGCAAGCAGGAAAATAAATGTGAGACACTTTTCTCCAATTAAACACCCCAAAAGCAAGAAATAGAGCTGTGGTTCAAGTAGTAGAGGGCTAGCCTGTAGCACAAAACCTCAGGGATAGGATAGCATCCAGGCCCTGAATTCAAACCCCAGGACTGGCACACACACACACACACACACACACACACACACACACACACACACACACATACACACACACACACACACACACACACACATACACCAATATAGAGCATTTGCCAGTCAGGCAGCACAAGTTCCATCACTAGCAAATCAATATTAAAAAAAATAAAGATGGAGAAGGGAAGGAAAGATTTGTTCCAGGAAGTGATATAGCCAGTGCTAAAATTCCACAGTACTTCTAATATGTGGGTAGAAGTCAGAGAGCCTCAAGCAGAAGGTCTAGCATGGGCAAAGGTGCTGAGGTGTGCTGCAGAGCAGGTGGTGTGAGTGGTATGAAGGTTCTACGGCTTCAGAAAAGGCAGGCAGGAAATTCAAGGTTGGGTCAACGTTGACTTGAGTGACCGGGCAGAGGGAGGCATCCCAGAATGGCGCCCAGGGGGAAGCTTAGATTGGCATTTCGCCAGGGACGCAAAGCCATTTCCTGTGGCTGGAAACCTGTTTTCACAGCTCCTGACACTCAGGCTTCCTTTGCATGGAGGAGTCAGGGCAAACACAGGGAAGAACTCTTGCTTTAGGAAAGCTTCTAGGCCAATGCCACCAGTGGCTCAACCTCTGTAAATCCTAGCTACTCAGGAGACTGAGATAGAGTTCGAGGGTCAAGCCAGCTCAGAAGAGGAAAGTTAACGCGACTTTCTTGCTGATTAACTACCAAAATCCAGAAATGGAGCTGTGGCTCAAGTGGAAAAGTGGTAACCTTGAAGGAAAAAGTTTAGAGACCAGAGCCCAGACCCTGAGTTCAAGCCCCAATACCAGCACAGGAAAATTAAAGAAAAATTTCAGGAGCTCCTAGTCCACTGTGGTGTAAGGCCAGATCATCCAGAGACAGGTGGCTCATGCCTGTCCTCCTAGTTCCTCAGGAGGCTGAGATGTGAGGATCACGTTTCAAAGCCCGCCCAGGCAGGAAAGTCTGGGACACTCTGATCTCCAAGGAACCTACAGAAAACCTGAAGTTGCACTGTGGCTCAAGTGGTAAGGTGAAGAGCTGGGGGACAGCACCCAGGCCCAGAGTTCAAGCAACATGACCATCACCTGGCCTGCTTGGACCTTACTCTATAGCTCTAGGCAGAGTTCTTTCCAGTGGGCCCCTGAGGGTCTCCTAATGATTAGGTGTCCTACAAGTCTTGGTAGCAGCCTGTTTGGGGGCCATTGCCTACAGAGCAGGCCTCAGTACCAGAGAAGTATCGAGCCTTGAGGCATGAAGATCATCAGAATGGCATCCGTCATGGGTGCAATTGTATCTGAGCAGTAAATCAGTCTCAGACCATGGTTCTGGGCCAGGAGGGGCAAGAGCTGTAAGATGTCACACCAGATAATGCCCAGTCACAGGAGTATCACAAGAGTGTAAATTTGTCAGTCAGACATAGGGCAGGTGTTGAGTTGGGCTCATGAATGTTTTGCAGGCTCAGGAATCCACAGCCAACTGGCTTCTGCTTGTAGCAGTTACTGTCCGAGGAGTCCCAGGGCTCGGTGCCCTGCTTTCCTCTACAGTGCTTGGGGAGAGGGGTCAGATGAAGGTCTGCAATCATGGGACGACTACCAAGGAGCAACCCTAGTGTCCTTCCCTTGATACTGCAGCTCCATGTTGAGATCGACGGGCAGGTTCCATGGAACTTACTGCCATAGCCCAAACCCCTCAGCCCAAGAATGACTTAGGGAGAAACCACTTGATCTGGCTTGAGAGTTTACTGTGACTATGACTCACGACTGCCCCCCAGTTGTAGCTCAGCTCATCCAGGTCAAAACTAATGCCACAGAAGGTACTGGCTATACCAGTCTCTCATCCCCCGGTTCCCTGGGCCTGGAATCTAAAGTATATGCCTTTGTATTCTGGGCATTCAGAATTGTCTAGAAGGACCTGAGAGGCCCAGCTGGGGCCACAAAATAGATTTGCCCATGATAAGGTACATTGACATTTCCTAGACATTGAACAATACATCCAAGCCACCTTGGCCTCACCTCTCATGTAGCCCCAGATTATACTTGTTTGGGGAGCCTTCAGTCAGCTATAAAGGTCAAGTTGGCCAGAGCCACTGGCAACCACCCTTCCTCTACACCACTACCAGCCTGCTGGGAGTTTACATGCAGCCAGGGGTCCAGCTGAGAAAAGGACAGTACACAGAATGACTGACCCTGCACCCCCAGAGGCAGGAGAGAACATATGCCAACCGGCCCTGAGGACCCAGAATCCCCTGGATGAGGACAAAGATATGGACAGCCGGACTTGGTTCCCAAGGAAAAGCTGGAATATGCAGGTCTCTGACAATTTAGGACTCATTGTAGACCATGATAGGGGACTAAAGACAAGGTTGCTATTGAGGAAGGGCACAATCCAAGGTCAGGAAGAGGCAGTCAAGCATCCAGGAAGTAGGCTGAGAAAGATGAGGGAAATACACACACACACACACACACACACACACACACACACACACACACACACACACACACATGGGTAGCCCAAGGCCTCAGCAGTCCCTGAGCAACTGAACATCCCAACCTCTGAGAAGATGGCACTACCATCCTCAGACCAAATGTTGACAAAACTCAGAGCCTCTCACACATCTGGAATGGCTCATAAAACAGCATGGCATTTCCTACTGTACACACCACTATGAAGAAAACTCAGCCACATTATTTTGGTTGTCGATCATGGGGTTTGAGATTTGGGCCTGCGTTCCATCCCTTAGCTCTTCAGCTGAAGGTGTGTGCTCTACCACTGGAGCCACAGTACCACTTCCAGTTCTCTGGTGCTTCACTTGAGTTAAAGTCTCACAGATTTTCCTACCCAAGCTGGCTTTGAACCGTGATCCTCAGATCTCATCCTCCTGAGTAGCTAGGATGACAGTTGTGAGATACTGGCAGTGCCCGGTTTCAGCCACCTTCTTACAACCAGGGGAAATCCAAATTGTCAGGCCATAAAGCACATGCAACCCTTCACTTTCAGACTTTGACACCAGTATCCAAAGCCATTCTTCCAATCGACACTACCCTCCAACGCTGCCCACATCCTTTCTAAGATAGGCCACAACCTCTAGAGTTCTTGGTAAGACATGCCCAGCTTGGTGTAACTTCACACTTGGGCAATCTTGGGGAGTTCTTAGAAATGGCTGTACACTGAGGCCAGGACCTGGTGTGCCAACCACAGCAACCCCACTCCTTCACCATCTCTGGCAAGCAAGGGGTGTCTTTCTTTCTTGTTTTTTTTGGATGAGGGGCTTGAACTCAGGGCTTGGGTACTGTTCCTGATGATGAATTTTGCTCAAGGCCAGTGCTCTACCACTTGAGCCATGGCACCACTTCCAGTTGGATATTGGAGATGGGACTCTCATCTGACTATCCTCCTTGTGCTGGGAAACAAGACCCTCTGGATCTCAGCCTCCCGAGTAGCCAGGATGACACGCGTGAGCCATCAGCCCATGGCCTATGGGATCTCATTCTTTACAATATCCAACTAGTCTTCCTCTAGACATTGCCACCTAGACCCTCCTCTACCTCCCTCAGGGACAGCAAAGGGAGGCTCAGAATCTGGGGTGGTCCATGGGCATTAAAGGGCCCCCTTCACATAACTACCCCTTTCTAAGCTCCCATCCGTTTACTCTGGATGGCCTGGTTGTATGGAGCATATCAGACCCACTAGGACTTCTTAGGCCTGCCCTGTATCTCCCCACCACACGCAACCGGTACCTGAGAATTTCTGGGGACATCTGCTCCATGTCCCAATGGAAGCCTTTGGGAGGGTTGCTGATAACTGGGTCCAGGAGTGCCCAGGGCAGAAAGAGTGTCCAGATTACCTCTGTCATAGAAGGAGACACAAAGCATGGATGGATCTACTAAGTGCTACAGGGCACACAATCCAGCTGTCACCCTTGTCTCTTGGAGTGCAGTTTTACATTGACAGTGCTGGGGCTTGAAGTGCTGGGGCTTGAACTCGGGCTACAGGCACTGTCCCTGAGCTTCTTTTGCTTTCCACCTGAGCCACAGTACCACTTCTGGCTTTTTCTGTGTATGTGGGACCTAGGAATCGAACACAGGGTTTCCTGTGTGTTAGGTGAACCCACTACTGCTAAGATAAAATCCCAACATTGGATAGCTGTTCTTCTGTGACCCCTTGGGCCTTTTTCAGGACAGTCGTGCACATCTTTACCGAGTATCTAACCAGCAGCCTTGGCTGGAAAAGTACACGCTCTGCTAGGTTGTCCTTTATCTATGGCATGTTTTCTCTCTGTGCTTCCTGTGACATCCTCCTTGTTAAGCAAGACCCCCTTTCAAGTGCTGCCTCTAAGAAGCCCCCTCCAATCATCCTGGTAGAGCGGGATCTTCTCTGCTCTGCAGGCTGCTGGCCTTGTCATGCTCTGCCTCCAGCTGGTGTGGTTGAGAGCACACAAAAGCGAAGGCCTGGCTTTCACCACCCAATTTCTGAAGGCTCTGATACACTACCCAGGGACCAGTGCGGTATCACACTCTGTGAGAGGGCACTTGAGGCCCAGACAGTCTGGGGGCAACAAATGGGGCCATTTCTTGTGTGAGTTTGAACTGAGGATCTGGGAGCTGTCTCTCTGAGTTTTCATGCTCAAGGCTGCTACTCTACCACTTGAACCACAACTCCACGTTTGGATTTTTGGTGGTTCCATGCAGAAAAGAATCTTATTGGCTTTCCAGCTTATGGCTGGTTTTGATCTTTGATCCTCAGATCATGCTTACCGAGGAGCCACGATGTCAAGTGTGAGCCTGAGCCAGACAGGGTCCAGAACCTTTCCTTTGAGCTTCTGTTTATCTTGTGTCAACAAGCAAACCCTACTTAAAATATTTATAGGGGATCAAGTTCCTCTCCTAGGTCAGTTAACCTAAGGAGATAAAGAATCTTTGGAAAAGGCTAGTCATAGTTGGCCTAGATGAGTGTGTGTGTGTCTGTGTGTGTGTGTGTGTGTGTGTGTGTGTGTGTGTGAGTTTCAGGGATACCTACCCCCATCTCTCTGGGTGCTTCTTTCACCCAGTGGTGAGTACATCCAGGATCCCCACCCCAGGAAAGGTGGGTAGGGGAGGGTACTTAAGTTCACATCAAGTGGGATGATCTGAATTCTCTCTTGCAACTGAATCCAGGAGAAATAATAGAGAGAAGGAGATGTTTAGAGGAACATCAAGGGAAGCCACTTCCCTTTGGCTACAAGTACGGGAGAGAAGAATGAATCCATCCTTTTTGGTAGTAAGGTAACAAGTGCCCATTATTCATTTATTTTAATTTTTTGTGGGTCTCAGGTCTTGGATTCAGGGACTGGGTGTCATCCCTGAGCTTCTTTTACTTAAGGCTGAGGCTCTATCACTTGAGCCACAGCAGTACAACTGGCTTTGTTCAGGGGGCGGGGGGAAGGAGGTAGTTTATGGGAGGTAAGAATCTCACAGACTCTCCTGCCTAAGCTGGCTCTGAGTCAGGACCATCAGAACTCAGCCTCCTGAATAGCCAGGATGACAGGCAAGAGCCACTGGCACCTGACCACCAACATCCATTTATAGTCCCTTAAGGCCAGTGCTGGGCTACCTGCACTGCATCCTCCTTTTTGTGCGTGGGAAGCAGACATGGGTGGGTTTGATACTTCAATAGCCTACCTACCTTTGAGCATTGTCCTGGTTCAGTCTGATGCCGGCTTCCTCCTTATACACAGCAATGACTTCATGCTGTCACAGAACAATTGTCCCCCAGGAGGTGTCGGATCTGGGGTCTTTCCTCTACACACTGCCCCCACTCCCCGAAACGACACACAGCAGCAATGTGAGGTACACATAGAGTGAATTCAGTTTCTTATAATTAGGGTCTAGCCAGATAGGTGGCAGTGAGGATCAGAGGCTCGGGATAGTGTTGTGCAGTTGGACAATGTGATGCCTCCTCATCCACTTTCCTTTAACTGTCTTAGCAAAGGGTAGTGGGGAAGTACTCTCCAGACAGAGTGACAAAGAGTAACCATGGCGGTGTACCCCGGGCACAGAGGGGCTTACCTAAGGGAGCTAGTTCAACCGGCTGAGCAAGAAAGCTTCTGACCCACAGCCTACCTCCAGAATAAGAGGGTCACATTGGGTCCCAGGGACATGGGGACGCTAAGGCACCTCATCCAGCACCCTTTCAACAAGTTACTGAGAAAGACAGAGAAAGAGAGAGACAGAGAGAGAAAGAGAGAGAGAGAGAGAGAGAGAGAGAGAGAGAGTGAGAGAGAATTACACTTAAGCCGGTGGCACGGGCCTACAATCGTAACTACACAGGAGGCTGAAATATGAGGATCATGGTTCATAGCCAGCTCAGGCAGCAACGCCTGTGAGATGCTTATCTCCAAAGAACCACCAGAAAACCAGAAGTGGTGTTGTGGCTCAAGTGGTAGAGCCCTAAACTTGATCTGAGCAGCTTGGGGACAGTGCCCAAGCCCAGAGTTCAAGCCTCATGACTGACAATAAGTGGACTTTCCACCACAAGTAATGGACTGAATAGCACCCATTGTCCTAGGGAATATGGCAGACAAGTCAGGCCGAGGTTCTGTCATCTCGGGGTCATGAGTAGGTCACCCAGCTTTTCCTTGCCTCATTTTCCAATGCTGCAAAGCTGAACAGTGAAGGATCCCCTTCCTCATGGGGATAGAGTAAGGAGGAAAGAGATCCATGTTTTGTTTCATAATCCCATACCTGTGTCATGATAAATAACAGGCCCCTTTTTAGTCCTTTCCAGGTATCTTCTTGTTATATGCTCACAGAATTGCAAAGAAACTTAACTGATGACTATTTCCTCTATGCCTGGCCCTGCCCCAGATTTCCCCTTGTATTGATCCCTTGTTTCCTCACAACTGTCCTGTGAGGAGACTGAGGACCAATGGCTCCAGGCCGAACCCCGAGCTTCAACTCTGGTCAAAAATCGGCTGCTGTGGACTGAGTTTGGGACAACCATCTAAACCAATGAATGAGCATGGTGCTACATATCTACCATCCCAACTACAGAGGACCAGGCATGGTGGCGCATGCCTGTCACAGGAGGACCATGATCCAGCCAAGCCTGAGCATATATGGAGTCTCTATCTCAGAAATGCCCAAGACAGAAAGGCTTGGCCCCCATGGAAGAAGACCTGAGTTCAAACCCTAATATACCAAAAAGAATCTGAAGCCCGGTGCCAGAGGCTCATGCCTATAATCCTACCTACTCAGGAAGCTGAGATCTAAAGATAATAGGTCAAGATTTAAAGAAGGTTTGGCCTTGCCCATCAGACATCATGATGAGATGACCCAGAGTCTGACCCATGCCAATAAGGTCCATACTAACAGGGCTCACAGCCTTACTAAGTGCTGACCACGCACTCTGTCCCCCTGGGGAACCAACCCCTACGCACACTACCCCCAGGTCCTCCCATGCTCCCTCTGCCACCAACCAGGCCCAAGGGAGTAGACAGTTCCAGGTCACAAAGAACCTTTGCTCTTATAATTTAAAGGCGCTGAATCCCCTTCAAATGTCTCACCCTTCCAGGCCCCCAGACCTCAGCCACAAAGGCCCCCAGACCTCAGCCACAAAGCGCATGCACCCCCCAGAGACAGCGGTTAGAAGTTACCATAGGGTCAAGCACTCCTTGTTACAACCAAATTATACACACACACACACACACACACACACACACACACACACACACATTGCCATCACAGGTGGCTCCTGTCTGTCATCCTAGTTACTCAGGATGCTGAAGTCTGAGGATCACTTTTCAAAACCATCCACACAGCAAAGTTTGTGAGGCTCCTATCTACATTGAACCACCAAATAGCTACAGGTGGAGCTGTGGCTCAAGTGTCAGAGCTCTAGCTTTGAGCAAGATATCTCAGGGACAGCACCTAGGCCTTGAGTTCATGGCCCAGTGCTTCTACCTCCAAACACACCCAGACACAGACAGTCAGACAGAGAGACAGTCAGACAGACAGACAGGCAGACACACACACACACACACACGCACACACACACACACACACACACACACACACACACACACACACAGCATAGCCCAAGGATTCAGCAGTCCCTGAGAACAGAAATATGAACTCCCTCAATTAGGATCAGATCCCACCCCATAGAAGGTGGCAGTACCGCCATGAATCTCACTGTGGACAAAACATTGAGCCTCCCACATATCTGGAATATCTCATAGACCAGCATGGCATTTCCTATCATAGACACTGCTATGTGGAAATCTTAGTCACCTCTTTTTTTTGTTGTTGGTCAAGGGGTTTGAATTCTGGGCCAAGGTGCTGTCCCTCAGCAATTCAGCTAATGGTGAGCACTCTCCCACTTGAGTCAAAGCAACACTTCCTGTTCTCTAGTGGTCTATCATCAAGTCTCACAGATTATTCTGCCCAAGCTGACTTGTAACCACGGTCCTCACATCTCAACCTTCTGAGTAGCTAGGATGAGAGTTGTGAGCCACCGTTGGCTTCCAGCTTTAGCCACCTTCATATAGACAGAGGAAACCCATCTCCTCAGGCCACAAACTTTTTGCAACCCTTCACTTCATATTTTGATACCCAGCATCCAAATCTATCCTTCAATGGAAAAGTAAAGACACAACAATCTCACACCTGTACCCCTTTGCCCACTCCCTGCCTGTCACAGACACGTCCTCTTGAAGCTGTGGCTTCAAACTGGGGCAAACTTGGGGACAAACGTCTGTACAGTGAGGACAGAACTTGGTCTCCCAAACACAGCACCCTCACCACACCCCCACACTTCCATTATTTGCAGGCAAAGGTGTCTTTCTTTCTTTCATTTTATGTTGTGGGGCTTGAACTCTGGGCATGGGTGCTGTCCCTGAGCTCTTTAGCTTAACGCAAGCACTCAATTGCTTGAGCCAGAGCACCGCTTCTGGTTTTCTGGCAATTCCTTTTAGGTAAGAGTCTCAGGGTCTTTCCTGACAAGGCTGGCTTTGACCCGTGATCCTCAGGTTCTCACCTCCTGAGTACCTAGGATAAAAGCCATAAGCTACTGGCAGCCGGCCATACATACTTTTCCATTCCTGTCATCCTGTCCCCTCAGGAGACTGAAATCTGAGGACTGCAGTTGGATGCCACTTAGCAGCAAAGCCCGTGAGAACTCTTTATCTCCAATTAAACACCCAAAAAAGCTGGAAGTGGAGCTGTGATTCAAATGGTAGAGTGCTATCTTGGAGCATAAAAGACAAGATCTAAGTCCTAGTTTCAAGCTTTTTCTATCATAGACCCACCCAAGAAAGGGAAGTAAGTGGGCACATGGGAGCTCAAAGCTAACACATAATGCTCAAGTCTCCCAGAACAGACCCCATCCAGCTCTGATTCTCTAGATTCTATGTCCTACATCATGTTAGTCTTAGATGGGACTGACCATGCACCAGGTTGGGAGATTCAAGTACAATCTCATACTGAAGATCCCATGAACTTATCAAAGAATCAGGATCTCTCGCTGTCCTGCCTGAACACTGGGCAGTGAATTAAAGTCTAGTTATCCAACCACATGATATGGGAACCAAAGGGATTCCTGGTCAAGGGACGGAGACTGGGGGGATGTAGGTCCCTCTTGGGGAGGTGAAAAGGGCTGCTCTATCCCAGAAATGTTCCTATGTTGTGAGTATTATCAATGAAACAACCCTGCTCAGAGCCCAGTGCCTCTGGTTTTCCCATCACCCTCTACCCAGCTCTGCCTCACATTCAGCCTGCCCTCTCTGAATCCCAGATCTGCCATCTAGAATAAAGACTGAGCCAGCCAAGAGACCCACTTCCTGCCCTCATTCCCAGGTTGTCCTGTGGCAGTGGCATGCTTACCTCAGTCTTTGGTGAAGTAATGAACACCGAGGATGGTATCATCACATTGAGCCCTGGAAAGTCCTAGTCCCTAAGGATATACTGCACAGGCATCCTGCAGTGAACAGCAGCCAGGTTGTCAATGATGAACCCAAGGTGCCAGACTTTTAATAGCAGTGTGGCTGGATCAAAGGCTAGTAGTCTATGTTGTCAGGCGAGGTCATGGCTCCAATGTCCTGACACAGGTGACCTAGGATCATTCTCCCTCTTCAAATTCCTATTTATCCTTTGACACCCCCCCCCGGAAACTCTCTCACTCCAGTACCTCCCTAGCCCTTGGAAACTTTCTTATCTGACCAGAACATAAACTCGATGAGACTGGGGATATTTGAAACCTGGTGACCCACCCTGAGTCCTAGGTTCTACCCGAGGCTGGTTCCCTCTATAGTCGGTGACCACACAGCCACTGGCTGTCATGAAGTTGCTGAGGGGTCAGTGGCTTTGTCCTACATACTGGCTTTAGGCTCTGAAACTGTCCCCACATAGATTATGAATAGTTGCTTCCCGTGATCCAGGGACTCCAATCCAAGGCTTGCATGCTCTCCCTTCTTCCTTCCTTTCCTCGTTTTCTCCCTCTGTCTTTCCCTCTTCTCTCTCTTTACTTTCTTTGTGTCAGTCCTAGGCCTTGTACTCGGAGCCTGGGTGCTGTCCTTAAGCCTTTTTATTCAAGGCTAGCAGTCTATGGCTTGAGCCACACATCTACTTCTGGCGTTTTGTTTTTGGTAGTTAATTGAAGACAAGATTCTTATAGGCTTTCCTGCCAGGGCCAAAAGCCTCAATCCTCTGATCTCAGCCTCCTAAATAGCTAGGATGACAGGCTTGAAGCACTGGCATCCAGATCAATCCAAGGTTTCTTCATGGGCTGTGGAACCAGTCCTGGAACTTTTCATCGTCTATGACCCCCCAAAGCCTGGTGCACACTGTAATGGTTTGTTGGATAAATAAATGAGCATCTGTCTATGACAATACTACAGAAAAGTCTCATCTGATTCAGGTAAGAATCCTCTGTGAGGGCTGGGGGACTAAGCCTGATGTAGCTCTCCCTCCGTTCTCCCTCCTCCCTCATACCCCCTCTTGGTACCAACACACTTAACTGTTTTGTCTCTGAGGGTGTGAGCCATTATGCACTCGCTACATTCCAGGGCCTCTGGGATGCCTATCTTCTCAAAGATCTCTGTCCAGCAGCTGACCAGCTCTGTGGCACTCAATTCCCCACATAGTTATGAATGAGGTTGCTGTGAGCTGAATGCCTGGTTCAAGGGGCCTCCTGTCCTCCCCCTGGGGAAAACCAGGATCGTCCACCACATCTGCCCCTAAGTTTCATGTTGCAGAGGAAGGATCCTTGAGGCAGCCTGGGTTCTCTGAATCTCCCAGAGTCCAGTACAGGTGCTGGGAATCATCTCTGCTCATAGCTGGCAGGCTGGGGATAGTGAGTTCACAATCTCTGCTCCCCACAATGTCCTCAAGTGGGGTGGTCACCCTAGAGAGATTCAACAGCTGCCAGAGAAAGGCAATCAAGCACAACGCTCAAAGCACAGACAATCTGGCTTGGAAACTCTGCCTGTAGCGCTTTGAACATCATTGTTTGAGGGCTGAAATTATCCATCTAATTTGATCCATAATCCCAGGCATTAGTCGAACTTGACAGCTTAAATTAAAAAAAAAAAAAAAAACAAAAACAAAAACTTGAAAATGTGGTATTTAATGTGTCCCAATCAAACTTAAAGGGTTCCAAAGTCAGTGGTCCCATTTTCCTTCCAGACAGCCTATAGCAGGTTACAGAAACTGGCATTCAGCAAGCCATAGCTAACTGCCACCTCCTGATACCGAGTGGGCTCCAGCAGGGGGAATGGATTTGCCTACTACTGTCCAGCTGGAAACAGACCAGGTGGGACACAGATTGGATTCTGCAGGACTCTAGGGAGGATTGACACTGGGCACTGCCCCAGGCGGGTATCCTCACCACCAGTGTGGGCCCACAGCCCTGTGCCCTGATGCCCACAGAGACCGTTAATGCCCTAGATATTGTTCCCCTCTCATCCACTCTCATGTTGAACAACCATCTGCCATGTCACACCATACCCCAGTCCCCAAAACCTCATAGCTTCACAGCCCTTGCTCTATCCTTTCCCCCATCTCGTTCCCTAATTATGTTGGGCAGACACATTCCAAACCCTTGAATTACCTCCAACTAAACACACAAGAGCAGAGTGTCTGGCCGGAAGAGTGTGGCTGTGATCTCATTCGCCTCACCAAACTTCTGGCTGGGGATAGAAGGACAGGCTTCCACTCCAGTCCAGGGTTCACACAGTTCTTCTAGGGGAGGCCCACTCAGGCCCAGCAGCTACTGTGGGCTACCGGAAATGGGGAAGAGAGAGGTGAAACAGGGAAGAAAGTAATGTCTACTGAAATCTTCCATAAAGGAGCCATGAGACTGTGAAGGAGAAAACAAAAATTGTGGCTGGGCTTGTACTTGGTATTGATGAAGAAAGAACAACAAATACACACACACAGAGACAAAGAAAATGCTTTTGCTGTTTTAGACATGGTGACTTAAATATATTTTCATTGTTTTCATCTCTCTGCTCTCCCAACACACACACACACACGCACGCACGCACACACACACACACACACACACACACACACACACACACACACACACATACACACACACACAAACACAACTCCAGAATGGTGACAGATGATCTTCCATGCAGCACCTGCAATTTGCCAACCAATCACTCACCTGAGGACAGTCAGGCTATACAAGGAGAAAGATTTTCTCTCTCTCTCTCTCTCTCTCTCTCTCTCTCTCTCTCTCTCTCTCTCTCTCTCTCTCTCTCTCTCTCACACACACACACACACACACACACACACACACACACACACACACAGACTCAGAGTAGTACCTCTCCTAAGTTTGTTGGTTCCTCATCTGGGACAATGTATTAGCTGGAGCACACGGGTTCCCATTCTCCGTTCCCTTGTCAGAACCTATGGCTCCCACTCAAGGGGAGCACCACTCTAATGACACAGCACGACCCCACCTCTCCCCTTCTCCAGGGCCAGACCCTTC
Organism: Dipodomys spectabilis; assembly: GCF_019054845.1. Classification (NCBI taxonomy): domain Eukaryota; kingdom Metazoa; phylum Chordata; class Mammalia; order Rodentia; family Heteromyidae; genus Dipodomys; species Dipodomys spectabilis. The sequence continues at coordinate 634,125 of NW_024871126.1, forward strand.
CCCTTGGGAACAACCAGCCTTAACTCCCCATTCACCAAAACCCTAGGCCAGGACGCTGGGTGAAGGAATCCCCAGACAGGTGGCTCCTCAGAGCCAGGACTGAAACAAGCAGTGGGTCTTGGGGTCCCAAGGGGGGTGTCTGACCCAGGGTGAGAGCGGTATTGAGGAAATGGATGGGGCCCTAAAGGCTACATACATGGACAGACTCCTACTTCCAGCTTAGATGCTTCTGGGCAACTGGGCAGATTCTTGGGGAGGACAAGGAGACCAGATGGACAGGGAGCACCAGCAGATGCTGGCAGAGCTGGAAAATGTGATCACCCTGTGAATACCGTTAACAGCTGGGGTGGGGGGAAAGGCCAGGTGTATGTGTATCTGAGGGTGTGTGTTCCTCCCATATATTCACCTACTATCTGACCCCCAGTGCCCTCACCTACCTAGTGGGCTTTTCTGGGACCCTCCTCAGATGAAAGGGTGACTGAACACAGAGGACAAGGGCTCACACAGCAAGGGAGGCCTATCTTCTGCATCCAACACCCCCCCACTCCCAGAAAAAAAGGAAAAGACCCAATAAGGCAGATGAAGAGATGGTGTTCCCCACCTCTGACTAAAGCCACCATGTTCCCACCAGGGAGAGGAAGGGTGCAGATGTGGGACGGTGTGGCTCCCACTACTCCAGCCAGGGGCTCAGTGGTGACCCATTCTCACCCATTCCTGCATCTCCCCGTTTCCAGGGATACTGGCCACTAGGGATGGGGGTGAGTTCCCAGAGTCAACACCCCCCCCACCCCCCACTCCTGGGACGCATTTGTGGCAGAGTCAGGGCTGGCATGCCTGTGCTGGGGAGGCGTGGTTGGGACACAAGAGGGGAGGCAGGATTTGCAGGGGGGGAGTGGGAGTGGTGGGGGGGGGGTCACAAGGTGCTGACCTGCGGGCGGTCACTCACTTGTGCTGCTTGGAGAATCTGTAGGCTCTGTTTCTGTGTGCAGCTTGCAGCAATGGCAGTGGCATGGTGGACGCATGGGCCCAGAGCAGAGGACCAGGGGCCGGTACCGGGTCAGGGCCTTAAACCGGCTGGGGGCGCACCACCACTGGATGACTCTGCAAGGTACAGCAGGTCTGAGCCAGCAGAGATGCAATGCTGCAGAGAGCGCAGGAGATGGGGCAGGGGCAGGGACTGGTGAATGGCTGGGCTGAGCATGCCCCTGCTGCAGCTGAGCTCCCAACCAGGGGCCTAAGTCTCAGGGCATACCTAGCCTCTGAGCCTCCCTGGAGTGGTGCGAGGGATGTGTCTGATGTGCTGGCTTTGTGTGCTCTGTGCTCCTGGCCCAGATCCATGTTCCTAACAGCAGCAGAGGCATTGAGGCTGCCACACCGGATGCATGTGCCTGCTCTTCTCTCTGCTCTCTCTCTGCCCCCACTTTTCTCCTGGGCTGCCTGGCTCCTGCTGCGCAATTGCTCCAGCCCCTGTGTGCAGCTGGCTGCAGCAGATATGTGCCCCTTCAGCCACGCCCTGTCCTCCCTTGGGTCATGCCTCCTCCCCCTACAGCCACGCCCCCATCCCTGGCTTTGTGCTGTCATTTTGGGGACAGGGGGCAGTTTGCAGAGGAAAGACCCCAGATCTGACACCTCCTGGGGGACATTTGTTCTGTGACAGCGTGAAGTCATTGCTGTGGATAAGGAGGAAGCAGGCATCAGACTGAGCCAGAAAAATGCTCAAAGGTAGGTAGGCTATTGAAATATCAAACGCACCCATGTCTGCTTCCCCCTCACAACAAGGAAGGTGCAATGCAGGTAGCCCAGCACTGGCCCTAGGGGACAATAAATGGATGATGGAGGTCAGGTGTCACTGGCTCTCCTGTCATCTTGGCTATTCGGGAGGTTGAGTTCTGATGGTCGTAACTCAGAGCCAGCCCAGGCAGGAGAGTCTGTGAGTTTTTTTTTTTTTTTTTTGGTCCAGTCCTGAACTCTGGGCCTGGGTGCTGTCCCTCAGCTCTTCAGCTTAAGGCTAGTGCTCTGTCACTTGAGACACAGTGTCACTTCTTGTTGTTTTTTTTTTCTTTTTGCTTATGTGGTGCTGAAGAATCAAACCCAGGGCCTCAGGCATGCAAGGCAAGCTCTCTACCACTGAGCCACCTTCCCAGCCCCAAGTCTGTGAGATTCTTATCTTCCATAAACTACCTCCCTCTCCCCCCTCTGAAAAAAGCCAGTTTTGGTGCTGTGGCTCAAGTGATAAAGCCTCAGCCTTGAGTAAAAGAAGCTTAGGGCTGACACCCAGTCCCTGAATCCAAGACCTGGGACTCACAAAAAATAAAGTAAATGCATAGTGGGCATTTGTTATCTTACTACCAAAATGGATGGATTCATTCTTCTCTCTGGTACTAGTAGGCAAAGGTAAGGGGCTTTAAGGGGCTTCCCTTGATATTCTTCTTAACATCTCCTCTCTATTATCACCCTGGCTTCAGTTGCATGATAGAATTCAGATCATCCCACTTGATGTGACCTTAAGTACCCACCCTACCCGCGTTCTTGTGGTGGAGATCCTGGATGTTCTCACCACTGGGTGAAAGAAACACCAGAGAGATGGGGGTAGGTATCCCTGAAACTCATACTCACACACACACACACACACACACACACACACACACACACACACACTCACCTAGGCCAACACTGACTAGCCTTTTCCAAAGACACTTTATCTCCTTGGATTAACTGACCTAGGAGAGGAACTTGATAAATGACTATTTTAACTAGGGCTTGCTAGTTGATCCGAGATAAACAGAAACTCAAAGGAAAGGTTATGGAGCCTGTCTGGCTCAGGCTCACACTTGACATCCTGGCAGAGATCTGAGGATCAAAGATCGAAGCCAGCCATAAGCTGGAAAGCCGGTAAGATTCTTTTCTGCATGGAACCACAAAAATCAGACGTGGAGCTATGGCTCAAGTGGTAGGGTAGCAGCATTGAACGTGAAAACTCAAAAGACAGCTCCCAGATCCTCAGTTCAAGCCCACAAAAGAAATGGCCCTATTTGTTGCCCCAGACTGTCTGGGCCTCAAGTGCCCTCTCACAGAGTGTGATACCAGACTGGTTCCTGGGTAGTGTATCAAAGCCTTCAGAAATTGTGTGGTGAAAGCCAGGCCTTCACCTTTGTGCGCTCTCAACCCACACTACCTGGAAGGCAGAGCATGACAAGGCCAACAGCCTGCAGAGTGCAGAAGATCCCTCTCTGCCAGGGTGATTGAAGGGGGCTTCTTAGAGGCAGCACTTTAAAGGGGGTCTTGCTTAACAAGGAAGATGTGATAGGAAGCACAAAGGGAAAAGATGCCATAGATAAAGGACAACATAGAGGAGCCTATTCTTGTCCAGCCAGTGCTGCTGTTTAGAAACTCAGTAAAGATGGGCAAGACTGTCCTGAAAAAGGCCCAAGCAGTCACAGAAGAACAGCTATCCAATGTTGGGATTTTTCTTAGCAGTAGTGGGCTCACCTAGCACACAGGAAACGCTGGGTTCGATTCCTAGGTACCACATACACAGAAAAAGCCAGAAGTGGTACCGTGGCTAGGGTGAAAGAATGCCCACCTCAAGCAAAAGAAGCTCAGAAACAGTGCCTATACCCAGAGTTCAAGCCCCAGCACTGTCAATGTAAAACTGCACTCGAAGGGACCTGGGTGACAGGTAAATGGCTGTGCCCTGTAGCTCTTAGTAGATCCATTCACGCTTTGTGTCTCCTTCTTTGACAAAGGGGATCTGGACACTCCTTCTGCCCTGGGTACCCCTGGACCCAGCTATGAGCAACCCTCCCAATGTCTTGAACTGGCACATGGAGCAGTTGGCCCCAGAAATCCTCAGATACCGGTTTGGTGTGGTGGGGGGATACAGGGCAGGCCTTAGACGTCCTAGTAGGTCTGATCTGACCCAGACATCTAGGCCATCCAGAGGAAGCAGATGGGAACTTACAAAGGGGTAGTGAAGTGAAGGGGTCCCTTTAATGCTCAGGGCCCTCCCCAGATTCTGAGCCTCCCTTTGCTGTCTCTGAGGGAGGTAGAGGAGTGTCTATGTGGTAGTGTCTAGTGGCGGACTAGTTGGAAATTGTAAATAATGAGACACCATAGGCCATGCACTGATGGCTCACGCGTGTCATCCTGGCTACTCAGGAGGCTGAGATCCAGAGGGTCTTGTATCCCAGCACAGGGAGCAAAGACCAATGAGAATCTCATTTCCAATCTCCAACCGTAAGTGGTGCCATGTCTCAAGTGGAAGAGCACTGGCCTTGTGCAAAAATCATCATCAGTGACAGTATCCATGCCCTGAGTTCAAGCACCTCATCCAAAAAAACAAGAAAGAAAGATACCCCTTGCTTGCCAGAGATGGTGAAGGAGTGGGGTTGCTGTGGTTGGCACACCAGGTTTTGGCCTTAGTGTACAGCCATTTCTAAGAACTTCCCAAGTTTTCACGAATGTGCATTTACAGTATGGTGGGCATTGTCTTACCAAGAACTCCAGAGGTTTTGGCCTGTCTTAGGCAGGGAGTGGGCAAATGGGAGTAGGGTGGGAGGGTAGTGTCGATTATATTCTCTCCAACCAAGGAAGAATAGCTTTGGCTACTGGTGTCAAGTCTGAAAGTGAAGGGTTGCATGTGCTTTATGGCCTGACAAGTTGGGTTTCCCTGGTTGTAAGAAGGTGGCTGAAACCGGGCACTGCCAGTGTCTCAAAAAATGTCATCCTAGCTACTCAGGAGCATGAGATCTGAGGATCACGGTTCAAAGCCAGCTTGGGTAGGAAAGTCTGTGAGACTTTAACTCAAGTGAAGCACCAGAAAACTGCAAGTGGTGCTGTAGCTCCAGTGGTAGAGTGCACACCTTCAGCTGAAGAGCTGAGGAATGGCACACAGGCCAAAAGTTCAAACCCCATGACCGACAAACAAAATAATGTGGCTGTACAGTAGGAAATGCCATGCTGTTTTATGAGCCATTCCAGATGTGTGAAAGGCTCTGAGTTTTGTCAACATTTGGTCTGAGGATGGTAGTGTCATCTTCTCAGAGGTTGGGATGTTCAGTTGCTCAGGGACTACTGAGGCCTTGAGCTACTCATGTGTGTGTGTGTGTGTGTGTGTGTGTGTGTGTGTGTGTGTGTGTGTGTGTGTGTGTGTGTGTGTGTGTGTGTGTGGTTTGTGTATTTTTCCCTCATCTTTCTCTGCCCACTTCCTGGATGCTTGACTGCCTCTTCCTGACCTTGTATGGTGCCCTACCTGAATAGCAACCTTGTCTTTAGCCCCCTGTCATGGTCTACAATGAGTCCTAAATTGCCAGAGACCTGAATATTCCAGCTTTTTCTTGGGACCTAAGTCCGGCTGTCCATATCTTTGTCCTCATCCAGGGGATTCTGGGTCAGCAGTGCTGGCTGGCATACATTCCCTCCTGCCTCTGGGGCGGGGGCAGGGTCAGTCATGCTGTGTCCTGTCCTTTTCTCAGCTGGGCCCCTGGCTGCATGTCCCACTCCCAGCAGGCTGGCAGTGGAGTGTGGGAAGTGTTGTTGCCAGTGGCTCTGGGGACCTCGACCTTGATAGCTGACTGAAGGCTCCCCAAACAAAGATGATCTGTGGCTACATAAGAGGTGAGGCCAAGGTGGCTTGGATGTACTTTTCGATGTTTAGGAAATGTCAACATACCTTATCATAGGCAAATCTATCTCCTGGCTCCAGCTGGGCCTCTCAGGTCCTTCTAGACAATTCTGGATGCCCAGAATAGAGAGGCCTATACTGTAGATTCCAGGGCCAGAGAACTGGGGGATGAGACATTGGTATGGCCAGTACCTCAATCTTTTGGAGCATTAGTTTTGACCTGGATGAACTGAGCTAGAACTGGGGGCAGTCCCGAGTCATAGTCACAGTAAACTCTCAAGCCAGATCAAGTGGTTTCTCCATAAGACCTTCTTGGGCTGTGGGGTTTGGGCCATGGTAGTAAGTTCCATGGAACCTGTCCCTCGATGTCAACATTGGGCTACAGAATCAAGGAAAGGACACTAGGGATGCTCCTTTGTAGTCAGCCCATGATTGCATACCTTCATCTGCCCCCCCTTCCCCAAGCACTGGTGAGGAAAGCAGGGCTCTGAGCCCTCAGAATCCTGGGATCGTGACTGCTACAAACAGCAGCCAATTGGCTGTGGATTCCTGAGCCTACAAAACTTTCATGAGCCCAACTCAACACCGGCCCAAGATATGACTGACAAATTTGCGCTCTTGTGATACTCGTGTGAGTGGGTATGATCTGGTGGGACATCTTGCAGCTCCTGGCCTCCTGGCCCAGAACCATGGTCTGAGACAGTGATTTAGTACTCGGATACCACATTGCATCCATGACAGATGCCATTTTGATGATCTTCATGCCCCAAGGCTCGAAACTTCTTTGGTACTGTGGCCAGCTCTGTAGGCAATGGCCTCCAAACGGCTGCTATCAAGACTTGTAGGACACCTAGACATTAGAAGACCCTCAGGGGCCCACTGGAAAGTACTCTGCCTAGAGCCCCAGAGTAAGGTTCAAGCAGGCCAGGTGATGGTCATGTCGCTTGAACTCTGGGCCTGGGCGCTGTCCCCCAGCTCTTCACCTTACCACTTGAGCCACAGTGCAACTTCAGGTTTTCTGTAGGTACCTTGGAGATCAGAGTGTCCCAGACTTTCCTGCCTGGCCTGGTTTTGAAACGTGATCCTCACATCTCAGCCTCCTGAGGAGCTAGGAGGACAGGCATGAGCCACCTGTGCCTGGATGATTTGGCCTTACACCACAGTGGACTAGGAGCTTCTGAAATTTTTCTTTAATTTTCCTGTGCTAGTATTGGGCCTTGAACTCAGGGTCTGGGCTCTGGTTGCTAAACTTTTTCCTTCAAGGTTACCACTTTACCACTTGAAGCACACCTCAATTTCTGGATTTTGGTAGTTGATTGGCAAGAAGAGTCTCATTAACATTCCTCTCCTGAGCTGACTTGTCCCGCGATCTCTATCTCTGTCTCCTGAGTAGCTAGGATTTACTGGGGTTGAGCCACTGGTGGCATTGGACTAGAAACTTTTCTAAAGCAAGAGTTCTTCCCTGCGTTTGCCCTGACTCCTCCATGCAAAGGAAGCCTGAGTGTCAGGAGCTGTGAAAACAGGTTTCCATCCACAGGATATGGCTTTAGGTCCCTGGCGAAATGCCAATCTAATCTTCCCCCTGGCACCATTCTGGGACCTCACACTCTGCCCTGTCACTCAAGTCAATGTTGACCCAGCCTTGAATTTCCTGCCTGCCTTGTCTTTTTTTTTTTTTTTTGGTGTCAGTTGTGGGGCTTGAGCTCTGGGCCTGGGCGCTGTCCCTCAGCTCTTCAGCTCAAGGCGAGCGCTCTACCACTTGAGCTACAGCACCACTTCCGGTTTTCTGGTGGTTTATTGGAGATAGGAATCTCACGGTCTCTCCTGCCCGGGCTGGCTTTGAACCGCGATCCTCAGATCTCAGCCTCCTGAGTAGCTAGGATTACAGGTGTGAGCCACCAGCTCCCGGCCCTGCCTGCCTTTTCTGAAGCCACAGAACTTTCATACAACTCACACCACCTACTCTACAGCACACCTCAGGAACTTTGCCCATGCTATATCTTCTGCCTGAGGCTCTCTGTCTTGTACCCACATATTAGAACTACTGTGGAATTTTGGCACTGACTATATCACTTCCTGGAGCAAGTCTTTCCTTCCCTTCTCCATCTTTATTTTTTTTATATTGAGTTGCTAGAGTTGGAATTTGTGCAGGCTGACTGGCAAATTCTCTATATTGGTGTGTGTTTGTGTGTGTGTGTGTGTGTGTGTGTGTGTGTATGTGTGTGCAAATCCTGGGGTTTCAATTCAGGGCCTGGATGCTATCCTATCCCTGAGGATTTGTGCTCCTGAGGATTTGGGATCCTTAGATCTCTTCCTCCTGAGTAGCTTACAGGGGTGAGCCACCAGCACCTGACCTATAACCTACCTCTTACCTATAACCTCGGCCCTCCTCTGAGTCCCAGAAGAATATGTCTCACTAGGCTCAAGTTTTTTTTTTTTTTTTTTGCCAATGTTGGTGCTTGAACTCAAAGCTCATTCTTGGGACAGACTCTAAACATGTGAAGACTGTGACAAATATTTCCATTCAATTATGTACCATGTTTCAACACTTAATATAATGTTAATGAACAATGAGTCAATGTCCTAAATTATTGCGTATAATTTTATAATAGATGTGCAAAATATAATATTATGTGTATAATAATACTAAATACAATAATCAATAAATGAATCAAAGAAAAATCAAATACAAAATCAATTATGAAATTCTTAATATGAAATTAACATACATATATAAATATATATCATGTATTACATATGTATAGAAATATTTTTTCCATTGCAGGGGCTTCATTCAGGCCCTAGGAACTCTATCCTGAATTTCTTTTCCTCAAGGACAATGAGGTTCCCATTCACCGATGGTGCAAAAGAGTTACCTGGACGGTGAGCTCAAAAACTAGCAATGGCAGAAATATTGGGCCCAGTTCCAAGACAGTGACTTAATTTTTGTAATGGAAGCAGTTATGTATATTCAGTTCCATACTGAACATTAAAAAAGCAGTGTAGAATTTTGTACAGCTATTCAAACATCCTTCCCTTACCTCCAAAGTGCTTCTCTGAGAACTACATTGTTTCTCTTTTTTTGTATGTTTTTTATTGTAAAAATATTCTACAGAGGGGTTACAGTTCCAGGAAAAGGTAATGAGTACATTTCCTATTGAGCATTGTTTTACTCCTCCTGTGTTTTTCCCCTACCATCCCTTCCCTTCCATCTCCACAACTACCTCCCACTGCCGAGGTCAGTGACTTAGTTTTTCATTTTTGGTTGGCACGGTGTTTGAACTCAAGTAATGACATCTCTTCACTCACATTGCTACAGATTTACCAAGACCCTCAGTTCAAATCCAAGGGTAGAAAAGAAAAGTGGCAGAAATTCCAAACCAGGGAGCTTTATTTTTTATTTAGTTAAATAATTAATATATATATATATATATACATATATATATATATATATATTATTTTTTTGGCCAAGGATGGGGCTTGAACACAGGTCGTGGAAATTCTATTTCAGCCTGGATCTGTCTTGGCTTGGGTGCAGTCTCTGGACCCATAGCCGATCTTGGGATCCTGGGCCCAGAGGGCTTTCAGGAAGAAAAACAAGTTGGAATGCACAAAAAGTGGTGAACTGCAGAGAGCTGGGGTTTTACGAATTTTTTCTTTGGACAGTGACCATCCTGGGTCTGAAGGACAAAGCTGCAAAGTGGACCTGACCTGCCATTGTTGGTGGCTCGTGGGCTATCAGTGAAGACATAGACCAACCTGTCAACATAGGCCCTGGGTTCAAATCGCAGTCTTGACATCAATCGCAGGAGATCACAATAGACTCATTCCTATGCACAGGAATACTGGTTGAAAGAGTAGTTTATACATCGGTCTATGCTAAAATTGCATGCAATAATCCTAGAATGCTGATTGAGCTTAATTAATAGTTTATTAAGCATGAAAAGAATAATATTCCTTCAATGGCGGTTTAATAAATACCTAAGAGTTGTTAGGAACATAGTAGTTGTCATTCTATCATAGATAGACAGCTATGGAACTCTTTACCAATATATATATTTATTTGTATACCTCCCTCTGCCTATCCATGTATCGCTGTTTTGGCCAAACCTGGGGGTCGATCTCAGAGCCTGGAAACCACCTGACATCTTCATTGGCTAGAGGCTGCCATGCTCAAACTCACCCAATCATGAATTAGGCCTGCTAGGAGCTAAGTTCAGATCCTGGCACTCCCAGGCATGATGGAGAACACATCTAACATCTGGATGTTATGTGACAGGATGTAAACAATGTAATAAATGGTACAGGTGTCATCAGAGTCAATAAAATAAATTCTAAATAAATGAATGAAACAAGAAATAAAATAAATAACCGCACCAAACACAATATGGTCTGAACATCAGTACGGAAGTATAAATCCTATCATTAAAACATATATAAGGAGGGCTGAGAAGGTGGCTCAGTGGTAGAACACTTGCCTTGCATGCATGAGGCCCTTGGCTCGATTCCTAAGCACCACATAAGCAGAAAAACAAGCCGGAAGTAGCGCTGTATCTCAAGAGGTAGAGCGCTAGCCTTGAGGTGAAGAGCTGAGGGACAGCGCCTGGGCCCAGAGTTCAGGCCCACGAGCGGGCCAAAAAAAAAAAGTATATAAGGACTAACTTTTCCAGGCCTGAGGCTTGAATTCAGCCCCCCCAATGGGTAGGGAATGGCGGGAGATCATGAGATACTCGTTTCTGGACCTGGAAAGAGTCATGGAATGTGATCGATCTCATCCTTGAATGAGTAGTTCCTTCATGATGTAAGTAGGAAATGATGGGCAAGACTCAGGGGTATCGATTTTTTGTAAAGAAGTTGATGAAGCATGACAATAATCATCACAGTCATGAAATGGAGGCATCAGGAAAGATCCAAGTATCGGTAGTCACACAGATAGGAGGCCACCACAGCTTACCATCTCTCCTAATCTATACATATGTGTACTTATTTGCATACTACCTTCAGCTTATGAATGGATGACTGTTGTGCTCCCCACTCTCCTCTCTTTGGAGGGGGGGGGGTGAATCGCAGGTCCCAAAGGCTGTTGTGCTCATGTGGACCCATTCACCACTTGGTCCTGCTAGGCCCCGAGTTCAAATTCCCTTTGCCCTGCCAAAAGATTCATCTTGATGTCAGAAGTCAGTCATTGTACCTGTTTTCTTTCCTGTGCAAGTCCTGGATCTCAGCTAGGATGGAGAATGCTTGGGCCACCCTGTGGCCATGGGAATAAATTGTTATCCATGTCAGCCCAGATATACCTGTCATCATATACTCAAGAAAATACACAATACACCCATGAATACCATACAAAATAAAGAGAATAACTACACTCAATGCACGATGCAGTCCACACACGGATGTGAATATACATCCCGTATTTCAATGATCATTGAGGACTATTTTGGCCTCCTTGGAGCTTGATCTCAGTTCCTGGGAATGGCCCAGCTTCTTAGTGGCACACAGTCTGGTGTGATCATGTGGACCCATTGGTCAGTTGAGCCTCCTAGGCCCAAAGTTCAAATCCCAGCACTGCCAAAAATTCACCCTGATGTGAGAAGCCAGTCGTTGCACCTGTTTTCCTGTACTGTGCAAGTACTGAGTCTCGCAAAACAAAGAGAATGACTACACCAAATGCAAGATGCCTCCCACCCATGTACGGAAATATATATACACACTGTTTAATTGTGAATTTATGACTATATTGGCCCCCACCAGTGCTCCATCTCAGGTCCCAGGAAAGGCCTAGTTCCTTAGTGTCTCACAGCCTGGTGTGCTCACCATGACCCATTTACCAATTGGGCCTGTTAGGCTTTGAGTTCAAATTCCAGCACTACCAAAATATTCATTCTGATGTGAGAAGGCTATGGTGGCACATATTTTCCTGTCCTGTGAATGTCCTGGGTCTCATTGAGGATGGAGAATGCTATATGGGCATTGTCATCCATGTCATCATACCTCTGTCACCATACACAATAAAATACACAATACATCTATGAATAAGACACAAAATAGAAAGAATAACCACACTGAATGCAAGATGCATACCACACCTGTAGGTAAAGAGAAATCCTATGTTTAAAAAAAAGGTGGGCGTGTTATTTTGTCCTGTGCTGGGACTTCAAATCAGGCCCTGCACAGGCCTGACATTCTAGTCTTCAAAGAGGGTGAGCTTCCCCTTTCGCACATTGTAACAGAGTTACCCAGACCTGAGCTCAAATCCCAGCACTGACAAAAGATTCATCCTGATGTCAGAAGCCAGTTGTTGTGCCTTGTATCCTCTCCTGTGAATGTCCTGGGTCTCAAATACGATGGAGAGTGCATAGACAACCCTGTAACCATGGGAACAGGTTGTCATCCATGTCAGCACAGTTATATCTGTCACCATACTTATTAAAATACACAATACCTCCATGAATTAGAGAAAAATAAGGAGAATAATTGCACTGAACACAAGATGCTGTCCACACATGTATGTCATATAAGTCCTATGTTTAAATTATGAATTTATGACTATAGTGGACCACCCTGGGAATCAATTTCAGATTCTGGGAATGGCCACACTCCTTATTTGCTCACAGGTTCATATGATCACCTTGACTGATTGGCCAATTGGTTTTGCTCTGCCCTGAGTTCAGATCCCAGCACAACCAACAAGTTGATCGTGGAGTAAGAAGGAGAGTATGAAACTTTTTTTTCCTTTTCTCTGAGAATCCTGGGGGTCAGGCATGATGGAGAACATTTCTAAAAATCTAGATGTTCCGTGATAGGTTGTCATCAATGTAATAAACAGTATGGGTATCATCATAGTAAAATCAATGGTAAATAAATGAATAAACAAAAGATACAAGGAAAACCCACACCAAACATGTATGGACTGAACATCTATAGGTAAGTATAAATCCTATCTTTAAAATATATATGAATATTATATTTTCCAGGGCTGGGTCTTGAATTCAGGACTAGTGAACAGGCCAGATTTTTTATCTTCATGTAAGGTGATCTTCCCCTTATCCACATTGCTGCAGATTTACCCAGACCCTGAGTTCAAATTCAAAGCCTGTAAGAATAAACTGTGTGAATTGCAAGCTAGGAGCTAATTTTATTCTCAGCATGGGGCTTGAACTCAGATCGTGGCAACTCTTCCTCAGCAACGATCACCCTAAAATGGGGTGCAGCCACTGGACACACAGGTGCTTCTGAGATCCTAGACCCCGAGGTTTTGCAGGGAAAACAATGCACAGAAAAAATGTGGCCTTTTATGTTTTCTTCCTTTGCACAGTGACCCTTCTGGGTCTGAATGACACTGTGGCAAAGGGTACTTCACCTTGCATTGCTTAAGGCTGGAAGACTATCAGGGAAGCCATAGGCCCACATGACAACATAGGCCCTCATTTCGAATCCATGTCCTGACACCAACCAAGGGCAGGAGGTACTAAGAAACTGGTTCTCATCCATAGGAATAACACTGGAATTTGATCAATGTCACAGTTGAATGAGTTGATCATGAATGATGATCCTATAAAACTAAACAGCATCATTTCAGAAGGCTGGTTGATTTTATTTAATATTTATGAAGCATTAAAAGAATATTATTACTTACAGGATCACAGTTATTTCAGGACACTGAGTGATTTCATTAATATTTTAAGGATGAAACAATAACTTTAATTACATGGACGATTAAGAAATACCCAGGAATTGGTAGGAATACACTCTATATAACTGAATAATATATAGACATCTCTGGCACTCTATAAAGATATATATTTATTAGCATACTGCCATCTGCATGTCAATCTGTTCTTATTTGATTAACCCCTGGGGCTTGTTCTCAGGTCTTGGGAACAACCTGTCAGCTCAATTTGCCCCAGGATGGCATGGTTACACTCACCCATTCATGAATTTGGCCTTGTAGGCCATTAGTTTAGATGCCAGCACTCCCAAACAATGAATCGTGGAGTAAGAAGCTGATGGTGACATGTTTTCCTTTAATGTGAAACTTGTGGGTGTCAGGTATGAAGTGGAATACATATGTAGACCTATATTCTATGTAGTCAATGTTCTATGTGCTATAATAGTCAATAAAATAAATTGTCATTACATGAATTACATTTCTGAATAGAGACCCGGAAACACAACAAATCAAAGAAAGGTTGGACAAATGGATTTTCATGAAGTTGCAGAGCTTCTGCATGGCATAGGACATAGCTAGCAAGATCAATAGAAAGCCCACGGATTGGGAGAAGATCTTCACTAGCCATACAACGGACAAGGGTCTCATATCTAAAATATACTTGGAACTCAAAAAATTAAATCCCCCAACAACAAATCCTCAAAGAATCAACTGCCCAATAAATAAGTGGGCTAAACACTTAAAGAGAAATTTCTCTGAAGAAGAAAGAAGGATGGCCAATAGACACATGAAGAAATTCTCAACATCCCTAGCTATAAAAAGAATGCAAATCAAAACAACATTGAGATACCACTTCACTCCTGTTAGAATGGCAAAAATCAAAAACTCTAATAACAACAGATGCTGGAGGGTATGTGGACAGAAGGGAACCTTACTTCATTTTTGGTGGGAATGTAAAGTGGTTCAACCACTTTGGAAAGCCGTATGGAGGTTCCTCAAAAGACTTCACATAGAGCTCCCCGATGACCCAGCAATCCCACTTTTGGGCATTTACCCAAATTTTTACAAACAAGACCACACTAAAGCTACCAGCACAACTATGTTTATTGCAGCATTATTTACCATAGCTAAGATATGGAAACAGCCCTGATGCCCCTCACTAGGTGAATGGAATAAGAAAATGTGGTATATATACACAATGGAATTCTATGCCTCCATCAGAAAGAATGACATTGCCCCATTTGTTAGGAAATGGAAAGGCTTGGAAAAAATTATATTAAGTGAAGTAAGCCAGGCCCAAAGAAACATAGGTCCCATGGTTTCCCTTATTTGCAATATCTAGTATATGTATGAGTCAAGCGGAAAAGGTTAGATAATGTGATGTTAGGAAAATGAACCCTTAGATATGTATTTTAATGTTTTTTTTCCTTTCATGCATTTGTTTCTAACGCATTTATAATATTATTTCTTTGTAGCTTTGTATGTCCCTCCCCCACAGTATAACCCCTGCTTTCACTATATTTGATGTCAGTATAACTTGTAGAAGAGATGGGGAAAAACAAGTCGTTTAACGATACAGGTGGACCTGTTGCAACAATGAGAAGTACAAGTTGTCATGTCGAAAACGAGCTTTACAATGTTGGTGCGGGCGTGGGGGGAAGGCGGGGGAGATTGGGTGGGGGGGTGGGAGGAGGGTAGGAAGGGATATGAAGGGTAAACTAAAGAGGAGGCTGCAATGCATGATAAGAAATGTATGCATTAACCTGCCCATGTAATTGTAACCCCTCTGTACAGTGTGTTCACAAATAAAATAAAATAAAAAAAAGAATCTAGGGAATCTTTCTGCCTGGGTGGGCTTTCAACTGTAATCTTCTGATCTTAGCATCCAGAATTCATATGATAGTTAAAAAAGTATAAATATAAATAATATTTGCAAGTGTTCTGATCTCAAGAATACCAGTGTGGGGGGGAAATGATGCAACCCAGTATATTGTGCTGTTCTTTCCAGAACATATATTGCATCACATTAGCAGAGTTGTATTTTTTCACAATAGAGATAAGCTATTCATGATGTGAATTAAGGGAAGTTTGAGGTACACCGTAAAAGTTGGCAACTGTTGGGCAAGGATGACTGTATATCATATATATTGGTATTGATGGTCATCAAAATAATAGCTTATTGTTATAAACAAGAGCTTACTCTTGAACAATTAATTATTACCAATGCTACCTAGTTTTATCCTCTACCAGAATGTGGTTATTTTTCTTTTGACTCTCAATCAGTAACACCCCATTGGAAAATGCATCTATTGCAGAATTACATAACATGAAAGCCTGTACTGTTTTGAATCTCTCATGTATGGAATCTTCCGAAGTTGAAAATGAGTAGTTACTAGTCATTGGAATGTTGAAAAACACATATATTCTGTCTTCTTAACAACGTATATAATTTTAAAAGTTATAAGTTTCCATGGAATTAAACTGTTTTCGCTTTTAGCATGAGAAAGTAATATATTTATTCTTTTTTCAAAATATTGGAAAGTATATTGTGAATATATTGTCTATTTGGATAGCATTCAAGTTGATGGTCTTCTGATTAAAAAAGGGGTAATCAATTCAAATTAGACTCCAAACAGTATTGCTTTTTAAAAAGTTTCTACATAAAGAATATTTACTATACCAATACAGTGAAATTTTTATTTCATGCAGCTTATTTTTTAAATTTAATTTTATTGTCAAAGTGATGTACAGTGGGGTTACAGTAATTTTAAAGTAGTGAATGCATAACTTTTCAAACTTGTTACCCCTCCTTCATTTTCTTCACAGTTTTTCTTCAACCCAATACCCCTCACAAGTTGTAATGTACATTTCCAACATATTGTCTTGTGAGTATTGCTATTGCATTGGTTTGCCTTTGTCCTTTGTCTCACCATTTTGTTGTTCCTCTTCCCATCCCTAATTAAGGCAAATATATACACAATACACAGGCTACCAAAATCAATTACAGCAGGGAATGAAGCTTAGGGGAAAAAACCCCAAAGAAAATAAAAATCACATAGTACATTAAAAACAACAACCGCAAATAATAGTTTTGTTTCGTGGACACTATATCATGAAAACAATATGTTAACTGTTTTTGATGGTAAAGGTGGAGTTAGGATTGGTGAATTCGCGGTTCTAATAAAGGAATTTCAAAAGAGTTTTAAAATAATGACAGGTAAATTTTAAATTGTTCAAACTTTTTAACAACTTAGCCTATTATGAAAATTTAAAATTGCTTGGGAAAATAGGTTTTTATGCAAAGTAATCCATGGAGACTTAACTGAGAGTGAGCAATGTGAGTGAAGACGGCTCATTTTCACACTAAACAAACAAACCTCAGAAACCTTGCTATAAATCCTGTAGGTTCCCTTGAGAATTGTCCCTACCGAGGAAATCTACTCTTACTGTGTGAAACAAGGTTGTAGTCGAATTTAAATTCAAAGTTCTTAATAAAAGACATCAATTTTTTTGAATTGACTTTAATTACCAAACAGTAATTCTTTGCAAAAGATAATTTGGGTCCAAATATTTAGGGAGAAAGTGCCCTCAACAATGTAAGAAGGTATTGGGTTTAGACTTTTCTGTTTGTAATACTTTCTACAATGTCTTTGCACGTGAAAGCACTGTACCACAGAAGAAAATCTGACCAGATACTTTAAACCAATGATTTCACATTTCTTAGTTGCTCACAAAATATAATATCCTTATTAACATGAGATAGTGAAGACTTCTCTTATTAAATAAGCCAAAAAGTTTTGGGATCAGAAAAGAATTGAGCAAATGAAAAAGGCAAGAAAAGGCTTTCTTAGAAACCCTAGCTAAGCATATTGGCTTCAGCAGTGGAGGGAGGCCAAAATTTTGATATACATTGTCATAATATTTTTGCTACCTAAGGTGATTTTACAGAGCCTATTTAGTTCACTTCAATTTAGAACGGATTGAATGAAGACATGAAAATAAATTCCACATCCAAGTAAAAGAGTTATAAAAGAGAAACCATGAAGAGCTTGCATTGGGGAAGTCCTTATAGTCCTTCACCTTCACTAGACTTGAAGCCATGAATCTGTGATTAGTTGGAAATCAGACAAGAGCTAAGAGAAGGACAGAGAAATAGGACATGGGAACATTGTCCTTTTGTAACAGACACTGTCATCCAAGGTATGAATTATTTAACTCTGTTCTTTTCCATACATTCTGCTGATCAAATGCAAGACCAATAGAAAGATAATCTATTGAAATTATTTTGGAAAGAATAACTTCACTGATCCTGATATGGTATTTAAGGAGAGCCTGAAGAGAGATGATAAAAGGTGGAGAATTCTTCGATTTCCTCTAAGCACCTTGTTAGCAAAGTATATCTTTGAGGTTAGAAGTGATTGAACCAAAAAGAGGTGGAGTACTTATTTTTGAGGGCACTTTAGACACAAGAAAACTTTCAAGTTAAACGAAAAAAGAAAAAATATAGCTAAATATTTGTGATCACAGCTTCTTGGACTGGTATTTTGGAGACAACGTTTTACATTAGAGATTGTCCTCATTAACATTGATGCTGGGTTTCCGTGGCAACCAAATGAAAGGGGGAAGTTTAATGGACTCACTTGGACAAGTAAACATCATGATAGAAAAAAATGGCAAATAATATTTAGTAAATTACTTTGAACAATTTCTTTGCCAGAACAAAGAGGGAAAATATAATTCAAATCACTTGACTTAAAATTAAGAATAAAAGTAGTCAAGAGAACTGAGAGAAAACATAGAGGACTGTTTTCTCTCCAGTGGAGTAATGGGTTCTTGATCTTTTTTCTTCCATCTTCTATCTTCACAAGCTATCAAGTGTGGCTCAGGACTGGAGTGTCCAGATCAGACCAAGAGAATTCCCAGAAGAAAATATTTGCAGCAGATGTAGGTGATTTATAACCTTAGACAATTTATTTAAATCTGTTAAAAATTCTCCTCTATCCCAAACTGCCCACTTTAAACAGTTTTGTATGCTTTCCCCAAGATTGTCCTTCATTAACTAATTAAAATTTTGAGAGGTCATAATCATACTCTATAGAGATTGCTGTTTGGTTGTGGTTTTTGTGTGTGTTTGTTTTTTTGTTGTGTTTTTTCACTGAATTTAAAAAGGTTGTGCAAGTTTGTTACAATTAAATATGTCCATCTAATTTTCCAATGTTCCAGGATCAGGGTCACTCCATCTATCATTCTAAACCAACCCCTTCTACAAGATTTATTTCCAATTTACCACGTCCTTTCTCACATGTGTTCATTGAGTAGTCTAGCTGTACTCGTTCCTCATTCCATTTTCATTCATTCTATGTCTTTACTATTATTCTTCTCTGGTTTCATCATTCTGATAGTCATTCTGTTAAACTGTCTGCTAGTACTTTGAAAGGTTTATATACATTCCATGGAGTTTAGATCCTACATATACTTGAACTGATGTCAGCTTATATTTCCATAATTCATTCATCTGAAGTAACAATTTGCAAGACTGGAGACATGAAGCACCTAGACATGATTTTATTCCCCTCCATTTGAAAGATTAATCTGTAGTCAACAAGAAAGTTTAAAAAGGGCTTAGAATGTATTCCTAACTACCAGTTTTGTAAATGGCTTTGTACAATGGTGTGTGATTATTTTATTTTACATGGGATAATATTTTCTACTACCTATAAGTTTTGGAAAAAGAAGAAAACTAAAATTGACTACTGTAGAAGAATATGATAGAAATAAAAGACAAATTTTATGTTTGTCAAATCTCTGATGAGTACCCATATTTAAGACTTAAAGTCACTAGGAAGGGATGTGAAGGGTAAACAAAGGAGGAGGCTGCAATGCTTAATAAGAAATGTACTCATTATCTTGCCCATGTAATTGTAAACCCTCTGTACAGTATGTTCACAAAAAATTAAAATTAAAATTAAAAAAAGACATAAAGTCATATTTCTTACTATGTTAGACAGATAGGGAAAACATAAAACACCATATGATAAGGCAACTATTAATGAGTTTTCAAAATCTATTTATTATGTGATGAAATTTACTTTATTAGCTAATGTTTTGGTTTGAAATATGGGAGGCTGATCTATTTAACAAATTTTTGAATGCACCTACTGAAAAACACAGATGGTGGGGGGTACTATTTCTACATTTTAATGAATGGTTGAACCTGTTTGGCATTAGTGCTGGGTAAATAAATCAACTCTATTGTAACTTGCTCCCTACACTTGAAAAACACGTAACGTCACTAAATATTATCTACTTGTAAAGTGTTACTTTGGCAAGTGTGAGTTTAAAAAGTTTATTTGAAAAGGAATATACTTTCAGAAAATTAAATGTAGGTTATCATTTGTTTGAGAATGACAACATTTTTATACTATAGAACCAAGTTTTACTGAAATACCAGTGTTTTGAAGCACTAAGGATCTTCTCAATGTTTTTCTGAATTATATTTGACCTCTATGTCAAGTATTCCTAGCATTTGTAGACCAATTATGGATCTATCGTTCCAGGAACTATTTTTTGGCCTTCTGATGCTGGACTGAAATCATTCATTAATCATTACGAGAGGGGTATTACAAATAATCTTGTGACATTTGTGGTCTTGTCCACTCATATGGGATAGTCATCAGAAAATTGAAAGTTTCAATTACTGCACTTTAACATTTTGTGATTTCATCCTGCATTTTAAGTTGCCTGGCATTTGACAATTGCTTACTGGTAATTCCTGCATTTCAAGGAATTGGGGCCCTGAAATATAGGAAAGGAGAAATTGAGATGGTTCTTCAGTTACTTTCTGTTGGCATGTTGCATGGGCCTAGATGAGAACTCTTGCCCTAGTTATCTGATGATGAAGATAAATGGGACCTGGGATCCTAGGACCCGTGGATCCTGTAGAAGAATAATACCTTTTAGACATCATATCAGCAAAATTTGAGTATAATCAGTAGAAATGCTTCAGAAATATGCAGAAAAACAGTTTGGGACCAGCGAGTTAAAGCAATAAACAGAGCAGCAGAGTAAAATCCCTTATAGATTAGCGTAAAACAAAATTGGTTTTTTACCATGTGAATTCAGAAACCAAGAACACTTAGAAGGTATCACAAGTTTATAACGAAAACATTGCATTGAATTTTTTATATTCCAATATATATTCTAATCCTGATTATTTATATTCCAATCTATTTATTGGAGTAAATAACAACTAATTTGTCAAATTATCAATTAATTTTAGTAAGATTCACTGTGTGAAATATAAAAGCAGCACATATAATTATAAATTATATAAGTATATGTAATATAAGAAAATGTTTTGCATTGTTCTTTTGTGGTTAGGGTAACAAAGTCAACTGTTTTAAAATATTATTCCATTACCTCTACCTCAGTGTTTGGTAGAATTAGAGCTAAAGCTTTACCATCCAGAGCTGTACAGCTTAGAGACAAGAGGAAACACTGTGATTAAAACATTACCAATTTAAGGCCTAATAATGAGGAGAAACATATGGACTTCTCCTGGAGATATGGAATATATTTGGTGATAGAAAATCGGTGGTGTAAGTTCCTCCCTGTTTGGATGGTGGACAGGCCAGGACATTAGGTAATCATGCATATGAACAATTTTTTTCACCTTCTTGGCGTTAGCTACTTTTGAAATGGTAGGGATAAGAAATAATTATATTTTGAAAAAATACCTTCTGTCTGAACAGTTCTGTCTGAACTGTTAATCTCTCTATGATCACTTGTAACTAAGATTAGTTTTGCTCCAGTAAGACAAGCTATACTGTCAGGGTAAGATATTCTGGTTGGTCTGTTCCTAAATGGAGCAAGGGTAAAGGGTCAGGCAGACATTTGTGCCAGTAAGACCTCAATTTGGAAATTTTAAGCTGGAGAAGTTTAGAGTAGCTCTTAAGCAAGGCTTAGTTTGAATCCATTAGCTCCACAAAGCTAACTCAGTTGATAAATTTAAGTACTTGAAAAGCCATCACCTTTGGACCTACCTATAAAGGCTTCAAAGTATGATCAAATTTCAAATAAAAAAGACTTTAAAAAGTAATTGACAAAAATTGCAAATGTGAGCAATTGAAGAATCAATATAAGTTTTTTCCACCATAAACAGAATTTTACAGAAATAAGATGAATAGAAATTTAGGAAACAATAGGGTTTCCCTGTTACAAATAGGCAACCAAGGATATATGCCTGTCTTAAGATTGCATCATTAATTACTTAAATTTACAGGATACTACATGCTTCCGCAGCACATCTATCCAAATTACAATACAGAGATTAACATGGCTCTTGCACAAGGATGATATGAAAATTTGTGAAGAAATGAAAAACAGTTATTAAACAGTTGATTACAAATATACAAGTGTAATTATACATGTAATTCATAGGAATAAAAGTTTGTTTTACACCATTTAATCTTCACCTTTTTATGAAGGCCTTTACATTGCATAACCTTTATAAAAGTTTTGAAATTAGATAACATTTTCATTTTATCCCAAAGAAATAAAATTATATAAGGACCTAGGAATTAAAGGAATCTTAAACCTTTTCTATATGGAATGCAATCTGAAAGGACACATTAATGAACCTATATATTATAAAACAATGTTGGATTCAAAGTATTATATCTAGGAGAGAATGAACTAGATTATGGATACTATACACACAGAATACTAAATATTTTAAAATATACTTTTTTCAGACAAGCACCAGAAATATCTTTAGTTTCTGTACTACTCATTTCAACAGATAAGTTAAAATTATTTCTTATTAAAAAATCACAAACGCTACAGAAAACATTATAGATGTATACAAACAACTCGAATGTATATTGACATCAAAATCAGGCAATTCACTTGGAAGAATACCATGGAATTCATAAATTTTTAAAGTAAGATATTGCTGTTGCTTTGTATTGTGAAAATATTTTGTATGGACACAGGATGGACTAGAAATTTTGAAATTTAAGAAATTTACCCAAACCATTAGGACTTAGGAGAACAATTTGTACAGCTTTCTACAACTTCAAAGAGGTAGTGATACATACTTATTCTTTTGGCAATATCAAATGCAGTTTCTTCCAAGTTGTGTTTCAGACCTGGTTTGATATAATGGTTCAACAGAAGGAGATCTAGCATAACTTTGCTATTTCTATTCCCAGCAGCAAGATGCAAGGGGATCAAGAGGCCTTTAGTTTGGCCATTGGTATCTGCATCATGATGAAATAAAGAAGCCACTCTGTTATTATTCCATGTATAAGTACTGTGCAGGAGTGTCCAGCCATTCACAATTAATACATGAATATCTACCTTGAGCTACCAACTCATGGACAATGACTAAGTGTCCACTGAAAGCTTCTCGATGAAGAGGGGTGTACTCATCAGCATCACTAGTATTCACATGAGTGGCCTTTTTGGAAAGTAGTCTCTGCACTGTACTAAGGAGATTATTATCGGCAGACCAAAGAAGAAATTTGCTTGGATCCTATTCCATTTTTCTCTTGCAATTGATACCATTTCTCACTTTTTCATCTTGTTCCTCATCTTCTTCAGAACTGCCTAGCCAGAGACTTTGAGTGCCAGTGAATATGAGGTGTCCATGTATTTCCCCAATAGTTCACATTGGATGAACTGGTCAGAAATATCCGGTGAATTTTCTTCATCTGTTTTTTCACTATTATTTATTTTCTCTTTTTTCATTTTTACTATTCTAAATTATTCTAACTGGAGAGTAGGGAATTGGTAGAGAGCAGAGGAAGATTTTCCTCCGTATTCAAGGTACAGACTGAAAATGAAGACCAGTGGTGTATTCATGTGCTGCTTATTTTAGGAATGAGAAAATAGGAAATAATGCCTTCCATGTAAATTATTTGGGAAATGGCAGAGCAGAAAGTGAAATGATGCAACCAAAAATATAAAAGCAAAATAAATTAGGATAATTATGGAGCAATCATATTACCTATGAGAACCATGAAAGGGGAGAGAGGAAGAGAGAGACAGATGTTCAATGATCTAGCTAGCCAAGAAATTCATCCCTCTGATCAATTTATAGAGCAAACAATTTCATTTTTTAGAAGAGATGGAAATAGAATTTAAGATCAGATGTCTCCATTGTTTTTAATTATATTCTTATTATCTTAAATACTTGGAAAATGGAATTTCTATTCAACAAATCAGTTTTTTAAGTATAATTTATCTTTATATAACTTTTCCACACCCTTTCAAACCTCACCCCACTTTAATTTTTTCTAGTTTCATACTATCTGCAATGAATAATATACTTTCACTCTCTTCATCCATAACTCTCTTTATTCCTTCCTTTTGACTTCCCCTCACACCTTCCAAGTGACAGTTTCCTGATATATATTTTGTTGGATTAAAAGTTCAATTTTATAAGAAAATACACTTTTGAAATACTCCTCTGCAAATAGCATGCTTTGGTTAATATTTTTTGTAAACCTGTATAAAGTTCTAGCTTCCAAATATGAGACATAACATGGGTTCTTTGTTTGTCTGGCTCTGACTTAGCTCATTAATATATTTTTAGATCTATCCATTTCATTTCAAATAATGTAACAGTCTTCAAAATGGATAGGTGCAATCCAATTGTGTATATGTGCCACACTTTTTCCAACCATCACTCCACCAAAGGGCATCTGGGCTGTTTCTGTACCTTTGCTACGATGAATAGTGGAGCAGTGAACATGGTTGTGAAAGTGATTTTACTGTAACCTTTGGAAGAATTCATCACTATCATTATGGGAACAATCCTCTGGCCAGTTTTCCAGAATAAGCACATCCCTACCTTCATCTTCATCCCAATGTATTGCAAGTCTTCAAAAACACACTTCCCCCTACAGGTCTCAATAACCTAAAACCACACTGTGCCCATATTCTTTCAATACATTATATCATAAATGTACATATAATTTAGTGAGAACCTTCTATGTATTTTCCTAATGTGAGAATGAGGGACATGACAGAGTAAAAGTAAGAAGTATGCAATTTAATTAGCTATTATCACATTTAAAATCATTTTCAGCCCTAATTCATAGCCTCACATAATATTATTATAATCTTTATTTGATTACTTCATCTAACCCATAATTTGTAACAGGTGAATTAAAAACAAAGGTTAAAAATGTGGCTTGATTTTGACACTCATATGTGAGGTTGCACAATATGGGCAAATATGCTCATTTGCAAGGTTACTCTATTTTGTCTGAAGTACCACAAAACATTTTCACTTAAGTTGAAAACATTGTACCATGGATATATTCTCTCTCATGCAGTTTTCCAGTCAAATACTCAAATCTTGCAATTATTCCACTTATTTAAAATCATAGCTTTTTACATTAATACCCATAATATTAGAGTTGAATTGAGTGTCTAGTGCCCCCTAAATGGGTGTTCTTACCATTTTGTCATGTCTCCAGCCCTAAATTATCTTGATTATTTTTCAGATACTGGTTTATGATATTGGGCTCAGTCCACGTTATGTTATTCTTCCTGGAATTTATAATAACAGGTACATGTCATTGTGTAAAGATCTTTCTGTCCAGTCTGGGCTTTAACCTCTATCCTCACGAGAGTAGACTCAAATGTAGTGAGGATTTTCATAAATTTGTCATAGCTGATGTTTTTATAAGTCATGTCATTTTCTGCAGGTTTTTGAGTACTGAATTAATTTGTTTTCTTGGGTTGTTTTGTTTCATTTGAATGTATGTGTTGAGTTGTTCCTCACTTTTCTGGTTTCTTTCAATCAAGTTATTACCTATTGTGCTGAGAATCCAATCCTTATTTTTCACGATAGTCAATGTGAACATGATTTATTCCAAAGCAATTTGAGTAATATTTAAACACCTTCATATCTATGAATCGTATATAAATGATAAGTGCTGCGAAGGGTCTTTTCATTTTCACAGCAGTCTTTGTCATACACAGACAGATCATGAAATATATGAAGATAATAAAACTACAGATGCTAGCAAGAAGAAGGAAAACCTATTATTAATAGTGTGACAGAGGCTTCCCTTCTAATGAAAGAAATACGTTGCTTCATGAAGGATTTCACAAAATTATATTGCTTGGAGGAATCGAACCCAGGGCCTCAAGCATGCAAGGCAAGTGCTCCACCACTGAGCCACCTTCCATGCTCTCTACGAATTCTTAATTGGAAGGTTATTTAGTTTATTTTTATTTCAATTTAATTTTATTGTAAAGGTAATATACAGAAGGGATACAGTTACATAAGTAAGGTAATGAGTACATTTATTATGGAAGAAACAATGTTATCTCTTCCACTGATTTTTTTGCACACTCAAAAAAAAACTAGTTTTTCCTGTCGCTATTGACCAATGGTACTGTTCTTTCTTTGTTCATGCATTTTTTATTATAAAATTGATATACAGAGGGTTTACAGTTACTTAAGTCAACTAAAGGGTACACTTCATTTTATTTTCTAAATTTCAAATTTTGAACTTAATTATTTTTTATTGTTTCTTTAGGGTAATTCTTGTTTCAGAGTTGTAGGATTAGTTAATTTAGTTTTGCATAATTTTAACACAAGTAAATTATTCAGACATATAGTTTCCTTTCAAAATAATTAACATGTGAATATTTAAAATTATTTTCTTAAATTTTATATGGTTAGTGAATTTACATAAATTTATTTTCTTTAGTTCTAAACATATTTGCCCATTTAACAAATAGTGTATTTTCAAGAAGCACATACTTTATTTTAAAAGGCTTTATTACCTGGTCATTATTTGGAAATATTTGTACTTGAATTAAAAAAAAATGTTTGAGGTGGGCATAGCGATTTGTTCTTTCCATTTTTCTAACTATGATGGTAAGGATAAATAGTGTTCATAATTCAGGAGAGACTGAGAAACTATGAGACCTTATCATAAAATTTCCAGAGTGAAATGATTAGAGATATAGTCATCCCTAGCAAGATATAGAGCACCTGGTTATCATATTCTAAATCTTGAGTTAAAACACCAGTAACATCAATCTTTTGTCAAAATAAAAGGACACATATTTCAAAATGTTTATTATTTAAAACTTGTTTGCAAATTTCTCATGTCTTTTATTTCTGAATTTTCAATTTACTTGATCTATAAGAATCCAAGTATCTTGTGACTATTTTATTTCTACTAAACTTTTAAATAGTATGAGCAATATTGTGATTTCATATATTAAAATACTTTTACTATTTGTGATAATTTCTTCTGTTTAATATGATAATAACAAATGTGTGTATGTGGTGTGTGTGTGTGTTTATTTGGGTTTTCTGTGTGTGTGCTTTTTGTGTACTTTCTAATGCTTGGGAGATCACACAATTGCTTCACATATGTTAGGCCAATGTTTTACCACTGAGCTATACTATCTAGTTATAACACAAATTGTCTTTTAAATTATGACTTTTAAATTTTCATTCCTAGTATGTTTTTTCTAAATTACATATGATAAAATGTGATCCATCCTCTATCCACGTTAGCAATTGTTATTGTTATTCTTTCTCTTATTTTTTTAGAAATTAATTATATACCTATTACAACTTCTTTACATTGTAACAGATCTATACAATTCTTTATTTTCTATTTTTTTCCCATGTTATCTGACTTTCAGTCCAAACTATCAGGTGGATTAAAAAGAAACTAGATTCAGGACACTTTATTTTTCTCCTTCTCTTTTCTGAAGTCTTTCTGTTTTTTGAAACAATACCAATGACATACAACTCCTATGTGGTCCACCATTCTTCCCCCTCTCACTCTCTTCTGCAGTACATCTCAAGTCGTTATCATTCAGCTTTATTATGCTGTACTGTTATCTAAATCTTAACTCATTCCTAAACTAATTATAGTTGCATTGAGCAGTCTCTAAAGACATTTTCTATATATAATATCATGCGTTTGTATTTTCACAAGTGGTAAAATATGAGTGACTATCATATATTTAGATAGCTCTGTAGAATATTGGTCCACCTGCTCAATAATCTCGTATGTAAATTCAAGGAATACAGGTCTGTCAGAGCAATCTTGTAAAATGGTGTAGCTTGAGCCTTCATACTAGCTTTGAATAGTATTACCATGTTTAGTAGTGAAGACAACATAGTTCTACTTTAAGAACAGACACATAGAAGAAGGTAACAGATTCGTCAAAAATAATTTCTTAGTTTTATGGTCCACAGATTTTGAAAAGGATGCTATGACTTTATGAAATAAAAACAGAATCTTAAATGCTTTTATTGGCACTATTGCCTCTCTAGATTTCAAGAATGATCTTAGACTACTACCTCAATACTTTGTTTGTTTGTATGCCGGGCATGGGTTTTGAACTCTGGGCTTGGGCACTGTCTATGTGCTCTTCAGCTCAAGGTGAGCACTCTGCCGCTTGAGCAACAATGAAACTTCCTGGTTTATTGGAGATAAGAGTCTCATGGACTTTCGTGCCCGGGCCGGCTTTAATCCACGATCCTCAGATCTCAGCCTCCTAAGTAGCTAGTATTACAGGCATGAGCCACCGGCACCTGGCCTACCTCAAATCTTATATGGAATGATTATCAAACTAAATGTGAGATTTAAAAACCAATAAAACATAAATGTAAAATTTCATGATATTGATCAGTAAAGGTTTCTAAACATTTGATATGGAAAAAATTAATGGCTAAAGAAAAGCAAGAACTGGATTATATCAAGTGATAACCTTTCATAATTCAAGGGACACTATAACAGAAATGAAAGCATATCCAACAGATAGAGTGCACATATTTGTTAATGCTACAATGTTAATGCTACAATGATTCTTAAACTTAAGTATTTTTATGTCTTCTAATTGTATATAAATTTTTTTCCTGAATAGAATATTTCTTTAAATAACATATGTAAATTAAGTCAATAGGAGGAGCATATGAAATAAGATTCTCTTTAGTGTCTAAGAAATAATAAAAAAAAAACTCACTAGTATGACCATAATATAAAAAAGGACGTAAAATATAGTAATGTATTTGTGGATAATTGATATACTTCTCATAGTGATCGACTTGTATAATACTGCAATCATTTTAGCAAACAACTTTTCAAGTCTTCAAAAGATGAAAGAGAATTGTATAGGATCCAGGCATTACACTTCTATGAATGTATTAAACAGAAGTAAAAAACTTTTTTGGACAGAGAATGTAGTTAATAGACAGTGAACTTGAATAGTATGTGTGAGACTGTGGAAATGATCCCCCAAAACAAATTTTGAAAAGACACACTATAGAGGATGTATGCTGGGCAAATTCCTGTAACTGAATTTTATATCTATTTTAATGTCTGTTCTAAAATTTACAGCATTTCTATTTAAAGAAATGCAAGTTTGTGAAAATTAGGCTTTGGAAACCTATGAACGTACAATTCACTTCCAAAGGACTAATATGTATACAATAAAAGGAAATAATATATTGTAAGTGAATTGCATATCAGGAAAAAAAACTATTGTTAAAACTTCTTCACACAAAATGCAGAATAGCTAAAAAGATTTTGGTGTTGGCTAAAAACTCTTTGTAAACTACTGCATTTAAAACAAAGATGTGATTTCTGTTTATTTTGAGGGTATATTTTCCGTTTGAGTTTATACAGAGATAACTCAACCCAAAAATATATGTGATAACTGGAATACCTAGGAATTATGCATCACTTCTAATAAATTTATTTTATTTTTTATTTTTTATTGTGAAAATACTGTACAGAAGGGTTACAATTACATGGACAAGATAATGAGTACAGTTCTTATCAAGCATTGTAGTCTCCTCCTTTGTTTCCCCTTCCCATCCCTTCCCATCCTCCCCCGCCGCCCCACCCAATCCTCCCCGTTACACCCACCCCACCAAAGTTGTAAAGTTCATTTTTTGACATAACGAAATGTACATCTCATTGTTGCAATAGGTCCACCTGTATCCATATTTTTTCCCATGGTTTACCTCATTTGCAATATGTAGTCTATATCTGAGTCAAGCAGAAAAGGTGAGATAAGGTGATGTTATGGAAATGAACCCTAAGTTATGTATTCAAATGTTTATTTGTTCTTTCATGCGATTGTTTCTAACACATTTATATGATTATTTCTTTGTTGCTTTGTATGTCCCTCCCTCACACTATAACCCCTGCTTTCACTGTATTTGATATCTGTATAATTTGTGGAGGGGAAGGGGAAAAACTTCTAAGTAATTGAGAAACTTTTCTGGAAGAAACTTATAGCAAATGACAGTAGACACAAATCTATGCTTCTGCATTTTATGAAAGTCATATGTTACTTGTTTAAGCCAATTGCTTATCTCTACCTTGCTAGGGAAAACGTATTCTCAAGATAAGAGCCAAAAGCAGTGAAAAGAACAAAATACACAATCATCTTGATATATTTGTGAAAGTAACAAATGAAATAAAACAATTCCACTTAAGGGACTCCAATATTAGTGTATGTGAAGATGTTCCTGAATGCCAATATCCACTAAATTTTTGGAATTTTAATTTCTACTAACATATGAAAACTAGAGCAAGAAAACAAATATAGACTTAGAGTGAACCAGCCTTGAAATCATTTTCTTAATTGTTTTGAAATTACAAAAGAACTGATACTCCTTTGCTTTGGAAATCATTTAAAAATATTTATCACTTATGATAATTCAAATAGCAAGCAAGAGTAATTTTATATAATCATTATAAATATAATTTTATTACTATTGAAAAATAGAATAAAAAACCAGTCCTAATATATGAACTACCTATCATTATTCTTGACTTCTAATCATTACCTAAATATCTTAAACAATCTAAATAGTTATGTCTTTAACATAGACGTAAATATTCTGTACTTTTTTACTTAACATTTTCCAGGGGTATGTATTCATGTTTCTAAGAAATGTTCACAGCAGCTAAAAGATGCTTTTGTGAAATTAATGTGATACAATTAGTTGTTGTGGGTGTTGTGTGCAAGGCCTGGGCAATGTCCCTATGCATTTTTATGCTCAAAGACAGCACTCTACAACTTGAAGAAAAGAGCTAATTCCTGTTTTTACTGGTTAATTGGAGATAAGAATCTAACAAGTACTTTTCTGTCTGGGCTAGTTTTGAAAACAATCCGAAGATCTCAGCACTCAGAATACCTTGTAATATAAGGGTGAGTTACCCGCACTTGGTTTCATGAAGTTTTTTTTTTTTTAATTTTAATTATGTTTTAAGATGTTTGTTTCACTATGATGTATATCATTCTGTAAATAAATTTAGATATATGTATATATTTCTGATGACAAATAATCTCTAAATATGTACTATTCTACACATAACATTTATATATATGTATATATGACAGACCGCCACTAAACTTTTATGTTACTATTTTTGACATTTTTCATTTCAAAGGTACAGTCTATTTTTCTAAAAGTTTCCTAGAATAAAATAACAAATATTTCAGTATAAAGTAGAGTTTATTACTTTCAAGGGAATTTTAGATATACACATGATATTGTAGTAACATTGACAGTATATTACTTGAAAAGGTTCTGCCCAAACTCTTAAGTATTTGTTTGTAGTTCAGGAGAGAGAGGAAGTGAATTCATACTGATTAGGAATTTGCAATGCTTCCAAAAATCTATTCCATAATTTGTTATAAGCACATAGTCAAGCTACCTGATATGGTTTAGGTTGTTATTGTTTATTTGTTCAAAATTTCAATGTGGATGCATGCACAGTGGTAACATTAAAATTATTAATCTAAAGACAAAAATAGTAAAATCATAGAAACATATCCGATGTTCAATAATTAGTACTTATGATGCTAATAATAATTTGGATGGAGAGGATGATGACCACAGTGTAGCCTGATAATGACGATGTTGTGATTGAAAAAAAAAAAAAAAACTTTAGATATCTTTGAAGCTAAATTTCCCACATTGAATGTATAGTTATAAACAGCGTTGGATTACATACAATAACAATAACAAGAGGAAGGCTGGGAAGGTGGCTCAGTGTCAGAGTGCTGGCCTTGCCTACATGAAGCTCTGGGTTTGATTCCTCAGCACCACATAAGCAGAAAAAGCGGGAAGTGGCACTGTGGCTCAAGTGGTAGAGCGCTTGCCTTGAGCTGAAGAGCTGAGGGACAGTACCAGGCCCAGAGTCCAGGCCCCATGACGAACCAAAAACAAAACAAAACCAGAATAAAGAGAGGAGAGTTTCAATATCAAGAAATACAATCAAATAAACAGGTAGAGACAGTAAAAACCCTAATGTTATTCCAGCAGTCTTTCTAAGGTATACTCACTGTTCTTGGTGGTATTATTTGCTTATAAATAAAATCATTTATTTCCATATTTTGATGGACTACGATGTAGATTTCAACTTAGTGTGATTAGTTCAAATAACATTCTCAGATAGATACTTTTCCAATGATATATTAAGAGTATGTTCTTCATTACAGCTGTAAATACATGACCCAATTTACATAATAACACTTACATATCTGCAGTTACCATAAAAGGACACAAGCTGCAGGAGTTAAAATTTATTTTTATTTAAACATGAAATTATTTCTGACTTTATACCAACAAACTGAATTTGACTCTTTCCTTATTTGTAAGCTAAGGCAGAAAATGTAAGGACTGTTTACTTTCTTTTGCCTTGCTCTAGAAGTCAACAAATATATTGTTCAATATTTCTGGTAGATTATATCCATTTACAGATGAGAAATGTAAGACCAATAGTCAATGCTGTGAGTAAATAATGGTAGTAGAATTTTTGTCTGAGTTCTTCACAAGGAGAGTCATTTGGTGATGGAGAGGACCAATATAAAAAAGACTATGGGGGAAAATGCATACTTTGTAAACAGTTGTTTTAGGACTGAGTGACTGGTGATGAGTATTTGCAACAGGCTGGTGTCAGGGGCATAAAAAGGAGTACATAGAAATTACATTAGTGACAGAAACTGAGAAAATCTTGATCATTCATCTTATCTAATGGATGGAGGTAGGATATTAGGAAATCTAAAGTGTTTCCTCATCTCAGTCTCCTTACTGTATTACTTACATTCTTGGTGATAAGGACTACAGGTGGAACAGATGGATTTAGAGGAAAAAAACTCTGATATTTCTAAGGTTTATGTTAAACAGATGCAAAGATAGGTCTGTTTGAACACCATCAAAATATCCATGAACATGAATATGAAAAATAATAATAAAATCAGAGACATTATTAAAGGGAAGAAGAAAAGGAAAGTTATGATGAAAGTGTGAACAATGTGAGTACCAGTGTGGATAAGATTGGAGGAAAGAGATAAATAAGGAAACAAAAAGTAGTAAACACAGATTTACAGAAGAAAAGGGAGGAAAGAATTTTCAGGAAGATATTGAAGGAAATCTACTATTTGGATTTGAAAAGTAAAAGGACATAGACAAGTTCAATAAGAACAGTGTTTTGGTGAAAGTCATATTGATAAAATGTTGAGATATGAATGTGAAGACACAAAATTCTGGATCCATAAAATCAACAGGTCCTGTTGATTCTAAATTTTGGGACAAATGCTTTAATCCTGACCTCAGAAATATTATACAGATATAACTGTCATGAACTTTTCTTAGAGGTATTCTGTGAACATTTTTGAAAACTTTATTTAGCCAGGAGATTATAGATTGAACTAAAGCAAAGACAAGCCTAATTTGTCCTACAGTTCCAATTAGTGACCTATATATCCATATCAGTTTGGGATTTTATTGAAATATATTTAGATATGTTTGGATATCTTATCAGCCTACTCATTATAAATGTAGGACAAGTAACTCCGAGTATTATGTTGAACATGCAGCTTTACTGATGTGACTGAACACTTTTTGAATTGATTCTTCTTTAGAATAGAAAATGCCTCTATAGCTATTGATAACTCATAATTGCCAAATACTCTATTGAAACCTAGTTCTTGTTAGGTATATCTCCATGCTGAAATAACCCTGTCAATCAACCTGACACAAATTCTTATATGTAGGAAAGTGTTCTTATAAACTTCAAGCTTTCATTGAATGGAAGAGTTCAGACATTACCCTCACCACTAGGATTAAATGCCTAAAAAGATAAGACATTTTGTTTTAATCCCTTTCTTTCATTTTCTCATAAACATTGTCAAGTTGTGAAGCTTTCTAATGTAACAATAATACAACCGTGACTTGTATTAACACAACATCTAGGATCAAATGTTAATTTGGATGCTTACTAATTAGCTCCAAATTTTGTGGATATTTATATTTCTCCTGGGTAAACTAATGAGCTCCTAGAAATTTTCCCTAAGGAGCCTTTCAATTCTAATATCACTGTTTTCTCAAAATGCTTTAAATTCTACCTCCTCTAATGTGGGCATAGGGCTATATTGTGGAACTTTTCTCCTCAGAGAGTGAGTATTACTCTATTGCTTAACAAGGACAAAGTACCTTCATACATAGACTGGGCATGTGCAAACAAGAAATGGTAGTTGAACAATGTTCTTAGCAATTTTTACAGATGAAATGGAAATAGAGCAACTATGAACTCAAAAGGAATGTGCAAAGAAGACAAAGGCACGAAGTAGAATGTGCCAAGAAAAGCTGAAGTATAATTTCAAATAATTTGCTCAGGTGTGAGGGTGTGTTCAAAGGACGGTTTCAGACAATGTACGTGTATATCCTGGGGGGAAACTGCTTTAAACTATGCTGGGATAATTGTACAAGTAGAAGCCCCTTAGTCTACCTCTAATCAGCCACAACATCATCAACTTAGGCACTATTTTCCAAGAGCAAAGTGAGAAAAAGAGGGCTGATCAGAGTTACTGTTCAAGTTGAAGCAATGGCAGTCACTTAATTTTTTTTTATAAGTTTTCATTTGTTTTGGAGCTTTTAAGTAGGGAAAAGCCAAGCAAATATTTTGCTTGTACCTAAATTAAGTGGGCCGTATTATATTGGTCTCTCTTTAACTTGGAAGTTATAGATTATGTCTTTTTATTTTCTAACTTGGGACAATGGTCTGCTGTCAGTTATTTTCTTCTCTTACCCTTCTTTTGCCCTTCCACTTACATAATTATTATTTAAAGAGACATAATTGAGCTTGCATTTCTAAATTCTTTAAAATTATCTGAACTACTGCATACTTCTGGCAGCCTCCTATATCTTTCTCAAGGGAAATAATTTGCCACTACCACTTTAGTCCTACATGATATTGGATATCTTCCTGCCTAATTCAATGCAAGATATACATTAGACTCATCCTATATCTCAACACTTGTACCACCATAAAATTCTATCTTTCTTGGAAATCATGATATTAGTATATCTGGTGAGTTTGCATCTGTCATTTTTGAATGGCCTTAATTGATACTTACATGCAATCATGTTTTAAACCAATATGCCACTCAGTAGATGAACGAATTGAAAAAATGTGGTTTATATATGTACGGAGGAATTCTATGTTTCCAATTCATAAGGAAATGGAAAGACTTGGAAAAATCCTACTAAGAAAAATAATCAAGACACAAATAAACAGATTTCATGGTTTCCCTCATTTGTAATAACTAGGAAATATCTAGGATAATCCTAGCAGATGAGCAGAATGGCTCAATAGCTATGTATAAATGAGCACATAAAATGATGCAGAGCAAAATGAACTCCTAGATATGGAAAGATAGTATTTTCTTTGTGGTTGTTGTTTTTAATGTACTATTTGATTTCTTTTTTCTTTTGTGTTTTCCTCTATGGTTTGTCCACTGTTGTATTTGATTTCAGTATCCTGTGTATTGTATATACATTTATTTTCATTTGGCAAGGGAAGTGGAACAATAAAATGGCGAGACAAAGGACAAAAGGCAAACCAATGCAATAGCAATATTCACAAGACAACGTGTTAGAAATTTACATTACAACTTGTGAGGAGTATTGGAGTGAAGGAAAAGTGTGAGAAAAATGAGGGAGGGGGTAAAAATTTTGACATGTTATGTGTCCACTACCTTACAATTACTGCAAGCCCTTCTATATATAACCTTCACAATAAAATTAAGTTAAAAATGAGCTACATAAAATATAATTTCACTGTATTGGTATAGTAAATATTATTCTATGTGTATTACCATTTAAAAATGAACATTTTGTCTGCTAATTTGAATTACCTCTTTCTTTATCGGAGGGATATCAACGTGAATGTTATCAAACTATACAATATTTACAGAATATACTTGCCATTATTTTGAAAAAAAAACATTATTTTTGTATTGTATCATACTAAAACAGAAAACAGTTCAATTCTATGAAAACTACTATCTTTGAAAACTGACTAATTGTTAAGAGGACAGAATATCTGTTTCTCAACATTCCTATGACTACTAACTACTCATTTTCAAATTCTGAACATGCCATACCAAAGACATTTAAAGCAGTACCTGTTTTCATTTTAATTAATTCAGCAATAGATGCAGTTTCCAATGAGGCATTACATATTTAAATTTCAACAGAAAAAGTAGACAAGTACTGCTAGTAGATCAAACTATGAAGTATCTATAATAATTAATTCCTTAAGAGTAAACATTTGTTCATCAGAGTAAGCTATTATTTCTTTGACAATCAATCCCAAGTATTTATGCCATAAAGTCATCCTAGCCCAACAATTTCCAACTTGTAAGGTGTGCCTTAAAATTCCCTAAATTCACATCATGACTACTTTATCATATTGTGAAAAAATACTACATTTCTGCTAATGTGATGCCCTTCCAATTGTGGAAAGAATACTACACTAAACTTTGCTACATCATTTTCACCGCAGTGGTATTCTTGAGATCAGAAAACTTGCAAATATTATTTATTTTTATTTTATTTTATATTTATTTTATTATATATATTATCTCTCATAGATATTCTGGAGATCTGTATATCTTAATATTAAGATTAGAAGATTATGGTTGAAAGCCCACCCAGGCAGGAAGGTTCCTTAGATTCTTATCTCCAATAAACTCATAAGGAATAGCCAGACCCAAGTGACACTGAGGTTCAAGTGGTAGAGCAGTAACCTTGAGCAAAAACAGGCTCAGGGACAGTGCCCAAGCCCAGAGGTTAAGCCCTAGGACAAACCAAACAACAACAACAAAAAAAAAACAAACATCAAACCTAGCATTTTTCTCATTGTATACAGAGGTACATAATTAAGGAAATTTCTTCCTGTGTTATGTATAGGTAGAAAACAAAAGATGTCAAACAATTACTCTCTTCATACCACGTTACACCAAAGTCTCAAAAGATTGCTCCTTTTCAATATTTATAAATTAATATCATCAATTTGTTGACAGTTTGTCTAGATTATTCACATTATCATCTTACACATGAACTGTTGGAATTATCTATTAACTAAGTTCTTATTATACCTCACTTGAAAGAATATTCTAGGCAATTAGAACGCCAGAATCATCAGTAAATTTGTAAATTAAATCTTTACTTGAAAAGAATTTTGTAGTATCCTATAGAATATTAAATTACAAACAAAAATATCTATTTTAAATCTAAATTCTAATTTACCCAGGTCTAAAAAGTCCTACTTTAAATGAACTTTCCTATTTCATCAGGCTTAAACTTTTGTAATCCTTCATTTCTTGGGACTCTACCAGAATGGTACTTACTTTTTCAAATTTTTGGTTGGGAATCATGACCTCTTTTGCACCTAGAAATGTTCTGTAATTAAGACAACATTTAAAACACAACTGAGGATTATATATGAGTTGCATTTCTATAGGAAACTTGACTTCTCAAAGCATAATGACAAAATTAGCCCAAATTTCCAACTGTGTATTACTTTCTTGTTTATTTCTTATTCTTTTCCTGTTTTGTTTTATTGAGACAAAATTATATTCTTCTAGTTGGCCAAAGTTTCTGATCTGCTCAAGTAACTTGGGAGTGGCGTCCATGGGGTCCATTAAATACAAGATGA
The DNA here is from genome assembly GCF_019054845.1 of Dipodomys spectabilis. Classification (NCBI taxonomy): domain Eukaryota; kingdom Metazoa; phylum Chordata; class Mammalia; order Rodentia; family Heteromyidae; genus Dipodomys; species Dipodomys spectabilis. The sequence goes on from NW_024871126.1 coordinate 671,434, forward strand.
TGTCATTTTCATGTCTTTTTCCTTCTTTTTTTCTATTTTTAAATTTATTATTTTTATTGTGAAAAAATTGTACAGAGGGATTAAAATTACCTGGGCAAGATAATGAGTACATTTCTTCTGAAGCGTTGTAGCCTCCTACTTTGTTTCCCCTTCCCATCTCTTCCCATCCTCCCCCTCTGCCCCCACACAATCCTTCTCCCCACCACAAATGTTGTAAAGTTCTTTTTCGATATAACGTCTTGTACATCTCATTGTTGCAATGGGTCCACCTGTATCCCTATTTAAACGATTTTTTCCTCTTCCCCTCCAAAATTATACAAACATCAAATACAGTGAAAGCAGGGGTTATACAGTGGGGGAGGGAATACAAAGCAACAAAGAAATAATCTTATATGTGTTAGAAACAATCCCATAAAAGAAAAATAAAACATTTCAATACATATCATAGGGTTCATTTCCCTAACATCAAATTATCTGACCTATTCTACTTGACTCAGACATATACTAATTACTGTAAATAAGGGAGACCATGGGACCTATAATTCTTTGGGCCTGGCTTAATTCACTTAATATAATTTTTTCCAAGCCTTTCCATTTCCTAACAAATGGGGCAATACCATTCTTTCTGAGGGAGGCATAGAATTCCACATTTTCTTGATCCATTCATCTACTGAGGGGCATCTGGGTTGGTTCCATATCTTAGCTATGGTAAATAATGATGCAATAAACCTAGTCGTGCTGTAAGCTTTAGTGTGGTCTTGTTTGTGAACATTTGGGTAAATGCCCAAAAGTGGGATTGCTGGGTCATAGGGGAACTCTGCGGAGTCTTTTGAGGAACCTCCATATGGCTTTCCAAGATGTTTGAACAAGTTTACACTGCCACCAACAGTGCAATAAGGTTCTCTTCTGTCCACATCCCCTCCAGCATCTGTTGTTATTAGAGTTCTTGATTATAGCAATTCTAACTGGGGTGAGGTGGTATTTCAATGTTGTTTTGATTTTCATATCTGTCATGGCTAGAGATTTTGAGAATTATTTCGTTTGTTTATTGGCCATCCTTCTTTCCTCTTCAAAGAAATTTCTCCTTAAGTCTTTAGCACACTTATTTATTGGGCAGTTGATTCTTTGAAGGTTTGTTGTTGGGGGATTTAATTTTTTTTAAGTTCCAGGTATACTTTAGATATGAGACCCTTGTCCGATGTATGGCTAGTGAAGATCTTCTCCCAATCCGTGGGCTCTCTAGTGATCTTGCTAGCTATGTCCTTTGTCAGGCAGAAGCTCTGCAATTGAATGCAATCCCATTTGTCCAACCTTTTTCTGATTTTGTGTTTCTGGGTCTCTATTAAGAAAATTTCGGCCTGAGCCAAGGAAACCTAGGGTTTCTCCTATTCCATCCTGCAATGTTTTCAGAATGTCTGCTTTGACTCTGAGGTCTTTAATCCATTTGGCTGTGATTCTGGTGCAGGGTGATAAATAAGGATCCAGCTTTCGTTTTCTACAAGTAGTTAACGAATTTTGCCAGCACCATTTATGGAAGAGGCTGTCTTTCTTCCATTCTATTTTTTTAGCTCCCTTATCGAATATTAGATGGCTATGGGACTGTAGGTTCATTTCTGGGTTTTCAATTCTATTCCATTGCTCATGTTGTACGTTTTACTTCTTCTTTCACTATTTGGATTCCTTTTCAGATTGCATCTTGTTTTATTGCCCCAGGTAGCATTCTAATACTAATAGAAGAGGAGTGGAGAGAGCAGACATTCTTATCTCTTTCCTGAATTAATAAGAAATGGCTGTAACTTTTCACCATTAAGTGTAATGCTGGGTGTAAGTTCATCAATTCTTAACAGAAAGAACAGTACTGGAGCAATATCAGTTCCAAATTTCAAACTATACTAAAAAGCCATAGTTATAAAAACAGCTTGGTACTGGCCCAAGAACAGTCCTGAGGACCAATGGAATAGGACTGAAGACTCAGAAATAAACCCACTGACCTTCAGCCAACTAATCTTAGACAAGGGAGCTAAAAATATAGAATGGAAGAATGACAGCCTTTTCAGTAAATTCTGCTGGTAGAATTGCTTAAACACCTGTAGAAAACTAAAGCTAGATCCATATATATATATATATATCACTCTGCATGAGAATCAAGTCAAAGTAGATCAAAGGTCTCAAAATAAAAGTAGACACCATGAAAACATTACATGAAGGATAAGAGAAACTCTAGGGTTCTTTAGCACAGGCCACAAATTTATTAATAGAGAACCAGAAACAAAACAAATCAAAGAGAGGTTGGACAAATGGGATTCCATGAAACAGCAGAGCTTTGGCAAGGTAAAGCTCATAGATATCAAGATCAATAAAAAGCCCACTTACTGGGAGAAGTTCTTCATGAGTCATGTAACAGACAAATCATATCTAAAATATACTTAGGACTCAAAATCATAAATCCCCCAACAACAAATCCTCAAAGGAACAACTGCCCAATAACTAAGTGGGCTGAAGACATAAAGAGATACTTCTTTGAAGAGGAAATAAAAAATGTCCATTAGACATGAAGAAATGTTCATTTTTTCTAGTCATAAAAGAAATGCGAATCAAAACATTGAGATTACACCTCACTCCAGTTAGAATGGCTATAATCAAGAAATGTAATAATGACAGATGCTGGTGGGGGCGTGGCTAAAAGGGAACTCTACTGCATTACTTGTAGGAGTATAAACTTGTTTAACCACTTTGGAAAGCAGTATGGAATTTCTTCAAAAGACTCCACCTATTGCTCCCCAATGACACAGCAACCACACTTTTGCGCACTTACCCAAATGATCACAAAACTACCAGCACAACCTTATTTATTGCAGTATTATTCACCATAGCTATGATATGTAACCAACTGCAATGCCCCTCAGTAGATGAATGGTTCAAGAGAATGTGGTATACACACACACACACACACACACACACACACACACACACACACACTGGAATCTATGCTTCGATCAGAAAGAATGACATTGCCCCATTTGTTAGGAAATGGAAAGACTTGTTAAAAATTATATTAAGTGAAGTAAGCCAGACCCAAAGAAACATAGGTCCCATGGTTAACCTTGTTTTAGCTTTGTTTGCAGAGATTAGTACATATCTAAGACAAGCAAAGAAGATCAAAGGCTAGGTACATATGACCATACAAGTTCATTTTAAGCGAAATGTACCCCAAGTCAGAGACACTAGGGGGTTTTTCTTTTTTTCTTTTGTTTTTAATATTCTTATAATGCACTATGTGATACTTTTTACGTTAATCCGCCCAAGGTAAACCCCTGTTTTCACTGTATTTTATTCCAGTGTTCTGCATCATATATATATATATATATATATATATATATATATATATATATATATAAATTTGTGGAGTGGAAGGGATATAGCAGAATGCTTAAATGGGGATGCAGGTTGACCATTGTGACAATGAGATGTACAGGACACTGTGTTGAAAATGAATTTACATTGTCAGACAGGGGTTGAGGAGGGAGGAGTTGGAGATGTGGGGAGGGAAAGAATGGAAGGGGGAAAACAAAGGAGGAGGAAACAATGCTGTATAGGAAATGTACTCATTACCTAGTCCTGTAACTCTGAGCCCTCTGTACAGTATTTTTACAATAAAAATATATTAAAAAATCTCTGCCTGATGTAGATTTCCAATGCTGCCCTCAGAATTGCATTTTCTGCCTATTCTGGCTGTGGAGATCCACCTGCCCAATGAATCAATAGTCTTCAAGGCATCTTGGTCCAGCAGTGGGACTTGGATTATCCAGTGGTGGTTGGAACCAGGCCAAAGACAGGACAAAACAACTTCTAGGACACGGCTTCGTCATTGCCCATGCAAATAGGAATGCAAACTGAATTTCTCTGAATTTGACTCCAGAAATCAATCAGTGAACCAAAAGGCAAGTCCACCAAACACCTCACTCCTCCCCACCCCCATTTCCTCCTTTCTCCCTCCCTGGGAAAGTATAAAAGAATTTTGCAGGTTTTGACACACACACAAAATGCCCACCATCTCCCCTGGTAAACTTGGTTTCAAGTCACTAAGTCATGGCAACGGATAATGCTGCATTCATTATTCTGGACAACATCTTCAGGTTGTTTGATGCTTTAATTTTTTTTTGGTTGATGTTGTTGGTAGGGGGTCCTGAACTCTGGGTCTGGGTGCTGTTCCTGAGTTTTTCAGCTCAAGGCTAGTGCACTCCACTTTAGCCACAGTGCCACTTCCAGTTTTTTCTGCTTATGTGGTGCTGAGGAATTGAACCCAGGACCTCATGCATCAAAGACAAGCACTCTACCACTGAGTCTTCTTCCAGCCCTAATGATTTAATTCTTTAAAATTTCTTTTTGTCAGCCATGGGCCTTGAACTCAGGGCTTGGGTATTAACATATCCCAGAGTTCTTCAGCTCAAGGGGAGCCCTCTCCCAACTGAGCCACAGTGTCACTTCCTGTTTGGAGATAAGTGACTCACAGACTTTCATGCCTGGATGTGCTCTGAACAGGTGTATTTTTAAATTATATTTCTTCTAGGTGTTTCTTGGTACATTACAGTCTTTCTGGAATTTAAAGTTTTCTGTAAACCTTTGTCTTCAAGTAATCCAACAGCATTAAATATTACATTTCAAAGCTATCCTTTAGAACATCCATTTTGAAATTATTATGTTAAGGTGAAATTCTAATTCTTTCTAGAAACAACCCATTAAAGTCCAAATGGGAAATATGCTCATTTCAGCAGCCTTGACTCTCCTTCCTCTCTTTTTTCTCTGCCGTATCTTTTCTTGTTTTGGAACAAGTGTCATGGACTGTCCAACCATTCAAAGAAAGATTATTCCATTAATTTCATATTGAAGGAATCCAGCCTGCCTGCATCTCAAGAAAATTTTGAGTATAATATTAATCTAATAATTCATGTCAGTGGATTTTCAGTCATTTCGATATTTTTTGTTTAACCACTTATGAAAGAGGTTCCAAAAAGCAAGAATCAAAAATTGTGTTCTGCTTTCTAAGAATGTTTAAAAAACTAGTAGTTCAACAAGACACATTGTATTCCTCCAGGATTCCATGGTGATGTATTTCTCTTTTATCATAGCCCTTACCACTGACCCCTTCCCTTCAAACTTGTAGCTTTGTTCAGTTTTCTTCTTCCAGCTTTCATTTTGGTATTAGCCTCAGTAATATCCCTGTAGATTTTTTTTTAATTTAATTTTATTTTATTTATGAACATACTGTACAGAGGGGTTACAATTACATGGGCAGGATAATGCGTACATTTCTTACCAAGCATTGCAGCCTCCTCCTTTGTTTACCCTTCACATCCCTTTCCAGCCTCCTCCCTCCCCCCCAATCCCTGTAGTTTTTGACAATGAAAATCTATTTATTGTTAGAGAGCTCAATTCATATTGCCAAAGGCAGACTCATGAGCATATCATGAAGCATAAACTATTGAATATCATTTTAACATGATCATATGCAAATATTCCATAAATTAATATAAGTACCACATAAATGTGCATCTTCATATACTTTTTAAAATGCAAAGTAATTACATATCTATGTCATAAAAATAATTCAGATAACTGGTAAAAGAGATTAAGCTAAAACTTTTATTTTTTTATATCATCCCCAATATATTTGTCAAATTTTCTTTTCTCATTAACTTTCATCTTAGGGCCTGCTTTTCCTAGCAACAAGTTATAAGTTGATATCCTTGGATTTTAGTCCCCTATGAGTAACCTCTTTTCTTTCCACCACTAGTTAGTCCCTCATGTTAAATGCCTGAGGAATAACGTCCCATTGTGCCTGCAAGAGGAGTACCCAAGTCGACTGTCTGTGTCTACTCTTGCCTTGCTTTGTTTGGGAATGTGGTAGCAGAGACAGGGGTGTTAGGGAGCAGGTGGTTGGAACCATGGTGTTAACAATTATGGGTACCAAAATGAGTAGCATAGAAAGGGAGTACCAGGGAAAGGGTAATTGTGACTGTAATTGCTGAGTTGCAGTAGCAGAAAATTGGGTAGCAGCAGCAGCTTTGCAGGGGTTGGGGTAGCTAATACAGGCATCCAGAACAATTTAGCAGTGACAAAGAAGCAGAGACAAAGTGAATGATAAAAGCTGTGAGGCATTGTGGGAATTCTTTGTCTACCCATGCTAAAAACATGGAGAAGGGTTATTTAAACTAAAACTACAAAAGAAAATTTAAGGACTTGGTGCTAACAAATCTGTCCAGGTGTTATTACATTAAATAGAGAATTCAAAATGGTTTTTCTTCATGAATACAGAGATCAAAAGTATTATAATTCTTATTTTAAAATTCAAATTAAAGAGAAATTTATTCAGGAGGTAAAATTCATATTGAATGTTAATATTTAAGAGAAAAAGAAGATCCAAGATGGCAGAAAAAGACAAAGCAATATCAGAACATAATACGTTCAATAATAATTAAGAAACTTTAATTGAAAAATTGGGCTGGAATGTGCACATCAGGCAAACGCAACCAATCAGAGCCTACCACCAACAAAGAAACACCATAATGTATATCTCAGAAAAAGAAACCATTTCCTTATCCTTGATTTCAATGATACACATAATCCCCCTTATACACACACACACACACACACACACACACACACACACACACACACACACACACACACGAATATATGCAACAGCTCAATCTACTCACATCCATTCAACATGAATCAAAGATATTCCTGCAATATTTGAAACTTTAAAAGTTTGAAGTCGTACTCTGAAAACATTACAGGACAGAATAAGAGAAACCCTAGGCCTCCTTGGCACAGGCCAAAATTTTCTTTCTTTTTTTATTTTATTTTTTTATTTTTATTATTTTATTTTATTTGTGAACATACTGTACAGAGGGGTTACACTTACATGGGCAGGATAATGCATACATTTCTTACCAAGCATTGCAGCCTCCTCCTTTGTTTACCCTTCACATCCCTTCACAGCTTCCCCCCTGCCCCGCCAGTCCCAATCCTTCTCCCTCCCCACTCCCCCGCACCGACATTGTAAAGCTCGTTTTGGACATGACAACTTGTACTTCTCATTGTTGTAACAGGTCCACCTGTATCCTTAAACGACTTGTTTTTCCCCATCTCCTCCACAAGTTATATTGACATCAAATATAGTGAAAGCAGGGGTTATACTGTGGGGGAGGGACATACAAAGCAACAAAGAAATAATCTTATAAATGCGTTAGAAACACATGCATGAAAGAAAGAAACATTAAAAGACATATCTAAGGTTTAATTTTCCTGACATCACATTATCTGACTTTTCTGCGTGACTCATATATATACTAGATTTTGCACATAAGGGAAACCTTGTGACCTGTTTCTTTGGGCCTGGCTTACTTCGCTTAATATAATTTTTTCCAAGTCTTTCCATTTCCTAACAAATGGGGCAATGTCATTCTTTCTGATGGAGGCATAGAATTCCATTGTGTATATATACCACATTTTCATGATCCATTCATCTACTGAGGGGCGTCTGGGTTGGTTCCAGATCTTAGCTCTGGTAAATAATGCTGCAATAAACATAGTTGTGCTGGTAGCTTTAGTGTGGTCTTGTTTGTAAACATTTGGGTAAATGCCCAAAAGTGGAATTGCTGGGTCATAGGGGAGTTCTATGTGTAGTCTTTTGAGGAACCTCCATACTGCTTTCCAAAGTGGTTGAACAAGTTTACATTCACACCAACAATGAAATAAGGTTCCCTTCTGTACACATCCCCTCCAGCATCTGTTGATGTTAGAGTTCTTGATTTTAGCAATTCTAACTGGAGTGAGGTGGTATCTCAATGTTGTTTTGGTTTGCATTTCTTTTATGGCTAGGGAAGTTGAGCATTTCTTCATGTGTCTATTGGCCATCCTTCTTTCTTATTCAGAGAAGTTTCTCTTTAAATCTTTCGCCCACTTATTTATTGGGCAGTTGTTTCTTTGAGGATTTGTTGTTGGGGGGTTTAATGTTTGAGTTCCAAGTATATTTTAGATATGAGACCCTTGTCTGTTGTATGGCTAGTAAAGATCTTCTCCCAATCCGTGGGCTTTCTATTGATCTTGCTAGCTATGTCATTTGCCCTGCAGAAGCTCTGCAACTTTATGCAATCCCATTTGTCCAGCCTTTCTTTGATTTGTTTTGTTTCCGGGTCTCTAGTCAGAAAATTTCGGCCTGAGCCAAGGAGACCTAGGGTTTCTCCTATTCCATCCTGTAATGTTTTCAGAGTGTCTGCTTTGACTTCAAGGTCTTTGATCCATTTGGAGTTGATTCTGGTGCAGGGTGATATATAAGGATCTAGCTTTAGTTTTCTACATGTAGTTAACCAATTTTGCCAGCACCATTTACTGAAGAGGCTGTCTTTCTTCCATTCTATTGTTTTAGCTCCCTTATCGAAGATTAGATGGCTATAGGTCTGTAGGTTCATTTCTGGGTTTTCAATTTTATTCCATTGGTCCTGAGGTCTGTTCTTAGGCCAATACCAAGCTGTTTTGATTACTATGGCTTTATAGTAGAGTTTGAAATTTGGTATTGATATTCCTCCAGCAGTGTTCTTTCCGTTGAGGAGCGTTTTTGCTCTTCGGGGTCTTTTATTTTTCCATATGAATTTTTGGATTGCTTCTTCTATTTCCTTGAAGAATGAGGGTGGAATTTTGATAGGTATTGCATTGAATTTGTAGATATCCTTGGGAAGTATTGCCATTTTCACGATGTTAATCTTTCCAATCCAGGAACATGGGAGTTTTTGCCATTTTTTAAGTTCTGTGTTGATTTCCTTTTTCAAGATTTTAAAGTTTTCATCATAGAGGTCCTTCACTTCTTTAGTTAAGTTAATTCCTAGGTATTTTATTTTTTGTGGGGCTATTACAAATGGAGTTGCTTTCCTAATTTCAGCCACACTTTTCTCATTGTTGGCGTACAGAAAAGCCATTGATTTTGGGGGGTTAATTTTATAACCTGCTACTTTGCCAAAGATTTGAATCAGCTTGAGTAATTTGGGAGTGGAGTCTATGGGATTCTTTAAATATAAGATCATGTCATCTGCAGAGAGGGAGAGTTTTATTTCTTCTTTCCCTATTTTCCATTCTATTTTTTTAGCTCCCTTATCGAAGATTAGATGGCTATAGGTCTGTAGGTTCATTTCTGGGTTTTCAATTCTATTCCATGGTCCTGAGGCCTGTTCTTATGCCAATACCAAGCTGTTTTGATTATTATGGCTTTATAGTAGAGTTTGAAATTTGGTATTGATATTCCTCCAGCACTGTTCTTTCCGTTGAGGAGCGTTTTTGCTATTCGGCGTCTTTTATTATTCCATATGAATTTTTGGATTGCCTCTTCTATTTCCTTGAAGAATGAGGTTGGAATATTGATAGGTATCGCGTTGAGTTTGTAGATAGCCTTGGGAAATATTGCCATTTTCACGATGTTAATCTTTCCAATCCAGGAGCATGGGATGTTTTGCCATTTTTTAAGTTCTGTGTTGATTTCCTTTTTCAACATTTTAAAGTTTTCATCATAGAAATCCTTCACTTCTTTGGTTAAGTTAATTCCTAGGTATTTTATTTTTTGTGGGGCTATTACAAATGGAGTTGCTTTCCTAATTTCCGGCATACTTTTCTCATTGTAGGCATACAGAAAGGCCATTGATTTTTGGGGGTTAATTTTATACTCTGCTACTTTGCCAATGTTTGGAATCAGCTTGAGTAATTTGGGAGTGGAGTCTATGGGATTTCTTAAATACAAGATCATGTGGACTGCAAAGAGGGAGAGTTTTATTTCTTCGTTCCCTATTTGGATTCCCTTTATGTCTGCATCTTGTCTTATTGCTGTAAATAAGCATTCTAATACTACATTGAAGAGAAGTGGAGAGATTGGACATCCTTGTCTTGTTCTTGAGTTAAGAGGTAATGGCTTATTTTTTCACCATTAAGTATAATGCTGGCTGTAGGTTTGTCATATACAGCCTTTATTGTATTGAGGAATGTTCCATGGATTCCTAATTTTTCCAAAACCTTCATCATAAAGGGGTGTTGGATCTTGTCGAATGCTTTGTCTGCATCTATTGAGATAACCATGTGGTTCTTATTCTTGCTCCTGTTGGTGTGATGAATAATATTAATTGATTTGCGTATATTGAACCAGCTTTGCATCCCTGAAATGAATCCTGTTTGATCATGGTGTATGATTTTTTGGGTGAATTGTTGAAGTCGGTTAGACAATATTTTGTTGAGAAGTTTTGCATCAATGTTCATCAAAGAAATGGGTCTATCGTTCTCTTTCTTTGATGAGTCCCTGCCTGGTTTTGGGATGAGGGTTGTGATGGCTTCATAGAATGTGTTCGGTAGTGAGCTTTCCCTTTCAATTTCATTGAAGTGTTGGAGGAGTATTGGTGTGAGCTCTGCTTTGAAAACCTTGTAGAATTCCGTTGTAAAACCATCTGGTCCTGGACTTTTATTAGCTGGAAGGTCTCTTATTGCTGTTTCTATTTCAACGCTTGATATGGGCCTGTTAAGCTGGTTTAACTCATCTTGTTTTGGCATGTCAATATGTGCTAGGAAAATGTCCATTTCTTTCAAGTTCTCAAACTTATTACCATAAAGTTTTGAGAAGTATTCCCTTATGATCTTTTGAATTTTGGTTGTTTCCTTGGTGATGTTTCCATTCTCGTCTCTGAGTTTATTTAATTGCGTGGGTTCTCTTCTTTTTCTGATAAGATTTGCTAAGGGTCTGTCAATTTTGTTAATTTTTTCGAAGAACCAACTCTTTGTTTTGTTGAGTCTTTCTATAGATTTTTTGGATTCTAATTCATTTAATTCTGATTTAATTTTAATTATTTCTTTCCGTCTACTGTATTGGGGTTTATCTTGCTGCAATTTTTCATGGAGGTTTAGATGTGTCATTAAATTGTTGGTTTCAGATCTCTCCAATTTGTTGATGTAGGAGCTCAGAGCTATAAACTTGCCTCTGAGTACTGCTTTTGCTGTGTCCCAGAGGAGCTGGTAATTTGTGTGTTCATTTTTGTTGAATAGCATGAACATTTGAATTTCCTTTCTAATCTTTTCCATTACCCACTCGTGATTCAGCAGTGTATTGTTCTGCCTCAATGTGATACCAGACTTTCTTTGGTGGCTTTTGGTGTTGAGTTCTAATTTTATTCCCTTGTGGTCAGAGAAAATGCAAGGTATAACTTCAATCTTTCTGAATTTGGACAACTTTGTTTTTTGGCCTAAAATGTGGTCTATTTTAGAAAATGTTCCATGTGCTACTGAGAAAAACGTGTATTCTGATGTTGCTGGGTGAAATGTTCGGTAGATATCTGTTAAATCTAGTTGATCTATGAGCTGTTTAGATCTGCAGTTTCTCTGTTGAGTTTTTGCCGAGTTGATCTATCTAGTGGGGAGATTGGTGTGTTAAAATCCCCAACAATTAATGTCTTTGGAGTTACATGGGATTTGAGGGATAGTAGTATTTCTTGGATAAATTTGGGTGCTCCATTGTTTGACGAGTAGATATTTAGAATTGTAATATCCACCTGAAAGACAGATCCCTTAATTCCTATGTAGCGACCTTCTTTATCTCTTCTCAAGAATTTTAATTTGAAGTCTATTTTATCTGATATTAGGATTGCAACTCCCGCCTCTTTATGGGGGCCGTTTGCTTGGTAGATTTTGTTCAAACATTTAACATTGAAAAGGTGTTTGTTTGTATGGGCAAGATGTGACTCCTGAAGGCAGCAGATAGAAGGGTCTTGTTTTTTAATGAGCTAGGCAGTCTATGTAGCTTAATTGGAGAGTTCAGTCCGTTAACGTTAAGAGAAAGGACTGAGAGGTATTTGGGAGTTCCTGCCATGTTATCCACCTTCTTGGGGGTTGTGAAAACTGGGTTCTTCCTATGGTTCTTGGATTCTCAGTATGGGTGCAGTTTCTTAACCTTTATTGTGTTCTTGTTGGTTTTCTATGTGTAGGACTTCTTTAAGAATCTTTTGTAGGGCTGGTTTGGTGGAGATGTATTGTTTCAATTTTTCTTTCCTATGGAAGGTTTTTATTTGGCCGTCAGTAATGAAGGAGAGCTTAGCTGGGTACAGTATTCTTGGTTGATAGTTGTTTGTTTTTAGGGCTTGGAATACATCATTCCAGACTCTTCTTGCTTTGATTGTCTCTGATGAGAAATCTGAGGTGATTCTAATTGGTTTTCCTTTATAGGTGATTAATCTTTTCTCCTTGACAGCTTTAAGGATCTTTTCCTTGGTCTGAGTTGATCCTGTTTGGATTATAATGTGATGGTGGGATGTCCTATTCTGGTCTGGTCTCTTTGGAGTTCTAAAAGCTTCTTGTATCTGAGTAGGACTATTTTTTTGCATGTTTGGGAAGTTCTCTGCTAGGATCCTGTTAAACAAATTTCTTAGGCCATTAACTTCTAGATGCTCCTCTACACCCATTATCCTTAGATTAGGCCTTCTGATGGTGTCTTCCAGGTGTTGGATAGATCTATCATATTTCTTGGACTTGTCTTGGATGGTTGTATGTTCTTTCTCTATAATATCTAGGCTGTCTTCAATCCCTGAGATTCGATCTTCTGCATGGTCTAACCTGCTGTCAAGACTTTCTACTTTGTTTTTTATCTCTTTTCCTTCTAATTGGTCAGTTTTGATGGCTTCAAGTTCTTTGTTGAAGCTTTGTTTTAGATCTTGTATGAACTTCTTTACTTCCTAATTTGCTGTTCAATATTTATTCTCAGATCACTTAGTTGATTGGTTATGGTTACCTTGGACTCCCATTCCTTCTGTTGGGTTCCATTCAGCATTCTCTTTGTGGTCTCCCTGACTTCCTTCAGCTCTTTGTTAATGGATTCCATGAATGCCTTTAGTAATCTTTCTGTATTCTCTTCCTGCTCTCTCAATTCCTGTATTACTCTTTGATAAGCTTCCTCCCGTTCATGGGATTCCTGTAGTTCTCCTTGAATATTCTCAGCCTCTTCACGCCATTCCTGCCTTTCTCTTTGAGTATTCTCAAGCTGCTCAGGCAAATCCTGTATCAGCTTTTGAGTAGCTTCCTCACGCTTATGATATTCCTGTATAAACTTTTGGAATGCCTCCTCTCTCTCCTTATCATGCTCATACAGAGACCTTTGTATGCTTTCAATCTTTTGATTCATCATGTTTGCCGCAGTGTTTGTAGAGCTATTTGGGAATTCTCCTCTGGATTATTCATTGTCTGTTCTGTCCCCTGATTATCGGGATTGGGAATTGAGATACCCGGATTTGCCATTTTTCTTGTGTTTTTCCGGCTTACTCTGCCCATTTGAGATGAAAATAGCCCCAGTTTTGTGCTAGAACACTATCTTAAGGCAAGCATCAACCCAAGTCTGAATTTGCACAGTCAATAGTCTACACATACAATCTAGTTCAACAGATACATCTATTCAACATCAAGCAACTCTACGGTAATGGGTTATGAACCGCAAAGAAGAATTTGGAAGACCAGAAATTATTAGGGTTAGGGAGAGATGTGGGTAAAAAAAGAGGAATAGATTGATGTGGGGAGGCTCAGGGGGAGTTAACTAAGTCTTAATCTCAAAGCAGGAAATAGGTTGGATAAGATGAAAGTAGAGAGAGAGAAAAAAAGAAAGGGAATGGGAAAAGAAAAGAGACCAGAAAAAATAGAAACGTAGAAATTAATAAAATTATGTAGTCACGATAACAATCTATTTAGATAAGAACGTGAATTTATTGAGAGAAGGGGAGGGATATAAAGGAGATGTGAAAAACTTAAAAATAAAAATGCTTAAAATATTATATAGGTATAAAGAGGTAGTACTGCTATTAAGGAATTTAAGTCTTAGAGGTTTTGACTTGAGTAATAAATTTGTGGATTAAGTGTGTACACAATGGGGGATTGGGTCTAATATTAACTACGGGTTTATCTGAGGGTATGCAGGACAATAATTAAGTCACATAAAGAAGAACGAAAGAGAGGAGAAGGTGAAAAGGATAAGAAAGGAAGAAGAAAAAGATGAGAAGTTCAGTAGAGCTAAACAAAAAACAAAAAGATAATTTAAAAAGAGAAAAAAAAAGAGAAGGAAAACCGAAAAAGAAAGCAAAAATGCACACTCCCGTATCCCCAAAATAAAATTATAAGAGGAAAAGAAAGTTTCTGGAAAACAATTTTTTCATCAAAAAAGTTAAAGATTAAAGCTTGAAAAAAGTTTTAGAAAGAAAAAAAAATTTTATATAAGGTACCAAAAATGAAAACTAAAAAAAAAAGAAGACGAAGAAGAGAAAAAAAGAAAAACAAACAAACAAAAATCAAAAAACCAAAAAAACCCAAAAAACTTCTTCGATTTTTTTTGGGAGGAGTGGGAAAAATCCTGTGTCTCCCTGGTATCCCTAACCATCCTCTTGTTGTAGCCTCTGGTCCTGTGGCTTGGTTGGTTTCTTAAGTCAGTTTGTTCCAACAGGCAGTAAAATGCTCTGCTTTACCCAGGATTTGGCGATCCTCCTCCCAGGATAATTCATTGGGAGACAGATCTGCTTTGAGTATCACAAAAGAGGGGGATGCAGTGATGAGGCTAGGTTCTGGTAGCTTTTCTGGGGCTGGTTTGTGAAAACCTCATAGAGCCCAATCTGGAGCCATTCTCAGGGTTTCTGTTTACTGATTTTCAATTGCTTGTCGAGGCTGCTAGAGGGAGGGGCAGCCTCTGGCTCTGATTACCCAGTGAAGAAACCCACTCCTCATGCTGGCACCCGAGCTGGGTGACTTTTCCCTGGGTGGAGCTGAGTCTGGCAGGTCACGCCGCAGTTAAGTTCGTGTGACCTGCGAAATGACTCGTTTTATTCCATGGCCTGAGCTGGAGCTAGCAGCTCCTCCCAGCTTTGTCGGTATCCAAGATGGAGATCACCGGTGCTGGGCGGGGGAGGGGTGCCCTTCCCTCCTCTGCTCCCTGAGAAGGAGTGAGGACATCAGGCTTCTACTCACGCCAAGTCTTAGTTCCTGGTCGTCTCTGGTCTGTGAACTGCAGGATGAACATGTCTGCTCCTTGTCGGTTCTTGCTGGTGTTGAGTAGAATCCGCTGGCCCGCTGCATCTGGCTCCTCCGTCCCGGACTCTCTGTTGCTCAGGTATGGCGGCTGTGCTAGCCCGCCACCTCCACAGCTGCCGCACGGGCAGCGGCTGCTGGCAAGGGCTCAGAAGTGTCACCTTGCCTGGGTTTCCTTCTCTGGCCTAAATCTCTGTCCTGTGATGGCAAACTTGGTGTAATTCTCTGACTTAGGACTGTTCACTGGAACTCTAAAACTGCTTTCTATGCAAGAGCTTACTTAGACTCCAGCTTCTCCTCCACCATCTTCCGGAATTCCCCAAAATTTTCTTAATAGAGACCCAGAAATACAAAAATTCAAAGGCAAGTGGGGCAAATTGGATTGCATGAAATTGCAGAGCTTCTGCATGGCAAAAGACATAGCTACCAAGATCACTAGAGAGCCCATGTATTGGGAGAAGATCTGCACTAGCCATACAACAGACAAGGGTCTCATATCTAAAATATACCTGGAATTAAAAAAAATTAAATCCCTCAACAAGGAAGGAATAACTGCCCATTAAATAAGTGGGCTAAATATTATACTTAATGGGGAAAAGCTACAACCAATCCTCCTAAAATCAGGAACAAGGCAAGGATGTCCACTGTCTCCACTCCTCTTCAACATAGTCCTAGAACCCTTAGCCAGGGCAATAAGGCAAGAAAAAGACATTAAAGGGATCCGCATAGGGAAAGAAGAAGTGAAACTATCCCTTTTTGCCGACGACATGATACTATACCTCCACGATCCCAAAAACTCCATCCCCAAACTTTTAGAAATCATAAGTCACTTCGGCAAAATAGCAGGATACAAAATAAACACACAAAAATCAGTTGCCTTCCTATACACTGATAATGCACAGGAAGAGAGGGAAATAAAGGGAGCAACCCCATTCACAATAACCTCCCAAAAAATAAAATATTTAGGAATTAACCTAACCAAAGATGTAAAAGAACTATTTAATGAGAACTATAAAATGTTAAAGAAAGAAATTGCAGAAGACACTAGGAAATGGAAAGACCTCCCATGCTCCTGGATAGGCCGACTTAATATAGTAAAGATGGTGATACTTCCAAAACTAATATACAAATTCAATGCAATTCCTATTAAAATCCCAATGACGTACATCACTGAAATACAGAAAACAGTCCAAAAATTTATATGGAACAACAAAAGACCTAGAATAGCCAAAACAATTCTAGGGGATAAAGACAATATGGGAGGGCTATCCATGCCGAACTTCAAACTCTACTACAGAGCTATAATAACAAAGACAGCATGGTACTGGCACAAAAACAGACCCGAAGACCAATGGAACAGAATAGAAGATCCAGATATAAATCCACAGGCCTACAGCCAGCTGATATTCGACAAAGGAGCCAAAGACATACAATGGAAGAAACACAGCCTCTTCAACCGCTGGTGCTGGGAAAACTGGGCAGCCACATGCAGAAAACTAAAAGTGGACCCCAGCCTATCACCATGCACCAAGATCAACTCAAAATGGATTAAAGACCTTAACAATAAACCTGAATCTCTGAAACTACTGCAGGACAGAGTAGGAGAGACACTTGAACTAATAGGCACAGGAAGGAACTTCCTGAACAGAGTCCCAGGGTCACAACAAGTTGGAGAGAGACTCGACAAATGGGACTACCTTAAAATAAAAAGCTTCTGCACAGCTAAATCTATAGCAACTAAGCTAGAAAGACAACCAACTAACTGGGAAAAAATATTTACCAGCAATATATCAGACAAGGGGTTAACATCCTGTATATACAGTGAACTCAAGAAACTAATCCCTCCCAAACCTAACAAACCAATTACTAAATGGGCAAGGGAACTAAAGAGGGACTTCTCAAATGAAGAAATAAAAATGGCAAAGAAACACATGAGGAAATGTTCATCATCCCTGGTGGTGAAGGAAATGCAAATAAAGACAACCCTGAGATACCACCTTACCCCAGTCAGAATGTCCCACATCCACAAATCAGCCAACGACAAATGCTGGAGGGGATGTGGAGAAACCCTATTACACTGCTGGTGGGAATGTACACTTATACAACCACTTTGGAAAGCAGTCTGGAGGGTCCTTAGAAAGCTAAACATTGACCTCCCTTACGACCCAGTCATACCACTTCTAGGCATCTACCCTGAACAACAGGAACCAATATACAAGGACACGTGCACCTCCATGTTTATTGCAGCACTGTTCGCAATAGCTAGGATATGGAAACAACCTAGATGCCCCACCACAGATGAATGGATCCAAAAATTGTGGTATCTATACACAATGGAATATTATTCAGCCATTAGAAATGACAAAATAATGGCATTTGCAGGGAAATGGATGGAGCTAGAAGGAATCATGTTGAGCGAGGTAAGCCAAGAACAAAGAGACAAACGGTACATGGTCTCCCTGATAAGTGGATGCTAAATCCAAAAGGTTAGGTGATAAGACAAAACTAACAGGACTTAAGAAACAAAGAACTCCCGCTCATCTGGTTGAACCACTACTAAATATCTCCATGCTGCTGATCACAAATATGGTATATAACATGTGAACACTGTTATATATTACAGACTGTGGTAGACAATTTGCTCCAGGGAAGTTAGAATGAACTTGTGACTTTGAAATTATGTAATCATTTAATCACAATCAAAAAAAAAAAAGAACCTCGGGGAAGGGAGGGAGGGAGGGGATGGTAGGGGGAAAACAATGGAGAGGGTAACAATAAAAAAAAAATAAGTGGGCTAAAGACTTAAAGAGAAATTTCTCTGAAAAGGAAAGAAGGATGGCCAATAAACACATGAAGAAATGCTCAACCTCTCTAGCCATAAAAGAATTGCAAATAAAAACAACATTGAGGTACCACCTCACCCCAGTTAGAATGACTATAATCAAGAACTCTAATAACAACAGATGCTGGAGGGGATGTGGACAGAAGGGAAACTTACTACATTGTTGGTGAGAGTGTATAATTGTTCAACCACTGTGAAAATCAGTATGGAGGTTCCTCAAAATACTCCACATACAGCTCCCCTATGACCCAGCAATCCCACTTTGGGGCATTTACCCACATGATCACAAACAAGACCATACTGAAGCTACCAGCACACCTATGTTTATTGCAGAATTATTTACCATAGCTATGATATGGAACCAACCCACATGCCCCTCAGTAGATGAAAGGAACAAGAAAATGTGGTATATATACACAATGGAATTCTATCCCTCCATCAGAAAGAATGACATTGGCTCATTTGTTAGGAAATGGAAAGACTTGGAAAAAATTATATTAAGTGAAGTAAGCCAGACCCAAAGAAACATAAGTCCCATGGATTCCCTTATTTGCAATATCTAGTATATGTCTGAGTCAAGCAGAAGAGGTCAGATAAATTGATGCTAGGGGAATGAACTCCAAGATAAGTATTCAATTATTTTCTTTCATGCAGTTGTTTCTAACATATGTATAAGATAATTTCTATATTTCTTTTTATGTCTCTCCCCCTGCTTACACTTTATTTGATGTTGGTACAATTTGTGGAGGGGAAGGGCAAAACAAATGGTTTAACGAGTGATACAGGTGGACACATTGCAACAATGAGCTATACAAGTCATTATATCGAAAAATGAACTTTACAACTTTGGTGGGGGGAGGAGAGGTTTGGCCATCTACTTTCCAGCTGATCTAAGATGTAGAAGCAAAACGTAATACAAAGCAATACAAACTAGTTCTTACTATAAATAATTTTTCTCTGAACATATTCAAAATCAATTCTGACAACATGAAATAAAAAATCCCTAAGTTTAAAACATTCTTCTAGACAGGTTAAGGAAATACTGAGAACAAGTATTTTAAAACAAAACAAAGGAGGAGGTAACAATGCTTGATAGAAAATGCACTTATTAACTTGCTCATGTAACTATAACCCCTCTACACAGCATTTTTTCAATGAAAACCTCTTTTAAAAAACAGAAGGTATGCCGGGCACCGGTGGCTCACTCCTGTAATCCTAGCTACTCCGGATGCTGAGATCTGAGGATCACGGTTCATAGACAGCCTGAGAAAGAAAGTCCGTGAGACTCTTATCTCCAAAAAAACCTCTAGAAAACCGATACTGGTGCTGTGGCTCAATCGATAGAGCACTCCCCTTGAGCTGAAGAGTGCAGGGACAGCGCCCAAGCCCAGATTTCAAGCCCCACTACTGACAAAAAAAACCCCAAAAACAGAAGGTGTCATGTACACCGAGTATAGTAGCCGCATCTGTAATCCCAGCTGATTGGGAAGCAGAAATGACAAGAATCTTGGTCTGAGGCCAGGCCAAAGAAATAACTGCCAAGACAGCCATCTCAACAAATGAGCTGGCCATAGTGGGTCACATTTGTAATCCTAGGTAATTATGTTTTGAAGCATAGGTAGCAAAGTCTCAGTCAATCTAGGATCCGACCAGGGCAAAAGTTCAAGAACTCAAGTAAATAAAATGTACTAAAAGTATGGCAAAGTATTTGAGATGCTTGGTGCTATATAGACAAAGTCCTGTCTAGTTAGCAGAGAACCCCTGAATAGAACCCTAGTAATATTCCTTTCTTCCACCCAAAAACCTATATAACTTTGTCCTATTTGAACATCTAATTTCAAGGCCACTGACAGATCAGAGATGGTGATATTATCTTAAAAATTAGGTAATCAAAAGGGACAAAGTTCCTTAGGTTTTGAAAAAATTGAAAAGGTAGGAAAATCTTAATAATCTCCATAATTCTTGAAAACATAAAATGTACTCAAGTATTTAATATATATATATCTTATGTGTGCATATATCCATGTATGTATATATATGTGTATACGTATACTCATATATATACATACATATATATGTATGGTTCATCTCTTTTCTGTGTAGCAAGTGGTACAAATGAATCTGTACAATCACTACTCAAAGGCATGAATAGACAAAGAGAAGGAGCAGAGAATTCATACTCAGGAATCTATTGTTATCCCATAACCCTGAAAATATTTTACATCAGTTTGCATGTGTCAGTTAGTGCATTACAGGGACAATACGATGGAAATGAGATAACAGGCAGATGAAATGAGAAATGAGAGATACAAATGATACAATATTCTTTCTGATGGGTAAGTAGAATTTCCAGTGTGTGTGTGTGTGTGTGTGTGTGTGTATGTGTGTTATATTTCCTTGATTCATTTCTCTCTTGAGGAGTATCTTGGCTGATTCAGTAAGCATGGTTGTGCTGAAACCGTTACTATATCCTGGTTTGTAATCTTTCGGGTAAATGCCCAGGAGTAGAGTTGCTGGATCATATGGAAGTGGGTAGTCAAAAGAGGAGTGAAGTGGGAAAAGGTAGAAGATTGAATAGGAGAAAAGGTGTAAAATGCAGAGAAGAATCCAGTAAATATCCTACAAAATTAAGAAGAGTGAAGGGAGAGGTGTATAGGGGCAGGATGCATGAAAATGTAGAAAGGGTTGGCATTGATCAAGGAATACTGTATGCATAAACTGCTTTGTTTAATGATAACTGCTTTGCTATTTAAAATAATAATTAAAAATCATGTCCCTAAAATGTTATGCAATTAGAAGCAAAACATGACAATCTGCTCAGATAATTTCTAGGATCAATAAATCTTTTTTTGGTTGGGATAAGTTTTAGAACAACACTAATGATATATATCATCTGAAGAAAATTTAATGATTTCCAGCTATTTAAAATAATCATTTTTGAAGATATGTCTCAAGTGGCAGAGTGCTACTAAGTGAGCAAAGCTCTCAGATAATGAATTCAAGTCTCAATTTCGAACAAAAGTAAAAACAATCAGTATAATTCAGGCATTTTCCTGGGCACTAGTAGCTCATGCATTAATCCTAGCTTAAATAAGAAGGCAGAGATCCGGGGATCTCAGTTCAATGTCAGCTTAGATAAGAACGTCTATGAGACTCTCATCTCCAATTCACTGTCAAAGCAAGCTGGAAGTGGACTCATGGCTCAAGTGGTAGAATGCTAGCCTACACCAAAAAGCTCAGGGGCAGAACCCAAGCCTTGAGTTCAAGCCTTAGAATAGTGCATATACATACACAAAGGAAGTAAGTCACTCAATTTCTCAAACTTCCATTTCCCTAGTAATCTTGATGATAATAGTAACCCAATCCTAAAATTAATGGAAAATACTCGCGTTTAGACACATTCTAAAAGATACTCATTGTCTTTTAAATGATTTGCAGTTTGCTCCAAATCCTACAGATTCCCTGTGTTGGACTCTGAAATCCTTCCCTATTATGAATCATTAACCTCAAATCTTCATATCATGAAAACTATCACAGTTTCCACTGATCTTAACGTTTACTGAACTCCTATATCTCCAAAAGAAATTGCAGGTTTATTTAAAATCTACTTTAATAGCTAACCCTAACTATATATAAACCTTACTAGATACCTAACTCTAAATTTAACCCTATTCAACCTTGAATAGGAAACTTAGGACAACTGTAGTTTTTGTTAAATTGCAACCTTATTTTACTTGAAAATGTTAGCAGAAAACTCAGTTTTACCGTAAAGCTTACCCTTCCCTAACCATAAGTCTAACCTGAACTAGAACAATAAGCCTAACCCTAGAACTAATAGCCTTTGGATTCTAAAAGCCATACAAATACATTAGTTTTTATTCATCCTAACTTTGATTCAATTCAACTTTCTAAAAGTAGTTTGTAGTTTTACTCAGTATCTTGCCATTCTTGTAACCCTAACCCTAACTGGAATATTGAGGCTAACCCTCACACTAATCATACCCTAACCTTAATATTATTAGCAGTTTCTTATTTCACATTCATCCTAATTCTAACTAGACTTTTTATTCGAAGATTTACTTTCAGTTTGACCCTAAACTTTCCATTTCCCTAAGGCTAACTCTAATTCCAGCTGGAACTGAAACCTAACTTTCACTCTAATGATAGTCCAATTCTAATGTTTAAGAAAAAGACTCTAGTTTTTAATCATTCTAATGGGTACTCCAGTTTGCACTCTGGAAATGAGTTTCAGTTTGCCCTAATTCCCACAAAATTTCTGACTCTTCCTCTGAAGTTATCTTGTTCCCTAACATGAAGTATTATATTATTTGTCCTGAAATTCTCTTATCAGGAAAAATACTGTAGTTTCCAATGATCCTACCTTTTCCTGAACCCCTGTACCCTAAATCAATTTCAGATTTACTTACCATCTAATCCATTACCTAACACTAACTCTCAAGCTAAACATGGTTGGAAAACTCTCATTAATCATTACAAGAATGATCACTGAGAAATAAATATAATGATAATGCTATAGTTACTATTCAATCTGACATTTTTGCTCCTACTTCTTAGTGAAAACTGAATTTTTTTTGGTCAGGCATGGGGCTTGAACTCTGGGCTTGGGCGCTATCCCTTAGCTCTTCAGCTCAAGGCGTGCCCTCTACTGCTTGAGCCACAGATCCACTTCCAGGTTTTTTGGGAGTTTAATTGGAGATAAAGAGTTCTCATGCACTTTGCTGCCAAGGGTGGCATCTAATTACAATCCTCAGATCTCAGTCGCCTGAGAGGATATGATGACAGGCATTGAAAAGTGTTTTGCTGGGTGCCAGTAGCTCATGGCTGTCATCCTAGGTACTCAGGAGATGAGATATGAGGATCACAGTTCAAAGCCAGACTGGGCAGGAAAGACCCTGAGACTCTTATCCCCATCAAACCACCAGAAAACTGGAAGGGGTGCTGTGGCTCAAGTAGTAGAGTGCTTGCCTTGAGCTAAAGAGCTCAGGGACAGCACCCAGGCCCAGCGTTCAAGCCTACAATAGAAAAAAAGAAAGGAAGTAAACCATCTTCGCTGCAAAGATGTGGAGGTGTGTGTGGGAGGGTGCTGTGATTGAGAGACCAGGTGCTGGCCTCACTTTACAGACGTTTCTAAGACCTCCCCCAGTTTGCAGCCACAGTAGAATGGATGGTGCCTTACCAAGAATTCAAGTGGTCAAGGCCTATGGCAGGCAGGGATTTGGCAAATGGGTGCAGGGGTGGGATTGTTGTGTCTGTATTCTCCATAATGAAGGATGGATTTGGATGCTGGGTGTCAAAGTCTGAAATAAAGGGTTGCAAGAATTTTGTGGCCTGATGAATTGGGTTTCCTCTGGGTATATGAAGATGGCTGAAGTCTGGCGCCTACTGTGGCTTACAACTGTCATCCTAGCTACTCATACTGAGATGTAAAGACCACGGTTCAAAGCCAGGTTGAGCAGGAAAGTCTGTGGGTCTTGATATCCAATGAGCCACCAGAAAATAGGAAACGACACTGTGGCTCAAATTGTAGAGTGTTCATCTTCAACTGAAGAGCTGAAGGACAGCGCCCTGACCCAGAGCTCAAACCCCATGACCAACAATAAACAAAGAAGTTGGCTGAGTTTTCCACCTTGCAGTGTGTACAGTAGGAAATTCCATGCTGGGTTATGAGACATTCCAGATATGGGAGGCTCAATGCTGTGTCAACAGTTAGTCTGAGTATGATAGTGCCATCTTCTCACGCGTTGGATGTGATCCTAATAGAGGTAGTTCATGGTTTTGTTCTCAGCAACTGCTAAGGGCTTGGAATATCCGTGTTTGTGTGTGTGTATGTGTATGTGTGTTTGTGTGTGTGTGTTTGTGTGTGTGTGTGTGTGTGTGTGTGTGTTGGTGTGTGTGTAATTTTCCCTTATCTTTTTCTGTCCCCTTCCGGGTTGCTGGTCTGCCTCTTTCTGACCTCAGATGGTGCCCCTCCTTCACACCAACCAGCCTTTACGCCCCTATCAGGGTCTACAATGAGTCCTAAATTGCCACAGGCCTGTATTCCAACTTTTCTCTGGGGCACAAGTCTGGCTGTCCCAATATCTGGCCGCCTCCAGGGGATTCTGGGTCAGTGATGCCAGCTGGCATAGGGTCTCCTCTGCCTGAGAGGGAGGGCCTCAGTCATGCGATGTCATATCCTTTTCCTCAGCTGGGCCTCTGACTGCACACCCCTCTCAGCAGGCTGGCAGTGGAGTGGGGAATGGGGAATTGCTGGTGCCTCTGGCCAACTCGAGCTTGACAGCTGACTGAAGGCTGCCCAAGCAAGGAGGATCTAGGGCTACATGGGAGGTGAGGCCAAGGTGGCTTGGAAGTATAGATAAGTGTCTAGGAAATGTAAATGTACTTTATCACAGGACAGTCTATCTTCTTGCCCCAGCTGGGCCTCTAAGGTCCTTCTAGACAATTACAGATGATCAGAATACAGAGGCACAGACTTTAGATTCCATGGCCAGGGAAATGGGGGATGAGAGACTGGTATGGCCAATACCTCATTGTTTTAGGGTATTAGTGTTGACCTGGCTATGCATGCCCTTGTGTACTTTCACTTCTTAACCCAGTGTTGGCCACACACAGGCCACTATTGGCAATACTGTGGAAGTGGCAGGAGTGGAAGTGAGGTCTAGCATGACCAAAATCAGGACTTATGGCCTGTGGGGGTGGCAAACGATGTCTTTTAAAAAAATCTTAGAGCTGGAACTCAGGGCATAGGCAACGTCCCTGAGCTTCCGTTGCTCAAAGCTAACATTCTACAACTTGAACCAGAGCTCACCTTTCATCTTTATTTAGTAGTTTAGTGGAGATAAGAGTCTCATGGACTTTCCTGCCTGTTCTGGCTTCAAGCTGCCATTCTAAGATCTCAGCCTCTTGAGTAGCTAGGATTGCTGGTATAAGCCACTGGCACCTGTTAAGGATGTTAGTGTGTGTGTGTGTGTGTGTGTGTGTGTTTACCGGGACTTGAATTCAGAGCCTAGGTGCTATCCGTTAGCTTGTTTTCACAAAGTTGGTGCTGTACCACTTGAACTACAGTAGCTCTGCTTCCCAGCTTTTTGGTGATTCATTGGACAAAAGAGTCTGCCCAGGCTAGCTATTAATTTTGATTGATCCTCAGGTCTCAGGCTTGAGTAGCTAGGATGACAGGCATGAGCCACCGGTGCCCAGCTGATAATGGTCTTTCTCCACAGTAGACTGGTATCTCCTGAAAACTTTATTTTTTTTCTGTGCCAGTATCTGGGCTTAAACTCAGGGTCTGGGCTCTGGTCTCTTAACTTTTTCCCTCAAGGCTGGTACTGTACCACTTGAGCC
The DNA here is from genome assembly GCF_019054845.1 of Dipodomys spectabilis. Classification (NCBI taxonomy): domain Eukaryota; kingdom Metazoa; phylum Chordata; class Mammalia; order Rodentia; family Heteromyidae; genus Dipodomys; species Dipodomys spectabilis. The sequence continues at coordinate 696,722 of NW_024871126.1, forward strand.
ACAGCCCCATTTCTGGATTTTGGTAGTTCATTGGCCAGAAGAGTGTCATTAACATTCTTCCGCTGAGCTTGCTTTGACCAACGATCTCTGATCTCAGACTTCTGAATAGCTAGGATTTACAGGGGTTGAGCCACTGGAGACATTGGGTAGAAGCTTTTCTTAAGCAAGAGTTCTTCCTTGCATTTGCCCTGACTCCTCCATGCAAAAGGGGCCTGAGGGACAGTAGCTGTGAAAAATAGGCTTCCAGCCACAAAATTGGCTGGTGTCTTTGGTAAAAAGTCAAGCTTAGCGCCATTCTGGGACCCCACCCTCTGTCCTACCTGTGACTCAAGTACAAACCTTGACCCAGCTTTCAGTGTTCTGCCAGACTTGTCTGAGGCCACAGAACCTTCATTCTACCCACACCATCTGCTCTACACCACCCCTCAGGACCTTTGCACATGCTCTGTACCTTCTGCCCGAGGCCCTCTGTCCTGTTCCACATCATAGAACTCCTGTGGAATTTTGGCACTGGTCATATCACCTCCTGAAGCAAGTCTTTCCTTCCCTTCTCTCACTTTTTTTTTAAAATTCTGAGTTGCTAGAGATTGAACTTGTGCAGGCTGACTGTCAAATGCTCTATCTTGGTGTGTCTGTGTGTGTGTGTGTGTGTGTGTGTGTGTGTGTGCGCGCGCGCGCGCGCGCGCGTGCCAGTCCTGGGGTTTGAATTCATGGCCTGGATGTTATCCCTGAGGTTTTATGCTCAAGGCTAGCATTCCACTACTTGTACAACAGCTCTGGTATTTTTGGTGCTTAATTAGAGAAAAGAGTCTCATATGGACTTTCCTGCCTACACAGGCTTGCAGTTAAAATCTTCAGATCTCAACGTTCTGAATGCTATTATTACAGGGGTGAGCACCAGCACCTGCCCTCTACCTATAACCTATAACCTCGGCCCTCCTCTGAGTCCCAGAAGAGCATGTCTCACCAAGCTCACATTTTTTGCCAGTGTTGTGGCTTGAACTCAGGGTCTGGGCATGTTCCTGAGCTGCTTTTGCTCAAGGCTACATTCTATCACTTAAGCTACAGTGACACTTTTGGCTTTCTCTGTTTATGTGGTACTGAGGAATCCAACCCAGGGTTTCATGCATGCTTTGTAAGCACTCTACCACTTAGCCACATTCACAGCCCAAGGATTACTTCTAACAGGAACTATGAGGGTGGGATTTATTGGTATACTCTTTTCAGCACAGAAATCGCTGGTCATTTCATATCTTTGCCAGGATTTAGGACCAGTGTGAGACTCGGCAATGAGGAATGATGAATGAGTGATAGCCACCAGCCCCCAGAGATCTATGGTCACGTCTTACAGAGGGATAGGGAATATGAAGCCAGAACCTTCCACAACTCCTAGAGCTTAGGAACAGTGGTCTCCCTGGAGGCAGTGGCTGGGTGATAGATGTCCCAATGGGACACCTCATTCAGAACATAATGAACCCGTTGCATACACCAGCCAAGGCAAGCCTTCTGGGCTTCAGTTATTAAATGGCAGAGTAAGATGCTTTGTTCAAGCTACTGGCACAGACTTAGTACTCTCTGAGGGCTTGTCCCAGCTTGCCCAGGTTGGGGGTCTGGTTATGGGCATCCTGCTGAATGCCCATCATCCATACATCATCCATAAATACACAGAGACATGGAGTTACTGCCTTCTTTTTTTCTTTGGCAGGTCTCAGGTTGAAATATGAGCCTAGGCCCTATCCCTGATCTCCTCTTTCTCAAGAGTAGCACTCTGCCCTAGAGCCATATCCCAAACCCATGGGGATATTTTCCTGTGATCTCTTAGAAATAAGAGTGTTGCAGACTTTCTTGCCCTGGCTGAATTCAAATTGGCATTCTCTACATCTCAGCCCCCTGAGGAGCTAGGATTACATACAGGAGCCACTGACACCTGGCTTTCTTTTCCTCTTGAAGTTCTTTTTTTAATTGTGACAATCTGAAATCTTCAGTGTCATTCCAATGGTTTGCATTCGAAGTAAACTATCCATGCCTGGAGTTCGAATGCCAGGACTGCAACACACAAATGGAGGGAGATCCTGACAAACTCATTCCTATTTACGTGAATGCTAATGGAATGTTATAAAAGTAATTAAATTTGCAGTTATTCATAATTCTATTTTAGAAAGCCACACAAAAATCATCAGATTTATATCTTCCATTCTAGCACCATGTTATGATTCCCCTAATGGAATGATATTAATTTTTAATTAATGCTTTTATAAGCATTCAACCATGATACTTCATTAAGTGGAGACATAACTTAATAAATAATTATTGGTAACTATATATATATATATGATTTAATAATATCCTCACATTCTCTCTCTCTACATATATATATATATATATATACAGCAATCTACACACACACACACACACACACACACACACACACATATATATATATATACACACATACACACACATATATATATACATATATATATGTATATATTGGGCACTACTGTGGCTTGATAACAGGTCATCAGAACTTCCTGGCAGCTCAGTTTGCCAGAGGTTGGTGTGCTAAGACTTTGACCCCATTTATGGTTTGGAAATTGTAGGCCGTAAGTTGAAATCCCAGCAATGCCAAAAATTTATTCATGTATTAAGAAGCCACTTTTGACACATTTTTTTTCCTGAAAAAAAGTCCTGTGTCTCAGTATGAAGTATAATTCATATGCAAATATATCCTATATGATAGGATGTAATAAATGAAATGTTATATGTGTAATAATACTAAATGAATAAGGGTAATAAACGTCATACTCACTGAACTCCTGTGTGTATTTTTTCCAGTGCTGGGCTTCAATTCAGGCCCGGGGAACTAGTCTGAATTTCTTGTCTTCAAAGACGGTGAGCTTCCCCTTCACCCACAGTGCCACAGAGATACCCAGATGCTGAGTTCAAATCCCAGGCCTGCCAGAAAAATGGTGCAAATTCCAAGCCAGGGCCTTATTTTATTATTTTTTTTTTGCCAAGCACAGGGCTGGAACTCAGGTCTTTGCATCTCTGCCACAATTGGCCCTGGAATTCTTGGACCCAAGTTCAAATCTCGGGGTTGGCGAGAAATAAAATAAAAAGCTAAAGGATAAAATGGAGAGATTCAAGAAGGTGGTTTTACATTTTTTCTCTTTGCATTGTGACCATCCTGCATTTAAATGACAAAGCCCAGAAAGTGTACATGACATTGCATGCTGATGTTTGGCTGGCTATTAGGGAAGCCATAACCAAAACCAAAACTTAGGCCTGGAGACCGAATCCCAAGGTGCCACTAAGTATTGGTGGGAGATTCTAAGAAACCCATTTACATGTACATCCATATGAATGGAATTTTATAAAAGTAACAAATTAGTAGTTAGTGTATCAGTACACTATAAATTTATACACAACAATTTTATTACATTGACTAATTTTCAATTAATACTTTATTATGTATTCAACCATGATACTTAAAAGTGGAAAGAATAATTTGAATGTCAATAATGGGTAGTAATATATGTAATTTCATAATATACAGACATCTTTCTCTTGTTTTATACATATATATACATATATGCCAATGTACACATTTATCTGTTCATACACTTGTCACTCCTGGGGCTCAGTGGTACAATGATGCCTAGTACATACAAAGCCCTGGACTCGATTCCTCACTACCACATGCACATAAAAATCCAGAAGTTGTGCTCTTGCTCAAGCAGTTGAGCATTAGTTTGAGCATAAATGCTTAGGGACTGTGTCTAGACTCTTACTCAAGGTCCAGGATGGGCATGAAAAAAATATTGAATTTTGTGACTACAACTCCATAAGGATAGGATTCCAAATACCTCATCACAGAGAAAGCTGGGGGTCTGGTGCTGACAGCTGCCATCTATCCTGACTTAGTCAGGGGTATATGACTGCAACTCAGCTCCACAGATCCAGATGCTGCTGGCTTGCTTTGAGAGAGAAAGCCAAGCAGGAGATAAAGGCCAGTCTGGTCCATTGAACAACCAGATAGCTGGACGTGGAGCTGTGGCAGTGATAGAACCTCAGACTTGTGAAAAATAGCTGAGGAATGCATAACTTCCTCAGTTTAAGCCATGGGATGGCCACAAAAGAAAATTCAAAAAGAAGCCAAGTTTATGTATCAGTGTCCTACTTACTTACATGTGTATATTACTTCCCTAAATGCAAAGAGGCTGTATGAAAATTTCTGCTTTTATTTACTGATTTATGTTTTAGATATGCTCATTGTACATACTGCATCATTCTCTTCATTTCAGCCCCATTGCTTTTCTCTTCCAGGGTTCTAGGCCTGTTTCCTTATATAATGCACACTAAAGCTCTCAGTAGCCTTTATTTACATTTTATTATGAGGCCAATGCTGGAGCAGTCACAAATCAGGCAGGGGAAGAGATGATCAGAGTTTGTAGAAATAAGCGGTATTCAGAAAATTATACTTAGGGATGCAAAATGGGAACAAATATATGGAAAAACTACCATAAAAAAAGATGAGGGGGCTGGTAATGTGGAATAGTGGGAGAGTGCTTACCTAGCATGCAAGAGGCCCTGGGTTCTATTCCTCAGTAACACATAGACAGAAAAATCCAGAATTGGTGCTGTGGCTCAAGTAGCAGAGTGCTAGAGTCAGTGCCAGGCCTTGAGTTCAGCCCAAGAAATGTGAAAGAGATAACTATGTAGGTAGGTACGTAGGTAGGTAGGTAGGTAGGTAGGTAGGTAGGTAGGTAGGTAGGCCCGTAGGTAGGTTGGTACATAGATAGATAGACAGATAGACAGACAGACAGACAGATAAATAGATAGAAAGATAGATAGATAGATACATACATACATATATAGATACATAGATAAAGAAAGACAGGAAGAAAGACAGAAAGAAAGACAGAAAGAATGAAAGAAAGAAAGAAAGAAAGATCCCTAGACAGATAGATAGATAGATAGATAGATAGGTAGATAGATAGATAGATAGATAGATAGATAGATAGATAGAGATAGATAGATAGAGAGAGAGAGAGAGAGATAGATAGATAGATAGATAGATAGATAGATAGATAGATAGATAGATAGATAGATAGATAGATAGATAGATAGATAGATAGAAAAATGATAGATGAATCTGGTCTTGGACTTCAGGAGGAAAGAAGGGAACAATTCACAGTCATGAGGCTTCTGTATTGTGCCAGAACACCAGCATCACCTTCACACAACCACAGAACAGGAAGAATGTCTCTTTCCATCTTCTCAGGCAGCCGAAGGCCCCAGAGCCAAGAGGGCAGAGCCAGGTTCTAACTCAGCTGCTTGGAGACAAAAGAGAAATGACCCTGCCTCACCTTGGACTGGGGATTAACCTTAATGATATGGAGAATGAAGGAAGAAGAAAAGACTAGCAGATGTAGAAGAAGGGCCTTCAAATCTGATAGATGGAGAATAAAAAACCCACTCCCTAAGACCAGAGAACAGGGCTTTTCTGCTCTGTTCTTCCCCTCTCCCTCACTAAACTGGCTCTCTATTGGTAACCTAAAGATAGCCTGAGGCTCCCTTCACCTGAAGGGGGAAAGTTAGTCATTGTTTGAGGAAGCTGAGAAAAGCCTGACCCTGGTGTAACTCTAACAAATGTTTCAGGTTTTCCCCTATTGCTATCTGTGCCTGGAATGAATGAAGTGGTTTTGCAGCTCAAATCACTGTTGAGTTTGTATATTCTGCCTCCTTGTTCTCTTCACCTAGCCTGGCTTTTGAAACTGTTTTCTGTCCTTCAAATACAGTGTTACACTGGAGTTATTCCTGCTAACTCTGCCAGGGCTTGGATCCTGAGAACTTCATTTGAACCCAGGATGGGTCAATGGGTCAAGAACACTAAGAACATTTAGAGTAACTTCTCATCACCAAGGGAAAAACAAGAAGCTCTTGAAAATCTGACCTTTCAGACGTAGAAGTCAGAGTGTCCTAGACTTTCCTGCCCTGGCTGGCTTCAGTGTGATCCTGAGACCTCAGCCTCCTGAGCTAGGGTGATGGGCAAGAGCTACTGGTGCTCTGCTAAGTTCAGACTTGTAATGACATTGACAATACAATCAACTGCTTATCACAAAGGGCTTGGGGAGCATTTAAGCCTTTCAACATTGGACCTTTCAGAACCCTGTGGACACAAGGTTACAATGCTAGAGCCTGGGAGGCTGGGCATGTAGATCTGCTACACTTAAGCCTGGAGGTCTGACTTCAATTCTGGAGTATACCAGCGTTGATTTTCCAGAGAATGTTCTCGTAATTAGCAAATAGGAAAAGTACTTTGATTAACCCTTTATTTTTTTCCAGTTGTGAGTCTCGTATCAACCCTGGGCACTGTCCCTGAGCAATTTTGTCAAGGCTAACTCTCTACCACTTGAGCCACAGCTCCGCATGGGATATTTTAATGGTTCATTGGAGATAAGAATCTAACAGGCTTTTCTAGCCTAGGTTGTCTTTGTACTGTCTTCTTCAAATCTCAGCCTCATGAGAAGGTAGTTTTCCAGATGTGAGCCACTGGCATCTGGCCTATTGTTTTTGAGTGTCTTGGGGATTTTTTTCTCAAGGCTAGCACTCTACCATTTGAGCCACTTCACTGCATCTGGCTTTTTCTTAGTACGTGGCACTGAGGATTCAAACCCTGGTATTCATGCATGTTGAGTGAGCTCTTTACTACTAAGCCACATTTCTAGCCTCCCCCTTACAATTTTATCCCACAACTTGCCTGTCTTCAAGAAAAGCCTTCTCAGTATAGATCATCTAAAGACACCCTATAGGAAGTGTCCAAAGATAAATAAGACAAAGCTCATTCTTGGGAGAGACTCTAACCTTGAGAAGATTGTGACAAACGCCTCCATTTAATTATGTATCATGTTTCAACACAAAAAGTTTTAATGATAAATGAGTCAAGGTCCTAAATTATTGTGTAGAATTTTATAATAGATGTGCAAAATGTAAATGGGAATGATAATACTAAATAAAATAAACAATTAAAGAATGAATCAAATAAAAAATAAAATAAATACAAAATCAATAAAGAGAATCATAACATGTAATAAACATACATATGTATGTATATATCATATATTACACATGTATAGAAATATCTTCTTCATTGCAGGGCCTTCATTCAGGCCATGGGAACTCTAGCCTGAATTTCTTTTCCTCAAGGACAGTAAATTTTTCCTTCACCCATGGTACAAAAGAGTTACCTGGATGCTGAGATCAAATCCCACCAATGGTAGAAATACTGGCCCCAGTTCCAAGACAGTGACTTAATCTTTTAATGGAAGCAGTTATGTTTATTCAGTTCCATACTAAATATTAAGTAAAAAGCAGTGTAGAATTTTGTACATCTATTCAGACATCCTTCCCATATCCCAAAGTGCTTCTCGGAATACTACATTGTTTCTTTTTGTATGTTTTTTATTGTAAAAATATTGTACAGAATGGTCACAGTTACTTGAGCAAGGTCATGAGTATATTTCCTATTGAGCATTATTACCACCTCCTTTGTTTTCCCACTACCATCCCTTGCCTCCCATCTCCATAACTACTAACCCTACCAAGCTCAGTGACTTAATTTTTTAGTTTTGGTTTGGTACAAGGTTTGAACTCAGGTAGTAGCAAGTCTGCACTTTCCCTCACATTGCTGCAAGTTCCTGAGTTCAAATCCCAGTCTAGGAAATAAAACTGGCAGAAATTCCAAACCAGAGAGCTCTATTTTTTTATTTAGTTACATAATCATTTTTTCTTTTTTCTTTTTTATGGCCCACCGTGGGGATTGAACTCAGGTCATGGCAACTATGCCTCAGCCACGATCACCCTAGGCTGGGTGCAGCCTCGGGACCCATATGCAATCCTGGAATCCTAGGCCCAGAGGGCTTGCAGAAAGAAAAAAAAAGTGACATAGCACAAAAATTGGCAAGCTGCAGAGGGATTGAGGTTTAATTTTTTTTAATCTTTGCACGGTGACCATCCTGGGTCTGAATGCCACTGGTGCGAAGTACACCTGACCTGCCATTGCTGAAGGCTGGCGGGCTAACAGTGAAGCCATAGGCAAACCTGTCAACATAGGCCCTGGGTTCAAATCCAGGTCCTGACAACTACCAATGGCAGGAGATCACAAGACACTCGTTCCTATGCATAGGAATATGAATTGAAAGAGAAGTTTGTGCACTGGTCGAGCCTAAAATTGGATACAATAATCCCAGGACACTGATTGATCTTAATTTCATGCTTTATTAAACATGAAAAGAATAGTATTTAATTGTGGTATGATAAATACCTAAGAGTTAGTAGGAATGTAGTATATGTCATTCAATCAAAGATAGGAGGCTATGGTGTTTTTTACCAATATATATTTATTTGTATACTACTGTCTGCCTATCCTTGTACTGCTGTTTTGACCAATCCCGGGTCACAATCTCAGCAACTGGGAACCACCTCACAGCTTCATTGGCTAGAGGCTGTTGTGCTCACACTCACCCCTCATGAATTGGACCTGCTAGGCCCTGAGTTCAGATCCCAGCACTGCCAAAAATTTAATCTTGGAGTAAGAAGCTAAGTGCGACACCTGTTTTCCTTTTCTGGGAGAGTCCTGGGTGTCAGACATGATGGATAACACATTTACAAACCTAGATGGTATATGATAGGATGTAAACAATGTAATACATAGTTAGGTGTCATCACAGTCAATAAAATAAACGGTAAATAAATGAAAAAACATAAAAAATACAATGAATAACCACACCAAACATAATATAGACTGAACATTTTTATGGAAGTTCAATCCTATCTTTAAAATATATATAAGGAGTATGTTTTCCAGGTCTGGGGCTTGAATTCAGGCCTAGGGAATAGGCCTGACTTACTGGTCTTCAAGCAGGGAGAGCTTCCCCTTCCCCCACAGTGCAATAGAGTTACCCAGACCCCGGGTTCAAATTCCAGGACTTGCAGACAAAAAAAAAATGGCACACATTCCAAGACAGGGAGCTTCTTTAGCATTTTTATTTTTAAAGTTCACTTCGCCTTTATTTGATACATATTGATTTTATAACATGAGAGTTTTTCAAAAAAGGGATCTAAACTTTTACATTTCAGCATAGCACATTGGTTTTTCTATTTTGACCATCTGAGAATGAAAATAAAGACATCATTTCTAGAAGGTCGGGACAGTTGAATTTATTTCTATTTAGATTTATTTCTACAATTATAAACTCTCTGCATTTGTGTCATATGAGTTTTCCTCAGTGCCTACCACGAAATACACCAGGGGAGTCCTCATAGCACAAAAGGTTGGGTTTCTGAATAAAATCTCACTTCTGTGAGGACAGTAGGTACTTCTAAGCATTTTGTGAATAAACTGGATTGTAAAATGAAAAACAAAAACAATGGGACTGTGATGTATCTCAGTAGTGGAGTACTTTCCTAATGAGCATAAGACCCTGACAGAAAAGTTTCCTAAAGCTCAGAATGTTAGAATTTTATGATCTGCATGAACAAACTTCTTCTTTTTTTTTGGTCCTGCGGCTTGAACTCAGGGGTTATCCCTGTGCTCTTCAGCTCAAGGCGAGCGATCTACTGCTTGAGTCACAGTGCCACTTCGGTTTTCTAGTGGTTTATTGGAGATCAGAGTCTCATGGACTTTTTTGCCTGGGCTGACTTTGAACCGCCAACCTCAGATCACAGCCTCCTGGGTAGCTAGGAATATAGGCATGAGTCACCGTTGCCAGGCACATGAAAAAAATTTTTAAAGATTGATTCTGAGAAAAGAAAGTTGGAAAACACTTTTAGTATAAATAATTTATAATGCCATGTTTAAGGCACTAATTAAGAAGTATTTATTCATTGGCTGGTTTCTTAGTTTATTTCAAATATATATATGCATTATTAATATATATGTATATATTATTAAAAATATAGCTTTGAAGTGTACCTAAGAGCATATGTGCTCATGTAAAGTTATACAAATGAAAACGTTTCATTTTTCTTTTCAGTTTGTTTCGTACCATAAATTAGCTGGGATTTGTGTATTGTTTTGTTTTCTGTTTTTGGAGGATTTCTCTCCCTTTTATCCCCCAACCCCCTCTCCTCACATTTGAACTCAGCTTGCTCTTTCTTGGCTTCATTGTTCATAGCTTATTTTCTACCACTACAGCTAAACCTGTAGCCTGGCTTTTTGCCAGTTAATTGGAGATGATGTCTCTCAGGCTTTTCTGCCTTCATTGACTTTGAAATTTCATCTTCCAGTTCTCAGCCTCCTGAGTAGCTAGGATTAAAGATGTGAGCCACTGGGGCTCCTAGGGATAAATTAGACTTTGGTTGGTGTATTCTTTCTGTTTTTCTTAGCATGGGATCATGTACTATAGAAATTCTGTGAATGACCTGGGTCTGAAGCAAGATATAATACATATGCAAATATGTATAATTTTCATAAGATGTAATAAATTTAATTTGTTATAAGTGTAATAATAGTCAATAAATATAAAGAAATAATAATATAAAAATGAATACACTCAAAGCAATATGCAGTAAACATAAGTATGTAGATATTAATCATTTCAAATGTGGATGAATATTAATTAACAGGGCTGGGAATTGAATTCAGGCCTAATGAACAGGCCTGAATTGCTTGTATTCAAAGAGGGTAAATTTCCCCATTCCCCAGAGTGCATTAGATTTTCCGAGACTCCAAGTGCAAATCCCAGGCCGGGCATTAAAAAACGAGCACGAAATCCAAGCCAGGGAACACCTTTAGCATTTTTAAATTTTTAAAATTCATTTTATTTTATTTTCTATACATTTTATTTTTTTATTTATTTATTTTGCCAAGCAAGGGACTTGAACTTAGGTCGTGGCAACTCTGCCTCAGCTTCCATCACCTTAGGCTTGTTTGGTGCAGCCTTTGGACCCACAGCCCATCCTGGGATCCTAGGCCTCAGGGGCTGACAAGAAAAAAAAATGAAAATTTTAAGGAAAAATAGCCGTAAATTGTGAACAGTTACAGTTTTCTCGGTTTTTCCTTCCATGCATGGTGACCATCCCGGGTCCAAATGACACGATTGCAACCTGTAGGTCACCTGGCCTTGCTGTCAGTGGGATGTGAGTGAAGCCATAGGCCAATCTGCACTCCTAGGCCCTGAGTTTGAATCCCAGTCAAGCCACTTACAAAGGGCTGGAGAGAATAAGAAACTATTTATTGCCTGTCCATAAGAACACCAAAGGAATGTGATCAATGTCATGGTTGGATGAACAGTTTGTCAATTAGTCTAGCAAAATTAAATCCAGTATTCACAAGATGTGGATTGATTTTAATTTATAGTTTATTATGCATTAAAAGAATACAGTGTGTGTGTGTGTGTGTGTGTGTGTGTGTGTCTGTGTTTTGTCAGTAGTGGGGACTGAACTCTGGGCCTGGGCGTTGTCCCTCAGCTTTTCAGCTCAGGGGTAGGGTGGTACCATGTGAGACGCAGTGCCATTCCCGGCTTTTTCTGATCATGTGTTGCTGAGGAATCGAATCCATAACTCATGCATGCAAGGCAAGCCCTCTCCCAATGAGCCACCTTCCCAGACCCTAAAAGAATACTATTGATTAAATGGAGTCCTCACTAAATACTCGAGAATCACTAGGAAGGTAGTATATGTCATTGAATATTAGATAGGTATCACTGGCAGTATCTAAATATCTAAATATATATTTATTTGTATACCACCGTCTTCATAGAAAGGTATTGCTATTTTGGCCAAACCTGTGTTTCCATCCTAGGTCCTGGGATCCACCTGGCACCTGAATGTGCTAGAGGCTGCCGTGCTGACACTCACCCATTCGTGAATTGGGCCTCTAGGCCCTCAGTTCAGGTCCCAACATTGCTAAAAATGTGTTCCTGGAGTAAGACTGCAAGTGTGATACCTGTTTTCCTTTTCTGTGCAAGTGCTGGGTGTCAGGTATGATGTTTATAATATGTCTGCAAAGCTACATGCTATGGAATAGATTTGAATGAATGTAATAAATGTTATAGGTGCACTCACAGTCCATAAAATAAATGGTAAACAAATAAATATATAATAAAATATAATGAATAATTCCAACAAACAAGATATAGACAATGTATGGATGTAAGTATAAATAATAAAATAAAAATGTCTATAAATGTTATGCTCTCCAGGGCTGGGGCTTGAATTCAGGCCTAGGGAACAGGTCTGAATTGTTTGTCTTCAAGGTAGGAGAGCTTCCCTTTCCTCCCCTTCCCCCAAGTGCATCAGAGTTACCTAGATCCCAAGGTGATGTCCCTGGAATGACAGACGACAAAATGGCACGAAGTCCAAGACGGGGAGCTTCAAAAGTTTTGTTAATTAATTAATTAATTAAATTTTGCCAAGCACGGGGTTTGAACTCAGGTTGTGGCAACTCCTCCTCAGTTTCCATTACCCTTGGCTGGGATGGTGCAGCCTCTGGACCCACAGCCCATCCTGGGGTCCTAGGCTTCAGGGGCTCACAGAAAAAAAAATGAAAACAGCACTGAAAAAAAGCCACAAACCTCAGACGGTCAGCAGTTTCTGTTTTCCTTCCTTGCATGTTGACCATTCTGGATGTGAATGACATGGCTGCAACCTGTTGGTCATCTGGCATTTCTGAAGGGTGGCTCTATCAGCGAAGCCATAGGCCAACGTGGACACTAGGCCCTGAGTTCAAATCTCCGTCATGCCACTTACAAGGCGCTGAATAGCCTAAGAAACTATTGCTTGTCCATAGGAGAACCAGGGGAATGTGATTAATGTTAGGCTTGGATGAGTAGTCGTCTTGCATAAAATTAGACCCAATAATCACTGACTTTAATTCATAGTTTATTATGCATTAAAAGAATACTATTGATTAAATGGAGTTCTCACTAAATACATGAGAATTGGTACGAAGGTGGTATATGCGATTGAATACTAGATAGACACTTCAGGCAGTACCTAAATATCTAAATTTATATTTGGGCTGGAAAAGTGGTTCAGTTGTAGAGCTCTTACCTTGCATGCCTGAGGCCCTGGGTTTGATTCTTCAGCAGCACATAAGCAAAAAGAAAAAAGCAGGAAGTGGCACTGTGGCTCAAGTGTAGAGTGATAGCCTTGAGCTGAGGGACAGTGCCCAAGCCCAGAGTTCAGGCCCCACGACCAGACACCAAAATAAATACATAAATTTATATTTATTTATATACCACCATCGTCATAGAAAGTTACTGCTATTTTGGCCAAACCTGGGGCTTGATCCCAGGTCCTGAGATCCACTTGGCAGCTGAATGGGTTAGAGGCTGAGGTGCTGACACTCACCCATTCATAAATTGGGCCTCTCGGGCCTTCACATCAGGTCCCATCATTGCCAAAAATTTCTTCCTGGTGTAGGATTTCCAGGGTGACACCTGTTTTCCTTTTCTGTACAAGTTCATATTATGTCTGCAAAGCTACATGCTATGGAATAGATGGGAATAAATGTAATAAATGTTATAGGTGCACTCACGGTCCATAAAATAAATGCTAAATAAATAAAAAAATATAATGAATCACTCCAAAAACCATGATATAGGCTGAATATATTGATGTAAGTATAAATCATATATTTAACATGTCTATAAATGTTATGAGGTGCTTGATTTCAGGCCTAGGGAAGAGTTTAGTTCATGCATGATTCTCATAGGAAATGATAGGCAAGATGTATGGCACAACAATTAGTTTTAATTAAGAGTTCATGAAGTGTGACAATGAGAATCACATTCAGGAATTGGAGGCATTGGGAAAGATCCAAGAATCGGTTCTCAAATGGTAGATAGGATTCAAACACAGCTCGCTACATCTCCTACTCTATCCATATAGGTAATTAGCATACTAGCTTCAGCTTATGAATGGATGAATATTGTGCCCCATCCCCACCCTGGGGCTCGATCTCAGGTCCTGGGTATGACTAGCTCCTTAGTGGCTCACAAGCTGATGGGCTCATGTGGACCCATTTGTCTGTTGGGCTTCCTAGATCCCAAGTTCAAATCCCAGCACTACCAAAAGGTTTATCTTGATGTTAGAAGCAAATCCTTGCACCTGTTTTCCTGTACTGTATAAGTGCTGGGTCGCAGCAAGAATCAAGAAAGCATTGGCAACTCTGCACCCGTGGGAATAGGTTGTCATCCATGTCAGCACAGTTTTATTTGTTATTCTATGCTCAATAAAATACACAATACATCCTTGAAAAAGACACAAAATAAAAAGAATAACTATACTAAATGCAAGATGCATACCACACCTGTATGTAAATAGAGATCCTATGTTTAAAAGAGCTGGGCTTCTTATTTTGTCCAGTGCTGGGGCTTCAGATCAGGCCCCACACCAGGCCTGACATTTTTGTCTTCAAGGATGGTGAGCCTCCCTTTCTCCCACAGTGCAACCTAGTTACCCAGACCTGAGTTCAAATCCCAGCACTGACATAAGATTCATCCTGATGTCAGAAGCCAGTCGTTGCACCTGTTTTTCTCTCCTGTGAATGTCTTGGTTCTCAGCTATGCTGGAGAATGAATGCATAGGCAACCCTATAACCATGGGAACAGGTTGACAGGTTGTCATCCATGCCAGCACAGTTATATAGCTGTCACACTACTCAGTAAAATACACAATACCTCCATAAATTAGACACAAATTAAGGAGAAGTGCACCCAATGCAAAATTATGCCCGCACATGTATATCAATATAGATCCTATGTTTAAATTATGAATTTAGGACTATGCTGGCCCTCCCTGGGGTTCGAGGTCAGGTCCTGGAAAAGGTCTAGCTCCTTAGTTGCTCACAGGCTGGTATCCTCACCTTTTTCCAATTGGGCCTGCTAGGCTTTGTGTTAAAATCCCAATACTGCCAATAGATGAACGCTCATGTGAGAAGCCCATCGATCCACCTGTTTTCCTATGAAAGTCCAGGTTCTCAGGGAGGATGGAGAATGCTATATAGGCAACTCTATATCCATGGGAATAGGTTGTCATCCGTTTCGGCACAGTTATGTCTGTCATGATGCTCAATAAAACACAAAATGCATACATGACTAAGACACACAATAAAAAAAGTAACTACACTGAATGCACGAGGCATTCAACACATGTATGTAAATAGAGATCCTATATGTAAAATAGGTGGATATATTATTTTTACCAATACTGGGACTTCATTTCAGGCCCTGTGACCTAGCCTGATATTGTAGTCTTCAAGGATGGTGAGCTTCCCTTTCCTCCACAATGCTGTAGATTTACCCAGACCTGAGTTGGAAACCCAGCTGTGGAAGAAAAATGGTGCCAATTCTGAGCCAGGGGGCTTTATTATTATTATCATTATTATTTCACAAGGAAAGGATTTGAACTCAGTTCGTGATAACTCTGCCTCAGCTTCAATCACCTCAGGGTGACAGGCTGTCATGGGCCCATAGCCAATCCTGGGATCCTAGGCCTTGAAGTCTTGCAAGAAAACACACACACACACAGAAACACACACACACACACACACACACACACACACACACACACAGAGAGAGAGAGAGAGAGAGAGAGAGAGAGAGATTTTTTACATTTTTTTTCCTTTCCACGGTGACCATCCTGCGTCTGAATGACACGCCTACAAATGGTATTTCACCTTGCATTGGCGAAGGCTAGTGGGCTATCGGGGAAGCCATAGGCCCATGCAGCAATGTAGGCCCTGAGTTCAAATGCTGGTCCTGACAGCTACCAATCAGGGCATTTCCCAAGAGAATCATTCCTATGCATCGGAATACCAATGGAATGTTAGCAAACTATGAATGAGAAGTTTCTGCATGCATCAGTCTAGTCTAAAATTAGATGCACTGATCTTATTGCATAGTTGATCTTATGAATCCTATTCCTTCAATGGCTCATAATAACTACCTAAGAGTTGGTAGGAATGTAGTTGATGTCATTGAATCCTAGGTAGATGTCTCTGGCACTCTATACAAATATATATTTATTGGTATACTACCACCTGCCTATCAATTTATCGCTATTTTGTCACCCCTGTGGCTCGATGTCAGGGTCTGGGAACTGACTGGCATTTTCTTGGGATAGAGGGTGCCGTTTTGACAAACCCATTGATGAATTGTGTCTGCTAGGCCCTGAGTTCAGATCCTAGCACTGCCAACAATTGGATCGTGGGGTAAGAAGCCAAGTGCGACACCTGTTTTCCTTTGCTCTGAGCATTCTGGGTGTCAGACATGATGGAGAACACGTCTACAAATCTAGATACTATGTAATAGGATGTCATCAAAATAATAAATGGAATGCATGTTATCACAGTCAATAAAATAAATGGTAAATAGATGAATAAAACAAAAATACAATAAATAACCACAACAAACAGGATATGTACTGAACATCTATAAGTAAGTACAAATCCTATCATTACAATGTATATAAATAGTATGTTTCCCAGGGCTGGGGCTTGAATTCAAGCCTATGGAGTAAGCCTATCTTTCTTGACTTCAAGCACGGTAAGATTCCCCTTTGTCCACAGTTACCCAGACCCTGAGTTCAAATCCAAAACGTGGCAGAAAAAACTGCACCAATTGCAAGCCAGGGAGATTATTTATTTATTTATTTATTTTTATTTTTTATTTTTATTTTTTTTGTGAAGCAAGGTCTTGAATTCAGATCATGGCAACTCTGTCTCAGCTTCCATCACCCTAGTCTGGGGTGCAGCCACTGGAACCACAGGCAATCCTGGGATCTTTCACCTCCAGGCCTTGTGGAGGGGAAAAACGCGCAGAGAAGAAGTGGTGGGATGAAGTTTTAACATTTTGCACCATGACCATTTGGGTCTGAATTACACGGCTCCAAAGGGTACTTCACCTTGTATTGCTGAAGGCTGGCAGGGTACTGGGGAAGACATAGTCCTACAGGGCAATATAAGCCTAGAGTCGAATCCCAGTCATGTCACTTCCGGATAGCGGGAGATCCTAAGCCACTCATTCCCATTTATAGGAATAATGATTGAATGTTGTAAGTGTCACGGTTGAATGAGTTGCTCATGAATGATACTCTTATAAAATTAGACATTATGATTTCTGTAGGCTGATTGATTTTATTTAATATGAAGCATTAAAAGACTATTATTTCTGGAAGTAGTGCTGTGGCTCAAGTGGTGGAGCACTCGCTTTGAGCTGAACAGTGCAGGGACAGCGCCCAAACCCAGAGTTCAAGCCCCACGACCAACAAAAAAAAAAAAAAAAAAGTTTCTGTTTCTAAAAAGACTACTATTTATCACAGGGACACTGATTTACTTCATAGTTTAGTAAGGATGAAAACAATAACATTAATTATATGCAGGCATAATAAATACCCAAGAATTGTTAGCAATGTAATCTATATAACTGAATAATGGATAGACATCTCTGGCACACTATAAAAATATAGATTTATTAGCATACTACCATCTGTGTGTCAAACTGTTCTTATTTTGTCAACCCCTGGGGCTCAATCTCAGGTCCTGGGAAATGCCTGTCAGCTCAGTTTGCCCCAGGATGGCATGCTGACACTCAATCATTCATGAATTTGGCCCTGTAGGACATGAGTTCAGATGCCAGCACTCCCAAACAATGAATCGTGGAGTAAGAAGCAGATGGTGACACGTTTTCCTTTTCTGTGAAAGTCCTGTGTGTCAGGTATGAAGTGGAATACATATGCAGACCTATATCCTATGTAATCAATATTCTATGTGCTATAATAGTCAATAAATAAATGGTCACTACATGAACAAAACAAAAAATAAAATGAATAACTACACTAAATGCAATATGAAGTCAATATATGAATGTAAATATAAATCATATATTTAAAATGCACAAAAAATAAGATGTTTCCTAGGGGTGGGGATCAATTTCACGCCTAAGGAACAGACTTGAATTTCTTGACTTCAAGAAAGCAAGCTTCCCCTTGCTACACAGTGCAACAGATTTACCCAGACCATGAGTTCCAATCTCAATCCTGGCACAAAAAAATGGCATCTCTATGCTATGTGACGCCCAATTCTTAGTTATTTCATTATTTCTCCTTTGAATGAATGTAATTTTTTAAATGCTTCATAAATTATTGATTAAAATCAATCAGTGTCCTAGAATATAATTGTGTATAATTTTATCCTAGAATCATTCAAGAACTGCCATTCAATCATGATATACATCACATTCCATTGGTATTCATATGGATAGATATGAGTTTTTTAGGATCTCCTGCCATTTGGAGGTGGCAGGACCAGGATTCGAATTTGGGCTCCAGCTAACACCACTTAAACCCGAAGATAGGGAACTCACCAGTCTGTCCAAGAACATCAGCAAGACCAATGATTAAGCCGACACCAGTGGCTCTCAGCAGTCTTCCATGATACTTAAAAGGCTGTGAAAGGAGATTCATGGTCAAAGTCACCCTAGGGTGGAAAGTTGGACCCCTGTCCAACTTCAATGTCAACAAAGCCAGAAGTAGAGCCGTGTGGCTCCAGTGGTAGAGGGGTAGCCTTGAGCAAAAGCAGCTCACGAACTGTGCCTAGGTCCTGAGGTCAATGGCCAGGACTGGCAACAAACAGGCATACACAACAATCTGTGCAGCTATCCGGCTAAAGCAGGTCACCCTCTTCTTCCCAAATGGATTGGACAAAGTTCCCTGGGAAAGGGGCTGCTGTCATTTTTGACTCCGCCCATTCTGCCTGCATCACAGGATACCAGCCACAACCTCATTCAATCATGGTTCTTTCTGACCAATGGGATAAAAGAATCCTGGCCACACCCACATTCCATGCTGCCCTGTAGCACCAAGATTCCCTCTGTTGGTTGACACCACTACCAGCAGTTGAGAAGGTAGAGGTAACTGAGTCTTAAGCAAGAGTCTTGACATGAATTTGGAGTACAGTAGGAAATTGACGACCTAGTCAGAGAGTGGGAGAATAGAGGATTTCCCAGAGCCTGGGAATGTGGCCAGCCCATCTTTCCCATCCCAGTGCTCAGATGTCTGAAACAACAAGACTCCGTGAGAGAGCTGTAAGTAACAAATTACTGCCAGAATACCAGCAGAAAAATCCTCCCATCAGACCTACAACATTCAAGAAAACAAAGATTAGATAAAGGGGGAAGAATCCCAAAGACAAATACCACTGGGGAGGGTAATTCAAAGGAGGGTCTGGCCAAAGGTGATGCCGACCACGAGCCACCCTGCCTTTGGACACAGTCACAGCCACCAGGGTCCAGAGTGTCAAGGGTCCCGATACCACCAAGAATATGCAGAGGTGCTTCCGACATGTGGTGCCTGCCCTGGACCGCAGCAAAGAAGAAACCAGGTGCTCTATGCCAAGATCCAACCA
This sequence comes from Dipodomys spectabilis, assembly GCF_019054845.1. Taxonomy (NCBI): domain Eukaryota; kingdom Metazoa; phylum Chordata; class Mammalia; order Rodentia; family Heteromyidae; genus Dipodomys; species Dipodomys spectabilis. The sequence continues at coordinate 716,133 of NW_024871126.1, forward strand.
CTGAAGCAGGAAAAGACAGACCTGTAGGATTGAAAAGAGAAAGAGAAGGAGAAGGTAGCCCAAGTACACAAAGCACCAAAAGCAGCTAGACATCCACAAGCCACCCATACAGAGGTTGGTTTCGGCAGAAAGTGATTTACAATCGACATCAGCCAACATGCAGCTCACGGCCGATGACAGAGAAATGGAGTACAAAGCTCTCACCAGCTGCTTACAGGCCACAGAGCAGCACATGTCAGAGCTAGAGATGGTGGCTTCTGTGGTTACTACTTACAGAAGGAGACTGAAATTTTGTTCGAACAGCTGAATGATGTAACACTTCAGCACAAGGAAAAGAAGAGAAGCTTCTATGACCTGCAGCAAGTGAACACAGAGTTTTAGGAGAAGCTGGAAACATTCTGGACATAGAGTAGCAGCAGGAAGACGAGAATCTGCAAGTTCCAACAAGTGCTGGAGGGGTGTGAGGTACTAAAGAGACTTCAGGACAACCTGAGCTGAATGGTGACCGCAACGAATCTGGGGACAGACACCTTCTCACAGAACCTGAGCATTGAAAGGTCCACGCAGAAGAAGAAGCCCTGGTGGCGGACGGAGCAGGTGAACCAACTGACAGAGGAGAAGTAGTGAGGATGGAGGTAGGTGCTGCACCTAGAGAATGAGCTGAGGGAACTGAGAAGGAAGTTGGCAGAGCTATAGCCCTCCGTGGGTCCATCTCAGGAGGAGCAGCACCTGCAGGCCCATGCCTACCGCACGCAGATGCAGTTGAAAACCCTGGAGGAACAACTTCACATCTAGGTCCAGGAAAACTAGAGGCTCCGTCTCGAGAATGCGGAGCAGTGGGAGCCACTGGGAAGACTGGAGGAGAAAACCAAGGATCAGCAGGAGATCCCCGAGACCCCACAATGTGCATGTGTATGCAACCCACAGCTGGAGGAACAGCTGGCCTTGCTGCGGGACGCTCTCCACAGGGTGAGCAGTGTGAAGGAGGAGCTCACCAGCTTTGTGGACTCAGAGCATCAGGTGAAGAAACATCTGCGGGAACAGCTGGACTGCTAAGAGGAGAAGATAGAGGAAGGGAAAGAGGTGGCAGAGAGAGAGAGAGCCAAGCGACTTGGGAGCTCCAGGAGCAGCAGGAGCAGTCATTGGCCCAGCTGCAGGAACTCAGAATCACCTGTGAGCAGCACATTGCCTCCAATTAGCAGCTGTGCTCCAAGTAGTAGGTCGTGCAGTAGCACCTGCAGCGGGAGACCCAGCTGTTGGAGCAGCAGAAACAAGTGCAGGGTTCGACCAACTGGGGGACTAGGTGGTGCCCCCAAAGTGGCAGGACAGTTTCAAGTGCCTGGAAGTGACCAGTCCACAGGAGGAGCGCCTGCAGGCCCAGCTGAGCTTCCTGGTTTTCCCTAGGGAAGGAGAATCTGTGAACCCTGGAGAAGCAAAAGATGAGGAAGCAACTCTCCTCGATGGCAGAGGATGGAGATGTCTCCCAAACTGAGAGGGACATGGCTCTGTTAGCAGTCTGGGAGGCTGAGATCCACAGGGGGAAACTGCCACAGGAGCGGGGGGGCCTGTTGCAGGCAATCCCCCCTCCTCCTGAGAGTTCAGTGCCAGACAGAGCTGGAAACACAGGTCCCCCGCCCCTTGAGCTGCCACCACAGCATGTGTGAGGATGGGAAGTGGAACACGTGGGTGTCTGAGAAGAAAATCTGTTTCATCCACAACCTACCTGATGAGGTGGACTTCCAGAGTTCTGCAGATTAGCTCCACCATCGATGCAACCAGCTGTCGGCACATATCTGCACCATCCAGGAGTCCCTCCTGGCATGTAAAGGACAGATGTTCATTCTGGATCAGCTGTGTCAGGAGAAAGCCAAGTGCATGTGCCGGCTGTCCCAGGAGAAGAGGAAGAGTAGATAGCTGCAGGAGATGCTGTCACTCCTACACGGGGCTCCAGATGCCGACACAGGCTGAGCTCCCCACCAGTGCAGATGCTTCAGAGGCCTCAGGCTCCTGGGTAGTCAAAATGAGGGAGAAGCAGAAAGGTTTTGAAGAATTGCAACTTCGGGATAGTGTGGAAACTGCAAGAGGAGAGGTCAGGGTTCCCTGCCCCGTACAGGACTCCCCCACAGAGCATGTCCTGCTGCAGATCCCCACATCCAGAACTGCCCACAGCTGGTGCACTCAGGCTTGCAGTGCTCTGTCCCTTTTTACTGTAGACACATGGGGATGATCACTCCCTATGTGACATAATGAGTCCCAAAATCCTTAGCAGCCACCAGAACTACGTGGCCAGGTGGGCTCCTCTAGGCCTCCATCTGCCTGGGGATTGGAAGGGTAAACTATGGATCTGGTAGAGCAGAGGCTGCTGGGAGAAGGCAAATTCCAGGGACATCTAATGGCTCATTGGTGGCCAGGGAAGAGGCCCATGTTATGCTTATCAAATAGAATAAATTGTTTCTACAGGGGAAAAAAAAGCCTCCACAAAGATTTGTTCTTCCAGTCATGGGGCTTGAACTCAGGGCCTGGTCACTGTCCTTCAGCTCTATTTGATCAAGACTGGTGGTGTACAAGTTGAGCCCCACCTCCTCTTCCAGCTTTTTCTTTGTGGAATTGAACCCAGAGCTTCAGGCTTGCTAGGTGACCACTCTATCACTGAGCCACATTCTCAGCTAGGATGATCCCCCGCCCCCAAACCCATATGGCCAATCCTCAGATAAATAAGAAGTAGGGGCTAGGATGAATATGAAGCACAAGTCTGGTTCACACGGAAATACTCCCCTGCCCCTTCTTTGACACCCTTATTTAAAGTTTCTCTTTTACTATTGAGGGATGAGAGAGGGAGAGGGACATCTGAGAGAGGAGTACCAAGAACAGTGGCCCCCTGAGTCCCATAGCCTTCCCCACACAAGTGGTCCTACATATTCCCGTCTTACCTGACTCAATGTTGTGTCTACACAGTCTCCCTACCACTGCAAGGCTCAGAATGAAATAAATGTCAGCCCTGGCCTCAGCCCACACCCATAATAGAAGCTCCTAGTCCCAGGCTGACTTCCACCTCTGACTTCCCTGAGTTAGGCTGGACCCACCACTCACCATTGTGTTGGTGTCAATAATCTCATGGATGGATTTCAGGAAGAAAGTCTATGGCAAAGAGCAGAAGCAGCAGTGTGAGTAGGGAGGAAGGAGCCGGGGTAATTGGTCTGGGATCTTCCTCCTTGGAGCCTTCCCTTCAAGCCAGAGCCATTCTGACCCGAAACACGGCCAAGGCCAAGGCATGGAGAAGATAGAGGAGCATGGGACTAGAGGAGGTACTGCATTATCTTGGTGCACTTGAAATTTCCAATATTTGGCCCATGCTAATCCCAAAGCCAACATGCAATGCCTCTCCTTGTCGTTTTTGTCCAAGAGCGTTGTCCCTGAGCTCTTTTTCTCAAGGCTTGCACTCTGCCACTTGAGCCATGTGGAGAGCTGCGGGAGACGCGCCCAAAGACGGCGCGGCCGTAAGGCGCAGCCACAAAAGCAACATTGTAGCTGGCGTGGCTACGACCAAAGATGGCACTGGCTCCCGCCTTCCGTCTTCCCGGTGACGAGTGCTCTCTGTAAAAAACAACTCCTTATATGGCTATGACTTGGCTCCTAGTTTGCTTCCGTGTTTGCAGCCCTATCGGTATATGCCACGTGGCACTTTGGGATTGGCCATCCAGGAGGCTTATAACCGGAGCGCGGGGACAGAGGGACAGAGAAGCAGGAAAAAGCAGGCAGAAGAAGCAGGAGAGAAGATGTTGTAAAAGGTCCTGAATAAACCACCTGAAAGAAGAACCTGTTGTCGCGTCATCCTTGCTGGTTGAGGTGGTCGCGACAAGTGGCGCCCAACGTAGGGCTCGACAGGATTCAGAACTTTCAGCAGTCAGGGGGTGCACCGGTAAGTCCCCAGGTAAGAGGGGATCTGCGAAAAAAGCGGGAGGGATTTTTTGCTCTTCTCTGTAGACAAAGAGAGAGCGGCAATCCGGGGCTAGTTTATTTACTAGCTAAAAGCTAAAGTAAAAGATTATTTGAGAAACATGGGCGCTTCCTCTTCACACCCAATTTTGCTGGCTCTAAGGAGCTGTTATACTCCAAAAGGTTAAAGTTAAAGACAGGTAGCCTAGAAAGATTTTTAAATGAATGCAACATTGTAGCTCCTTGGTTCGTAGTCTCCGGGAACCTCACAGTAGCCTCATGGGAGAAATTGGGAGAGGACTTAGATTTTGCTTATGAACAAGGAGCACTTAAGAGTGGGGTAAGACCAATTTGTAGGTTAGTGAGAAGTTGCCTGGAGGATCAGCGCTGCAGCGAGGTAGTGGAGATTGGGCAAGCAGCTTTAGAGAGACTGCAGGAAGAAAGATCAGAGAGAGGCAGTGTTGCTAGTGGCACTGCAAAAAGGCCAAGGTCAAAATTATACCCCGATTTTGCAGAACTCTGCTAAAAGATTGTTTATTGCCCCTGAGAAAGTACAACAACACTCTGTTGTTGAACATTTAGGGGCTACCATACATAAATCTCATATTGTACCCCAAATGGTAGAATTGAGGAAGGATCATTTAAAAACCCTGAATGATTATCAAAAGTTATTGGGAGACATTAATTGGATCCGATGTTATTTAAAGCTGCCAAATTATGAACTTAAGCCCTTATATAACATGCTACAAGGAGACTCTGCATTAGATTCTCCAAGACAGCTTACGGATGAGGCACGTGATTCACTATGAAAGGTAGAGCATGAGTTACAAAAGGCATGTTTAAAAAGAGTTAAGGAAGGTGAGCCAATTACTTTGTGTATTCTCCCTACATGTGTTCAACCTTCAGGGCTTTTATGGCAAGATGGCCCATTGCTTTGGATTTACCCAAAAGTTTCTCTGGCAAAATCCATTGAGTATTACCCTGCCGCAGTAGCCAGTCTGGCGTTGTCGGGGGTTCAGCAGTGCGTCCAATATTTTGGCAATGTTCCATGCTTCATTATTGTTCCATATACTAATCATCAAGTACAAACATTATGTGCTACTGTAGATGATTGGGCAGTCTTACAATGTAGTTTTAAAGGACAGAAAGATAACCATTTTCCAAAACATCCCCTGTTAAATTTTCTAAAAGAACATCCCGTAGTTTTTCCTAAAGTAACCTCCTTAAATCCCCTTGCTAGAGCTTGCAATATTTTTACCGATGGCTCTAAAATGGGATGCGGCGTGTACATGGTGAAGGCCATGACCCAGTCCGCCACCAGTTTCAAGCCAGGGCTCCACAATTAGTGGAACTGCAAATTGTTGTAAAAGTGTTTCAAACCTGTCCTTTTCCTTTTAATTTAATTTCAGACTCTGCTTATGTTATAAATGCTTTAAGAGTCTTGGAGGCTGCAGGGCCAATAAAACAGGCCTCTCCTGTTGGATATTTGTTTTGTCGCTTACAACGATTGCTTTGGCAACGACAACACCCTTTCTATCCCTTACATATTCGCGCCCATACTGGTCTGCCTGGCCCTTTAAGCGAAGGCAATGATATTGTTGATTGCTATACCCGTCAAGATTGGATTTTTTTTAGTTCAAATTTGGATAGAGCAAAAACTTTTCATAATAACTTTCATGTTATGTCAAAAGCTTTACAAAAACAATTTTGACTTTCCCGTGCAGATGCCCGACAAATAGTTTTAGATTGCCCTCATTGTGTAATTTATCACCACTTACCTAGTGTTCGTGTTAATCCTCGAGGCCTTTTGCCTCTTAAAATATGGCAAATGGATGTTACTCATGTACCTGAATTTGGACGCCAGAAATTCGTACACGTTTCTGTAGACACATGCTCTGGCATTATATATGCCTCCCCTATGACTGGAGAAAAGGCACATCAGGTTATTACCCACTGCCTAGAGGCGTGGGCAGCTTGGGGCAAACCAAAACAGCTCAAAACTGATAATGGTCCTGCATATGCAGGAAATCAATTTTTCTCCTTTTGCAAAGCAATGGATGTTCAACTTCTTCATGGGTTGCCCTATAACCCTCAAGGAGAAGGCATCATAGAACGTGCACATCGCATGCTAAAGGAGACTTTACAAAAACAAAAAGGGGGAATTGGCCATGGCCGTACCCCTAAGGAAAGGCTTTCTCTTGCTTTATTCACTATTAATTTTTTAAATTTGGATGCTCAAGGCCTGTCTGCGGCGGACAGGCATAACAAGTCTCAAGGTCTAACAAAAGGAATGGTAAAATGGAAAGATATTTTGACAGGGTTCTGGCGCTGGCCTGATCCCGTGCTAACATGGGCACGAGGTTCTGTTTGTGTTTTTCCACAGGACCAACAGGATCCGGTTTGGGTACCTGAACGACTCGTTAGGAGGGTCCAAGGAGAAGAAGCACAAGATGCAAGGGGTGGTGATGATTCTTCTGATCGCCCTCACAACGATACAGCCTGTAAGACCAGTGCCAAGATGGGGGATCCTGTCCGTGTTCCCGAGACCGATGCCCTTAACTTTTAGGCAATTGGACTGGAGAGTTTGACAGCTGTGGATCATTTGAAGGAGTGGGCGGGAATGGGCTCCCTTATTGGTATCCTGGCATTGGTGATCTTGCTGTGCCTGTGGTGCATATGCCGGATTAGGAGCTCGCAGCGCAGGAGTATGGCTATGGTGGTCCAGGCCTTCACTGCCATTGAAGCCAGACAGTCCCCCTACGCATGGCTTGCCACGTTAAAGGAATAGCACAGGGAGCGAGGCAAATGCACTGCACTTGGGAATCACTCCCTGGCGTGAGCCCAAGAAAAGCATGTTGGGTTGCAAGTGGGTTGATGCCCAAGATCCAACCTCTGCAAAAAAGGCATCGGACGGGCCTGGTCATCACTAGGGAAGGCGCCCCTCAGGCGAAGACCAGTACAAGGTCCTCTCATTAATGTTTTAGACAGAGGCCCAACCTCTACTCTTACCTGTTGCTTAATAAAACAAAAAAGGGGGAGCTGTGGAGAGCTGCGGGAGCCGCGTCCAAAGACGGCGCGTCCGTAAGGCGCGGCCAAAAAAGCAACATTGTAGCTGGCGCGGCTACGACCAAAGATGGCTCTGGTCCCACCTTCTGTCTTCTCGGTGACGAGTGCTCTCTGTAAAAAACAACTCCTTATATGGCTATGACTTGGCTCCTAGTTTGCGTCCGTGTTTGCAGCCCTATCGGTATATGCCACGTGACGCTTAGGGATTGGCCATCCAGGAGGCTTATAACCGGAGCGCGAGGGCGGTGGGACAGAGAATCAGGAAAAAGCGGGCAGAAGAAGCAGGAGAGAAGTGTTGTAAAAGGTCCTGAATAAACCGCCTGAAAGAAGAACCTGTTGTTGCGTCATCCTTGCGGGTCGAGGCTGTCGCGACAGAGCCACCGGGACACTTCTTGTTTTCTGATGGTTCATTGAGGATAAGAGTCTCACACACTTTCCCGCCCAAGCTGGCTTGGAAGCCAGATCTCAACTTCCTGAGGACCTAAGGATGACAGGCGTGAGCCACCAGTGCCCAGCATGTGATGACTTTTTAAAGGATCTTGACGAGTCTCTAAAAGGAACCCCAAAGGGTCTGAATAGACCACGACCCAATCAAGGAGCTGAGATTGGGGAAGGCTGACATTCTAGCCATTCTGTTCCCGAAAATTATAGATGTCAGGTGGTGTTGGATGCCTCGAACTCCTAGGCCAACAACCACAGACTTAGTGGGAAAAAGGTAGAGAATACCAAAAGGTTACAGTGTAGAAATCTCTGATTTTGCATGCATATGGGTTTTGTGTGTGTGTGTGTGTGTGTGTGTGTGTGTGTGTGTGTGTGACTGTCTTTCAGCTCTATTTGATCAAGACTGGTGGTGTACAAGTTGAGCCCCACCTCCCCTTCCAGCTTTTTCTTTGTGGAATCGAACCCAGAGCTTCAGGCTTGCTAGGTGACCACTCTATCACTGAGTCACATTCTCAGCTAGGATGATCCCCCGCCCCCAAACCCATATGGCCAATCCTCAGATAAATAAGAAGTAGGGGCTAGGATGAATATGAAGCAGTGACCAGGATTATAGGCATGAGCCACTGATATCCAGCTGCATGGATGTCTTTTCATACTTTTATTCTAACAGCTGTCTACTTGCCCTGGCCTAGATCGCTGACCTCTATATCAGCTCCCAACAGCCCCTGACTGTGTGGAGATTATAATGCTCAAACTTGTCAGTGCATTCTATTTATTTGTCCTCAGGAGAGGTTATGGTTCCTCTGAAGCCTGGAGGGGTAGGGGAAGGGGTACAAGGAATAACTGTAGATGGGTGCTCGGCTGGAAATAAGTATTCTGTTTTATCCAAGAAGGAAAGTGTGTCCAGATGCTAATGGCTCATGCTCTCATATTCCTAGCTCACTTAGCAGGCTGAGATTGGAGGATTAACATTCAGATGCAGCCCAGTAAGAATTGTCTGTGAGACTCTCCTCTCCCAAGAACCACCTGAAAGATGGAAGAAAAGCTGTGGCTCAAGTGGTAGAGTGGTATCCTTGAATGAAAAAACTAAGGGACATAGCATGGGCCCTGGATTCAAGCCCTACTACCAAGATGCACTCATGTGCACGTGCACACACGTGCGTGCGCGCGCGCACACACACACACACACACACACACACACTCAGAAGAAGGTAGTAATGATAAGCTGAGCTAGAACTGGGGGCAGTCCTGAGGCATAATCATAGTAAACTCTCAAGCCACATCAGTTATTTCTCCTTAAGTCCTTCTTGGGCTAAGGGGTCTCGGCTATGGCAATAAGTTCCATGGGACCTGCCCCTCCATCCCATCACAGGGCTATAAAACCAAGGGAAGGACACTATGAATGCTCCTTTGTAGTTGTCCCATGATTGCAGACCTTCATCTGCCCCTGTGCACTGGTGAGTTGAGCAGAGCTCTGAGCCCCTGAAATCCTGGAACATAGTGACTGCTACAAGCAGCAGGCAGCCTGCTTTGGATTCCTCAGCCTACAATTCTTTCATGAGCCTAACTCAAACCTGCCCAAGGTGTGCCTGACAAATTCACATTCTTGTGATTCCCTTGTGAGCTGTCATTAACTGGTTCAACCCTTCTGGCCAAGAACCGTGGTCTGAGACATCGATTTAGTGCTCAGATCCACACTGCACTCATGACAGATGCCCTTCTGATGACCGGCCGATGACCTGCATGCCACAAGGCTTGATCCTTATCTGGTACTGTGTCCTGCTCTGTAGGCAAAGGCCTTCAAGGAAGCTGCTCTCAAGACTTTTAGGACACATAGACATTGGAAGACCATCAGGAGACCACTGGAAAGTACTCTGACTAGAACCACAACATGAGGTCAAAGCAGGCAAGGTATTGGTCATGGGGCTCTAAATCTGGGCCTGGGCACTGTCTCTCAGCTCTTCAGCTTAGCACTTCAGCCACATCGCCGCTTCTGGTTTTCTGGTGGATCCCTGGACATCAGAGTCTCCCAGATATTTCAGCCCAGGCTGGCTTTGAACGGCAATCCTCACATCTCAGCCTCCTGAGGAGCTAGGAGGACCAGCATAAGCCACACATGCCTGGCTGATCTGGCCTTTTACCACAGTGGACTATTAGCTCATGAAAGCTTTTCTTTATTTTTTAGGTGCCAGTACTGGGGCCTGAACTCAGGGTCTGGCCTGTAGTCTCTTAACGTTTTCTCTCAATGCGGACATGCTACCACTTGAGCCACAGCTCCATTTCTGGCTTTTGGGAAAGAAAGTCTCACTAACTTTGCTCCCTTGAGATGGCTTTGACCCACGAACTCTGATCTCAATATCCTGAGTAGCTAGGATTTACAAGGGTTGAGCCACTGGTGGGATTGAGCTAGAAGCTTTTCTTAAGCAAGAGTTCTTCCCTGCATTTGCCATGACTCCTCTTTGCAAAGAGAGCCTGAGGGTCACGAGCTGTATTAAATAGGCTTCCAGCCACAGAAATTGGCTGGGGTCTTTGGTGAAATGTCAAGCTAATCTTTCCCTGGGCCTCATTCTGGGACCCCACCTTCTGCCCTACCTGTGACTCAAGATCAAAACTTGACCCAGCCTTCAGTGTTCTGCCAGACTTGTCTGAAGCCACAGAACCTTCATTCCATCCACACCACCTGCTCTACACCACACCTCAAGACCTTTGCCCATGCTGTACCTTGTACCTGAGGCTCTCTGTCCTGTTCCACATCTTAGAACTCCTGTGGAATTTTGACACTGATTATATCACCTCCTGGAGCAAGAGTTTCCTTCCCTTCTCCCTTTAAAAGAAAATACTGAGTTTCTAGAGGTGGAATGCCTGCAGGCTGGCTGTCAAATTCTCTATCTTGGTGTGTGTATTGTGTGTGTGTGTGTGTGTGTGTGTGTGTGTGCGCACATGTGCGTGTCCTGGGGTTTGAATTCAGGGTCTGTATGCTATCCCTGTTCTTTTGTGCTCAAGACTAGCACTCTTCTACTTCAACCACAGCTCTACTTCTGGATTTTTGGGTGTTTAATTCTAGAAAAGAGTCTCATATAGACTTTCTTGCTTGCATTTGGGATCCTCAGATCTCAGCCTCCTGAGTAGCTAAGGTTACAGTGGTGAGAAAACAGCACCTGCCCTCTACCGATTACCCATAACCATGGCCCTCCTCTAAGTCCCAGAAGAATATGTCTGACTATGCTCACATTTTTTTATTGCTGGTTTTTTGTTTTTTTTGCCAATCTTGGGGCTTGAACTCAGGGTCTGGGTATGTTCCTGAGCTTCTTTTGCTCAAGGTTAGCACTTTTATTGGTTAAACCACAGTGTCACTTTTGGCTTTTTCTGTTTCCGTTGTAGGGAGGAATCGAACTCAGGGCTTCATGTGTGCTAAGTAAGCAGTCTACCAGTAAGCCACATTCGAAGCCCACGGCTTACTTCTTACGGGAGTTATGACGGTGGGATTTATTGGATTACTCCTTTTGACACATAAATTGCTGGCGATTTCCTATCTTTCCCAGGATTTGGGACCAGCCTGAGACTCAGCAATGAGGTATTATGAATGAGTGATGGCCACCAGGCCCCAGAGGTCTAGGCTCACATCCTAATGAGGGATATAAGATATAGAGCCACAGCCTTCGACAACTCCGTCAGCCTAAGAATTGTGGTTTCCCTTCAGAAGTGCCGGAAATAATGCAGCCGTTGTACACACCATTTGCACACACCAGCCTAGGCAAATCCTTCCTGGCTTCAGTTCTTAAACTGCAGTGAAGGATGCTTGTTCAAGCTGCCTGCTCAGACTTAGTACTCTCTGAGGGCTTGTTCCAGCTTGCCCAGGTTGGGGGGCTGGGCATGGGTACCTGCTGAATGCCCATCATCCAGGCCCTGTTCCTGAGCCCTTTTGCTCGAGGGTAGTTCTCTGCAACTTTAGCTACAGGGTCACTCAGGGTTTTTTTGTTGTTATTTTGTTTTTATTTCATGTGATCTCTTAAGAAATATTAGTGTCGTGGTCTTTCCTAGCCAGGCTGAATTCAAATTTGCATCTCAGCCTCCTGAAGAGCTAGGATTACAGGCAAGAGCCACTGAAACTTGGCTTCCTTTTCTTCTTTTTGTTCTTTTTTTCTTGACAATGAAATCTTCAAGGTGTCATTCCAATGGTTTGCATTCGAAGTAAACTTCCCAGGCCTGGAATTTGAATGCTAGCACTACCACCCACAAATGATGGGAGATCCTGACAAACTCATTCCTATCCATGTGAATGCTAATGGAATGTTATGAAAGTAATAATTAAATTTGCAATTAGAATGCCACACAAAAATTATTGAATATATATCTTCCATTCTAGCACCATGGCATGATTAAGGATATTGACTGATTTTTTATTAATGATTTTATAATATTAGATGATGATACTGAAGTGCTCCCATCGCAGGACCCCCACCAAGAAGACCACCAAGAATCAGACGTTCCGAAATGCAAAAGCAAGGCTTTATTCAATTGGGCTGCAGCCTGGGCCTCGTCCTAGACACCGACACAGTGGAGCTTAGGAGGAAGCCCCGAGCTGGAATTTCATAGGGCTTATAAAGGCAAAGACTACAAAGTTACAGTAACCAGATGTGTTAACAGGACATCCTAGGGTGATAAGGGGTGACGGGGTGATCAGACCATTTGGGCTAGGGCAATAAAGGGCAGGGGGTTATCAGATCATTTGGGCTAGGGCAATAAAGGGCAGGGGGTTATCAGACCATTTGGGCTAGGGCAATAAAGGGCAGGGGGTTATCTGTGAAGCAAGGGAAGTTTGTGGCCACAGATAACTCTGTCCTTGGGATTTATGTCAGCTCTGGTTAACTTCAACATGGACAGGTCAGTTCCTGGAATTTATGTTTGCTCTGGGTAACTCATAATTTAACATAAAGGACAGAATAGCTGGTGCCTCAAAATGGAGTTACTTCAACTCTTCAATACTTCATTAAATGAAAGCATAATTTAATAACTAATAATTTGTAATAATATATAACTTAATAATATCCTCACACTCTCTGTGCTATGACATCATTCTATTCAAAGCAAATTTCTTAGCTGGGTGCTATTCTTCATAATGACTTAGGATGTTTTCTGATAGAAATACATGCATATATACACAGACACATGGAATTACTGGCTCTTTCTTTTTAGTGCAGGTCCTGAGGCTTGAACTATGAACCTAGAAATTGTCCCTCAGCTCCACTTACACAAGGAAGTACTTTATTGTGCCTTAATCCATGATACTTCATTAAATGGAGGCATAATTTAATACCTAATGATTATTAGTAATATATTACATGCAATTTAATAATATGTATACATCTCACATTCTATAAATATATTTATATTTAAATGTACAGTGGAATATACATATATATATATATATATCTTTCTCTCTCTATATATATATTTATTACATGTATTTGCAGCAATTTACACATCTATCTATTTATATGTTGGCGACTCTTGGGGCTAGAACTCAGGTCTTGGGAACTGCCTGGCATTTAATTTGTTTGAGACTGCTGTGCTTACACTGACCCCTTGATGAATTAGACATTTCAGGCCCTGAGTTCAAATCCCAGCAGTGCCAAATTCAATTGGTGGAGTAAGAAGCCAATGTTGACCTGATTTCCTTTCTGTGGAAATATTGTGTCCTAGGTACAATATGTAATATCTATGCAAATACGTATATATGATATATATTATACATGTATATAAATATTTTTTGCCAGTTCTAAGGCTGGAATTCACACAATGGGAAATGCTCTGGAGTTTTTTTTCTTCTAGGAGATTAGCTTTCACTTCACTCAGAGCACAATAGTGTTACTCAGTCCCTGAGTTCAAATTCCAGGTATGGCAGATAAAATAACCCAAACTCCTAGCCAGGACCTTAACTTTTTTTGGGTGGCAGGCACGGAGCTTGAACTTTGGTCACAACAACTCTCCCTCAGTCTTGATTACCCTAGGCTGGGGTGCAGCTTTTACACCCACAGATGATCCAGGGATCCTAGGACCCTAGTTCAACTCCCAGCTTTAACAAAAAATTAAACCAACCAAGATGAAGGAGCAAAAACCAAGAAGTTTTAGACAACAGTTTTAACTTTGTTTCCTTTGCACAGTGACCATCCTGGGTCTCAATGACTCGGCTTCAAAATTGTACATGACCTTGCATGACCGAAGGCTGGCAGGCTGGCAGTGAAGCCTGAGCCCAACCAAGACACCTAGGCCCTGAGTTTGATCCTGGGACTTCCACCTACTCGTTCCTATCTATAGGAACAATAATAGAATCTTTGTAATGTACCAATTGAACTACTAATTAGCTAGTCATTATAGTATAAGATTGTACTTAATAAATATAGGTCATTGATTAAGTTAATTAATATTTTATTTAGTCTCCCACCGTGATTAATTAATGGAGGCATAATTTTAGTCCAAATAATTTATAGTAATAGAATATATAAAAATAAGATATAGTCATCACTCTTTATATAGAGTTATACACTAGAATCTACATGTCTATCTGTCTCTCTATATAACTCTATTTATAGATGCATATACGTATGCAAATACACATGCTGCAATCTACATATCTATCTGTTTATATATTGGCCACTCCTAGGGCTTCATCTCAGGTCCTCAAATTTGCCCGACAACTTCACTTGCGTCAGACTGGTGTGCTAACATTGACCCATTCAAAAAGTGGGCCTTCTAGGTCTGGAGTTCAAATCACAGAACTGCCAAAAACTTAATCCTGGTAGAAAAAGCCAATTGTCCCACTAAACAAGTGGGACAATGAAAGTCCTGGGTCTCAGGAATGATGTATAATACATAGGCAAATCTATGTTCTATTTAATAGGATGTAAAAAATATTATACATGTAATCATACTCTCTAAAATATATAATAAATAAATAAATAACAAAATAAAATGAATAACTACGCTAACTGCAATATGCAGTAAACATATATATGTAAATATAAATCATATATTTAAAATGTATATGAATATTATTTTTGTGAGTGCTAGGGCTTGAATTCAGCCCCTGGGAACAGGCCTGTCTTTCTTGTCTTCCAGCATTGTGAGCTTTCCCTTCCCTCACAGTACTGCAGATTTACCCAGACCGTGAGTTCAAATCCCAGGCCCGGCAGAAAAAATAGCACAAATACGCCAAGTAGCCTCATAATGATTTAAATATTTTAATGTATCTATTTATATATGTATGTATGCATGAATGTATTATGTATTTTTATTTTGTCAATCTCAATAGCAGCTCTCCCTCAGCTTTGATCCCTCTAGGCTGGGCTGCAGCCAGTGGACCCACAGCCGAACCTAGCTCCCTGGGCCTCAAAGGCTGACAGGAAAAATAAATAAATAAAACGACACAGAAAAAAAAAAACAGTAACTTGCAGATGTCTGCCGGTTTTACATTTGTTCTCTTTTCAAGGTGACCATTCTGGGTCTAAATGACAGTGCTGAAAAGTGTTGGTAATCTGCCATTGCTGAAGGCTGTCGGGCTTCCAGGGAAGCCATGGGCCAACACGACAACATAGGTCCTGTGTTAGAAGCTGGGTCCTGACCCCTGCCAATGGAGGGAGATCTTAAGATCTCGTTCCTATTCATAGGAATACCGATGGAAAGTTATGAATGTCAAGGTTGAATTAGTTGTTCCTGAATGATACTAGTATAAAATTAGAGAGTGATTTTAGGAGGCCGACGAATTTCAATGGATATTTTTGGCACATTAAAAGAATACTATTAATTACATGGACACAATAGTTTCGGGACAGTGGTCAATTTAATTAATAATTCATTAAGGATGAAAACAGTAATATTAATTACATGGAGTCATAATAAATACCCAAGAATTAGTAGGAATGTTGCCTATATAACTGAACAATGTATAGACATCTCTGGCACTCTATAAAGATCTATATTTATTTGTGTATTACTATCTGCATGTCAATCTGTTCTTGTTTTGTCAACCCCTGGGGCTCAATCTCAGGTGCTGGGAACTGCTTGTCGGCTCAATATGCCCCAGGCTGGCGTGCTGACACTCACCCATTCATGAATTGGGCTTTGTTGGCTGTGAGTTCAGATGCCAGCACTCACAAAAATTGAATCGTGCAGTAAGACACAGGGTGACTCATGCTTTCTTTTTCTGTTAAAATCCTGGGTGTCAGGTGTGAAGTTTCATACACAGGCAATTCTATTTCCTATGTAATAAATGTAGGAATTATTCCATGTGTTATAGAAGTCAATAAAATAAATGGTAAACGAATAAAAAAAAATAAAATGAATAACTTCATTAAGCACAATTTGGAGTCAACATACAGGGTTGAATCTCAGGGCCTAGGCACTACCTGGCAGCTGAATTGGCTAGTGGCTGCTGTGCTGGCAGTCACCCATTCAAGAACTGAGCCTTCTTTGCCCTGAGTTTAGATCCCAGCACTGCCAAAATGTAATTTTGGAGTGAGAAGCCGAGCGTGACACATGTTTTCCTTTTCTGTGAAAGTGCTCGGTGTCAGGTAGGATGTATAATTTGGATGCAAATCGATATGCTATGTAATAGGATGTAATAAAGGTAAAAAACATAGGTAGAAGAATTGCCACTACAGTAAATGATAAACAGATAGAATTCGTAGTGAATCATTCTAGGATAAAATTAGATGCAATAAGTGTAGGATGTGCACTAAGTTTAATTAATATTTTGTTAAGAATTAACAGATTAAAAATTACATGGAGATATAATTAAATAATTAATAATTGGTAGTAACACATGATGCATAATTTAATAATATATAGACATTGGTCTCATTCTATGAAATATCTAATTATATGTATGGATTTATGCTTTATTAATTGTTAACTGGGACACATCATTAAATGGAGACATAATTTAATACCTAATAATTGGTAGTAATATTATCTATAATTTAATAATATGCAGAAATCTATTTTGTGTATATATATATAATATTTATATACAGCAATCTCTATCTATTTGTACCTCGTTCACTCCTGGGGCTCAGTGGTTGAGTGCTCCCCTAATAAGCACGAAGCCTTGGGTTCGATTCTTCAGTGCCACAAAACAGAAAACCCAGAAGTTCTGCTGTCTTTCAATCAATTGAGTGCTAGCCTTGAACAGAAACGTTTAGGGACAGTGTCTAAGCTCTTCCTCAAGCCCCAGGTCTGATGCTAATAAAAGGTAGAATGTTCTAACTGCAATTATAGAAGTACAGAACTTCAAATACATCATTAGAGATCAAGCTAGGAGTCTGGTGTTGACACCTGCCACCTAACCTGACTTAGCCACATGTAAACTGCTGCAACCCAGCTCCATGGGTTACCCATGTCATCCTGGCTTAAGCCCGTCATCCTGGCTTAAGCCCGTCATCCTAGCTGCTCAGGGGCTTTAAAACCCAGTCCTGGAAGGAAGTCTGAGAGGCACCTCAAAATGTGGCTCCAAGAGGTAGAGCTCTAGCCCTGAGCAAATGTTATTAGAACAATATCCCCATGTTTTGAGTTCAAGCCCCATGGTTAACACCATCTCCCCAAAAAAGCACCCCACTAAACAATTAGATGTGAACTTGTATGGCTTGTAAAATTTTCCTCAAAGAATGGTGATACTGATGAAAGCACCCTAATTCTAATTACAGCTTGTGGCAGGGAACTATGTGCTTCTGAGTCCCGCACAGAGTGCCATGTGCTGAGTATTTCATAGGATGCAGTGTGCTGAGTCCTGCATTGGGTGCTGGGTGCTGAGTCTTTAACAGGATGTTGTGTGCTGAGTGGTGCAAAGAGTCCATGTGCTGTGTCCTTAACCAGGTGTATTCTTACATCTTCTCTATGTAAGAGCTCCACAACTTAGATGATTATACAGACAAGAATATTGAGGCTCAGATAGGTCCCCATCAGGGACAAAATCATGTATTACTGAAGACTAGTGAGTTGTCTACAGCAGAGAATTGTTTGGTTTTGTTTTGTCTCGGTCATGAACCTTGAACTCAGGGCTTAGGCTCTGAGCCTTACCTCTTGGGCTCATGGCTAGCACTCCACCACGTGGACCCATGGATCCCCTATAGCAGAGGCCATGGCCAAGGGGTCAGTAGCTGAAGTCTGTCATCCTGCCTTCTCGGGAAGCTGAGTTCTAAAGATCTGAGTTCCAAACTACCTCAGACACAAAAGATAACATGAGACTATTATCTCTAATTCACTACTAAGAATCTGAAGGGGAAGCTGGGTGCTTGAGCTCATGTTGGTTATCCTACCTACTCAGGAGGTTGCGATCTGAGGATGAACCTTGAGAAACTAACTCCAATGAACCACCAGAAAACCAGAAGTATCTCTGTGGCTCAAGTGGTAGAGCACAAGACTTGAGCTGAAGAGGTCAGGGACAGCACCCAGGCCAAGACTTCAACTCCTTCAACTGACAACAACAACAATAAAAAAGACAGAAATAAACTAATAAAGCTGAAGTAGAGGGCTGGGAATGTGCTTTAGTGGTAGAGTGTTTTCCATATATGAAATCCTGGGCTTCATTTCTCAGGACCACATTACTAGGACAAAGGCTGAAGTGGCTATGTGGCTCAAGTGGGAGAGGGATATCATTATACAAGAGAAAATAGGTACAGTGCTCAGGTCCTGAGGTCAAGTTTCAGAACTCATGTATGTGTGTGCACACACACACACACCCGTGCACACACATACCGTCATGTTTACACACACACACACACATGCGATGTAGTTACACAAAATGGTAAAGCACTGGGCTTCTGCACTGAGCTTATGGTCAGCACCCAGTCCCTGTGTTCAACCCCAAAACCTAGCCACCCAGGGCCCAACTAGGAGAAGTCAAAGGTGTCAAAACCTGATGAGCTTCACCAGTCCTAGATGACAGGAAGCTTTGTGATATCCAACATGTGCTTGGATTTCCCAAGCTTCTGGAAACACAGGATAGTCATCATGGGCCAACATTGCCTGCAATGAAAAGTTTCTTTATGTTCAGTGCCCTACTTGTCTGCCTAAAGGATTCCTGAATTTTATTGGGCACTGTAATTGAACAGCGGAATATTGTCTCAAAAAGTCAGGATAAGTGCACAGAACTTGGCCTGCCATGGGAGGTGGCACAAATGAAGGCCTCCTGTTAAAACAGAGCACCGGGGAGAGAGATAGCTAAGGGTACAAACAGGCCTTTATCTCCTGACCTTCAGAGCCCACCCACACTCATCCTCACTATCTGGTCCAGATGGAGTTGTTTGTTACCCAGCTGTACAGGAGTGAGGGCTTTTTTGCGCCTGTCCAGACAATGAGAGACTTCCTCCAGCAGGCCTGGGATGCAGTGAAACCCTCAGGCTACACTGTGAAGAGTGAAGGGAGCCACGGAACACGCACTGTCTTAAAAGAAACCTCTCTGTTATGAACTCATTGTATTGAATAAAATTTCTTAGGTTGGTGCCATTCATCATAGCTACTCAGGAATTTCAAATATAGGAATACAATACATAGACAAAGACATGGAAGTACAGGCTCTTTTTGAGGGGGCAGGTCCTGGGGGTGGAAATATTAGCCTAGACGTGCTCCCTGAGCTCCTTTTGCTCAAGGATAGTGCATTAAGCTTCAGTCACAGACTCACTTCTGGGTATTTCTGTGATCTCTTTGAAATAACTGTGTCATGGACTTTCCTACACTGGCTGGATTCAAACTAAGTTTCTCTACATCTCAGCCTCCTGAGGACCTGGGATTACAGACAGCAGCCACTGGCACCTTATTTCATCTCTTCTTCACTTTTTTAATTTGAACAATCTGTCTTCTTAACAGGGTCATTCCCATGGTTTGAATTTATAAGTAATCTACCCAAAATTCTTAATAGGTGCTTTCCCTGAGAAAGATTTTCTCTCCTCATCTTAACCTCTGGTCACAGGTTTGAGGCCAAAAGTGAGAAACAAGTGTCACAGGATTTGGGAGCAAATATCCACAGTACATGCCAGTCCTGTCACTTAGTATTGAGCTGTTGTGAATTTACTGTCTCAGGATATGAGGAGTGATCCTCAGAGAGTCTGCATTGCTCCTTTTGCCTATAAAATGATTTGATAATTATGAGTGTTTTAACCTTAAGTGTCTAGAACACACTAGTAGCATCTTCATGTGAAAGGTTAAAGTTTTGAGGCAGTGACTACTTGTTGCCTGTTTCTAGCAGAGCAACACATGGTGGTAATCCATACACCTGGTTGGTTGTGTGCCTTTATAAACCCTGCAAATCTTTAGCTCAAGGTTCTCCTCCTTGGCTCTGCTGTGTTGGAGTGTAGGACAAGACCCGAGCTGCAGCCCGTTTAAATAAAACTTTAAAACAACTGTAAAGTCTGACTCTTGATTGTCTTCTTGGTGGGTATCCTGCAACCTGGGTATAACATTAGTGGGGGCCCTCCGGGATCCCCCCAAAGACCCCCGAGATCTCAGACTCCAAAGGTAAAACAGCGCTGTCTTTGTTAATTTGTCTTGTCCTGTCATTTGTCTGTTATACTTTCATTTTCCTTTGTGAGGATGGCCCCTCTGATTCGTAAAGGGTTGTCGAAGCAGGCACGCTTGCACAACAACCCTGGAGGAACTGGGATACCTCGGAGATCCTCTGGTGAGGAGGGGGTCCTTGGAACCCCACTGTGTGGGGAGGGAGTTGGAACCCCACTGTGTGGGGCAGGCGGGGGGGTTCTTGGAATACCGCCCTATAAATTCTGTGACTGGGGTCATTTTGGTGTTGGGCCGGAACTGACCAAGAGGGCCTCCTAACTGAGGCCCTACCTGCCCACTGTGGCTCTGCTCCTTCTGCTGTGGGGCGTGGGTGTGTAACCCCACCATGACAGGAGTCAGTGGACCAACTTGGGAAATCTCCACTTCGTAAGCTTTTTTTTTTGTATAACTGTCAGGCCTGCATGTGTTTTGTTTGTACTGTTTATTGGTTTTTGGACTGTATGACTGATGGGACTGGAAACCGTGGGCAACACTCCATGTAGCCCCCTAGACTTACCAAAAGAAAATGAGAAAGAGGTAAAGAAGAGGTAACCCCCGGTTTTTCAGGGAGATAACTTGTAAGAAGAAATGTTTCCTCCCCCATACTCTCCTTTCCAGGTTCTTTTTGCAGAATCTGAGAATAATCAAGAGAAGGAGGGAGGTACAGAATCCTCGGCACCTGCCCTTAAAGTTTCTGAGAGGCCAGTCACTCAACGATGCCATGGGATCAACCCCCCTTCTAATTAATACAGCTGTTTTTCCCTTACACGCCATAGGTCCTGTGTATGCAGATGGTCAACAGCAACTCCAATATTGGTCATTTTCTACTAGCGATCTATACAATTGGCACACCCAAAATGCCCCCTTTTCTGAGAAACACCAGGATTTAATTAGTTTGCTTGAAACTATTCTCTTTACTCATCAGCCCACTTGGGATGATTGTAGTCAGATTTTACAGGTCTTTTTTTACCACCGAAGAGAGAGACTTTATCTAAGATGTGGCCCGGAAACATATCCCTGGCCCCACAGGAGCACCTATCATGGATCCTGCCCTGATAACTGCCTATTTTCCTGAGATCTGACCAACATGGGACTACAATATGGTTGAAGGTAGGGAGCGACTCCTCATCTATCGCTAGGCTCTGTTGACAGTTCTCAAGGCGGTGGCTGGCCAACGTGCTAATATGGCCAAAGTTTATGATGTTAGACAAGGAGGAAGTGAAAGTTCGGCAGCATATCTTGAACGGCTCATAGAAGTTTTTAGTGAATATACCCCATATGATCTTGAGACACAGGAATCGGCTCAGATGATTATGTTTGACTGTATAAGTCAAGCTGCACCAGACATAAAGTGAAAGTTACAGGCTCTAGATAGACTTGGTGAAAAGTCTATTAGGGATCTAGTAGCTACAGTGGAAAAGGTTTACAATAAGAGAGAGACAGAGGAGCAAAGACAGGGATGGAAGGACAGAAAATGTGAAATTGAGCATGAAAAGAGCAACCAGGCCAAGGAAAAGAGGCCAGACTTGTTGGACTTGCCACTATCGCATGCCGAGCATACCTGGTTCACAGACGGCAGCAGTTTCATTTGAGATGGAAAAAGGTACGTGGGAGCGGCAGTCACCACAGACACTGAGATAGTGTGGGCAGAAGCACTCCCCCAGGTAATGTCTGCACAAAGAGCAGAACTAGTGGCAGTAACAAAAGCCCTACAGATGGGAAAAGGGAAGAGACTAAACATTTACACGGACAGTCGGTATGCTTTTGCCACTGTGCATGTCCATGCAACCATTTACCAAGGGAGGGGGCTGTTGACAGCTGAGGGAAAGGCTATTAAAAACAATCAAGAAATTTTAAGCCTCATCCAGGCCTTATGGGAGCCAGCAAATATTGCCATTATGCACTGTTCTGGCCATCAAAAGGTAACTGATTCAATAACCAAAGGAAATAACTTGGCCGATCAGGCAGCTAAGGAGGCGGCCCTCCAGCCCAGAGTGGAAATAGACCCAGGGCCACGAGCTATGCCTCTTGAGCCTCAGTACTTCCAAGAAGACTTGGAGTGAATAAAGAAAATTTCCATGGCCTATAAACCCCTAATAGAGAAAGAAATAAAGACTGATGGAAAACTGGTGAGGGGAAACTTATATTGCCACAAAGATTGGGCAAGGGAATTCTTATGAGAATCCATTAGGTCTCTCACATGGGAACCCAAAGAATGCAGGACTTGCTGACACTCAGAAGTAAAAATCAGGCAAGGAAATCAACTCTCTGAGGACATTATTAAAAATTTTAAAGCCTGTCAGCTCACCAATGGCCCCAATCAACTGGTTACAAAAGGAGCTCGCCTCCGTGGAGATAGGCCAGGTGTGTATTGGAAAGTAGACTTCACAGAAATTAAAACTGAAAAATTTGGATATAAATATTTGCTAGTTTTTGTAGACACCTTTTCAGGATCTGTTAAAGCCTACCCAACAAAGCATGAGATCGCAAACATCATGGCTAAGAAGATCCTGGAAGAAATCCTACCCAGGTATGGCTTCCCATCCACCATCGGGTAGGACAATGGACTGGCCTTGGTCTCAAAAGTAAGTCAGGGAATAGCCGCTGCACTGGGTATGGATTGGAAATTGCACTGTGCTTATAGACCCCAGAGTTCAGGGCAGGTAGAAAGAATGAATCGGACTCTAAAAGAGACCTTAACTAAATTGGCCTTGGAGATTGGTGCAGACTGGGTATTGCTGCTTCCTTTTGCCCTGTTTAGAGTAAGAAATTCACCCTATAAGCTTGCCTTTACTCATTAATAATGTTTGTACACCCCCAACCTAGCCTCCAGACTGAATTGCTTGCTGACTTGGATGATACTGAATTTCTGTGTAAGCTTGAGTATTTACAGCTGGTGCATAAGAGAATGTGGCCCCAGCTTAGAGCCTTATAAGATTCTGCTTCTATTCCTACCCCCATTTTCTTTAAACCAGGGGACTGGGTGTTTGTTCGAAGGCACAACCTGAGATCTCTGGAACCTTGGTAGAAGGGATCTTACATGTTGCTACTGGCTACACTTACTGCTCTTAAGGTGGATGGCATTGCTGCTTGGATCCACTTCTCCCATGCCAGAACAGCTGACAGCTTTGCCCTGGATGACCGTGGGGAAACATAGGGAAGTCTCCAAGCATCCTACCCAACCACTCCGCATACGCCTCAAGAGAAGAAAAATGAACAGATTGTTATTGGTCTTGTTGTTTAATAAGAATGGCTAATGTCAGAGAGGAACCATACCCATTCAAGATCAAGAGCTGTTGGAGTTTAATTTGGGGCCAGAGCCACAAGCTGGTGTCTCAGGACCATAAGTCAAGGGTGGGGGGAATGAAGGGTTAAAGTTTTGAGGCAGTGACCACTTGTTGCTTGTTTCTATCAGAACAACACGTGGTAGTAATCCAAACACCTGGTTGGTTGTGTGCTTTTATATACCCTGCAAATCTTCAGCTTGATGCTCTCTGGCTAGGCTCCGCTGTGTCGGAGTGTAGGACGATGCCTGAGCTGCAGCTCATTTAAGTAAAACCTTAAAACAGCTGTAAAGTCTGACTCTTGGTGGTCTTTTTGGTGGGGGTCCTGCGACTTGGGTATAACAATGTTTCCATTTTTCTCTAGTACCCCTCGAGATTTAGAAAAAGGGTTTGTGTGGAGCGGGTCCTCAGTGAATCCCTGAGGAAACCACTTGAAGCTTCCTCAGGAGATCGCCATTCAAGCCAGCCAAGCAGGAGAGTCTCTGATACTATTTTCTCCAATAAACCACCAGAGAATGAGAAGTAGAGCAGTGGTCCAGAGGGTAGAGCTCCAGCTTTGAGAGAGAAAACTGAGCAGGAGATACAATCCAGACCAGGCAGGAAAGCCTGGGAATTGCTTATGTCCAATTAACTATGAGATGGTGGTAAGTGGAGCTGTTGTGGTGGTAGAGCCTCAGCCATGAGCAAAGCCCTGAGTTTAAGCCCTGGGATGGCCACAAAAAAATTCAAAAAGAGAAGGCCAAGTTTATGTATCAGTGCCCTACCTCCTTATGTATGTATGTATATTACCTCCCTTAGTGCAAACAGACCTATGCAATGATTCTGCTTTTATTTACTGTTTTATTTTTCAGATATGCTAGTTGCACATACTGCATCATTCTCTTCATTTCATGCCCATTGCTTTTCTCTTCCAGGGTTCTAGGCCTGTGTCTTTATATGATACACACTGAAGCTCTCAGCATCCTTTACAATTTATTATGAGGCCAATACAGGAACAGTCACAAATGAGGCAGGGGAAGAGAAGATCGGGTTTCTTACAAGTAACCGGTATTCAGAAAATTAAACTTGAGAACATAAAATGGTAGCATATTTATATAAAAACTGACATTAAGACGAAATGAAGGGACTGGGAATATGGATTAATGAGAGAGTGCTTGCCTAGCATGCAAGAAGCCCTGGGTTCGATTCCTCAGGCACCCATACACAGACAAAGCCAGAATATGTACTGTGGCTCAAGTAGCAGAGTGCTAGGGACAGGGCCCAGGCCTTGAGTTCAACCCAACAACTGGCAAAGAGATAGTTACCTAGGTAGGTAGGTAGGTAGGTAGAAAGAAAGAAAGAAAGAAGAAGAAAGAAAGAAAGAAAGAAAGAAAGAAAGAAAGAAAGAAAGAAAGAAAGAAAGAAAGAAAGAAAGAAAGAAAGAAAGAAAGAAAGAAAGAAAGAAAGAAAGAAAGAGAGAAAGAAAGAGAGATGGAGAGACGGAGAGAAAGAAAGAGAGAGAGAGAAAGAAAGAAAGAGAGAAAGAG
This sequence comes from Dipodomys spectabilis, assembly GCF_019054845.1. Lineage (NCBI taxonomy): Eukaryota > Metazoa > Chordata > Mammalia > Rodentia > Heteromyidae > Dipodomys > Dipodomys spectabilis. Next base: position 740,935 of record NW_024871126.1, read on the forward strand.
AGAAAGAAAGAAAGAAAGGAAGGAAGGAAGGAAGGAAGGAAGGAAGGAAGGAAGGAAGGAAGGAAGGATGAGTGAAAAGAAAAGAAAGAAAGTTGATAGATGAAGCTGTTTTTCACCTCAGAAGGAAAGAAGGGAACACTTCCCAGTGATGAGGCTTTCTGCAGTGTGCCACGACACCAGCATCGCCTTCACACAACGGCAGAGCAGGATGACTGTCTCTGTCCCTCTTCTCAGGCAACCAAGAGCCCCAGAGACAAGAGGGCAGAGCCAGGTTCTAACTCAGGTGCTTGGAGACAGAAAAGAAATGGCCCTGCCTCTCCTTGGACTGGGGATTTCCATTAATGATGTGGAGAATGAAGTAAGTAGAATGGATTGGCAGAGATAGAAGGGTCTTCAAACCGGACAGATGGAGAGTCAAAAACCCACTCCCGAAGACCAGAGAGCAGGGTTTTTCTACTCTGTTCCACCCCTCTCCCCCACTAAACTGGCTCTTTATTGGTAACCTAATGATAGTCTGAGGCTCCCTTCACCTGAGGGAGGAAGGTTAATTAGTCATCAGTTGAAGAGGCTGAGAAAAGCCTGACCCTGCTGTAACTCTAACAAATGTTTCAGGTTTCCCCCATTACTGGTTGTGCCTGGAATGAATGAAGTGGTTTTGCACTTCACTTCCCTGTTGAGTGTGTACATTCTGCCTCCTAATCCTGCCGGCCTAGATCTTTGCACCAAGCCTGGCTTTTGAAACTGCTTTCTTTCCTTCAAATACAGTGTTACACTGGAGTTCTAGGAAGAACAGGGCTAGGGCTTTGATCCTGAGAATTTCATTTGAACCCAGGATAGATCAATAATATTTCTATCTTCTGTAGCACAAGAACTCCAAGAACATTTAGAGTGCAAGTAACTTCTCGTCACCAAGGGAAACACAGGAATCTCTCGAGCATCTGACCTTTCAGAAGTGGAATTCAGAGTGTCGTAGACTTTCCTGCCCTGCTGGTTTCACCCTGTGATACTGAGACCTCAGCCTCTTGAACTAGGGTGATGGGCGTGAGCTATTGGTTCTCTGCTAGGGTCAGAACTGTAATGACATTGACAATACAAGTCAACTGCTTATCACAAAGGGCTTGGGGAGCATATTAAGCCTTTCAACAATGGGCCTTTCAGAACCCTGTAGGACACAAGTTTATAATGTTAGAGTCTGAGTGGCTGGGCTTATGGATGTGCTACACTTGAACCTTGAGATCTGACTCCAATTCTGGTGTACAACATCATTCATTTTCCAAGAAATATTCTCATAATTAGCAAATAGGAAAAGTACTTTGATTATCTCTCACTCTTTTTCCAGTTGTGTGTCCCAAACTGAAGCCTAGGCGCTGTTCCTGAGCCATTCAGCTCAAGGCAAACACTCTACCACTTGACCCACAGTGCCACATGGGGCTTTTTTGATGGTTCATTGGAGGTAAGAGTCTAAAAGGCTTTCCTTCCCTAGGCTGTCTTCAAACTGCGATCTTCAGATCTCAGCCTCCTGAGAAAGTAGGTTTCCAAAGCCACTGGAATCTGGTGTATTGTTTTTGCCAGACCTGGGGCTTGAAACTAGGGCCTGGGTACTGTCTCTGAGCTTCTTTTTCTCAAAGCTAGCCCTCTACCACTTGAGCCACACCACAGATTCTGGCTTTTTCTGAGTATGTGGCACTGAGGATTCAAACCCTGGCATTCATGCATGCTGAGCAAGCTCTCTACAACTAAGCCACATTCCCATCCCCAACCTTATGATTTTATCCCTCAATTTGCCTATCCTCAAGAAAAGGTTTCTGAGTATGAATCATCTAAAAAAATCCCTATAGGAAGTTGTCCAAAGATAAATAAGACAAAGCTCATACAGGGGAAATACTCTAACCATGTGATGACTTGACAAATGCCTCCATTTAATTATGTATCATGATTCAACACTTAATAACTTATTAATGAAAAATGAGTCAATGTACTAAATTATTGTGTATAATTTTATAATAGATGTACAAACCATAATTAATGTTATGTGTATAATAATACTAAATACAATAAACAATAAAATAAAAATTAAATACAAGATCAATAATAATAATCATAATATGAAAAAACATACATATGTACCTATATATTATATATTATACATGTATACAAATATTTTTTCTATTGCAGGGCCTTAATTCAGGCCCTAGGAACTCTAGCTTGAAAATCTTTTCCTCAAGAACAGTGCACTTAGCCTTCACCCATGGTGCAAAAGTGTTACTTGGACAGTGAGCTCAAATCCCAGCAATGGCAGAAATACTGGCCCCAGTTCCAAGACAGTGACTTAATATTTGTAACAGAAGCAGTTATGTTTATTCAGTTCCATACTGAACATTAAATAAATATCAGTGTAGAATTTTGTACAACTACTCAGACATCCTTCCCTTACCCCCAAAGTGCTTCTTGAGCACTACATAATTTTTGTACATTTTTTACTGTAAAAATGTTGTACAGAGTGGTCACCGTTACATGAGCAAATTAATGAGTACATTTCCTATTGAGCATTGTTGCCTCCTCGTTTGTTTTCACCCTACCATCCCTTCCCTCCAATCTTCCCTGTCCAGGTCAGTGACTTAATTATTTATTTTTGGCTTGGCATGGGGTTTGAACTCAAGTAGTGACAACTCTGCACCTTCTGTCACATTGCTACGCATTCATCAAGACTCTGAGTTCAAATCCCAGGCTAGGAAAGAAAACTGGTAGAAATTCCAAACCAGGGAGCTTTATTATTTCAATTTAGTTAGTTAATTAATTAATTAGTTAATTAATTTTGCCAACCACGGGGCTTGAACTCAGGTCATGGCAACACTGACTCAGCTTCACTCTCCCTAGGATGGGGTGCAGCCTCGGGACCCACAGCCTATCCTGTGACCCTAGGTCCGAGGGCTTGCAGGAATTAAACAAAAAAAAAACCAGAACAGCACAAAAAGTAGGGAGCTGTAGAGGGCTCAGGATTTTATAATTTTTTATTTGCCTGGTGACCATCCTGGGTCTTAATGATATGGTTACAAAGTAGACCTGGCCTGACATTGCTGATGGCTTGCAGGCTATCAGGGAAGCCATAAGCCAACATGTCAACATAGGCCCTGGGTTCAAATCCTAATCCTTACACCTACCAATGGCAGGAGATCACAAAAGAGTCGTTCCTTTGCATAAGAATACAGATTGAAAACGTAGTTCATGCATTTGTCTAGTCTAAAATTGGATGCAATAATCCTAGGATGCTGATTGAACTTAATTAATAGTTTATTAAACATGAAAAGAATATTATTTCAATGGCGATATAATAAATACCTAAAAGTTGGTAGGAATGTAGTAGATGTCACTCACTCATATACAGACAGCTCTGGAACTCTTTAACAATATATATTTATTTGTATACCACCCTCTGCCTATCCATGTATTGCTATTTTGGCCAAACTTGGGGCTTGATCTCAGTGCCTGGGAATCACCTGACAGCTTCATTGGCTAGAGGCTTCTGTGCTCACACTCATCCAATCATGAATTGGGCCTGCTAGGCCCTGAGTTCAGATCCCAGCACTGCCAAAAATTTAATCTTTGAGTAAGAAGCCGAGTATGACATATGTTTTCCTTTTCTGGGAGTGTCCAGGGTGTCAGGCATGATGGAGAACACATCTACAAATCTAGATGGTATGTGATATATTGTAAACAATTTAATAAATGGTATAGGTATCATCAAAGCCAATAAAATAAATCATAAATAAATGAATAAAACAAGAAAAAAATGAATAACCACACAAAACGCGATATGTACTTAACATATGTATGCAAGTATAAATCCACCACACCAAACACGGTATCTACTGGACATATGTATGCAAGTATAAATCCTATCCTAAAAATGTATATAAGGAGTAGGTTTTCCATGTGTGAGGCTTGAATCCAGCCCACCCCCATGAGAAAGCACTGGCAGGAAATCCTGAGGTACTGGTTTCTGGACTAGGAAAAGTCAAGGAATGCTATTGATCTCATCCTTGAATGAGTAGTTCATTCATGATGTGACTAGGAAATGATAGCCAAGACTCATGGGATATCGCTTATTGGTAAAGCAGTGTAGATTAAGCATGACAATAATAATCACAGTCATGAAAAGAAGGCATCTGGAAAGATCCAAGTATCAGTAGACACATGGTAGTTTGGATTCCATCACAGTTATCGTCCCACCTACTCCATACAAATGTGTACTTATTTGCATACTACCTTCACCTTATGAATGGATGACTGCTGGATGAGGGTCCATCTCAGGTCCTGGGAACGGCCTTACTCCTTAGTGGCTCACAGACTGTTGTGCTCACATGGAACCATTCATCAATTGGGTCTGCTGGTACCTGAATTCAGATCCCAGCAGTGCCAAAAGATCCATCCTGATGTCAAAAGCCAATTGTTGCACCTGTGTTCCTTTCCTGTGCAAGTCCTGGGTTTCAGCTAGGATGGAGAATGTATGGGCCACCCTGGGGCCATGGGAATAAGTTATCATGTGATCCCAGCTATACCTGTCATCATATACTGAAGAAAATACACAATACATCCATGAATAGCATACAAAATAGAATAACTACACTAAATGCACAATGCAGTCCACACGGATTTGAATATACATCCCATGTTTAAATGATGCATTCAGGACAATTGTGGCTTCCCTGGTGCTCGCTCTCTGTTCCTGGAAACAGCCCAGCTCTTTAGTGGCTCACAGGCTGATGTGATCACATAGACCTATTGGGCAATTAGGCCTCCTAGGCTCAAAGTTCAAATCTCAGCACTGCCAAAAATTCACCCTGATGTGAGAAGCCATCCATTGCACCAGTTTTCCTGTGCTGTGCACGTACTAGGTCTCGGCTAGGATGGAGAATGCATAGGCAACTCTATACTCATGGGAATAGGTTGTCATCCAGGTCACCACAGTTATATCTGTCATCCTATACTCAAGGAAATACACAATACATCAATGAATAAGACACAAAACAAAGACAATGACTACACCGAATGCAAGATGCTACCCATCCATGTTTGGAAATATAGATCCTCTGTTTAGATGATGAATTTATGTTTATATTGGCCCCCACCAGTGCTCCTTCTCAGGTCCTGGGAATGGCCTAGCTCCTTAGTGCCTCACCGGCTGTTGTATTCATCGTGACCTATTCAGCAATTGGGCCTGTTAGGCCTTGAGTTCAAATCCCAGCACTGCGAAAAGATTCACCTAGATGTGCAAAGCCAATCAATCCAGCTGTTTTCCTGTCCTGTGAAAGTCCTGGGTCTCAGCGAGGATGGAAAACGCTATATAGGCAACTCTGTAGCCATGGAAATAGATTGTCATCCATGTCAGCACAGTTATATCTATCACCATACTCATTAAAATACACAATACATCCATGAATAAGACACAATAAAAAGAATAACTACACTGAATGCAAGAAGCATACCACACCTGCAGGTAAAGAGAAATCCTATGTTTAAAAAAAGTGGGCTTGTATTTTTTTCAGTGTTGGGGCTTCAAATCAGGCTCTGGGTCAGTCCTGACGTTCTAGGATTGTGAGCTTCCCCTCCCCTTCCCCCAAAGTGCAACAGAGCTACCCATTCCTCAGTTTACATCCCAGTACTGACAAAAGATTCATTTTGTTGTCAGAATCCAGTCGTTGAACATGTTTTCCTCTCTTGTGAAAGTCCAGGATCTCAACTAGGATTGAGAATGCATAAGCAACCCTATAACCACGGGAACAGGTTGTCATCCATGTCAGCACAGATATACCTGTCACCATACTCAATAAATTACACAATACCTTCATGAATTAGACACAAAATAAGGAGAAGTGCACCAAATGCAAGATGCTGTCCTCACAGGTATGTAAATATAGATCCTATGTTTAAATTATGAATTTATGCCTATCCATGGCCCTCCCTGGGACTCGATGTCTGGTTCTGGGAATGGCCTATCTCCTTCGTTGCTCACAGGCTGGTGTCCTCACCTTGACCCTTTCGCCAATTGGGCCTGCTAGGCTCTGAGTTCAAATCCCAACACTGCCAAAAGATGAATCCTGATGTGAGAAGCCCATCAATTCACCTGTTTTCCTGTCCTGTGAAAGTCCTGGTTGTCAGCTAGGATGGAGAATGCATAGCAAGTCCTATAGCCATAGCAATAGGTTGTCATCCATGTAAACACTATTATATCTGTAACCATGCTCAGGAAAATACACAATACTTCCATGGATAAGACAGAAAATAAGGAGAAGAAGTACAACAAATACAAGATGCTGTCCACACATGTATATATAGATCCTATGTTTAAATAATGAATTTATGACTATCGTGGCCCATCCTGGGGATCAATGTCAGATCCTGGGAATGGCCTGACTCCTTAGTTGCTCACAGGCTGATGTGTTCATGGTAAACTATTCGCCAATTGGTCCTGCTAAGCCCTGAGTTCAGATCCCAACACTACCAACAATTGGATCATGGAGTACGAAGCCAAGTGTGCAACTTTTTTTTTTTTTCTCTGACAGTCCAGGTTGTCAGGCATGCTGGAGTACATGTCTACAAATCTAGATGCCATGAGATAGCATGTCATCAATGTAATAAATGGAATGGGTATCATCATAGTAAAATCAATGGTAAATAAATGAATAAAACAAAAAGTACAAGGAACAACTACACCAAATTTGTATGGACTGAACATCCATAGGTAAGTACAAATCCTGTCTTTGCAATGTATATAAATAGTATGTTTTCCAGGGCTGCGGCTTGAATTCAGGCCCAGAGTACAGGCCTGACTTCCTTATCTTTAAATATGGTGAGCTTCCCCTTCTTCCACAGTGCTGCAGATTTACCCAGACCCTGAGTTCAAATCCAAAGCCTGGCAGAATAAACAGGGTGGATTGCAAGCAAGGGAGCTAATTTCTTTTATTTTTTTTTCCTCAGCAGGGGGCTTGAACTCAGGTCGTGGCAACTGTGCCTCAGCTTCAATCACCCTATGCTGGTGTGCAGCCACTGGGCCCACAGCTGATCCTCAGATCCTAGACCCACAGGCCTTGTGTGGAAAAAAAATGCATAAAAAATGTGGCGCAATGGCCTTTTAACGTTTTCTTTCATTGTCCGGTGACCCTCCTGGGTCTGAACGACACTGTTGCAAAGGGTACTTCACCTTGGACTATTGGAGAAGCCATAGGCCCACATGGCAAGGTAAGTCCTGATTTTGAATCCCCGTCCTGGCACCAACCAATGGCAGGAGATACTAAGAGACTAGTTCCCATCCATAGGAATAAGAATGGAATGTTATCAATGTCATGGTTGAATGAGTTGATCATGAATGATGCTCCTATAAAATTAAACAGCATCATTTCAGGAGACTGATTTTATTTAATATTTATGAATCATTAAAAGAATACTATTATAGGAATGCAATAATTTCAGGAAACTGATTAATTTACTTAATAGTTTGTTAATGATGAGAACAATATCATTAATTACTTGGAGGCATAATAAATACCCAAAAATTGGTAGGAATGTAGTCCATATAACTGAATAATGTATAGACATCTCTGGCACTGTATAAAGATATATATTTATTAGCACACTGCCATCTGCATGTCAATCTGTTCTTATTTTGTCAACTGATGGGGCTCGATCTCAGGTCCTGGGAACTGCCTGTCAGCTCAGTTTGCCCCAGGATGGCGTGCTGACACTCACCCATTCATGAATTGGGCCTTGTAGGCCTTGAGTTCAGATTCCAGCACTCCCAAAAAATGAATCGTGGAGTAAGAAGCAGATGGTGACACATGTTTTCCTTTTCTGTGAAAGTCCTGTGTGTCAGGTATGAAGCGGAATACATATGCAAACCTATATCCTATGTAATCAATGTAATCACTATTCTGTGTCATAATAGTCAATAAAATGAACAGTCAATACATGAATAAAACAAAAATTAAAGTGAATAACTACACTGAACGTAATATGGAGTCAAAATATGTATATAAATATAAATCATATATTTAAAATATATACAAATAGGATGTTTTCTAGTGGTGGGGATCGATTTCAGGCCTAAGGAACAGACTTGAATTTCTTGACTTCAAGGAGGCAAGCTTCGCCTTTCCACACAGTGAAACAGCGATTGTTTAAATGCTTCATAAAGTATTAATTAAAATCGATCAGTGTACCATAATATAATAGCGCATAATTTTGTCCTAGAATCATTCAAGAACTATCCATTCAGTCATGACATACATCACATTCCATTGGTAATCATATGGAGAAAAGTGAGTTTCTAAGGATTTCCTGCCGTTTGGAGGTGGCATGACCAGGATTTGAGTTGTGGGCTCCAGCTCCTACTACTTTATCTGAGGATAGAGAACTCACTGGTCTGTCCAAGAACATCAGCAAGACCCATGATTAGCCAGGCACCAGTGGCTCTCACCAGTCCTCCTTGATACTTACAAGGCTGTGATAGGAGGATCATGGTCAAAGTCACCCTAGGCAGGAAAGTCCTTGAAATTCCTGTCCAACTTGTGCCAACAAATCCAGAAGTAGAGCCGTGTGGCTCCAGTGGTAGAGGAACAGCCTTGAGCAAAAGCAGCTCATGGACTGTGCCTAGATCCTGAGTTCTAGGTCCAGGACTGGCAATAAACAGCCATATACAACAATCTGTGCAGCCATCAGGCTAAAGCAGGCCAACTTCTTGTTCCCAACTGGATTGGACAGAGTTTCCTGGGAAAAGTTCTGCTGTCAATTGACTCTGCCAATTCTGCCTGAATCACTGGATTCCAGGCACACACCCATTCTTTCATGGTTCTTTCTGACCAATGGGATACAAGAATGGAGGCCTCACCCCATATTCCCCCTTCCCCCCTCCTAACCCGGACCCCGCGCCTCTCCCGTGCCCCACACTCTGGCCCAGGCCCTGCCACAAATGTGCCCCAGGGGTGAGTGTGGGTGTTGATCTCAGGATCCCATCCCCATCCCTACTGGCCAGTGTCCCAGGAAACGGGGAGGTGCAGGCTTGGGTGAGGAGTAGGCACCAAAGAGCCCCTGGCCTGGGGCAGTGGGAGCCACACAGCGACACATCTGCACCCTTCTTCTCCCTGGTGTGTACCTGGGGCTTTAGTCAGAGGTGGGAGCAGCATGTCCACACCTGCCTTCTGGGGTCTTTTCCTTTTTCCTGGGGGTGATGTTGTTGGATGCAGAAGATAGACCCCCCCTGCTGTGTGAGACCTTGTTTTCTGTACTTGGTCAACTTTTTCAACTTAAGAGGGTCCCAGAAAACCCAGTAGGGAGGGGAGGATGCTGGGTGTCAGAACAGAAGGCGAATATCTGGGAAGACCCCCCCCCCCTACATACACACACACATACAGTCGGCCTATCCCCCGCTCCCAACTGTCAAAAGTTCTCACAAGGTGATCACATTTCCCACCTTTACAAGCTTCTGCTGTTGCTCCCGGTCCATCTGGTCTCCAACAAACTCAGGAGATGCACAGCTCTGAGTGTGTGTGTGTGTGTGTGTGTGTGTGTGTGTGTGAGAGAGAGAGAGAGAGAGAGAGAGAGAGACAGAGACAGAGACAGAGACAGAGACAGAGACAGAGACAGAGACAGACAGACAGACAGACAGACAGACAGACAGAGACAGAGAGACAGAGTCAGAGACAGAAACAGAGAGAGTTAGAGGCAGAGACCAGAGACAGAGAGACAGAGACAGGGAGAGACAAAGAGAGACAGAGACAGAGACATATATAGAGAGACAGAGAAAGAGAGGTCATCTTTCTCTTTGTACAGCCTGACTGTACTAAGGTGAGTGGTCTGTTGGCAAATTGCAGGTGCTGCAAGGAAGATTGTTCTCTCATCAGTCTGAATGTGTGTGTGTGTGTGTGTGTGTGTGTGTGTGTGCATGTGTGTGTGTGTGTGTGTGTGTGTGTGTGTGTGTATACATAGACGTGGGTTGTAACAAGGAGGCTGGATGCTTCGGTAACTTCGACCTGCTATCTTTGGGAGGTGCATGGGCTACACAGCTGAAGTCTGGGGTCCTGGAAGGGTGAGAGGCTTGAAGGGGACTCAGCATTGTTAAATTACAAGAACAAGAGATCTCTGTTCCCTGGAGCTGTGTACTCTCTTGGGCCTGGTTGGTGGCAGTGGGAGTTTGGGAGGACCTGGGAGTGTGGCCCTAAGGTGGTGGCTTCCCAGGAGAAAAGAGAGAATGGCCAACACATAGTAAGGATATGAGCCCTGCTAGTATGGAGTGCAACAGCTTAGCTCAGACTCCAGGTCTTCTCATCATGATGTCTGATGGGCGAGGCCAATCCTATTTTAAATCTTGAGCTGTGATCTTCAGATCTCAGCCTCCTGAGTAGCTAGGATTAGAGGCATGAGCCTCCGGCACTGGGCCTCTGGTTAGTTTTTGTATATTAGGGTTTGACCTCAAGGCCTTAGGCTTGCCAGTCAGGTCTTCTAACATTTGAGCCAAGCTTTTATGTCTTGGGCATTTCTGAGATGGAAACTTAATATATTCTCAGGCTGGGCTGGATCATGATCCTCCTATCTGTGACAGGCATGCGCCACCAGGCCTTGTCCTCTGTAATTAGAATGGTAGACAAGTGGTGCCATGCTCAGTCATTGGTTTAGATGGATTGTCCCAAACTCAGTCCATGGCAGCTGATTCTTTACCATAAGTGAAGCTCTGGGTTGGGTCTCGACCATTGGACTTCAATCTCCTCATGTGACAGTTGTTAGGAAACAAGGGATTAATACAGAGGGATCTCTAGAGCAAGGCCAGGCACAAAGGGAGGGGACTTCAGATACAGTTCTTAGCAATTCTGTGAGCATATGACAGGAAGATACCCAGGAAGAGATCAGATGGTGTGTGTTATTAACGGTGTGACAGGCATGGGATTATGAAACAAAACATGGTTTCTTTCATTATTACCCTATCCCCATGAGGGAGGGGATCCTTCACTTTTTTCACTTTTGCAGCTGGGGAAACAGGCACAGAGTAGCCGAGTGACCTACTCATGAATCCCAGCTGAGAGGAAGCTCGGCCTGACTTCTCGGCCATGCTCCCTAGGACAATGGGTGCTATTCAGTCCAGGTCTTGTGGTGTGAAGTCCACTTCTTGTCAGTCGTGGGGCTTGAACTCTGGGCCTGGGCACTGTCCCAGAGCTCCTCAGCTCAAGGCTAGGGCTCTACCACTTGAGTCACAGCAACACTTCCGCTTTTCTGGTGGTTCTTTGGAGATAGTCTCACAGACATTCCTGCCCGGGTTGGCTATGAACCGTGATCCTCATCTCTCAGCCTCCTGTGTACTTACGATTATAGGTCTGAGCCACCTGCACCAGGCTTAAGTGTAATTCTGACATTCTTTCAATCTCTCTCTTTCTCTCTTTCAGAACTTGTTGAATGGGTGCTGGAGGAGGTGGCCCAGCGTCCCCATGTGGCTGGAACCAAGGTGGCCCCCTCATTCTGGAGGTGTGCTGTGGGTTAGGAGATGTCTTGATCAGCCTGTGTACCAGCTCCATGAGGTAAGCCCTTCTGTGCCTGGCTAGAACAAGACGGTTATTCATTGTCCATCTAGCCTTACTGGACTCAGTATTACGTTCAATGTTCTTTTTTAGCAAAAAGAAATTCTGGCCAAAATTATGATACATAGTTAAAGAATGAAAATGTAATGCCATCTTAAGAAAGTCATTTAGGGCTCTGGGAAAGTGGCTTCATGGTATGGTGATTGCCTAGCATGCACGAAACCCTGAGTTCAATTCCTCAGTACCACAAAAACAGAAAAAGAATCACTGGAAATGGTGCTGTGCCTCAAGTGGTAGAGGGTTAACCTTGAGGGGAAAAAAAAAGCTGAGGAATAATTCCGTATCCCTGAGTTTAAGCCCCATGACTGGCAAAACAACAACAACAACAACAATTTAATAAATGAAAATAAAGAATCCATACTAGGAATATATAATTGCTCGTTCCTTACTGATACCTGACAATAGTCCCTAAATCATGCACTTTATCTATATTAGGATACTGTGTTGAAAAAAAAAGTTTTGTTCATAAGGTCACGGCAATTAATGCCAGGAATGTGCTTAGATGCCAGGTGAAGATTAATTCAGGAAATTCAAAGATTCGAGGCTTTTGAGTGTTCACTGCTAATCACAATGAGAAGGGTAGTCTAAGTGAGATTTGGAAACCTCTTTGGCCAGTCAGGTCACCAAAATGGCAGAGGCTAATTAACAGTTGTGACAGAAGAGAAGGAATGACTCCAGATGGAAGGAATAAATGATAGTAACTAAGGTTTAGCAGAAACCATTCTAGGGAACCATTTTTGATTATTGAAGAACTAGTTATCAACTAGGCATATTCCTCATTGCCTTTAGCATTCTAAATCTCTTAGGCTAGTTCTTAATCTCTGTGTGATAAATATATCTCTTTCTATGCTGTTCTTTCATACCTGATCTCCTTTGCTTTCTTTTTTATTATTTTTTATTGTGAAAATACTGTGCTTTCTAAAAATATGTCTTTCTCAATTTCTCTATGGATATTACCTGATAATAAATATACCTACAAAGATGGAAGAGGCTGCTAATATAAGGGTCTCATAGCTCCTTTGTCATTAATGTAACAAAATGGCGAAGGAAGACATATTTTTGCTACCTCAATTATTCTAAAAACTGCAATGTCACATCTTTTGATTCAGATTTCCATTCTTGTATACTTAGTGTCATTAATTGCACTAAATACAAATAGGAGGTAGGTCCTGGTGGCCCATACCTGTAATCCTAGCTACTCAGGAGCCTGAGGATTGTGGTTCAAAGCCAGCCTGGTCAGGGAAGTCCATGAAACACTTGTCTTCAATTAACCACCAGAAATCTGGAAGTGGTGCTGTAGCTAAAGTGGTAGAGCACTGGACTTGAGCTGAAGAGCTGAGGGACAGTGCCCAGGATCAGAGTTCAAACCCCATGACCAACAGAAAAAGTGCAAAAATGTCTAAGTTTCCCCAAAAGGAACGACTAAGTCAATAGTATTCTTCCCAAGCAGAGAAAATAATTCCAAAATGATTCAGTGCACCTACTTTTGCTGAGTTACTTAAGTTATGGATTCTTTGCTGAACATATTCTCTTCTTTTAAAAATTGTCAAATATTAGCTTTATTTAAACTTCATCTAATATGTCTTTGATCAAAAGAGAAGTCCATAAGTTGATGTCACTTGGATTTATTACTATCTCAGTTCAAAACCAACCCAGACAGCAGAGTCTGTCAAAATCTTATCTTTAATTAAAAACCATAAAAGGCAAAAGTGGAGTATTGGTTCAGTCAGTAGAGTACTTGCTTTGGGGGCAGGTGGGCAGGAAAGACAACTGTACAGGACAGGTTCCAACCTCTGAGTTCAAGCCCCAGAACCAGCATAAACTAAACAAACAAGCAAACAAAAGAAACCCCAGGTATTTCTTTGGGACCCTCCTTATAGGAGTACTCTTCTGAGAAGAGGCTCATTTTACTGATCTTACTCACTGGATCCTGCTTTTTTGAAATCCTTATTGCTATGGAAAACTCAGGACCAGACTAAAAGAATTGATAACTGACTCCTGCAACAAGAGAATCATCTCAGGAGTGAAACATCCATCCATAAGATACTTTAAAACCTCCATGCCTTTGTTCCTTTGCAGGAGAACACTTGTAAAACCAAGTTATTTCCTTTGTTCTATGCTGGCCTTCAAATGGTATACTGTTTCCTTTTGTAATACTCTCAACAAGAATTTTATAGACAAATTTTATATGAGTAAAGGACACACTCAAAAAAGTCAGGTACAGTGTTTCTTTCAAGCCTTGGATTCTTTTCTTGTATAATAAAAAGAAAAACAAAAGTTAACTTGAACTTTGTCGTTCCTCTATATTCAATTCCTCTCCTGGGATCAGTTTACACTTCCAGTAACAGTTACTTCCACTTACTTCCAGTAACAATCTATGGTGCTGCTCCAGATAAAATTAATGTTTTCTTGCTTCATTGAAATAGCACAAGGACACCTTTGGACATGTGGTAACACGTGTTTCAGAGACGACTTAGTAAATAGAAAATGTGAAATTTAAATTGCTTATAAATACATTATCCATGAGTATACTGAGTCCAAACTTCTTCAGTGCTCTGTAAATTAAGGCGAATTTTAAATGGGAAGAAGGTTTTCAGATCATTTTTTGTGAGTGTATGTGCTGTGCATTAATTTCGCAAGTGTACATGGGTTAAAAGTAGGAGACCCAATAGCAATAAAAGGAGAAAGAGTAGTTCTGTGTTTATGTATAAGGGTCCAATACAATAGAGAAGACTCTACAAATAAGACAACATTAAAACAATAAAGTCAAGTACAGCATGTACAGTTATGGGAGTGATATAGAGAAAGCATTACTCCTAAGCGGAACATGAAGCATGAGGCCACTCCCTTTCTAAATCATGCTTGCTAATCACGTAAATTTGTAAAAAGTAGTATGGAAGAATGATCCTGTTTCTAATGCAAGTCAGATATATGATCATGGACTTAACTGGAAAAAAAGAGTCCATATTGAGAGAACAGCGATTATACTAACAATGAAACTGGTGGATAAGATCACATTAAATTTCTTTCATTTTCTTATATTCTTTTTGCTGTTGTTGGTAGTGGCAATTCACTTCTGGGACTGTGTGCTGTCCCTCTGCTATTCAGCTCAAGGCTACTGCTCTACCACTTGAACCACAGTGCCACTTCCAGTTTTCTGGTAATTATTGGAGAAAAGAGTCTCCAGGACTTTCCTACCCGGGCTGGCTTTGAATCCCAATCCTAAGATCCAACCACCACTAGGATTGCGATCACCTTTCCAACAGTGTACACTCAGGATATGTAACATGTATGTTCATCTAACTTTATATGAATTCTTGAGTTAAAAATGTGGGCTACAGGTTAGGCTTTACACTCACAAAAAATGTTTGTATCTTAAAAGTTGATACTCCTGGAAAAATAAAACCTAAGGGTGTAAAGGATTCTGGGAAGTTCAGTTTGCATCCAGCCTTAGCAGAACAGGCTTTGAGACACTACCTATAATTAATCAGCCAAACCTGGAATCCCAGTCATGAGCAAGATTGCTGAATAAGAGCTTGAGGCTTTTGCATAAATACATACAAACATACACATACACGGAGAGGCACTTATATGTGCACACACAAATACAAAATGAAACAATTCTCAGAATATGTAGAAAAGTTAGAAAACAATAGAAAATATGTCCTGAGTAAGACTACAATCAAGTGATAATTTTTAGTGTTAGAAAGCCCTCAAGTGAACTTTCTTTTAAAAAGTTGAGAATATTACATAGCTAGGGACCAGAGACAGTAAGAGATTCAAGTAATCATTATTAATGGGATTGGATCCATGGATGAATGAATCAGAAACCCCTTCAAGTACATCTGAAAAAGTTCATATCCTGTGTCAAATGTTAGAACATCTTTGAACATAGTACATAAACAATCTGAGCATTCAGTCTAGTGGATAAGGTCATAGGAGAAGTTCAGAATTGCTAGTCTTCATCTAAATTAAATAAACCAACAAACTATGGCAGGGCAATGTGGTACAAGCCTGGAGACTAAGACAGGAGACCAGGCAGTATACTTTTGTCTCAATAAAGCAATCCAAAGAACAAGAAAGGAATACACAGTTGGAACTTCGGGCTAATTTTGTCAGTATGTTTTGAGAAGTCAAGTTTCCTATTGAAATGCAACACATATATAATCCTCACTTGTTTTAAATGCTCTCTTCATTACAGAACATTCCTAGATGCAAAATGGCTCATGATTCTCTCCCCAAATATTGGGAAAGTAAGTAAGTATCATTCTGTTAGATTCCAAAGAACTGATGAAGGATTACAAAAGCTTAAGCCTAGAGAAATAGCAAAGTATGTCTAACATAGAACTTTGTAGACCTTGCTAAACTAGAATTGAGATTTAAAATGAATATTTTGGTTTCGTTTGTAATTTCATATTTTATAGGCTACTACAAAAGTCTTTTTTAAGTAGAAGGTTTAATTGACAAATTCACAAATGATACTGGCATTCTATTTTACTAGAATATACTTTCAAGAGAGCTATAATTAGAACTTACTGAATAAATAATACCAACAGTTCATGTATAACATGACAATGTGAATAATCTAGACAGAGTTGCCAACAAATGGATGACAGAAATTTATAAATTTGGAAAAAGAGCACCTTTTTGAGGGTGTGGTATAATATGCTGTGAAGAGAGTAATTTTGTGACATCTTCTTTCTTCTTCCTATATGCAACACAGGACGCCATTTCCTTAATTACGTGCCTCTTTATACATTGAGAAAAATGCTAGGTTTGGAGTTTGTTTTCATTTCTGTTTTTGTTTTATTTGCTTGTCCTAAAGCTTGAACTCTGGGCCTGGACACTGTTCCTAAGCCTATTTATGCTCAGTGCTCCTGCCCTACCACTTCAACCTCAGTGCCACTTGTGTCTGGCTTTTTCTGAGAAGTTTATTGGAGATAAGAATCTAAGAAACCTTCCTGCCTGAGCTGGATTTGAGCCATAATTTTCTGATCTTAGCATCCTGAATATCTATGACAGTTAAATAGTAAAATATAAATAATATTTGCAAGTGTTCTGATCTCAAGAATACCACTGGGGGAAAAATGATGCAGCTCAGTTTATTGTGGTGTTCTTTCTAGAACTTTTAAAAGTTATGGGTTTCCATATAATTAATCTCTTTTCAGTTTTAGTATGAGAAAGAACTAAATTTATTATTTTTTCAAAATATTGGCAAGTATATTGTGAAAATACTGTCTAGATGGATAACATTCAAGTTGATGACCCTCGGATAAAGAAAGGGTTATTAATTCAAATAAAATGCCAAATAGTTTTGATTTTTAAAAAGGTACTACATAAAGAATAATATTTACTATACCAATACAGTGAAATTATATTTTATGCAGCTTATTTTTAAAATTTTATTATCAAAGTGATGTACAGTGTGGTTACAGTAATTGTAAGGTAGTGAATGCATAATTTTTCAAAGTTGTTACCTCTCCTTCATTTTTCTCACAGTTTTCCTTCCCCCTTTCACCCCTCACAAGTTGTAATGTCCATTTCCAACATATTGTCTTGTGAGTATTGCTATTGCATTGGTTTGCCTTTCTGTTTTCTCTCACCATTTTGTTGTTCCTCTTCCCTTCCCTAGTTAAGGTAAATGTATACACGATACACAGGGTATCAAAATCAAATACAGCAGGGAGAAACCATAGGGAAAATCATAAAGAAAATAGCAATTATATAATACATCAAAAACAAAAACCACAAATAAAAATCTGTTTCCATATCTTGGAGTTCATTTTTCTCAGCATCAGCTTATATGGTCATCTACACACATAACAATGCCACTGGAAAATAATAGTTGCATGAACACTAAATCATGAAAATGACATGTTAACTTTTTGATGGTAAAGGTGGTATTAGGATTGGTGAATTCGCGATTCTGATAAAGTTATTTCAAGAGTTTTAAAGTTATGACAGGTAAATTTTAATTGTTCAAAATTTTTAACACCTTAGCCTATTAAGAAAATTTAAAATTGCCTGGGAAAATAGGCTTTCATGCAAAGAAATCCATGGAGACTTAGTAGAGAGGAAGCAATGTGGGTAAAGATGGCTCTTTTTGCCACTAAACAAACAAACCTCAGAAAACTTGCTATAAATCCTGTAGGTTCCCTCGAGAATTGTCATTACCCAGGAAATATACTCTCACTGTGTGAAACAAGGTTGTAGTGGAATTTAAATTCAAATTCTTAAAAAAAAATAAGACATCAAAATTTGTGAATCAACCTTTAATTACCAAACAGGTAATTTAGGTCGGGCTGGGAAGGTGGCTCAGTGGTGGAGATCTTGCCTTGCATGTCTGAGGCCCTGGTTTCGATTCGTCACCACCAAATAAGCAAAAAGAAAAAGCCGGAAGTGGTGCTGTTGCTCAAATGGTAGAGTGCTAACCTTGAGCTGAAGAGCAGAGGGACAGCACCCAGGCCCAGAGTTCAGGCCCCAGGACCGGACCCCCCCCCAAAAAAAAAACCAAGATAATTTGGGTCAATATATTTAGGGAGAAAATGCCCTCTACAATGAAAGAGGGTATTGGGTTTACACTTTTCTGTTTGTAATACTTTCCACGATGTCTTTGCACGTGAAGCACTAAAATACAGAAAAAGATGTGATTGGGTACTTCAAACCAATGATTTCATATTTCTAAGTGGCTCACAAAATATAATATTCTTATTAACATGAGATAGTGAAGAATTCTCTAATTACATAAGCCAAAAGTTTTGGGTTCAGGAACTGGGAAGGTGGCTCTGTGGTAGAGCGCTTGCCTTGAACTGAAGAGCTGAGGGACAGTGCCCAGGCCCAGAGTTTCAGGCCACATGAACGGACCCCCCAACCCCCAAAAAAGTTTTGGGTTCAGAAAAGAATTTAGCAAATGGGAAAATTTAGAAAATAGTGTTCTTAGAAGCCCTAGCTAAGTGTATTGGCTTCAGCAATAGAGGGAGGCCAATATAAATTGTCTTAATATTTTTGCTACCTAAAGTCATTTTATAGAGCCTATTTGCCTCACTACAATGCAGAACTGATTGAATGAAGACATGAAAATAAATTCCACATCCAAATGAGGCAACTTAAAAGAGCTTTAAAAGAGAAACTATGAAGTTGTAGCTGTGACTGAGGCTTCACTAGACTTCAAGCCAAGAAGCTGTGATTAATTGGAAATCAGGAAAGAGCTAAGAGGAGGACATAGAACTAGGACACAGAAGCGTTGTTCTTTTGTAACCAACCTGTCTTCCAAGGTATGGGTGATTTAACTCTATTCTTCTCCATACATCTTGGTGAGCAAATGCAAGAACAAGAGAAAAATAATATACTGAAATAGTTTTGCAAAGAATAACTTCACTGTTCGTGATATGGTATCTAAGGAGATTCTGAAGAGAGAAGATAAAAACGGAGTATTTTTTGGTTTCCTCTGAGCATCTTGTTAGCAAAATATATCCTTGAGGTTAAAATTGATTGAAACAAAAAGTGATAGAGTGCTTATTTTTCTGGGCAATTTAAACACAAGAAGACTTTCGATGTAAAAGAAAAAAGAAAAAAATATAGCCAAGTATTTGTGTCACAGCTTCTTGGACTGGTTTTCTGGAGACAAATTTTGCATTAGATTTGTCCCCATTGACATAGATATTGTTTCATGGCAACCAAATGCAAGAGGAAAGTTTAATGGACTCTCTTAGTCAATCAAACAGCATAATCAAAAAATAGCAAATAATATTTAGTGAATTATTTGACCAATTACTTTGCTAGAATAAAGAAGGAAAAATGTAATTCAAAATCAATTTACCTAAAAGTATGAATAAAAAGTAGTGAAGAGAGATGAGAGAAAAAATAGAGGATTGTTTTTCTACAGTGGAGTAATGGGTTATTCAGCTTGTTTCTTACATTCCATCTTCACAAGCTATCAGTTGTTGCTCAGTACTGGAGTATCCAGTTCAGACAAAGAGAACTCATAGAAGAAAGATAATATTTGCAGCAGATATAGGTGATTTATAACCTTAGATAATCTATTTAAATCTGTTCAGAATCCTCCTCTACGCCAAACTGCCCTCTTCGAACAGTTTTGTTTGCTTTTACCAAGACTTCCCTCCATTACCTGCTTAAAATTTTTGAGAGCTCATATTCATACTCTCTAGAGATTGCTGTTTGGTTGTGATTTTTTGTGTTTTTGTTTGTTTTTGTGTTTTTTAAATGAATTTCCAAAGTTTGTGCAAGTGTCTTACAATTAAATATGTCCACCTAATTGTCCATTGCTCCTGGATCACAGTGTCTCTTTCTATCATTCTCAACCAACCCCTTCTCCAAGATTTATTTCTGATTTACCAATTCTTTTCTTAAATGTGTACATTGAGTATTCTAGTTGTACTTGCTCCTTGTTCCATTTTTCATTCATTCTATGTCTTTACTATTATTCCTCTCTGGTTTCAACTTCCTGATAGTCATTCTGTTAAACTGTCCGTTAATACTTTGAAAGGTTTATATACATTCCATGGAGTTTCAGTCCTGCATATACTTGAACTGATGTCAACTTATATTTCCATAATTAATTCATCTGCAGTAACAATTTGCAAGACTGGAGACTTGAAACACCTAGACATGATTATATTATCATCCATTTGAAGAGTAATCTTTAGTCAACAAGAAAGTTTAAAAATGGTTTTGAATGTATTCTTAACTACCAATTTTTATAAATGGCTTTGTACAATGGTGTGTGATTATTTTATTTTACATGGGATAAGACTTTCTACTACCTATAAGTTTTGGAAAAAGAAGAAAACTAACATTTACTACTATAGAGGAATATGATAGAAATAGAAGATAGATTTTGTCACATCTCAGATGAGTACCCATATTCAAGCCTTGAAGACATATTTCTTACTATGTTAGTCAGAGGGAAAACAAAACAACATATGATAAGGCAAGTATTTGTGACTTTTTAAAATGCCCCTTATTAAGTGATAAAATTGACTTTATTAGCTAACGTTTGGGGTTGAAATATGGGAGGCTGATCTATTTAACCAATTTCTGAAAGGCACCTACTGAACAACACAAATGATGCGTGGTACTATTTCTACACTTTAATGAATGGTTGAACCTGTTTGGCATTAGTGCTGGGTAAATAAATCAACTCTATTGTAACTTGCTCCCTAACACTTGAAAAACTTGTAATGTCACTAAGGGTCATCTGCTTATCAAATGTAATTTTGTCAAGTGTGATTTTAAAAAGTTTATTTGAAAAGGAATACACTTTCAGGAGATTAAATGTAGGTTGGTTTGAGAATGACAACATTTTTATATTACAGAACCAAGTTGTACTAAAGTACCAGTGTTTTGAAGCACAAACAATCTTCTCAATTAGTGTTTTGCTGAATTATATTTGACCTCTAAGTCAAGTTTTCCTGACCTTGGTAGATCAATCACGGATCTGTCCTTCCAGGAACTATTTGTTGGGCCCACTTATGCTAGACTGAAATATTACATTAATCATTAGGGGAGTGGTATTAAAAATAATCTTGTGACACTTTCTGATCTTGTTCATTCATATGAGCTGGTCATCTGTAAATTGAGTTTGAAATACAGTACTTTCTCTCGATTTTGTGACCTCATCTTTCATTTTAAATTGCCTGCCATTACACAATTGATTGCTGCCAATTCTTGTGTCTCAAGGAATTGGGGCCCTGAAATATTATAAGAAATGAAAAATAGGGATCGATTTTCAGTTACTTTCTGCTGGCATGTTGCATAAGCCTAGGTGAGAAGTCTTGCCCCTGTTATCTGATGATGCAGGGAACTCAGCCATAAGATACTATGACCAATGGGTCTATAGAAGAATAAAGTCTTTTAGATATCATATCAGCACAATTGGAGTGTAAGCTGTAGGAATGCTTCAGAATTGTGGGGAAAAACATTTTGGGACCAGCGAGTTAAAATAATAAACAGAGCATCAGAGTAAAATCTCTTATAGATTAGAGGAAAACAACATTGATTTTTAACAATGTGAATTCAGAAGACCACGAAAACTTAGAAGGTCTCACAAGTTTATACCGAAGACATTGCATTGATCCTTTTTATATTCTAATATATATTCTAAACTTAATTATTTATATTTCAGTTCTATTTATTGGAATAAATAAATATCAATTTATTTGTCAAATTATCAATTGATTTTAGTAAGTTTCACTGTGTGAAATATAAATTCAGCACATATAAATATAAAATATATAACTATAGATAATATAATAAAAAGGGGCACATGTTTTGCATTGTTCTGTTGTGGTTAGAGGATCAAAAGCAACTCTGTTTTAAAGTATTATTCCATTATCTCTACCTCAGTGTTTGGTAGAGTTAGACTTAAACCTTTAACTTTTGTAGATTTACGGACTGGAGGCAAGAGGAAACATTACCAATTTAAGGCCTAATAACAAGGAGAAACATATGGGCTTCTCCTGGAGCTATGAAAATATTTGGTGATAGAAAGGCAGTAGTGTAAGTTCCTGCCTGGTTGGAAGGTAGACAGGTCAGCAAATTAGTTAATCATGCATATGAACAATTTTTTCACCTTCTTGGCTTTAGCAACTGTTGAAATGGTAGGTATAATAAACAATTATATTTTGATAAAAACCTTCTAGTCTGAGCAGTTCTCTCTGAAATGTTCAACTTTCTAGGATCCCTTGTAACTAAGAGTTGTTTTGTTCAAGTAAGACAATTTATGCTGTCAAGGTAAGATATTCTGGTTGATCCTACATGGAAGAAGGGTAAAGTGTCAGGTAGACATTTGTACAAATAAGACCTCATTTGGGAAAATTTCAGCTGCAGAAGTTTAGAAGGAGCTCTTAAGTAAGGCTAACTTTGAATCCATTAGCTCCACAGAGCTAACTCAGTTGGATAAATAAGTACTTGAAAAAGCCATCCCCTTTGAACCTAGCTTAAAATGCTTCAAAGTATGATTAAATCTAAAATGAAAAAGATTTAAAATAGTCATTGACAAAAAATTGCAAACGTAAGCAATCGACTGAACAATATAATTATTTTCCATTATACACAGAATTTTAGGGAAATAAGATCAGTAGCATTGTTAGGAACATCAAGGTTTCCTTGTTACAAATAGGCACCCAAGGATATAATCCTCTATAAATATTGCATCATTAACTATCTAAATTTAGAAGACATTACATGCTTCAGCAGCACGTATACCCAAATTACAACAATACAGAGATTAACATGGCAATTGCACATGATGATATGAAAATCTGTGAATTATGCCATATTTTTCATTCTTCAGATGCAAGAAATGGAAAACAATTATTAAAAAGTTGATTACAAAATTACAAGTGTAACAATACATGTAATCCATATATATAAGTTAGTTTGACATCAGTGTATTAAATCTTCACCTTAGAAAGGCCTTTACATAGCATAATCTTAACAAAACGTTTAAAATTTGACAACATTGTCATTTTATTCCAAAGAAATATACTATAAGCACCTAGTAAAAAGGAATCTTAAACTGTTTCTGTATGGAATGCAATCTGAAAGGACACATTTATTAACGAACCTATATATTATAAAACAATGTAGTATTCAAAGTCATATCTAGGAAAGAATAAAATAGATTATGGATATTATACAAACAGAATACAGAATATTTTAAAGTATAATTTTTCAGATAAACACCAGAAATATCTTTAGTTTCTTTAGTACTCTCTTCAACAGATAAATTAAAATTATTTCTGATTAAAAAAAGCAAAAACTCGAGGGGGGACCAAGATGGCTATGGGGAAGTAGCAGAATGCCACAGCTTTCCCCAACCAAAAAGAGAGTTCAAGTTCTAACGTTTAATCTCCCCAAGAGACCGACAACAACAAAAAGACCAACATCCATTGAAAAACAGGAGGCAGAAAAACAAAAAAATAAAGAGTTAAACAGAAGAATTTCACAACAGAGAAACATGAAGACCCCTCCTCCAACGTTTATTGGCCACACAGCAGCGTGCCAAGCCATGGCCAGCCCACCTGGTGGGAGCTGCCGGTGTCCCAGAGACACAGGGGGCTGTTTGCAGATCACCTGCACCAAAGCCCCCTGAGGTACCAGTGTCAGACCTGCTAATCATGACGACTGAAGAAACCTCTGAGCAGGGAACTTACACAAACATCCCACCCCTACCCCTCACTCTCCATTTGAGCAGAGAGGCTCCATGCCACCAAAGCAACTCTGCCCCATGGCAGGAACCCCAGAGATACACGAGATGCCCACAGAACACCAGAGCAGAAGAACTGAAAGGAACTGGTGTTGATCCGGAGAACGCAAACAGAAACAAACCCCAGCGCTCAGAACCTGCACAGAGGCCCCTCCCCTACCCCTCGAGTGCAGGCCGGAGGCCCATCCCGTGTAGCGGACCCGAACAGCATCAATGGAGGCAGTGACAGAAGAGAAACACATAGAGCCACCACCTCTCAGCCCAGCCAAAACCACCTCAATGGAACTCTGACTGCAAGGCAACCAGCAACCTATATCACACAGAAACAACAACTAGAACCAGGGTGAGTACCCTTCAGGGGACAGTGTATTCCTCAAGGGAGACCAGAGCTAGTGGGAATCCCCAAACCCCCTACCCCAAAACCTGCACCACAGGACCCACTAAAACCAGAAACTGTTCAAGAGCTCCACTAGCCCATAGATCACACTCAGCTTGCCTCGCTAGAACAAGAGAGACCCTGGAAGGGAGCTTAAACTCCCAAGACAGGAACAGCACCACTGGGTCAAGACACCCAACGGTGGAAGAAATTTGAACTGTGCACTCCAGGCTGTGTAATCTAGGTGGGATACACAGCAGCACAGGCCCAACCGGTGTGCCCCAGGCTGGGGGCCGGGACCAGGCCTGGGCATCCGGTGCCTGAGCAACATAACCACCTCCTCCCAACTGAAATCAGAAGCTGAGCATACGCCTCAGCAAAGGGGAGAAAAACAGGGAACAGCAGCCCCTGGGAATCATGCCTGTGACAGCAAAAGACCGGGGGGGGGGGGTGGTTCAGGACAAGAGGAGCCCAAACCCCACAAGAAACCTACCCATATATTCTAGGCTGGGAATTGGAAAGCACAGGCCGCCAGCACCTGATAATAGTCAGGAGCTTAGTCTGGTAAGGTGACTCAGCAGTACAGTGCTTGTCTTAGGTGCAGGAGCCCCTGGATTTGATTCCTCAGCAACACATAAGCAGAAAGGGCCAGATGTGGTGCTATGGGTCAAATGGTAGGGTGTCAGCCTTGAGCTGAGGGACAGCACCCAAACCCAGAGTTCAAGCCCACAACTAGCCATAAAAGTAAAACAAAACAAAACATCAGGAGCCCATAGCAGATTCCAGCATCTGGGAGAGTACATCCAGCACATTTGAACTTGCCAAGAGCACCTGCAGGAACAAATAGGAGCAGTCTAAGCTGCTCAACCCTTCTAAGGGCAGGAACTGCCAGTGATCTACAGCAGAGAGCCGAGAACCCTGTGTGGGTCAGACCAGCAGCTGGAGGTCGGCCCCCAACAGAACCAAGATCAGGTACAGATTATCTCTACCAGCACAGAAACAGTAACCAAGCAAAGACAGACACCTATTGACCAAGAAAAAAAATTCAGATTAGTCTGAAAAAATCCCTGAATCCCCATGAGAAAATCACAGGGAAAGATTACAAGGTTTATCAACACCTAGGATAGCAACCTATCTCTAAATGCCAGCAGCAACCCAGGGGATAGCCCCAGTGGGAGCAAAGTAGGAATGGAAGACAAACACTACATTCAAGAGATGCTGGAGGCAATGACTCAAGAAATAAAGTGAGAAATAGACCAGAAATTGAAAGAAAAAAGGGTCAAAATATTGAAAGGCATGCAGGAGATCAAACAGGAGAAGCATACAAAAACAGAGGCAGCACACCTCACTAAGCCATGCGATAAGTGACAAAATAGAGGCAATACACACCTCATTAAAAGGTGAGATTAGTATTTTGAAAATCAACATCGAATCCATAAATGAGTCCATTTCCTCCATGCAAAACACAATGGAAGCCACAGTTAACAGAGTGAACAAAATGGAATACAGAAGACAGAATACATCAACTGGACCAAAAAATGACAGATATGGAAAAATCACTTAAATTATGCCAAAGGGAAATTCAAGAGCAAACAGATAGTGCCAAGAAATTTAACCTTCATATACGAAGGTGAAGAATATCAAAGCAAGGGAATGCAACACCTATTCCACAAGATAATTGGTGAAAATTTTCCCCATCTCAAAAAAAAAATCTTACCTACATAACAAAAGCATATAGAACACCTAACAAGCAGGATCCCAGGAGAAATACTTCCAGGCACATCATAGTATGAATGATAAGGAAACAATCTTGCATGCAGCAAAAATGAAGGAGCTATACTACAACAGGAAAAATATTAGAATCGCTACAGATCTCTCCACACAAACACCGAATGCAAGAAAGGCCTGGGAAAGTACCATATGAGCCCTGAGAGCCAATAACTGCCAACCCAGACTGATATACTCGGCAAAGCTAGCATTCACATTCCATGGAGAACTGAAAATTAGTAATAGCAAATTAAATTAATACATAAACATTAAGCCAGCATTAGAAAGACTAATAAGAGGTGGGACACAACCTGAGAAAAGAACCAGGAACAGGGACCTGCACCCAGACAGGCATTAATAGAAGTCTATCTGAGCAAGCACAGGAGGAAAGGAAAGAAGAAAAACAGTGACCATAATGCATCTCTCCATACTATCTCTTAAGATTAACAGGTTAATTCACCAAGAAAAAGAAAAAGAAGTGCAGATTGGATCCTAAAACATGACCCATCCATCTGTTGCCTTCAGGAGACCCACCTCTAAGCCAAACATGCAAACAAACTCATAGTGAAGTGTTGGAAAAGGATCTACCAATCAAATGCCCCTAGTAAGAAAGCAGGTGTAGCAATCCTGATATCGGACAAAATAAACTTGTCATTAAAATCAATACAAAAAGATAAGGATGGACAGTACATATTAATACAGGGAACAATACAAGAGGAGGATATTACCATCATCTACTTACATTCCCCAAACATTGGTGCACCCAAATATGTTAAGCAAATACTCTCAAACTTACGGAATAAAATAGATCCAATATGATAATACTAGGAGACTTTAACACCCCACACTCACCAAAGGACTGGTCTACCAACCAGAGGATTGGCAAAGAAGCTACCGAATGAAGTGAGGCCATACTTCAAGCAGTACTGACATTTACCAAGTATTTCACCCTAAAAACAACACAGTACACATTCTTCTCAGCAGCTCGTGGTACTTTCTCCAAAATAGACTATATCATAATTCATGCAAGGAACTTAAGCAAATTCAAGGGGATTGACATAATCCCCTGTATCCTATCTGACCATAATGGAATCAAGCTAGTTCTCAATAACAAAGCATACTGCAGAAATTACTCAAATACATGGAAATTGAACAGCACACTTCTAAGCAATGTCTGGGCAATGGAAAACATTAAAGAAAAAATAAAAAATTTCTACAACTCAATGAAAATGAAAATACCTCATAAAGAAACTTGTGGGGCACAGGAAAAGCAGTCCTGAGGGCCAAAGTTATTGCCCTCTGTGCCCACATCAAGAAAATAGAGACAGACAGACCAAGAAAATAATCTCATGTTGCAATTAAAACAGCTAGAAAAACATGAAAAAATGGAACCTAAAGTTACTAGACAGAGCCAGATAACCAAGCTAAGAGCAGAGATTATTGAAATAAAGATTTGGAGAATCATAGCCAAAATTAACCAAACAAAACGCTGGTTGAAAAAAAATAAAATTGATAGACATTTGGCAAGATTAAAAAAGAAGAGAGGAAACCCATATTAACAGGATGAGCGATGCCACGGGAAAAATCTCAACACGTACCCAAGATGTGCAAACAATTTTAACGGACTACTTTCAAAAGTTATACTCTCTAAAGAAAGAAAACCTGGCAGAAATGGATGCATTTTCAGAGAAATACAAATTGCCCAAATTGAGCAAAGAAGAAGTAAGTCAATTAAATTAGCCAATATCCTACAATGAGATACAGGAAGCAATCAGAAGTCTTCTAACAAAAGAAAAGCCCAGGACAAGATGGACTTACAACAGAATTCTATAAGAACTTAATAGAAGAACTAATACCTTTACTCCTCAAGCTCTTCAAAGAAACAGAAAAGGAGGGACCTATGCCAAACTCATTCTAAGATACCAATAACACACTCATCCCCAAACCAGGAAAAGACCGAACCAAAAAAGAACTACAGGCCAATTTCCTTGATGAACACAGATGCAAAGATCCTTAACAAAATTCTAGCTAACAGAATCCAGAAACACATTAACAAAATACACTAAAACCAAGTAGGCTTCATCTCAGAGATTCAGGGATGGTTTAACATATGTAAGTCAATAAATGTAATCCAACACATCAATAGAGCCAAGGTCAAGAATCACATGATTATCTCCACAGATGCAGAAAAGGTTTTTGATAAAATTCAAAATTCATTCATGCTAAAAGCTCTGGAGCCAATAGGAATAGAAGGAACATTTCTTAAAACATTAACAGCCATTTACAACAGACCAATAGCTAATACTATACTTAATGGGGAAAAGCTACAACCAATTCTCTTAAAATCATGAACAAGGCAAGGATGCTCACTGTCTCTACTCCTGTTCAATATAGCCCTGGAATCCTTAGCCAGGTCAATAAGGCAAGAAAAAAACATTAAAAGTATCTGAATAGGGAAAGAAGAAATTAAACTATCCCTTTTTGCAGATGACATGATACTATACCTTCACGATCCCAAAAACTCCATCTCCAAACTCTTAGAAATCAAAAATCACTTCAGCAAAGTAGCAGGATACAAAAATCAATCCAATAAAATCAGTTGCCTTCTTGTACACTGACAACGTACCAACAGAGAGGGAAATAAAGGAAAGCAACCCCATTCACAATAACCTCCCCCAAACTAAAATATTTAGGAATTAACCTAAGCAAAGATGTAAAAGAACTATTTAATTAAAACTATAAAAATTTATGGAAAAAATTACAGAAAACACTAGGAAATGGAAAGACCTCCCATGCTCTGGGATAGGCAGACAATATAGTGAAAATGGCAATACTGCCCAAATTAATATACAAATTCAATGCAATTCCTATTAAAATCCCAAGGATGTACATCTCTGAAGTACAGAAAACAGGCCAAAAATTTCGTATGGAACCACAAAAGACTTAGAATATCCAAAACAATTCTAGCGAATAAAGACAACATGGGAGGGAAATCCATGCCTCACTTCAAACTCTACTATAGAGCGATAATAACAAAGACAGCATGGTACTGGCACAAAAACAGACCCGATGACCAATAGAATAGAATAGAAGATCCAGAAATAAATCCACATGCCTACAGTCAGCTGATATTTGACAAAGGAACCAAAGACCGACAATGGAAGAAACACAGCCTCTTCAACCACTGGTGCTGGGAAAACTGGGCGGCCACATGCAGAAGAATAAAAGTGGACCCCAGCATATCACCAAACACCAACATCAACTCAAAATGGATTAAAGACCTTAGCATTAAACCTGAATCTCTGAAACCACTGCAGGCAGAGTAGGAGAGACACTTGAACTTATAGGCACAGGAAAGAATTTCCTGAACAGAGACCCAGGGTCACAACAAATTGGAGTGAGACACGACAAATGGGACTAACTTAAATAAAAAGCTTCCGCATAGCTAAAGCAATGGTAACCAAGCTAGAAAGACAACCAATTAATTGGGAAAAAATATTTACCAGCAATATATCTGACAAGGGGTTAATATCCAGTATATACAGGGAACACAAGAAAATAGGCCCTCCCAAACCAAACAAACCAATTAGTAAATGGGCAAGGGAACTAAAGAGAGACTTCTCAGAA
This sequence comes from Dipodomys spectabilis, assembly GCF_019054845.1. Lineage (NCBI taxonomy): Eukaryota > Metazoa > Chordata > Mammalia > Rodentia > Heteromyidae > Dipodomys > Dipodomys spectabilis. Next base: position 770,555 of record NW_024871126.1, read on the forward strand.
GAAGAAATAAAAATGGCAAAGAAACACATTAGGAAATGTTCACCATCCCTGGTTGTGAAGGAAATGTAAATAAAGACAACCATGAGATATGGCCTTACCCCAGTCAGAATGTCCCACATCCTCAAGTCAGCCAATGACAAATGCTGGAGGGGATGCGGAGAAAGAGGAACCCTACTACACTGCTGGTGGGAATATACACTTATACAACCACTCTGGAAAACAGTCTGGAGAGTCCTAAGAATGCTAAATATTGACCTCCCTTTATGACCCAGTCATACAACTTCTAGGCATCCATCCTGAACAACAGCAACCAGTATACAAGGACACATGTACCTCCATGTCTATTGCCGCACTGTTCATAATAGCCAGGATATGGAAACAACCCAGATGTCCCACCACAGATGAATGCATCCCAAAATTGTGGTATCTATACACAATGGAATATTATGCAGCCATTAGAAATGACAAAATAATGGCATTTGCAGGGAAATGGATGGAGCTAGAAGGAATCATGTTGAGCGAGTTAAGCCAAGAACGAAGAGACAAACGGTACATGGTCTCCCTGATAAGTGGATGCTAAATCCAAAAGGTTAGGTGATAAGACAAAATTAACAGGACTTAAGAAACAAAGGACTTCCACTCATCTGGTTGAATCTCTACTAAATTACCACGTGCTGCTGATCACATTTATGGTATATATGTGTACAATGGAGGGGAATCAGGAAGACGACATAGAACTAGAAGGAATCAGGGAAAAACCCATCAGCTGCACTAGACATTGACCAAAATGAACTAAGCAAGTTAATGGCAGGGATGGGAGGGATGGAACAAGTGGGAAAAAGGGAACAGCTGATGTTATGCAAAACAAAAGAAATGTACATACCAACCTGTGTAGAAGAAATAACTATATCGCAAAGCACATAGAACTCACAAATGTTATAGACTGTGATAGACAATTTGCTCCAGAAATGTTAGAATGTGTTTGTGACTTTAACTGAGTATCACTATCCCACAATACTGTGAAATTAGGGAAATTATGTAACCACTTAATTACAATAAAGAAAGCAAAAACTCTCCAGGAACATTATAGATATATACAACTAACTCTGTAATACATTTTGACATCAAAGTCAGGCAATTCACTGGGAAGACTTCCATAGAATCCATGAATTGTTACAGTAAGCTATTGTAATTTGGATTGTGAAAATATTTTGTATGGAAACAAAGAATGTAATGGCATTTTTGAAATTTAAGAAACTTAACCGAATCATTATGACTTAGGAGAGCAATTTACACAGCCTTCCAAAACATAAAGAGGTAGTGATACATACTTATCCTTTTGGCAATATCAAATACAGTTTCTTCCAAGTTTTTCTTCAGACCTGATTTGACATAATGGTTCAACAGAAGCAGATCCAACATGCCTTTGCTATCTCTATTCCCAGCAGCAAGATGCAAGGTGGCCATTGGTATCTGCATCATGATGAAGTAAGAAAAAAGCCACTCTAGTATTATTCCACATATAAGCACTGCGCAGGGTTGTCCAGCCATCTACAGTTATTGCATGAATATCTGCCACTTGATCCACCAACTCACGGACAGTGTCTAAGTGTCCACTGTAGGTTTCCTGATGAATATGTGTATACTCATCGTCATCCCTAGTATTCACATGAGTGGTCTTTTTGGAAAGTATTCTCCGCACTGTAATAACCTGATTATTTTCAGCAGCCCAAAGAAGAAATTTGCATGGATCCTTCATTTTTTTCTTGCAATTGATACCATTCCTCACTTTTTCATCATGTTCCTCGTCTTCATCAGAATTGTCTAACCAGAGACTTTGAGTGACAGTGGGAATGAGGTGTCCATGTATTTCCTTAATAGTTCAGGTTATTTGAACTGTTCAGAAAAATCAAGTGAATTTTCTGCATCTGTTTTTTCACCATGATTTATTTTCCCTTTTTTCATTTTTACTATTTGAAATTATTCTAACTGGAGAGTAGGGAATTGATGGAGATCAGAGGAAAGATTTTCCTCCGTATTCAAAGATACAGACTGAAAATAAGGACCAGTGGTGTCTTCATGTGCATCTTATTCTAGGAATGAGAAAAGATGAAGTAATGCCAATAATGCCTTATATATAAATGATTTGGTAAATGGCAGAGTAGAAAGTAAAATAATGCAACTAAAAATATAAAAGCAAAATAAATTAGGATAATTATAGAGCAATCCTATTATCTATGAGAAACATTAAAGAGAGAGGAAGAGGGACAGATGTGCAATGACCTAGATAGCCACAAATGCATGCCTCTGATCAATTTGTAGAGCAAACAGAATTTTATTTTATGTTTAAAAAAGATGGAAATAGAATTTATGTATTTATTTGAATTTGGTAAATACATTTTTAGCAGCCTACATGAAGAGACGTAGGTTTAATCATATTGCAGACTAAAATCTAAATCCTTGAAAATTCTAGGAACAGATCTGAATGAAATCAGTTGATTCACACTTTTCATGTACAATGAAGGAATAGGTCCAGTCTATGAAAGCAGCAAGAGAAGGCAGGCCGATTGTATCTGTGACAAAACTTTGTGTAAAATGGTATTGAGCATTACTTACTGTTGATCCACTTGCACTGGAAGCATGATTCTGAACAATTGCTTGCTGATTTTCAACTATTGCTTTGATCATTATATTCTCCAAAAAGAAAAAGTGAGATTTAATTGATAGCAAAAACTATTTATACATTTTGATTTCTCATTATGCACCTTCAATCATTGAAAGCACATGAAGACAATAGACAGGCCTACATTATTAGATGAAAACAAGTGTCTTTAAAAAAACAAGGAATGTAAGTAGTCATGTAAAGGACTTCTATTTTAGTACTACATTATACATTTTGTTTCTAATGTTGGGTATGAAAAAATAATGGATCTATTAGAAAGCTCTTTCTGGCATTTTGTTGAAAATAACTTTCTTTGTAAGATCATATCTATTCACACTAAGAGGTAATCAACCCAATATTTATCAAGTTTGAATATCCTATCATATTGACTGTAAATAGGTATTGTTGTTATGCTTGTTAGATATTCCTTTCAAAAACAAGCAAACAAAAAGCATGTGTCATCTCCAGGTAGTGGATGTATCTGAAGTTGTTTTGTACATGCAAAGGGCTAATGGCTCTTTTGTGGGAGTAACTATGGCAACTTAACAAATAAGGCTTTTCGAATATTTTTTCCAACATAAATAACATCCCAAAGCGAGTCTTGCAATTTCTGAAAACCCTTTAGTATTATTTCAGTTAATTGACTATAGAGCTAAAGACATTTCTGAAATAAATATTAAGATCTGAAAATGTAAGTGGGTATATAGGCTTTTTTATGCATCATCTTATGAAAATCCAGTTTTTATGAAACTAAATGAAATAGAATAAAAGAATGTAAGTGAATTTGGTAAGCTTATTATTAGTATAACTGTTTTCTATTAACACAGTCCTTTGAATATAGATGATGCAGTTAAATTATTTTCTTTGTGTTTCTGTACTTCAGTTATTTTTCGTATCATTGTAGTTATGGGAGTGAATTTGTAGTATAAATAAAGGTCCTTTAAAATGTTTAGGATTAATCTTGTGCTTTGTGTCCTACTCCCAAGAAAATGAGTTATTTTCAAGTGTTAATAGTTTATAATTGAATCTTCATATCATAAGAAAATTTTAAAAACTTAGTAGTATGATGACTTTTTAAACCAATAGTATCGACAAGTTGGAGAGTCTTTAATTCATGCTTAGGTCTTGGTGTCTATGATTTTTAACTTCTTGTTCCTTAACATTAATGAGAGTTCAGACTGCATTTTGGGGTATATGAAAGGTAAAATATTTATCTGACATCAAAGGTGATTTTTATATGAGTCTTGCTTTAATAACATTTTAAAGTAGTACATTTCCCTCAGAATGTTGGGTATAAAAAGCAATCAAAATACTTCTAATGGTAAACAACCTAGGTGAGCTACAATGTGGAAATGATTGGTCCATAAGACCTGCAATCTGTTTCCATCAGGAATTGGGCAGGACACTCTTTCGTTATGACTGTGTTAAACAGAGATGGGGTCCCCAGGCAGTGCAGTGTTGAGTGAAGGGATAGAATATGATTTCTACTATTTTGAGCTAGAAATCAAGAATGTTATACTTTAGCAGTTCCTTTCAACAGGGAGGTATAAATTGATTACGAACTTGGAGTTTTCATATTACAGGTACCTATTTTCTAACAAAGATAAAGTCAAATATTAGAGTGTACACAGTAATTCTGGGAAATTTTCCTAGAATTAGTAGACGAAGTGCTGGCATTTTAGTCATAAAATAAAATGATTTGATACAGCGGAAGATGGGTCTCAGGCTAACACTTACCATGTGTGCAATGCTGTACTAGTAATTCCAATTCTGAAGACTTCAATAACATCATCTGAGAATTAAAAATGGAAGTAGTTCAAATTGTTGGGATTATTGTGAGGATTGAGTTAGATACAATAGGTAAAGTACTTGGAAAAACTATCATTAAGCATTTGATACTTTCTACCTGTTATTTTATCATGTGATGAATTCTAACATTTTTACTGTGATTTTTATATTGTGTCTATTTACAATATGCAATGTGATATATTGATATTCATTGCATTGGTCAGTTTGTTGACATTAAGAGGAAAATACATGCAAAGAAAATTTCTGAGGAGGAAACTATTATATTGATTCATGGTTTAAGAGAATGCAATTTAAGATCAGATGTCTCCATTGTTTTTAATTATGTTTTTATTAAATAGTTGTTCAAAGGAATTTCCATTCCACAAATCAGTTTATAAGTACAATGGATCTTTACATAACTTTCCCATACCCTCCCAAATCTCACCCCACTTTCATCTTTTCTAGTTTCATACTATCTGCATTGAATATTGTGCCTTCACTCCCTTCGTCCATAACTCTCTTTATTCCTTCCCTTTGACTTCCGCTCACATCATCCAAGTGATAGATTGCTGGTATTCATTTTGTTGGATTAAAAGTTCAATTTTATAAGAAATTACACCTTTTAAATACTCCTCTGCAAATAGCATGCTTTGGTTAATACTGTTGTGTAATTGTAACCCCTCTGTATGGTATTTTCACTATAAAAAAATCTCAGTTTTATGATCAATAGATTTTGAAAAGGATGCCATGACTTTATGAAATAAAAATAGAATCTTAAATGGGTGTAGTAGCACTATTGCCTCCCTAGATTTAAAAAACGTTCTTAAACTACTACCTCAATCCTTATACAAAAATTTAAAAAAAATTTAAATAAAAATGATTATCAAACTATATGTGAGATGTAAAAACATATAAACATAAACATAAAAATTCATGGCATTGGATCAGTAAAGGTTTCTAAAATATGACATGGAAAGCATTAGTGGGTAAAGAAAAGCAAGAATAAACTGGATAATATCAACTTATAACCTTTCATAATTCAAAGGACAATATAACAGAAGTGAAAACATATCTAACAGATAGAGGACACATATTTGTTAATGCTACAATATTAATGCTACAATGATTCTGAGTCTAAGTATTTTTATATCTTCTAATTTTATATAACTTTATCCCAAATGGAATATTTCTTTAAAAAACATATGCAAATAGTAGGAGCATGTGAAATAAGTTCCTCTTTCTTATCCAAGAATAAATAAAGAGAAAACTCACTAGTAGGACCATAATATAAAAAGATGACACAAAATATAATAATGCACTTGTGGAGAAATTGATATACTACACATAGCGAATCAATTGTATAATACTTCAATCATTAAAGCAAGCAAGTATTCAAAAGGTCAAAGAGAATTGAATAGGTTCTATCCATTACACGTCTACGTATGTATTAAAGAGAAGTAAAAAACTTGTTTGGACAGGGAATGTAGTTATTAAGAATGCACTTAAATACTTTGCGTGAGATCCTGGAAATAATCCATAAAACAAATTTTGAAAAGGCTCACTATAGGGGATGTATGCTGGACAAATTCCTGTAAACGAATTTTATATCTACTTTAAATGTCTGTTCTAAAATTTACAGCATTTCTATTTGAAGAAAAGCAAATTTGTGAAAATTATGCTTGGAAAACCTATGATCGTTAATTCACTTCCAAAGCACTAAAATGCATACAATAAAAGGAGATAATATATTTCAAGTGAATTACATGTCAGCAATAAAAAACTATTGTTAAATTACTTCACACAAAATGCAGAATACCTAAAAAGATATTTTCTGTGTTTGCTTAAAAACTTTGTAAACTGAAACATTTAAAACAATAATATGATTTCTGTTCATTTTGAGGATTTTTGTCTGTTTAATTTGAGTTTATTCAGAGATACCTCAGTCAAAAGTGTATGGGATAACTGGAATGCCTAGGAATTAAGCAATACTTATACATAATTGATAACATTTTCTGGAGGAAACTTTTGGCAAATGACAGAAGACACAAATCTATGCATCTGCATCTTATGAAAGCCATATGTTACTTGGTCAATCCAATTGTTTTTCTTTACTTTGCTGGGGAAAAAGTATTCTCAAGATAAGAGCCAATAGCAGTGAAAAGAAACAAAATACACTATCATCTTGATTTGTGAAAGTAACAAATGAAATATAATAATTCCACTTAAATGACTCCAATATTAGTATTTATGAAGATGTTCCTGAATGCCAAAATCCATTGAATTTTTGGAATTTTAATTTCTATGAACATATGAAAACTAGAACAAGAAAAGAAATATAGACTTAGATCCAACCACCCTTGGAATAATTTTCTTAATTGCTTTGAAATTACATAAAAATTGATATTCCTTTCCATTGGAAACATTTTAAAATGCTTATCATTGATTATAATTCAAATGTGAAGCAAGAGTAATTTTATATCATCATTATAAATATCATTCTATTACTATCATAAATTAGAATAACAAACCAGTCCCAATATATTACCTACCCATCATTATCCTTAATTCCTAATCATTACCTAAATATCTTAAACAATCTAAATAGTCATGTCTTTAACATAAACGTAAATATTCTATATTTTTACTTAACATTTTCCAGTGGCATGTATTCATTTTTCTAAGAAATGTTCAGAGCAGTTAAAAGATGCTTTTGTGAAATTAATGTGATACATTTGGTTGTTGTTGTTGTTGTTTTCTGAAAGGCCTGGGCATTATCCCTAAGCGTTTTTAGGCTCAAGGACAGCAATCTATAACTTGAGGCACAGAGCTAATTCATGTTTTTAGTGGTTAATTGGAGATAAGAAACTAACAAGTACTTTTCTGTCTGCACCACTTTCAAACATATTTCTAAGATCTCATTACCCAGAATAGGTCGAATTATAAGAGTGAGTCACTGGCACTTGTTTTGATGTATTTTTTTTATTTTAATTATGTTTTAAGACTTTGTTTCACTACAGTGTACATCATTCTGCACATAAATTTAGATATATGTATATATTTCTGATGACAATCTCTAAAAATGTATGTTATTCTACACATAACATTAATAAATACATATACATGTATATATATATACACATATTCATACATAATATTTCTGAAGACAGACTCCATCTTAAATTTTTTGGTACTATCTTTTACCTTTTACATTTCAAAGATATACAGTCTATTTTGGTAAAAGTTTCCTAGATAAAATAACTAATATTTCAATAGAAAGTAGAGCTTTTACTTTCAAGGGAATTTTATATATACATATGACATTGTAGTAACAATTACAGTATATTACTTGAAAAAGTTCTGTCCAAACTCTTACATATTTGTGTGTAATGAGGGGGAGAGAAGAAGTTAATTCATAAAGGTTAGGAATTAGCAATGCTTCAAAAATTTATTCCATAATTTATTATAAGCACATAGTAAAGCTACCTGATATGGTTTAGTTTTTCTCTTTCTTTATTTGTTCAAATTTTTAATATGGATGCATGTACAGTGTTAACATTAAAAATATTAATCAAAAGACAAATAATAGCAAAATCATAGGCACATATAAGACTTTCATTAATTAGCACTTATGATGCTAATAATTTTGAAGAAGATGATGATGATGACGACAGTGTAGCCTGACAATGATAAGGTGATTGAAAAGGAAAAAAACTTCACACTTCTTTGAAGCTAGATTTCCCATATTGAATACATAGTTATAAACTGAATTGGATTACATACAATAATAACAAGGGGAGAGTTTCAATACCAAGAAATAAAATTACATTAGTAGGTAGAGACAGTAAAAACCCTAATGTTGTTCCTGCAGTCTCTCTAATGTATACTCACTTTTCTTGGTGGTATTGTGTTCTTATAAATAAAATCATTTACTTCCACATTTTGATGGACTAAGATATAGTTTTCAACTCAGTGTGATTAATTCAAATTACATTCTCTTATAGTATTCAATAACCAATGTTTCCAAATTATATTGAGTATGTCCTTCAGTACAGCTGTAAACACCTGACACAATTTACATAATACCACTTACATATCTGTAGTTACCATAAAAGGACAGAGACCATAGAGCCAGGAGTTAAAATTTATTTTTATTTCTTCATGAAACAACTTGTGACTTTATACCAACCAACAGAATTTGACTCTTTCCTTATTTGTAAGCTAAAGTGGAAAATGTGAGGAATCTTCACCTTTTTTTTTCTTGCTCTAGAATTCAACAAATATTCTTCAACATGTCTGGTAGATTACATCCATTTACAGATGAGAAATGTAAGGTCAGCAGTCAATGTAGTGAATAAATAATGATACTAGAATTTTGTCTGAGCTCTTCACTCTGTATGCTTACAAAGAGAATAATTTGGTGATGGAGAGGACCAATATGAAAAGACTATGGGGAAAAAAGCATACTTTGTAAACGGTTGTTTTAGGACTAAGTTACCAATGATGAATACTTGAAGCAGGCTGGTGTCATGGGCATAAACAGGAGTACATAGAAATTGTCTTAGTGACAGAAACTGAGAAAAATCTTAATCATTCATCTTATCTAAGGGGAGGGTAAGAAAGGTAAGAAGAAAGCTAAGAAGAAAGGTAAGAAGAAATCTAAAATGCATCCACATCTCTGGCTGTCAACTGTTAGTTATATTCTTGGTGAAAAGGACTACAGGTGGAAAATATGGACTTAAAGGAAAAAAACTCTCAGTTCTAAGGTTTATGTTAAAGAGATGCGAATATAGGTCTGTTTAGACATCATCAAAATATCCACGACTTTGAATATGCAAAAGAATAATAAAAGCGGGGGCATTATTAAAGGGAGGAGGAAAAGGAAAATTCTGACAAAAGTGTGAGCAACGTGAGCACCAGTGTGGACAATATTGGAAGAAAGAGATAAATAAGGAAACAAACAAGTAATAAACACAGATTTACAGAAGTAAAGGAAGGAAAGAATTTGCAGGAATATACTGAAGGAAATACGGTATTTGGATTTGAAAAGTAAAAGGACATAGACAAGTTCAATAAGAACAGTATTTTGGTGAAAGTCATATTGATAAAATTTTGTGATATGAATGTGAAGCTATAAAATTCTGGATCCATGAATTCAACAGATCCTGTTGATTTTAAATGCTGGGAAAAATGCTTTTATCCTGACTTTAGAAGAATTATACAGATATAACTCTCATGAACTTTCCTTAGAGATATTTTGTGAATATTTTTCAAGACTGTTTAGACAGGAGATTAAAGATTGAACTACAGCACAGACAAGCCTAATTTGTCCTACATTTCCAATGAGTTACTCATGTATCCACATCCGTTTGGGATTTTATTGAAATAACTTTAGATTTGTTTGGATATCTTATCAGCCTAATCATCACAAATGTAGGACAAGTAACACCAAGTATTAGGTTAAACATACAGCTTTACTGATGTGACTGAAGACTGCTTATATTTATTCTTCTTTAGAACAGAAAATGCCTCAATAGATATTAACAAATCATAAGTCTCATATACTCTATTGAAATCTAATTCTTGTTAGGGATATCTCCATGCTTAAATAACCCTGTCAATCAACCTGACACAAATTCTTATATGTATGAAGTGCCACAATAAACTTCAAACTTTTATGGAATGGAAGAGTTCACACATCACCCTCACCATTTAATCCAAATCTTTCATTTTCTCATGCACATTGTCAAATAGGGAAGAATTCTGATATAACAATAATACAATATTGGTTTGAATTAACACAACTTCTAGGATCTAGTGTTAATTTGGTTACTTACTAACTAGCTCCAAATTTTGTGGATATTTATGTTTCTCCTGGGAAAACTAATGAGCTCCAAGGAAATGTCCCTAAGGAGGCTTTCACTTCTAATATCACTGTTTGTTTCAAAATGCTTTAAATTCTACATCCTCTAATATGGGCATAGGGTTATACTGTGGAACTTTTCTCCTCAGAGAGTGAGTACTACCCTATTGTTTAACATAGACAAAGTACCTTGATACATACACTGGGTGTGTGCAAACAAGAAGTGGTAGTTGAACAACGTTCTTAGTAGTTTATAAAGATGAAATTGAAATAGAGCATCTATGAACTCAAAAGGAATGTGCAAAAAAGACAAAGGCACAAAGTAGAATGTGCCAAGGAAATGCTGAATTATAATTTCAAATTATGTACTCACGTTTAAGGGTATGTTCAAAGTACAGCTTCAGACAATGCAGTTGGATATCTTGGGGGAAAAACTGCTTTGAACTATTTTGGGATAATTCTAAAAGTAGAAGCCCCTAACTCTGACTCTAATTAGCCACAACATCATCAACTTAGGGAATATTTTCCAAGTGCAAATTGCAAAAAAGAGGGCTCATCACACTTAGTGTTCTGGTTGAAGTAATGGCAATCACATAACTTTTCTTATAAGCATTTATTTATTTTGGAGCATCAAAGTAGGAAAAAGCCAAGTAAATATTTTCCATGTACCTGAATTAAGTGGGACTTATTATATTGGTCTCTTTTTAACTGGGAAGTTATAGATTATGTCTTTTTATACTCTAACTTGGAACAATGATCTGCTGTCAGTTATTTCTTCTCTTCCTCTTCTATTGCCCTTCCACTTACATAATTTTTATTTAAAGAGACATACTTGAGCTTTCATTTCTAAATTCTTCAAAATTATCTGAATTTCATCATATTTGTGGAAGCCTCCTAAATCTTTCTCAAGAGAATACTTTGTCACTACCATTTTTATCTTATATGATGTCTTTCTGCCAAACTAAGTGCAAGAAATACATTAGACTTATCCAGAAATCTCAACCCTTGTACCACCATAAAAAACTATCTAACTTAGAAATCATGATTTTAGTATAACTGGGGAGGTGGCATCTGTCATTTTTGAATGACCCTAATGATACTTACATGCAATCATGATTTAAACCAATATGCCACTCAGAAGATAAACGAATCCATTAAACACACACACGGTGGAATTCTATGCTTCCAATTCACAAGGAAATAGAAAGACTTGGAAAAATAATGCTAAGAAAAATTAGCAAGACACAAAGAAACAGATTCCATGGTTTTCCTCACGTGTAATAATTAGGTAATGTCTAAGATAGTCCTAGCGAATGAGCAGAATGGCTCAATAGCTATGTATATATAACCACATAAGAGGATGCTGAGCAAAATGAACTCCTAGACATGGAAACAGAGGTTTTTCTTTGTGGTTGTTGTTTTTACTGTACTATGTGATTTCTTTTTTCTTTTGGGTTTTCCCCTATGGTTTATTCCCTGCTGTATTTGATTTCAGTATCCTGTGTATTATATACACATTTATCTTAATTTGGCAAGGGAAGAAGAACAACAAAATGGCAAGACAAAGGATAAAGGGCAAACCAATGCAATAGCAATACTCACAAGACAACATGTAGGAGATTCACATTACAACTTGTGAGGGGTATTGGGGTGAAATAAAAGTGTGAGAAAAATGAGGGAAGGAATACAGAGTTCGACTTGTTAGATATTCACTATCTTACAATTACTGCAACCCCTTCTATATATCACCTTGACAATAAAATTAAATTTAAAAATAAACTACATAAAAATAATTTCACTGTATTTCTATAGTAAATTATATTCTATGTGTATTACATTTTTTAAAAAAATGAACAATACTTGGCTTCTAATTTGAATTAATTGCCCCTTTCTTTTTCAGAGGGTCATCAACTTGAATGCTATCAAACTATACAAAATTTTCAGAATATACTTGCCATTATTTAAAAAAAAACATTATTTTAGGATTGTCTCATACTAAATAGAAAATAGTTCAATTCTCTGGAAACTCCTAATTTTTAAAACTGAATATTTGTTAAGAGGACAGAATATATGTGTTCTACTAACTACTCATTTTCAAATTCTGAGCATGCCAAACCAGAGACATTTACAACAGTGCCTGTATGCATTTTATTTACTTCTGCAATAGATGAAGTTTCCAATGAGACATTACATATTTAAAGGTCAAGAGAGAAACTAGCCACATTCTGGTAGAAGATAAAACTATGAAGTATCTATAATAATTAATTCCTCTAGAGTAAACATTTGTTCATCATAGTAAGCTATTATTTCAATGACAATCAATCCCAACATTTTATGCAGTAAAGTCATTCTAGCCCAACAGTTTCCACCTTGTAAGGTGCATCTTAAAATTCCCTAAATTCACAGAATGGCTAGCTTATCACTATTGTGAACAAATTCTACACTTCTGTTAATGTTATGCCCTTTCTATTGTTGAAAGAACACTACACTAAACTTTGCTGCATCGTTTTCCCTCAAGTGGTATTCTTGAGATCAGAAAACCTGAAAATATTATTTATACATATCTTTTCGTCTACCACAGATAATCCGGAGGCAAAGATCTGTATATTATGGTTCAAAGCCCCCCCAGGCAGGAAGGTTCCTTAGATTCTTATCTCCAATAAACTGCGCAGGAAAAGCCAGACACAAGTAGCACTGAGGTTCAATTGGTAGAGCAGTATCCTTGAGCAAAAAACAAGCTCAGGGTCAGTGCCCAGGCCCAGTCGTCAAGCCCTAGGACAAACAAAACAACAAAAACAAAATGAAAACAAACCCCAAACCTAGCATTTTTCTCATTGAATACAGAGGTATATAATTAAGGAAATTTCTTCCTATGTTATGTACAGGTAGAAGAAAACGGATTTCAAACAGTAACTCTCTTCATACCATGTTACACCAATGTCTCAAAACATTGCTCTTTTTCTAAATTTATAAAATAATAGCATCCATTTATTCTGAACTCTTTCTAAATTATTCACATTATCATGTTATACATTACCTGTTGGAATTATCTATTAACTAAATCCTAATTACAACTCTCTTGAGAGAATATTCTAGACAAATAGAATGGCAGAATCATTTTTGAATTTGCAAATTAAACCTTCTACTTAAAAGTATTTTGTAGTATCCTATAGAAATGAAATTACAAGCAAAAGGTATTTATTTTAAATCTAAATTCTATTTTAGTAAGGTCTACAAAGTCCTACATTAGATAACTTTGCTGTTTCTCCAGGCTTAAACTTTTGTAATATTTCATTATTTCTTTGGAATCCAACAGAATGATGCTAAATTTTTCAAATTTTTGGTTCAGAATCATGACCTATTTTGCATCTAGAAGTATTCTGTAATGAAGAGAGCATTTAAAACATGACTGAGGATGATATATGAGTTGCATTTCAATAGGAAACTTGACTTCTCAAAACGTAATGACAAAATTATCCCAAACTTCCAACTGTGAATTCCTTTCTTGTTCTTTGGTTTGTTTTATTGAGGCAAAATTATACTACCTAGTCCAGGGAAGGTATTACTATTTAATCTACTCTCTAATCTACTGTATTAGTCTGAGTGCTAGAATGACAGACTTGTATCACATTGCCCTGCCATAGATTGTTGGCTTATTTAATCGAGAAACATACTAGTAATTCTGAACTTCTCCAATGATCTTATCCACTAGACCGACTGCTCAAACTGTTTCTGTACAATTTTCAAAGATGTTCTAACATTTGACACAGGACATGAACATTTTCAGATGCACCTGATTCATTCTTCCATGGATCCAATCACTTAAATAATTATTACTTGGCTCTTTTACTATCTCTGGTCACTACCTATGTAATAGTCTCAAGCTTTGGGGGGAAAGTTCACTTGACGACTTTCTCATGTTAAAAATTATCACTTGATTCTAGTCTTTCTCAGGACATATTTTCTATTATTTTCTAACTTTTCTACACATTGTGAGAGTTGTTTCATATGTGTGTTTGCACAAATTAGTGCTTCTGTGCGTATGTAAATGTTTGTATGTATGTATGCAAAAACCTCAGGTTATTATTCAGCACTCTTGCTCATAACTAGTATCTCATCTCTTGAGCCATTCATCCAATGCAGCTTTTGGCTGGTTAATTATAGGTAGTGTTGCAAAGACTGTTCTGCCGAGGCTGGATGAAAACTGAACTATCCAGACTCTTTTACATTCTTAGTTTTTATTTTTTCCAGGAGTATGGTTTTAAACTACAAACATTTTTGTGAATGTGAAGTGTAACCTGTAGCTTGGATTTTAACTCAATAATTCATACAAAGATAGATGAACATACATATTACATATCCTGAGTGTACAGTGCTAGAAATGTGATCTTAAGCCTGGTACTGGTGGCTCAAACCTATAATTCTAGTTACTCAGGAGGTTGAGATCTGAGGATTGCAGTTCAGATCGAGCACCAGTACGAAAGTTTTCTGAGGCACTTATCTCCAATTAATCACCAGAAAACTGGAATTGACACTGTGGCTCAAATGGTAGAGCTCTAGCCTTGAGCTGAAGAGGGGAGGGACATCGCCCAGGCCCAGAGTTCAAGACCCACACCATCAAAAATAAACTAAAATAGGAAAAGAAATGTGATCTTATCACCAGTTCATTGCAACTATATTTCCTGCTCTCTAAACATGGCCTTTTTTTCCAGTCGTCCATGGTCTTATATCTGACTTGTTTTGGAACCAGAATTACTCTTCTGTTCTACTTTTACAAATTTGCATGATTATCTACCATGATTTAGATCTAGTAGAAAACAAGAGTGGCCTCGTCCTTCATGTTCCACTTAGTAGTAATGCTTTCCCTATATCACTCCCATTGATCTACATACTGGCCTTGGATTTATTCCTTCAAGTTGTCTTATTTGAAGAGTCTTCTATAGTGTATTGAACCATTATACTTAAGCACAAAACTTCTTTTTCTCCTATTATTCCTATTGTTTCTCCTACTGCTAACTTATGTACACTTGGGAAAAAATGCACAACACACACACTCACAAAAAATGTTTCTGAGAACATTCTTCCCACATAAAATTGGTCTTAATTACAGAGCACTTAGGAAATTTGAACTTAAAGTAGTCCCGGATGTTTATTCCATGCTTTTTTTTATTGTAAAAATGGTTTAAAATGGGGTTAGAGTTACATAAGAAAGTTAATGAGTACATTATCTATCAAGTATTGTTACCTCCTCTTTTGTTTTTCTCCTACAATCCTTTTCCTCCCCACCAATCCAATTCCCTTCTACCCTCCTCAAGTTGTAAAGCTAATTTTCTACATAGTTCCTTGTACAACTCATTGTTACAATAGGTCATACTGTATACTTGTTTAAGCATTTTGTTATTTCCCTTCCCCTCCCCTCATTAGAAAAATGTATATGCAAGATGCAGGTAGCTGACAATAAATACAGTAAAAACAGGGGTTATATACCATAGAGGAAGAAAATAGAAGAGAAACAAAAAAAATCACATACAACATGTTAGATACATTAAAAAAATAGCAAGAAAGAAAAAGCAAGTTGTGTCCCTATCTTGGGTTCCATTTCACTTACCATCATCTTATATGGCCATATGTACATGAATAAGGTTTTATAAGCCATGCAAATTCCGTATTTTCTCGTTATGAAGTTATCTCTGAAACACAAGTCCAAAGATATACATGTGCTATTTCAATGAAGCCAGAAAACATTTATTTTTACCTGGAGCAGCATCATAGATTATTACTGGAAGTAAGTGGAAGGAACTGTTATTGCAAGTGGAAACTGATCCCAAGAGAGGAATTGAACATAAAAAAATGACAAAGTTCAGGGTAATTTGTGCTATCCTTTTTAGGGTACAAGAAAAGAATCCAAGGCCTGAAGGAAACTCTGTCCCTGACTTTTTCAAGTGTGTCCTTTACTTATATAAATCTTGTCTGTAAACTTCTAGTTGAGAGTATAACAAAAGGAAACAATATGCCATTTGAAGGCCTGCATAGAATAAATGGAAATAACTTTGTTTAAAAAGTGTTCTCCTGCAAAGAAACAAAGTTATGGGGGTTTTAAAGAAACTTATGCACGGATATTTAACTCCTGAGATGATTCTTCTCTTTCAGGAGTCAGTTACCCAATTCTTTAGTCTGATCCTGAGGTCTCCAAATAAGGATTCCAAAAAGATGGATCCAGTGAGTACGATCAGCAAAAGGAGCCTCTTCTCAAACCAGTGCTTTAAGGATGGTCACAAAGAAACACGTGGTTTTTTTCATTTGTTTATTTGTTTGTTTAGTTTGTGCTGGTTTGGGGGCTTGAACCCAGAGGGTGGACACTGTCCCTATACAGTTGTCTTTCCTGCCCACCTGCCCCCAAAGCTAGTACTCTATTGCTTGAGCCTAAACTCTACTTCTGGCTTTTTTAGTGTTTAATTACAGATAAGAGTTAGACAGACTCTCATGCCTGGGTTGGCTTTGAACTGAGATAGTACTAAATCCAAGTCACTTCAACTGTATGGATTTCTCTTTTGAACCAAAAAATATTAGATGAAGTTTATTGTAAAGCTAATATTTGACAATTTTTAATAGAAGAGAATATGTCCAGCAAAGAAACCATAGCTTAAATAACTCAACAAAAGTAGGTGCAATGAATCATTTTGGAATTATTTTTTCTACTTGGGAATATTACTATTGACTTTGTCGTTCCTTTTGGGGAAACTTAAAGTCATATTTGCACTTTTTTGTTGGTCGTGTGTCTTTAACTCTGATACTGGACCTTGAGCTGAAGAACTGAGCACTCTGCTACATTTGGTACAGCACCACTTCTGGGTTTCATGTGGTTAATTAAAGAGAAGAGTCTCATGGACTTTCCTGACCAGGCTGGTTTTCAACCACAATTCTGTGGTCTCAACTTTCTGAGTAGCTAGGATTACAGGTGTGAGCCCCAGCATCAGTCTTATATTTGCATTTATATGCACTTATTGACACTATGTAGACAAAGAATGGAAATATGAATCAAATGATGACATTGCAACTTTTCAGAAAAATCTATGTAGCAATAAATTTATCCTCCTATTCCATATTGTTACATTAATGATTCACTCTGCTGTCTGCATTTGTCGACTTGGTATCAGAAATTATTCATAGAGAAATATAAAAGACAGAGAATTTTAGAAAGCAAAGGAGTTCAGGTATGACAGTACAGCATAGAAGGGTATACAACTTATCACACAGAGATTAAGAATTAGCCTGATTACTAGAATGCTAAACGCAATGAGGAATAAGCCTAGTTGATGAATAGTTCTTTAATAACCAAGAATGGTTCCCTAGAACATTTTGTCGTATAATTTAGTTATTACCATTTATTCCTTCCATCTGGAGTTATTCCTTCTCTTCTGTAAAAACTATTAACTAGCCTCTGCTTTTTGTGATTAGCAGTGACCACTCAAAACCCTGGAATCTTGAATTTCCAGAATTAATCTTCACCTGACATCTAAGCACATTCCTGGCATTAATTGCCGTGACTTAATGAACAAAAGTTTTTTTTTTTTTTTTTTCCCCAAATTGTATACTAATATAGGTAAAGTACATGAATTAGGGACTACTGTCAGGTATCAGTATGGAAGGAGCAATTATATATTCCAAGTATGAGTTGTTTATTTTGCATTTACTAACTAAATATTTGTTGTTGTTGTTGTTGTTTTGCCAGTACTGGGGCTTAAACTCAGGGATAGGGAATATTATTCCTCAGCTTTTTTTTTGTTGTTGTCGTTCAAGGCTAACATTCTACCACTTGAGACACAGCACCATTTCCAGTGATTCTTTTTCCGTTTATGTGGTACTGAGGAATTGAACCGAAGTTTTCGTGCATGCTAATCAATCACCGTACTGTGAAGCCACATTCCCAGAGCCCTAAATGACTGTCTTAAGATGGCATTACTTTTTCATTCCGTAACTACGTATCATAATTTTACCCAGAAATTTTTGCTAGAAAATGTCATTGAACACAATACTGAGTCCAGTAAGGCTAGATGGATAATGAATAACCGTCAGGGTCTAGTCAGAGCACAGAGGGGCTTACCTCATGGACCTGGAACAACAGACTGAGCGAGACAACTCCTGACCCACAGCCCACCTCCAGAATGAGAGGGCCACATTGGTTCCAGCCACATGGGGATGCTGGGCCACCTCCTCCAGCACCCATTAAATAAGTTCTTGAGAGAGAGAGAGAGAGAGAGAGAGAGAGAGAGAGAGAGAGAGATTCAGAATTACAAGTAAGCCAGGTGCTGGTGGCTCAGGGCAATAACCCTAAGTACACAGGGGGCTGAGATATAAGGACCATGGTTTATAGACAGCCTGGGCAGGAACATCTGTGAGACTCTTATCTCCAAAGAACCACCAGAAAACCGGAAGTGGTGCTGTGACTCAAGTGGTAGAGGGCTAGCCTTGAGCTGAGGAGCTCGGGGACAGTGCCTAGGCCCAGAGTTCAAGCCCCACAACTGACAAGAAGTGGATTTCCCACCAGAAGAAGTGGACTGAATAGCACCCATTGTCCTAGGGAGCATGGCAGAGAAGTCAGGCCCAGCTTCCTGTCGGCTCTCTTATGTTTTTTTTTTAATTATGAAGGTGATATTCCAAGGGGTGGGTTACAGTTACATAAGTAATAAGTACTTTTTTTTGACAGTGTTACCACTTCCTCATTTTTTCCTGCTTCCCCCAACCCTGATATCCCATTTCCCCAAAGTTGTAAAGTTCATTTCTAACATAGTGTTTAGTGTATATCACTTTTGCTTTGGTTAATCTTTGTCCGACCATTTCTGTGATTTCCCTTCCCTTCCCCAAATCAGATAACCTTATGTATAAGACAAAAGGTACAGAAATCAAAAACAGTGACTACAGGGAATATACCAAAGGGGAAAAAGTAAATAGAAATAACTAAAAGCAGTTCACTATACAATCATCTTGTATCCATTTCTTGGAGCTCATTTCAATAAGCATCATTTTCTATGGTGACATTCATATAGCTATTGAGCTGTTGTGATCTTTTATAAGAATATCCTAGACATATTCTAGTTTTTTTAAATGAGTGAAAACATGTAGCCTATGATTCTTTGGGTGTGGCTTGTTTGTATTATGTTTTCCAAGTCTTTCCATTTCCTTACAAATGAGGCAATGTCATTCTTTCTGACGGAAGCATAGAATTTTGTTGTGAATATATATGACATTTTCTTGATCGATTAATCTACTGAGGTGCATCTGTGTTGGTTCCATATCATAGCTGTGGTAAATAATGCTACAATTGACATAGTTGTGATGGTAACTTTAGTGCGGGCTTGTCTGTGGTCATTTGGGTAAATGCCCAGGAGTGGGATTGCTGGGTCATAGTGAAGAACTTCTGAGGAACCTTTATACTTCTTTATAGATTATTTGAACAAGTTTACTTTTCAACCACTAGTATAGTAACATTCCTTTTTGGCTATATTCCCACCAGACCAGCATCTGTTATTATTAGTGTTCTTCATAATGGTCATCAAACTAGGGGAGGTGGAATCTCAATATTGCTTTTATTTGTATTTCTATGGCCAGAAATGTTGCATATTTCTTCATGTTTCAGTTGGCCATTCATATTTCTTCTTCAGAGAGGTCTCTCTTTAAATCTTTAGCCCACTTATTAAGAGGGTTGTTTCTTTGAAGATTTGTTTTTTGGGGGAGTTAACTTTTGGGGCTCTAAATATATTTGAGATGTAAGGCCATTGCCTGTTGCAGAGCAAGTAACGAACTTCTCCCAATCTGTGGGCTTTCTATTTATCTATCTATGTAACTTCTCTTCTTAGATTTGGCAAGGGTCTGTCAAGTCTGTTAATTTATTGAAACAACCAATTCTGTTTTGTTGATCTTTTTATGTTTTAGTTTGTCTTTAGTTATTTCTGATTTTTTTTATTTGTTTATGTCTTCTGCTTTGGGTTTGGGTTTGATCCTGTTTTCAAGAATTTTGAGGTATATAATTAAAATACAGACTTCAGATTTCCCCAATTGCTTGATGTAGGCACTTAGAGCTATAAATTTTCCTCTAAGTACTGCATTTACTGTTTTCCAGAGGTGTTGGTATTGTGTCTGTTCAATTTGTTAAATTTCAGAAACTTTCAGATTTTCATTCTAATGTATTCAGTGCCTCACTGGTCATTCAGCAATGTGTTGTTCAGTCTTCATGGGTTTGGGATTTTTTTTTTTTTGCTTTAACTTTTTAATTCTAAGTTTATTCTGCTGTGGTCTGACAAGATATGGGAATTCAAATAATTTTTCTTTCAATTTGGATAGAATTTCTATTGACATAGGATATGTTCTATTTTGGAGACTCTTCCATGAGCTGCTGCGAAGAATGTGTATACTGATGGTGAATGTATATTCTGTAGATGTCTGTTAGGGCTAGGTGTTCAAAGTAGTTATCTAAGTCTTCAGTTTCTTGGTTGAGTTTTTTTCTGGATGACCTATCCATGCATTTCAATGATGTGTTGAGATGTGTTTTTAGGTTAAGTAGTATTTGGTTGATGAAGTGGGGTGCTCCAGGATTCAGGGCATTGATATTTAGACTTTATATATCCACCTAATGGAGATGTGCCAATATCAATATATAATGTCTCTTCCTAGTAATTTTATTTTGAATTCTATTTTATCTTATGTTAGTAATTCTACTGTGGCCTGTTTATGGTGTTCATTTGCTTGAAAATTTTCCTTCCAGCCTTTCAGTTTGAGTATGTGTTTGTTTTTGTCAATAAAATGTGTCTCTTGTAGATACTGCAGGCATGCGTCTTGTTTTATTATACTACTATTTAGTCTGTTTTCTAATTGGAAAGTTAAGTCCATTGATATTGAGAGTTAAGACTGTGAAATATCTCATAAGTCCTGCTATGTTATTCACCTGCTGTTAGGCTCTGTGTCTCATCTACTCTTAATATATTTACCTTGTTCAATGGTAGGGAGCATTTTATATAACCAGTTCCTGTTCTTCATGATCTTCTCTATGTAGGATATATTTGATTAACTTCTATCCTGCTGATTTGGTGGAGATACATTGTTTCAAGATTTCTTTGTCATGAAATATTTTTATATATCCTTTTAATGTAAAGGAGAGTTTGGCTTGGGACCATATTCACGGTTGGTAGTTGTTTGCCTTTAATGTTTGTCATATATCATGCAAGTCTCCCCGTTTTACCATATCAGCAAAGAAATTTGTATTTATTCTGACTCTATATCCTTTATAAATAATCAGTCTTTTCTCCTGACAGATTTAAGAATCCCTTCATTGATGTCTAATTATCCTCTAATGGATTATGATGTAATGATGGTTTATTCTGTTCTGGTATACTCTGTTTGGTGTTCTAAAGGCTTCTCTTATCTGTGAGAGCCTATCTCTTTGATTTCCCTGTCTTACAATTGGTTATTGTTTTAGCGCTTCTATCTCTGTATTAAAGCTTTATTTTAGGTCTTGTATGGATTTTCTTTACAACTTTTTATTGGGTGGGGGCTTGGGAGGTATGTGTTTTAGCTGTGTCTTCTCTCATATCTTTCAACTATGCATCCAATTTTCGCTTGGACTCTCTTGCCTTCTCAGAATATGTTTTTCTTTGTGTTTGGAGTCTCCATGAATTATTTTGCTGATCTTTGCTTGTTCTCATCTTGTTCACAAATTTCCTTGTAGAGATTTTGTATCTTTTCATTAATCACGTTTTTCAGCAGAATTTGTAATGTATTTTGAAAACTATCTTCTAGGTAATTGATTGTTCTAATGCCTGTTTATTTACTGTGTGAATTATATTAACTTGGCATGAGTTTTCTCATATTTTTCTGATTTGTTCTGTCCATTTGAAGTACTTCTTGGCTTTCATTTGGTGAAATTTATGATCTTAATAGGTGACTATCTATTTTTTTGGATGATTTGCCAGGTGTTGCATTGGTCTTCTGTTGTGATTTGTTTTTCTGGTATTAAGTTTTTGTCTAGACCATTAAGTGTAGGAGAAGTGATCAGTTGTGAGAGATGTTGTCAAATTAATACTAGTGGTTCCAACGACAGTTCCGACTATTCAGTGATAAGGTGAATTATGTCTGTGTTTATATGTGACTGTCTCTTGTTCATGATTTTTTTTCCCATGTGGCCCTTTCATTTCCACACTGCAGTTGTGTTTTTTAATATGTTGGCCAACACAGTCACAGCAGTCTCCTTCCTGGCTGGGTAACTTTTCATAGACTTCTGTTTTCTTGTGAAGACAGTATAATATCATCTTTTGAATTGTATATCTATATATAATTATACCTAAATTGGTGTGACACTCTAGAATGGAATACCTTCTAAGACTCTAAATCTCTGTTTCATTAGAGAAATCTAGGATAATTTTCTGTTGTTATTGTGCTACTGTTTTCCCTATTCCTCTGGGTCATTTTTTATATTGTGGATTTTTTCACATAATTGAGGATTTGTGATGGTTGTATCAAGTAATTTTTGTTTATCTGTTTGTGTTACTTTGAAATAGTGATTTCAAAGTATGTATGAAGAGGCAGTAATAATATGAAATGTGAAGACCTTAAAGCTTAAAGAGGCACAATGAAGGCCTAAGTAACTCCATTACAGGCTAGCAACCATCTTGTGAGGTATGAATTATGAAAATAACGATGGGTTGGACCCAGAAATGACACAAAAAGTAAAACAATTCCTGTACAACTGAGACATAAACACTCCTTGGGGAAGCCACAGGAATTTTCTCCAAATGCATTGACCAAACATTGGGTGGACATGCAGGACACTGTGACGCACTGGCCAGACACTTCCTGTCAATAACACCTCAATAATATTAGCCAATCACCTATGTATAGCTTAGCTTGCTTAAAATGTTAATCAAGCATGTAATTTCTCATGTACAACTTCCTTCAAGTTGTTTGTTCAATACTATAAAAACTGTGCTGTTTCTATGCTTGGGGTCTCTTAATGTCATGGGTTACCGATTGCACAGAGTACCAGCCTGGAGCTTGCAAATAAAAGATGCCTTTGTTATTTCCATTGGTCTAGGTCTCTGGTGGTCTTCGCGGGGTCTTGAGTCTATGTAAAACAAATGTAAGTTATTACATTGAAAGAAAGAGTGCAGACATTTTAAGCTATTCGCTACAAGTAAATTAATATTAAGCAAAGCTAATTAACTCTGATTTACTCTTCAGAGGATGAGTATAGTACTCTTGCACATCTTGGAGAAAAAGACTTTAGACTGATAACAACTGATGCCTTTCACTGAAATTACTGGCTAAACATTCTTCTTCAGAAAGGCAAATGCTCCATTTTTTTCAAATTAGTATTATAAAATCATAACATCTGCATGTTGAATAGTTTTCCTCTGCTATTTTCAATACCATTGTTCATCCATTAGGTATCTAGGGCTTAGAATGACCCGTTCCTTAATATACCTATATTGCTTATATTGTGATATAAATCTCAGTAATATTAATATGAATTTATCTCTGAATCTCATCTTGAGCTACATTCATATGTAATTGATTCAGTCTCAAGCAAGAAACCTATTTTACTCTTTTCTATTCTTTAAACAATAAATCTATTATCTTTAGAAATATGTTCTAAAGAAAATATGTTCTTTTATATTGTTCCAGTAAACATCATTTATTTCTAGTACTTTTACTGAAATAAATATAAAGTATGGAACATGGAGAAACCCCTCCCCCTTATCACTTGAAAGTATATCCTTAGGGACTATTTTATATATAAAAAATAAAAAAGTGCAATGCACATGTTTATACATGAATCATCTAATGGTTATGTCAATTAGACACAAGAAGTATCATAGTACATCAAGTCTCAATTTACTTAAAGGCACCAACATATTAGTGTTCATGAATATCACTCATCTTTAGAAAATGACTAGTCACAACAAAGTTTATATTTCAAATTTAAAAAATAAAAATTACACCCAGATTTGATGTGAATATCCTGTTTCCAGGAATACATTTATTCAGCAAACAGGGGAACAAAAAGTAAGGGCTTGTCATATAGAAAGAAAGATGTAAAAGCATACTGTATTTCCTTAAGATGATACATACATGCAAATCGTGTCATTTATTCAAAGACACTATAAAAATTCATGAATGGATTTGTGATCAGAAGTGATAGGGAAACAAAGTAACTGGAAAACTCTATTTGTAAATAGTGCTTTCAATATATGATAACGTTTTCAATAAATAAGCCCATAGATGATGATTTTATATCTGTAACACACATCCAGTATTTTACATTTTAGACATACTCCCATTCTCATACCTCAATTCTTGATCAATATTCTTCTATTTTCATGATGTCAATTGCTACTAAATTAACAAGGTGGGTGTTCTCTTGGTTTCTACATCCAATAAATTTTAGTATTTTGCAACGGTGTATAAACTCATGGAGTTTGACTTGGATGTGAAGTTCGAGGATAGTGTATTCAGGGTATTAATTGACCTGAAGCAGCCAGGAACCTATTGTGAATACACAGACACACGGTATACTAAGAATTAGGGACTTGATCTCAGGGAAAGATTAGGGTCCAGGCAATATCTTGAAGCTGAGATAACGCAATGCAGCAAACATCTATCAACTATCATTACAAGGTAATGGAACATGTCTCTGATGTGTCTGGATGGCAGCGATGTGTGTGTGTGTGTGTGTGTGTGTGCTTGTTTGTGTGTGTGTGTTTGTGTGTGTGTGTTTGTGTGTGTGTGTGTGTGTGTGTGTGTAAAGAATTTTAGTGTGGCTTCTATATTTACAGTCCCTAGAACATTACTTGTTAAGGAGAAAGTGCCCTTACCAGAGCTCTGATACCCCTGTCATCACTTTTTACTGCAAAAAAACATTTGCTTAATCTCTAAATAAAAAGAGAAAAATAAACTAACATCTTACATGATTGTTTTGAAACTTAATTGGCAAATTGAAGGCCAAAGGGAGAAATTGGAGATTAATTGGAGATTAATACAATCTTTTTCCTCACTTCTGATTATTAAACCGCAACAGCTGTGATTTTCGGGAATCTCTTGTAATGTACTTACTGATGAATTACTAATATGTTTAATAATATGAAACATATGATAGAGAAACAGATCAACCAGCAAGCACAAAGAATTAGTGATAAGATCGAGCTTTTGAGCATGGTTGCCACATCTTTTAGTAATGCAATTCCTTCATAAGAATTTCAAATTTTATGACTTTCCCTGTGTGATTAAAAGGTAAGAAAGTACTCTAGAAACAAAAATTCCTGTTCAGCCAAATAGAAAGTGCTCATGTTCCCATCCTCATGTTGCAAATTTCCATTCCATAAAGACTCTTTTTTAGAGTACTTTCATTTAATATACTTTCATTTAATATACATTTAATATACACCATCCTTCCCTGTTGGAGACAGGAAAAAAAGATAATTTTGTTTGAATATTATCTTACGTAAGTTAGTGTGTACTGGCATGATTTGTATAATTACAGAAGTTTTTAATAAATATAAGTAGGGATCATGTCACAACTATAAAATATAATGAAAATCACATAAGACTAGAAGTCACAGAATTTTGTGCATAAAAGCATACATTAGATTAGATGCAGAATTTCTATTTTGAGAGACTTTATATTAAAGTAGAAAGCACTTTACTAAGGGTTGAACATTTTATTGAAAAAAATATATTTCTTAGAGATATTTTGCTTCATATTTTAAGAAGAAAAATGGTCCCAAAATAATTATTTTTTAAAAGTTATTTTCCTGTTTCAATGTGATTAACCTCCAAATTAGAAATCCAGATATTTAACTTAATTTAAATTAACCAAAAATATTTATTGAGAATAAGAATCTTATGTGCTCTACATTCTTCACACTTACTTTACCAAATAGGATGAGTCTCAAATAATCCGTCTCTTTGTGAACTGTGTTGATATTATTTACAATGTGAGCAAAATGTTTTAAAAGTAGTATTTAGTTTAGCTTAATTGCTCTGAGGAAACAATAAATGATATAATAAAAGGCTAAAAATGATTAGATTTAAAATTTAGAATTCAGGAAATATTTTTGACCACACTGGTTACTGGAGCCTTTGCAACAACCTCATGAGATATTTTATATTAATGAAGCAAAAATCCAAGAATTTAGACATTTACGAATACAAAAATCGTGTCATTCTGAATATGTAGAGTTACGTACCAAACATAGAAATTTTAGCTTTTAAATACCTGAATATAGTGATACATTTAATTGCAGGGGACTTATTCTGAAAGGAGATAAAATTGCAATAATTTTGAAAAGTAAACCTAAGTATTCATTTGAATGAAAGACAATGTTTAAACATCACTCATTCAAGAAACAAGATGTACAGTTAGTTGTTTTTCATGCCAATTATGTTCTCTAAAATAACTAGATTAGTAAACTTAAATCATTGCTTCATAGGAAAATAGAAATTTAGTTTCCTAAAATTAATGTCTA
Source organism: Dipodomys spectabilis (assembly GCF_019054845.1). Taxonomy (NCBI): domain Eukaryota; kingdom Metazoa; phylum Chordata; class Mammalia; order Rodentia; family Heteromyidae; genus Dipodomys; species Dipodomys spectabilis. Next base: position 797,379 of record NW_024871126.1, read on the forward strand.
TAACTTTTTCTCAAACAATTACTAAAAAACTGTTTTTTGCTTTTTTCATGGAATCTTATTTAATATATTTTTATTCATTAAGTTTAAATATTTAACCAATAACAATATAAAATATGCATGAACACCTTAATAGTAACAATAAAATTACTATTATTACTATTATTATTTTTTGTCAGTTGTGGGGCTTGAACTCTAGGTCTGGGCATTGTCCCTCAACTCTTCAGCTCAAGACTTTCCTCTGGGGGTCAGGGAGTGTGATCCCATGGCATATGTGTCTGTTTGCTACACTGGAGGGCCCATGCCTCTTCTGAAAAATCTAAGGCTTGGGGATAAGAGATACTAAAACTCAAAACCCAGCTTCCTACATCAGTAGGATTATAGGTCTGAGTCTCATGGACTCAACTTTTTTATACATACTATAGTCAGTTTCATTATATTCTCTTTCATTACATTCACCATATAGACAGATATGTACAAATATATGTATATAATATTTATTTATAATCAGTGTTATATCTAGAAACAAACAAATATATATTCATATAATTATAATCAAATTATATCACTACTTTCTCCAATAACATTTACACTAATGTTTTGTGCAAATAAACACTCAATTCTAAAACTTTAAATGCCTTTTTAGTTTGAAAAATCATATTTAATCTTATATATTAAATAATATACTATATATACATAAAGAATATAATATGTATTTACATATAACTGATTTAATTGTGGAAATATTTCCTGATTTTTTGTTAGTTCATCTATGTAAGCCTTCTTTCTTCTATTGATGATACCTTTTACTTTCAAGCATACATACCTCCAATATATTTTGTCAAATATTTTCAGCCCAAAGTAGACTTTTTATATTATTGGAGCCAAAATTTTCTTCCATATTTGCCCAAAGAAAATGAATACAATGAAAATGTATACAGATTTGAACTCATTGTTGGAAGAGAGTGACACATACCAGTATAAGTATTGTGGTATTTGTCCCAATTGACAGAATAGCTTTCTAGGACATCTGATCTGCTATGTCCTAGAGCTTTTTTAGCCACCTTATCACCCCATGCAGGCATGGCCTGGCTTCCTTACCACTCTTTTTGCATTTAACAGCTCCCATTATATCAAGTAAGCTCTCTTCTACAGCCCCCTGTCACTCTGCTTCCCCACCTCCAGAACAGGTATGCACTATGCTTCAGATTGTAGGTTTAAAAAGAAATATATTTAGGATTCATGAATACTAGAATATGTTAAAAACATTGACATTTTAATAAAGTTAGAAAAATAAATAGAATGAACTTTTTACAAAAGTCAGGACAAAAAGAAAAATAAGGATTTTCTCAGGAAGGGGAGAAGGAATCTCAAAATCTAGATTGGCCTCTAAGTTGCCTTCAGGCAGAAATTCTGCCTAAGAGTCTTCAAAGGGATCTACTTTCTCATTAAAGACAGGATTTTCTTCCTGAGTCCAGGGAGGGACAGATTCTAATTTATCCATTGGAAATTGGATCCCTTTCAAGAGGAGAGACTTATCTGGGTATTCTGTGAGGAAAGCTTCCCTTTCCTCAACTGAATCTAGATTTTGGACGCCACTTATTGGTTTTCCTAAACATATACTGGGGTCATTTTCCATTAGCACACATTTACCCTGCACACCAAGACTTGTTTTTGTTTTTGGTGTTGTTGTTTTTTTTTACTGATTTAGAGCTGATCTAGCTGGATTGTGAACATCAATGGAAGACATTCTGTATCGTCTTCTTCCTTGGTGGTATGTGTAGATACACCTGCATCACATGTGGGGTTCAGAATCAGTGGGATGTCCACAGGACTGAAAACCGACTTGGGCCTTTCTACAAATTGAAAAAACCCCTCTACCTTCACATGATTTCTGGAGATCAGCAATGGCTTCTGATCTCCATCAGTCACCATAGACGACATCACTGATGGGTTCTTTATCTGGAGTTCTACAGGAGCTTCTCTACGGTGATGCAAACCTGAGAATGAAAATAGGTATAGGAGTCTTTGAGTAGACCCTAGTAGTTAAGGTGTCACTAAACTTCCAAGAGGATCTAATGGGAGAAGCAGTAGAATTTGAGTTGGGACTGAACACTGATTAGGAGGTAGGCTGTTTCTAACGAGTGGCTACTTCCAAGTTATTTCAAAAGGAGAACAGACATTACCTGGCAAAGAATATCCATAAAAGGACATTTTGCCAAGCTGGGGAGAACTAAGGGCTGTTGGCCAATCAGGCACATCCCTAAAGACTCAGGTTCCATCCCTACTCATAAGCTCTGAGGCATCTAAACAAGGACTTCTTCCTCTTTTTCTTGGTCTCATAGGTTCCTCCAGCTGGTCCAGAAAAATATGTAAGCAGAAGAGCAGGTCTGAAGAGCTTGACATACTGTGTAAGTTCTTTCAGGGTGTCATTGTTCTTGGGCTCATAGAAATCATCAGTGAAGAAGTCCATCCACATAGGGAGGATGAAACAAACAACGTTGTGGGCAGATTTATGACAAGGAAAATGAAAGCCCACCCTCCCTATCCCATGTTAGGAAGTGGAAAGAGACTCCTACAAGCAGGATGCTCCTCACAACCCACTTCTAGTAATTTCTCAAACATAATCCTCTAAAATTCTCCCTGTAATAGGAAGAGAAATTTGTTTCCCCACTGGATCTGACTTGCTATACACAGCCCTCCCTGTCATCCATGAGAGTCCAAAAGCACAACCAAAACCACAACTCTTTAATCTGCTATCCACTGAAGTGCCAAGCCTCAACCCCCTGGTGAAAAATCACAACTGATGTGCAAAGAAGAAAGTTGATTTTGATTCAGAAACCTCAAAGATACCAAGTTTTCAAGGATAGAACATCTCTTTGTGCCAGCGTCCACTTACTTCTTCACTTGTTCATCTTCCTCCCAGTTACGGTAGAAGGATCTTTACCAATGGGAGGAGAGAAGGAAGTTAAATCTATGCTTCTCCATTTCTGAACTAACAGGACACACATGGGACTCGTTAAGTCACACATGGTAATGTAAACATGACAGACAAAAGTGGAGATATGTCTATACAACTTTATGGTAATTCTGTGAAGATTCTTATGTGCATCTGTCCAAATAAATGCCCAATGGCTCATGCCTCTAATCCCACTAATCAGGAGGGTGAGAGCTGATGATCACAGTTTGAATCCAGTCTAGTTTGTAAAAACCTAAATATACTTACCTTCAATTAACCAGCCAAAGGCCAGAATTGGACCTGGGGCTCAATTGGTAGTGTGCTAGAAATAGGACAGCACTCAAGCCCCCAATTAAAGTCAAAGTTGCCTCCTTTCTTCTGTCTATATTCCTTCAAAGGCCTCCAAGATAGTGATTTCCTAGGTGAGCATGAACATTGGGTGCCACTGGCTCCTTCCTTAAATCTTAGTCTCTCAGCAAGCAAATTGTTAAGGCTCCACTAGCTTATGAGGCAAATGAAATGTTCTGGCAGCCAAGTCCTAAGGAATTAGCCAAGGACTGAACTTCTTTGTCTCAAGCCAAGCTCCTTTGATAAGACCCAAGTGAAACTGTCTCAGAGATGTACTAAGTATTCCAATACTCTGCCAGGGGGTCTCATCAGCCCTGGGTTTGAAGGAGGAACACTCACTTTATTTGTTGGTCATGGGGCTTGAACTCTGGGCTTGGGTACTATCCCTCAGCCCTTCAGCTCAAGGCGAGCACTCTACTGCTTGAACCACAGCACCACTTCTGGTTTTCTAGTGGTTTATTGGAGATAAGAGTATCATAGCCCTGTATCATAGCTCTGCCAGGGCTGGCTTTGAACCGTGAACCTCAGATCTTTGCCTCCTGAGTATCTAGAATTACAGGCGTAATTTACTGGTGTCTGGCTTAGGAACACTCACTTTTTGTGTGTGTGTCCGGTCATGGGGCTTGAACTCTGAGCCTGGACCCTGTCCCTCAGCTCTTGAGCTCAATGCTAGCACTCTACAACTTAAGCCACAGCACAATTCCGGCTTGTTTTCTGCTTATGTGGTGCTCAGGAATCGAACCCAGGGCCTCATGCATGCAAGGCAAGCTCTCTACCACTGAGCCATCTTCCCAGCCCAGGAACAATCACTTTTTAAACAGAATATCCAGCAACTGCTCCATTGTCCTCCTATCTGTGTAGTGGTGGAGGAAGTTTCCAACATAGAAAGGATCACCTTTCTGGTAGGCAGGGACCAGGTCCATTACCAGAATTTCCAGAAAGCCTGAGTCCAGGCTCCATATATTATAATGCACATTCAGGGTTTGGGCTGACTCATTGTCACACTGAGGTGGTAAAAAAGAATGGATCTATGAAACATGGAAATGGGAGTACACTTCAAACTGAGTAATTGTAATAGAGTGGATTGAAAAGTGCACAGCAAATATTTTCTGGATACACATATAAAAGCACATAAGAAGAAGTTTCTAATGTGGGCTAGGATGAGATTAAATAGGTTTTCTGTCATAGTTATTCCTGGCCTGAATTGCCTTGTGATTTCCTTGGTTTCTTCTTATTAAAAAGTCCTGAGACATTGGATTCGTGGTTTGACACTGATCCAATGTCTGCATCATCGAGTGAGGCACTCACATTTCTCATGCCTGAGACCTGAGTCTCTTGACTTGAAACAACACAGGAACATCTTTCTTGTTCCTGAGCCACAGGCCAAGTGAGCTGGCTTGAGCTGACTGTAGTTTACAGTTGCGTGGCTCTCAGACTTCTTTATTCTATTCCATTGTGAGGGAGGTAGTATCATCTCTCAGAGCCCAATGATCTAAACTGCTTGCTCACATATGACCATGCCAAAGACAAACTGGAGGCTGAAATCTCCCCTCCCACATCACTTTATACACATGTGGACATTGTCAAATCCCAATATCCTCAGCTAGGCCTAGATACAGGCATGTTTCAGCCTCATGGAATACTTCCTAGGTCAGATCCAGGCCTTATTTGTCACTATTCCTCTCATCCTGCACAAATCATTTTCCTCTCAGGGCCTCCTCGGTCTGCCATGTGCTTATTGCATCTATTTTTGACAGCTACTTCCTAAGACAATGTTAGGTTTTTGTTTCCTAATCTTATTTGCCCTTGAAGCCCCAGTGTGCTGTCATCTGGAAAAAAGACAAGTTCTTAGCGGTGGGAAAATCAAACAAGTATTGGAAAACAAACATTACACATATAGTCAGACATTTTTACAGGTGTATTTTCTTGTAAGAAAAAAAAGTATTTTTGAATCTTTTGTCACATTTTATGACAGAGGGGAAGGGTAAAAGGAAAGAGATGCTGCATTTTTTTAATTCAATGATTATTTTTTTTAAAAAATATTATAGTTGAAGGAATGTAAGAGTTAAAGATAAAAACTGTGCTCCTGCACTTTTTATAAGCTAGTCGTTTATAAACTATTCCTCACTAAAGTCTTGTCGTCTGTGTCCCATGAACTATCCTCCTCCATCAAAATAATCAAGGAAAAACCTTTACAAATAAGTAGGCTGTTGTCCAATCTCTGGATAAGAATTTAAGATAAAACATTGCCTGGGACTTTGTGCGTGTACATGTTTGTTTGTTTGTGTGTGTGTGTGTGTGTGTGTGTGTGTGTGTGTGTGTCTGTGTGTGTGTGTGTGTGTGTGTATGAATGTGTGTCTGTGCATATTTGTGTCTTAGGGCTTGAACTCAGGGGCTATATGACAATCCCAAGCATCTTTCCCTTGACCTTAGTGCTCTACCAATTGTACTACAGTTTAACTGCAAGCTTTTTTTAGTGAACTGGAGAGGAGAGGCTCATAAAATTTCCTGCTCAGGCTGTCTGAACTACATATCAGGTATCAACCTCCTGATTAGCTCGAGTTATAATTATGAGCCTCCAGAACCTGGTGATAAAGCATTGTTACTGGAGGCAGTGGGGTTCCAAGTTTCAGTCCGGCTTCACAACACTCTATATCATAATACAGCAACAGCAAAACCCTATATCAAAATACAATAATAAGTTGTAATTACAATACAATTTAGTGATATAGTCTGCTAGCATAACTTTCTGGAAACCTTAGTTTTAAAGATTTAGCAACACATAACCAAACAAAATGAGCTAATTTTAGGAGACTCTACGAATTTGTTAATTCCATCTTAATAATTTCAAAACATTATAAGAAACAAGAAAAAAATTCATACTTATGAGAATGTAAAAAGATAAAAAGATGGCAGATTATGAAATGGAAAATTCTACGCTGCAGGAAAATTATTGTCATGGTGAATATATGGTGGTATTGTTATGATGAATATATGACAATTTTCTTCAGAGCAGCAATAGATAAATATATATATTCACTAAACATAGTCTAACTTGTCTATATCTATCAACATCCAATCTTCCAGTGCACATTATCAATGTATTCATGTTTATGGTATATTCAAAAAAATGATTAGCAGAGTCAGGAGGTTACCAAAATATATTAGCTGCAATGTTTTAGGAGATAAACTTGCTAATTATATTGACTATTCTATATATTAAAGATGTAGTGTGTTATCATCTTATCTCTAAGTATGTACAAACACTACTTCAAAGTGAAACGGAATACAAAAAGGTTTTGAAGGCATATGCCAATAAAGCTAGCTATTTGGGACATCATTTCAAGACCAGTGAAGTTTTACCTGCAATGATCCCAAACCACTGGCTGTGTGTGATGGAATACTTCTATCACCCAGGTCCATGGGGACGTGAAAGTAGGAGGATTTCAATTACATGCCATACAAGGCAAGAATTTCCACATGGCTCCCTCTCAACCAAAGAAGGTTCAACACTGGCTAGCACCTATCTCCCCCACCTAGGTAAAAATAAAAATAAGAGCATTGTATTATAAGAAAAAAACAATATTAAAACATGCCAATGCAAAGCATCATGAACAATAAACACTCAGTGTTTGTTTCTTATACCTTTATTCCTAACTATAGTTTGGATTATATATGTGAGCCAGAGGCACTAAGCAGTTCATCATTATAAAATGACTATTTGAGTGTCTGCTTTGACTCCAAGGTCTTTGGTCCATTTGGAGTTGATTGTGGTGCAGGGTGATATATGAGGATCTAGCTTTAGTTTTCTACAAGTAGTTACCCAATTTTGCCAGAACCATTTACTGAAGAGGCTGTCTTTCTTCCATTCATTTTTTTAGCTACCTTATCGAAGTTTAGATGGCTATATGTCTGTAGTTCATTTCTGGGATTTCAGTTTTATTCCATTTGTCCTGCAGTCTTTTATTTTGCCAGTACCAAGCTGTTTGGATTACTATGGCTTTGTAGTAGAGTTTGAAATTTGGTATTGATATTCCTCCAGCACTGTTCTTTCTGTTAAGGATAATTTTTGCTATTTGGGGTCTTCTATTGTTCCATATGAATTTTTAGATTATTTCTTCTATTTCCTTGAAGAATGAAGTTGGAATATTGATTGGTACCGCATTGAACTTGTAGATAGCCTTGGGAAGTATTCCCATTTTCATGATGTTGATCCTTCCAATTCAGGAGAATGGGAGATTTTTCCAGTTTCTACGTTCTGTTTTGAATTCCATTAACAGGTTTTTTAAAGTTTTCATCATAGAGGTTCTTTACTTCTTTGCTTAGGTTAATTCTTAGGTATTTTATTTTTTGTGGGGCTATTATGAATGGAGTTGCTATCCTAATTTCAGCCACGCTTTTTTCATTGCTGGCATACAGAAAAGCCATTGATTTTTGAGGGTTAATTTTATACCCTGCTGCTTTGCCAAAGGTTTGAATCACCATGAGTAATTTGGGAGTGGAGTCCGTGAATAAGAGACTACATATATCTCCTTGGAACAGGACGAAACTTTCTCAAAAGATACCCAGAAACACAACGAATCAAAGAAAGGTTAGACAAATAGGATTGCATGAAATTGCAGAGCTTCTGCATGGCATAGGACATAGCTAGCAAGATCAATAGATCAACCACAGATTAGGAGAAGATCTTCACTAGCCATACAACGGACAAGGGTCACATATCTAAAATATGCCCGAAACTCAAAAAATTAAATCCCCCAACAACAAATCCTTAAAGAAACAACTGCCCAATAAATAAGTGGGCTAAAGCCTTAAAGACAAACTTCTCTGAAGAGGAAAGAAGGATGGCCAGTAAACACATGAAGAAATGCTCAACCTCCCTGGCCATGAAAGAAATGCAAATCAAAACAAAATTTAGGTGCCACCTCTCCCCAGACAGACTGGCTATAATCAAGAACTCTAATAACAACAGATGCTGCAGGGGATGTGGACAGAAGGGAACCTTACTTCATTGTTGGTGCGAGTGTAAACTTGTTCAACCACTTTGGAAAATAGTATGGAGGTTCATTAAAAGAGTCCACATAGAGCTTCCTATGACCCAGCAATCCCACTTTTGGGCATTTAACCAAATGATCACAAACAAAACCATACTAAAGCTACCAGCACAACTATGTTTATTACAACATAATTTACCATAGCTCAGATCTGAAACGAACCCAGATGCCCCTCAGAGATGAATGAATCAAGAAAATGTGGTCTCTATACACAATGGAATTCTATGCCTCCATCAGAAAGAATTGCATTGCCCCATTTGTTAGGAAATGAAAAACCTTGGAAAAAGTTATATTAAGTGAAATAATCCAGGCCCAAAGAAACATAAGTCCCATGGTTTCCCTTATTTGAAATAACTGGTATATGTCTGGGACATGCAGAAAAGATCAGATAATTTGATGTTGGATGAAATAAACCCTAAGAGAAGAATTCTAATATTTTTTTTCTTTCTTGCGATTGTTTCAAACATATTCATAAGATGATTTATTTGTTGTTTTGTATGTCCCTCCCCCACAGTATAACCCCTGCTTTCACTGTATTTGATGTTGATATAATTTGTGGAAGGGAATGAAAAAACACATTTTTAAATAAGGATACAGGTGGACCCATTGCAACAATGAGATGTACAAGTCATTATGTCGAAAAACGAACTTTACAACTTTGGCCAGGAGGGGTGTAGAGTGGTGGTGGGGAGTGGGGAGGTGTGTGATGGAGATAACAAAGTATTGGAAGGGGAAACAAAGGATGGGACAACAATGCTTGATAAGAAATGTATTCAATACCTTGTCTATATAATTGTTAATTCTCTGTATATTATTTTCAAAATAAAAAAAGTCTATGTGAAACCAGGTGCCAGTGGCTCATGCGTGTAATCCTGGCTACTCACAAGGCTAAGACCTGAGAATTGCAGTTCAAAGCCAGCCCAGGAAGAATAGTTCCCATAAGACTCTTATCCCCAATTAACAACTCAAAAACTTGAAGTGGCTCCATGGCTCAATTGACCAAGTGCTAACTAACATGAGCACAGAGTCTCAGAGTCAGTGCCCAGGCCCTGAATTCAAGCTCCACAACTGACAAAATAATAAACATATAAATGTTTGAATTTCTTGTGAATTAAAATGACAGCTCTGGTATACAATTCTACAGTCTACTACAGATTTCATTATATTTGTGGTTAGAAAAAGGAGCAGCAATTGAATAATGGACATTTTTTCATAAACTAGGGCAGATTGGTCCCTAATTAGAGGAAATTGCTGGACTCATACATAATATTTTTGGTTGGTTTTTGTTTTGTTTTTAAGATAGGATGAGAAACCTTATTTCTGCCAATGGCTATTTGGATATGTATGACATCATTCACAGGTCATGCAGAATTAACAGTAAAGACAGGACACAGACAACTTGCAGTAAACTTATTTGTCTTTATGCGATATTCCAAATTATTTGTTTAGCTTATATGTCCCTATGGCCTATAGTTTCCTATTCCTGCCTTCCTCAAATACAAGCATGTTCCACCAATTTAGATTTGAGCCAGGCAATATGTAGTAGTAGTGCCAAGAGGTGAGGAAAATTGTAACACAACCAGGAAAGCACGAAACCAACTCTTTATTAGCTGGACACTGGGGAGTCACGCCTAATCCTAGCTACTCTGGAGGCTGATGATCACAGTTCAAAGCCAGCTGGAGTGAGAAAATCTCTGAGACTCTTCTCTCCAATTAACAACCAAAAAGCAATAAATGGGGCTGGGGCTCCAGAGGTAGAGTAGCCTTGCTTACAAAAAGTCAGAGGTGGGGGCTGGGAAGGTAGCTCATTGGTAGAGCACTTGTCTTGCATGCGTGAGGCTCTGGGTTAGATTCATCAGCACCTCATAAGCAAAAAGAAAAAAACAAGAAGTGGTGCTGTGTCTCAAGTGGTAGAGCACTAGCCTTGAGCTGAAGAGTGAGGGAGAGTGCCCAGGCCCAGAGTTCAAGCCCCATGACTAGACCCCCCCCCAAAAAACATCAAGGGCAGCACCCAATCCTAAGTTCAAGTAGAAGGTCAAAAACAAAAACAATCAACAACAACAAAAAGCAGAAACTAGGAGAAAGCTCAGGAAAGTATGGAGTTGTCTACAAGACAAATATACACATTACATGAATTGTGAAATGGTAACCTCACTGTATAATTAGTAACAATTACATTTTTAAAAAGTCCGAGAGACTCGAGGTTCTGGGAAGATGGCAGAGGAGAAACTAGAGGCTAAACAAGCTCTCGCATAGAAAGCAGGATTAGAGTTCCAGTGAACAGTCCTAAGCCAGAGAATCACACAAAGTGTGCCATCACAGAACAGAGACTTAGGCCAGAGAGGGAAAATCCAGGCAAGGAGACAGATCTGAGCTCTTGCCATCAGCTGCCGCAGCAGCGTGAATGGTGGCAATAGTGGCCGTACCTCCATACCTGAAACAGAGAGAGCCTGGGCCAAAGGAGCCAGAAACAGCGGGCAAGTGGATTCTACACAACACCAGCAAAAACCAACAAGGAGCAAACATCTTCATCCTGAAGTTCACAGACCAGAGACGACCCAGGAACCAAGACTCGGCGTCAGTAGAAGCCTGACATCCTCACTCCTTCTCAGGGAGCAGAGGAGGGAAGGCCACCCCTCCACGCCCCCCCCCCCCCCCCCCCGTACCAGAGATTACCATCTTGGATACCGACAAAGCTCGGCGGAGCTGCTAGCTCCAACTCAGGCCTGGGAATAAAACTAGAGTCATTTAGCAGGTCACAAGAGCCTAAAATGACCTGCCAGACTCAGCTATACTCAGGGAAAAGTCACCCAGCTCTGGCGCCAGCCCTAGCAGTGGCTTTCTTCACTGGATAATCAGAGCCAGAGGCTGCCCCTCCCTTTAGCAGTCTTGACAATCAATTGAAATTCAGTAAACAGAAACCCTGAGAGTGGCTCCAGCCTGGGATCTGTGAGTTTCTCACAAACTAGCCCCCAGGAAAAGCTACTGTTTGATGAAAGGCCTCAACTCTACCCAGAACCTAGCCTCATTACAGCATATCCAAACTTGAGTAAAAAGCCATCTCCCTCTTTTGTGATACTCAAAAACAGACCTCCCTCCCATTGAACTAACCTGGGTGGAGGATTGCAAAATCCTGGGTAAAGCAGAGCATTTTTCTGCCTGTTCGAAAAAAAATGACTTAAGAAATCAACCAAGCCACAGGACCACAAGCAGACGAGAGATTCCAACAAGAGGCTGGTTACAGACACAAGGGAGATACAGGATGTTTCCCACCCCTCCCCAAAAAATTAAAGAACTTTTTTTTTCTTCTTCATTTTTTTGTTTTGTTTTTTGTTTTCTTGGTACCTTTTATTTAAAAAAGGTTTTTTCTTCTCTAAAACTTTTTTTAATTTTTACCTTTTTTGAAAAAAATTGTTTTCTATTCCATGCCTCCATCAGGAAGAATGACATTGCCCCATTTGTTAGGAAATGGAAAAACTTGGAAAAAATTATATTAAGTGAAGTAAGCCAGGCCCAAAGAAACATAGGTCCCATGGTTTCCCTTATTTGCAATATCTAGTATATGTATGAGTCAAGCGGAAAAGGTCAGATAATGTGATGTTAGGAAAATGAACCCTTAGATATGTATTTTAATGTTTTTTCTTTCATGCATTTGTTTCAAACGCATTTATAAGATTAGCTCTTTGTTGCTTTGTATGCCCCTCCCCCACAGTATAACATCTATTTTCACTATATTTGATGTCAGTATAACTTGTGGAGGAGATGGGGAAAAACAAGTCGTTAAAGGATACAGGTTAGCCTGTTGCAACAATGAGAAGTACAAGTAGTCATGTCGAAAAGGAGCTTTACAATATTGGTGCGGGGGGGGGGGGCGAGAAGGCAGTAGGATTGAGTGGAGAATAGGGGGGAAGGCTGGCTGGGAAGGGATGTGAAGGGTAAACAAAGGAGGAGGCTGCAATGTTTGAAAAGAAATGTACGCATTAACCTGCACATATAATTGTAACCTCTCTGTACAGTGTGTTCATAAAAAATAAAAAAAAAAGAAACTGTAATCCTTCTGTAGAGTATCTTTACAATAAAAATGAAAATATTAATAAAAAAAAGAAAAGGAGCTTTACAACATTGGTGCGGGAGTGGGGAGGGGGGTAGGATTGAGTGGGGGGTGGGGGGGAAGCTGGGAAGGGATGTGAAAGGTAAACAAAGGCGGAGGCTGCAATGCTTGATAAGAAATGTACGCATTATCCTTCCCATGTAATTGTAACCCCTCTGTACAGTATGTTCACGAAAAAAAATAAAATAAATTGTTTTCTAGTAACTTTTTTTCCTCTTATAATTTTTATTTTGGGGATATATCTCTGTTTGCATTTTTCTTTCTTTTTTCTTTCTTTTTAAAATTTTTCTTTTTGTTTTTTGTGTAGCTCTACTGAACTTCTGATCTTTTTTTCTTCCTTTCTTATCCTTTTCACCTTTTCTTCTTTTCGTTCTTCTTTATGCGACTTAATAGTTGTCCTGCACATCCTCAGATAAACCCATGTTTGACTATTAGACCCTATCCCTCATTGCGTACACAATGAATTCACAAATTTATTACTCAGTTCAAAACCTCTGAGACTTAAATTCCTTAATAGCAGTACTACCTCTTTATACCTATGTACCATTTTAAGTATTTTTATTTTTAAATTTTTCACATCTCCTTTATATCCCTCCCCTTCTCTCATTATATTCATGTTCTTCTCTGAATAGCTTGTTTTCATATTTGCATAATATTATTAATTTTTATTTTTCCATTTTTTCTGGTCTTTTCTTTTCCCATTCTTTTTCTTCTTTTTTTCTCTCTCTCTACTTTAGCCTATCCAACCTATTTCCTTAGTTAATTTAACTCTCCCTGTGCCTTCCCACATCACTCTATTCCTATTTTTTACACACATCTCTCCCTAACCCTAATAATTTCTGGTTTTCAAAATTCTTCTTTGCTGTTCGTAGCCCATTAATATATAGTTGTTTGATGTTGAATAGATGTATCTGTTGAACTAGATTGTATCTGCAGACTAATGACTGTGCAAATTCAGATTTTGGATGATGCTTGCCTTAAGTTAGTATTCTAGCACAATACTGGTGTAATTTTCATCCTAAATGGGAAAAGTAAGCTGGAAAAAACAGAAGAAAAATGACAAGTCTGGGTATCTCTACTCCCACTCATGCTAATCAGTGGACAGAACAGATAATGAATAATCCAGAGGAGAGTTCCCAAATAGCTCTACAAACACTGCTGGAAAACATAATAAATGAAAATATTGCAAACATACAAAGGACTCTGTATGAACGTGATAGGGAAAGAGAGGAGGAAAACAAAATGTCAATGCAGGAAAAGATTGAAAACCTACAAAGGACTCATTATGAGCATGAAAGGGAGAAAGAGGAGGCAATCCAAAGTTTTATACAGGAATATCATGAGTGTGACAAAGCTACTCAAAAACTGATACAGGGTTTTCGTAAGCAGCTTGAGAATACTCGAAGAGAAAGATAGGAATGGCGTGAACAGGCTGAGAACACTCAAAGAGAACTACAGAAATGGCATGAACTGGAGCGGGAGCTAGCTAAGCAAAGAGTAATACAGGAATTGAGAGAGCAAGATGAGAATACACAAAGATCACTAAAGGCATTCATGGGATATATTAACAAAGAGCTGAAGGAAGTCAGGGAGACCACAAAGGAAATGCTGAATGGAACTCAACAGAAGGAATGGGAGTCCAAGGAAACCATAACCAATCAACTATGTGATTTGAGAATAAACACTGAATACCAAATTAAGGAAGAAAAGAAGTTCATACAAGATCTAAAACAGAGCTTCAACAAAGAATTTGAAGCCATCAAAGCTGACCATTAGAAGGAAAAAAAATAAAAAAGAAAAGTAGAAATCCTTGACAGCAGGTTAGACCATGCAGAAGATCGAATCTCGGGGATTGAAGACAGCCTAGATATTATAGAGAAAGAACATACAACCATCCAAGACAAGTCCAAGAAATATGATAGATCTATCCAACACTTGCAAGGCACCATCAGAAGGCCTAATCTAAAGATAATGGGTGTAGAGGAGCACCTAGAAAGAGAAGTTAATGGTCTAGGAAATTTGTTTAACAGCATCCTAGCAGAGAACTTCCTAAACATGCAAAAAGATAGGCCTATTCAGATACAAGAAGTTTTTAGAACACCAAATAGACCAGACCAGAATAGGACATCCCACCATCACATTATAATTCAAACAAGATCAAGTTGTCATGTCAAAAACGAGCTTTACAACGTTGGTTGCGGTGGGGGGGGAAGGATTGGGTGGAGGGGTGGGGGGGAGGCTAGAAAGGGATGTGAAGGATAAACAAAGGAGTAGGCTGCAATGCTTGATAAGAAATGTATGCATTATCCTGCCCATGTAATTGTAACCCCTATGTACAGTATGTTCACAAAAAAATGGTATAAAAGAAATTCTCTCCCCCCCAAAAAAAATCCAAAGTGTTTGTTATTCGAAAAAATGAACAAAACTGACAGATCCTTAGCAAATCTTATCAAAAAAGAAGAGACCACACCCAAATAAATAAACTCAGAGATGAGAATGTAAACATCACCACAGAAAAAACCAAGATTCAGAACATTATAAGGGAATACTTCTCAAAACTTTATGCTAATAAGTTTGAGATCTTGACAGAAATGGACCTTTTCCTAGCAAATATTGACATGCCAAAACTAAACCAAGATGAATTCAACCATCTTAAGAGGCTCATATCAAGCATTGAAATAGAAAAAGCAATAAGAGACATCGCAGCTAAGAAAAGTCCAGGACCAGATGGTTTTACAGAGGAATTTTACAAGGGCTTCAAAGCAGAACTCACACCAATACTCTTCCAACTCTTCAATGTAATTGAAAGAGAAAGTTCACTACTGAACACATTCTATGAAGCCATCATAACCCTCATCCCAAAACCAGGCAGGGACTCATCAAAGAAAGAGAACTATAGACCCATTTCTTTGATGAACATTGATGCAAAACTTCTCAACAAAATTTTGGCCAATCGACTTCCAGAATTCATCCAAAAAATCATACACCACGATCAAACAAGTTTCATTTCACGGATGCAAAGCTGGTTCATTATAAACAAATCAATTAATATTATTCATCACATCAAGAGAGCAAGGATAAGAAACACATGGTTATCTCATTAGATGCAGAAAAAGCGCTCGACAAGATCCAACACCCCTTTATGATGAAGGTTTTGGAAAAATTAGGAACCCATGGGACATTCCTCAATACAATAAAAGCTGTATATGACAAACCGACAGCCAGCATTATACTTAATCATGGAAAATTAAAGCCATTTCCTCTTAACTCTGGAACAGGAAAGGATGTCCACTCTCTCCACTTCTCTTCAACCTAGTATTAGAATGCCTAGGTACAGCAATAAGAAAAGATGCAAACATAAAGGGGATCCAAATAGGGAAAGAAGCAATAAAACTCTCCCTCTTTACAGATGACATGATCTTGAATTTAAAAAATCTCATAGACTCCACTCCCAAATTACTCAGGCTGATTCAAAACTTTGGCAAAGTATCAGGGTATAAAATTAATCCCCAAAAATCAATGGCTTTTCTGTGTGCAAACAATGAGAAAAGAGTGGCTGAAATTAGGAAAGCAACTCCATTTGTAACAGCCCCACAAAAAATAAAATACCTAAGAATTAACTTAACCAAAGAAGTGAAGTACCTCTATGACGAAAACATTATAATCTTGAAAAAGGAAATCAAAACAGAACTTAAAAAATGGCAAAACCTCCCATGCTCCTGGATTGGAAAGATTAACATCGTGAAAATGGCAATACTTCCCAAAATTATCTACAAATTCAATGTGATACCTATCAAAATTCCAACCTCATTCTTCAAGGAAATAGAAGAGGCAATCCAAAAATTTATATGGAACAATAAAAGACCCCGAATACGTAAAATGCTTCTCAACGGAAAGAACACTGCTGGAGGAATATCAATACCAAATTTCAAACTCTACTACAAAGGCATAGTAATCAAAACAGCTTGGAACTGGCATAAGAACAGACCTCAGGACCAATGGAAAAGAATTGAAAACCCAGAAATGAACCTACAGTCCTATAGCCATCTAATCTTCGATAAGGGAGCTAAAAACAATAGAATGGAAGAAAGACAGCCTCTTCAGTAAATGGTGCTGGCAAAATTGGTTAACTACATGTAGAAAACTAAAGCTAGATCCTTATATATCACCCTGCACCAGAATCAACTCCAAATGGATCAAAGACCTCAAAGTCAAAGCAGACACTCTGAAAACATTACAGGATGGAATAGGAGAAACCATAGGTCTCCTTTGCTCAGGCCAAAATTTTCTGAATAGAGACCCGGAAACACAACAAATCAAAGAAAGGTTGGACAAATGGGATTACATGAAGTTGCAGAGCTTCTGCAAGGATAATGACATAGCTAGCAAGATCAATAGAAAGTCCACGGATTGGGAGAATAGCTTCACTAGCCATACAATGGACAAGGTTCTCATATCTAAAATATACTTGGAACTCAAAAAATTAAATCCCCCAACAACCAATCCTCAAAGAAACAACTGCCCAATAAATAAGTGGGCTAAAGACTTACATAGAGACTTCTCTGAAGAAGAAAGAACGATGGACAATAGACACATGAAGACAAGCTTAACTTCCTTAGCCATAAAAGAAATGCAAATCAAAACAACATTGAGATACTACCTCACTCCAGTTAGAATAGCAAAAATCCAGAACTCTAACAACAACAGATCCTGAAGGGGATGTGGACAGAAGAGAACCTTACTTCATTGTTGGTGGGAGTGTAAACTTGTTCATCCACTTTGGAAAGCAGTATGGAGGTTCCTCAAAAGACTTCACATAGAGCTCCCCTATGACCCAGCAATCCCACTTTTGGGCATTTACCCAAATGTTTACAAACAAGACCACACTAAAGCTACCAGCACAACTATGTTTATTGCAGCATTATTTACCATAGCTAAGATATGGAACCAACCCAGATGCCCCTCAGTAGATGAATGGATCAAGAAAATGTGGTATATATACACAATGGAATCATATGCCTCCATCAGAAAGAATGACATTGCCCCATTTGTTAGGAAATGGAAAGGCTTGGAAAAAAATTATATTAAGTGAATTAAGCCAAGCCCAAAGAAACATAGGTCCCATGGCTTCCCTTATTTGCAATATCTAGTATATGTATAAGTCAAACAGAAAAGGTCAGATAATGTGATGTTTGGAAATTGAACCCTTAGATATGTATTTAAAGGTATTTTTATTTCATTCATTTGTTTCTAATGCATTTATAAGATTATTTCTTAGTTGCTTTGTTTGTCCCTCCCCCATAGTTTAACCCTTCTTTCACTATATTTGATGTCGGTATAATTTGTTGTGGAGGTGGGGAAAAACAAGTCGTTTAAGGATACAGGTGGACCCGTTGGAACAATGAGAAATACAAGTTGTCATGTAGAAAATGAACTTTACAACTTTGGTGCGGAGGGCAGGAGGATATACGGTGGGGTGGCACAAGTGGAGGCTCGGAAGGGATGTGAAGGATAAACATAGGAGGAGGCTGCAATGCTTGATAACAAATGTACTCCTTATATTGCCCATGTAATTTTAACCCCTCTGTACAGTACGTTCACAAATAATAAAAATAAAAAAAAATCTGAGAAATCCCGTAGCCATTGGCCCTTATGATGTGCACCTACTTTCCAGGATTTCCAAGCACCATCATCTGAGCTGGCAGCACACTGGTTGTAGCCCAGGGTGATTAGAAAATATAAAACCAGAGATCCTTTCAGATAGTCCTGACAACTCTTTTATTACTTTAAGCAAAAAGCAAAATAAAGGAAAGCAAACAAAATAGACTTTATGGTTAATTAAGCTGTTATTAAATATTCCCGACAGAATTATACTGTTAAATGATGAGTTAATGCACGTGTTTTCTAAGTACTGAACTCACATATGTCACAAAAATGTCCATGGATTCATAACTAGAAATTCTGAAGTGTAAAGCATACTAATTTGTTGAATTTCATTAGGTAGCCAATGACGAGAGCACCACACGGTATTAAGCCAGATAAAGTAGTTTATTTACTGAACTGCTGTCCATGCCATACATGGTGGAATCATATGTACAAAAAATAGGGCGACCCAACCTCGGGCCAGGATGTATCTAGGCAAAGGATCGGATGAGGTGTGGCCAGGGGGGGGAAAGACTAGCCATACTGTATTTAGATGTGACTTCAGGGCTTGGGACTCACCTCCGGTCAGATGGAAAGTGTGATCAGAGGCTGACCAGGTCGTGACTTAGCGGGAGGGGGAGCTGGCTTCTTCCAGGTGTGCCACATAACTAGATAACACATAAAGGGTGGAAACTTAGCCAAGAAGTGAAAATGCATCTGCATAGGGTCTGCATGGCCTGGGGCAGACCTAATATTAAATACAGGTAGGACCTCTGCCATGTGGCTCCAGACTCTAAAAAATTCATTCTCAATCATTTTCTTTCTCTCTTTCTCTTCTTTCTTTTTTCTTTTCCTTCCTTCCTTCCTTTTTTTCTTCCTTCCTTCCTTCCTTCCTTCCTTCCTTCCTTCCTTCCTTCCTTCCTTCCTTCCTTCCTTCCTTCCTTCCTTCCTTCATTCCTTCCTTCCTTCCTTCTCTCTCTCTCTTTCTGTCTCTCTCTATCTCTCTCCTTTCTTTCACTCACCCTCCCTCTCTCCCCTACCTCAGTATTCTCAACTCTCAAATAAAGAACACTTGCTGAGTTGAACTCACAGGCTGGGAAGAGCAGCTCAATTAGTGAATGTGAACTTTAATTTAATGTTTCCTTATATATCTCTCTCCTTTCTTTCACTCACCCTCCCTCTCTCCCCTACCTCAGTATTCTCAACTCTCAAATAAAGAACAATTGCTGAGTTGAGCTCACAGGGGGAAGAGCAGCTCAATTAGTGAATGTGAACTTTAATTTAATGTTCCCTTATACCTCTACCACAGATCAATGGAATCAAATAATGAACACTCAGCAGCATGGAATATTAAGGCATTTAGGGGAGTAAAGTAAGCATGCTCACTGCATTCTGTGAGGTCCAACCTGGGAAAGTGTGGCAGACTCCTCCGTCCTCTTGGGCAATCTCAGCCCCTTTTCTGCATCAGGAGAGGTGACTGTCTCCATTTGACACCGGTTACCTAAGTGGCACAGGTACTTGGCAGAGACTTAGCCTCTTGTTGTGCTGAGATTAATGGCATGCTACAACATGATCCACTAATTTGTTGAGACTGGGACTTCCTAATTTTTTGGTTAGCTTATGTTCAAATTGTGATCCATTTATTTCTGATTGCTAACCAGGATTATAGATGTGAACTAACACATTAGACCACTCAAAGTCATTTATCACACATGGAAGACATGAAGTTTATTTTCCAAAATGACATACAAGTTGACAGACAGCAAAAGTAATTCCTTAATTTTGGTCGAGATGAGTTTTTAATGTGAAACAAAATTACTTAGCCAAATATCTGATTACTGTGATTATACTTTCAAACTTACCTTCATGTTTATATCAAATCACCTATATTAATCAATGACTAACTCAAATTACCTGTAATCATTTATTTCTGTCATATCTTTTAGAAGTAGGCAGAACTGGAGCTCACACCATAAAATAAAGTGGTAGAATTTGAGAGGATCACAGTTCTGAATCAGTCTACGATGGAAAAGAAACACTCATATCAACCTACTAGGTAAGGATATTGGAATGCAATCATAATCCCTGCTTTCTGGGATGGGTGCAAAAATTGCTACTCTAAGAGTAAAGTAACTTAAATGAGAAAGGATTGATGGAGTGGCTCCAGTCGTGGAGTACCTGTCTGGCAAACACAACATCAAAACTCAAATCAACTTCCTAAAGATAAAATAAGAAAAGGAAAGAAAGAACAACATACTGACCATGTGTTCAATGTAAAGATTTACACTAAATTATCATAGTAATAAATGCCATCATTTATTTCTAGGGCCAAACATATTTTGCGTCAAGCCTAAATTAAAAATAGCACACTTGCCGGGCACAGGTGGCTCACCCCTGTAATCCTAGCTACTGAGGAGGCTGAGATCTGAGGATCGCGGTTCAAAGCCAGCTCGGGCAGGAAAGACTGTGAGTCTCCTATCTCCAATAAACCACCAGAAAACCAGAAATGGCGCTGTAGCTCAAGTGGTAGAGCGCTCGGCTTGAGCTGAAGAGCTGAGGGACAGCTCCCAGGCCCAGAGTTCAGGCCCCACGACCGACCCCCCCCCAAAAAAATAGCACACTATATATAAAGCTTTGGTAAAAGCCGGGCACTGGTGGCTCACGCCTGTAATCCTAGCTACTCAGGAGGCTGAGATCAGAGGATCGTGGTTCAAAGCCAGCCCGGGCAGGAAATACCGTGAGACTCCTATCTCCAGTAAACCACCAGAAAACCGGAAGTGGCGCTGTAGCTCAAGTGGTAGAGTGCTCGCCTTGAGCTGAAGAGCTGAGGGACAGCGCCCAGGCCCAGAGTTCAAGCCCCACGACCTACAAAAACAAAAAACAAAAACAAAGCTTTGGTAAAACACAGGTCTAGCTTACAATGATCAATGATGAACACTTAAGTTTGCATGTGCAGTGGTGTTGCAGGGTTGTTAAGGTTTATGGAAGTCCATCCTTTTGATGAACTTGACATGATGAAATTACCTAACCATACATAACCAGACAGTTTACTGGACAGATACTACTGATACACACACACACACATACACACACACACACACACATGCACACTTGTATGTATTTATATATTAACATGTAAATAAAAATAAAACATTTGCAATGAATAAATTAATTGAACAGATACCTTTCTCAAAGAATATTTTACCTGAACCAATTCATGTCTTCAAGTCTCCAATGCTATATCACATTTACATGGTTGCTGATCGCTATCAGCTTTTTTAGGATATTGTTTTTTTCTTTGTTTTTCAGATGAAAAAAGCCTGCCAATAAATATACTTGTATGACATTCCTTTCTTTGGAAAATGGAAAGCAGGTTGTGTTATCTGGCTCTTTGTGTATCATCAAAATATTTTTTTATAATTTCAAGTACATATTGTCTTAGACTTAAATTTCACTCATTCTCTTCCAATAGTATCTATGGGAAGGAGAAAATGAAGGATCATACTGTTACTTTGGGAGCTTCGGTTATTAATCACTGAAATAAATATTATGAAAATGAAAAAAATATTTAGAGAGATGACTTGGAAGTTAACTTTCAACACACTCATGCTACTCCCTCAACTAAATCATAGAACTTAAGTACCATTTTAGCTGTGTGCCAGTGGCTCATTCTTGTAATCTTAGCTACTCAGGAGCTGGGATTTGAGGATGGTAGTTCAAAGCTATCCCTGGCAGGAAATCTGTGACACTCTTACCTCCAATTAACTACTAGAAAACCGGAAGTGGCACTGAGCCCAGGGACAACGCCCAAACCCAGAATTCAAGCCGCATGACCAAGAAAAATAAAAAAGGAAAAAAGGAGGAAAAAGTAATATTTTACAATTAATGTGCATGTATAAACAAAAATTTTCTAGAAATAAAACTATAACAGTCCCTGGACTGGCAAAGAAAAAGAGATGAAAGTGAAATTGCCTATAATCATTCATTTAGACCATCTATACTGAAGGCAGGCTACTGGAACTCACATCACTAATTGAAGAGGTAAAACTTGAGAGCATCACAATTCGGAACCAGTGTGCAAGGAAAGTAATAAGAGTCATCATCCTAAATCCTGGCATGCTGGAACGCATTTGTGATCCCAGCTACTTGGCAGACAGAAATGAGGAACTTAGCCTCTGTTTTGCCCTCAGCAAAATTGATAAACTATGAGCAAAGTAACTAAATCAAAAAAGAATGTTCTAATTGTAGAATACTTGTTCAGCAAACAAAATATCTAAATTCATACTCATTTCCTAAAAGAGGAAAGAAAAAGGAAGGAAGAAAGAAAGAAAGAAAGGAAGGAAGGAAGGAAAAAAGAAAGAAAGAAAGAAGGAAAGAAAGAAAGAAAGAAAGAAAGAAAGAAAGAAAGAAAGAAAGAAAGAAAGAAAGAAAGAAAGAAAGAAAGAAAGAAAGAAAGGAAGAAAGAAAGAAAGAAAGAAAGAAAAGAAAGAAGGAGGAAGAAAGAAAGGGAAAAAGAGAAGTATAAACAAAAACCTCACCATGCATTAGATGTTAATAATGACTTTAACTAATTTTAGCTATAAATGTCATCATTGAATTCTGGGCAGAGACATTTTGTATCAAGCCTGAATAAGCCATAGCATACCACATACAAAGCTTTTGTAAAATACTGGTCTGGCTTACACTGTTGGACCAATAGGAATGTATGTCTAGTGGTTGGGGTCTTCATAAAAATTTTGTTATGATCTCAAAATGCGTCTTTATTTCTGGAATTTTACCTGAGTAATCTCACTTCAATCTTTTCCAAAGGGCACTTTAGTGGAAAGAGGAAAATCATTGATTCTGGTAGACAATTTCTGTTACTATAAACTCCAGTATATAGTAAGGGAAGCAACTCCAAAATTATCCATTAGAGAGATGAGTTGAAAGTCATCTTTATACACACTAACTCTTTCCTCAACAAAGCCAGAGGATTTAAAATAACTAATATTTTTTCAGTTAATGGGCACAAATGTGCACGCATTTTCCAGAAATAAAATGATCACTCATGAAACGTTACTAATACTTCAAAGAATGTTTTCCAATTAGAGGAATCATCTTCATACATTTTCACACAATGTGTATCTGCTTGGTAACAGATCCCCCAACTAGACTAAGGTATCTAATAAAATTTATGAGGTGGTGTGGGGTTTCTGGTGGAGCCCTGTCTGGTTCAAAGGAGGAGTTGGTATTGGCACAGTCCCTGTGGTGGAGCAGGGCGGGGCTTTGAGGATGAAGGCCAGTCTGTGTAGGATTTTGAGATAGTAGGGAGGTGACAGGAAGGACTAGATTTGTTGAGTAGGTGGGACTTTAGGATGGAGGCTGGCAGGTAGACGGGTTTTCAGTGGAAGAAGACTGGGTCACTGGGGAAGGCTGTTTGGGGAAGAGCTTTGAAAAGGAAGAACAAGGCTACAAAGGAGGAGGTTACTTAGAGGAGGGGTTCTGGTGAAGCACTGTGAGCCCTAGTAGGATATGTATGGTGGGATTTCCCATAAGGCAGGGAACGCAATGGAGGCAAGAGGCTGACAGAAGGTGGAGTTTCTGGTGCAAGAATACGGAGCTATGAGGGAGAGGCTTTTCAGAGTCTGGCTTTAAGAGGGCAGGGCAGTGCTAGGAAGAAGTGGGCCAGTAAGGGGCATGGTTTCTGGTGGAGAATGGCAGGCCTTTGGGAAGTGTGTTAGGGAGGAGGTGGGGTTTCTGGCAGAGCAGGATGTATTCACAATGTATAGAGAAGCTTTTCAGGACCAGGGCTTTATTAAAGCAGGGATAGGATCCAATGGACTAGACTAGTTAAGACGGGTTTCTGGTGTAGCCAGTCACCACTTCAAAAAGAGGAGTAAGGTTGGGTGGGGATTTCAGTGTTACAAGGCCGGACAAGGACTTTGGACAGGGTTTCCATTAGTGCAAGGCAACCTTCAAAAAGGGACTATGGAGGGACAGGGATTTACAGTTGAGCATGGTGAGGCTTCCAGAGGGAGGTCAACTGGTGCAGTGGTTTCTAGTTGAGCAATGTGGATGTCATGAGATGGGATAGTGTGGTGGCGGTTTGTTAGTGGGGGTTTTTTAGAGCAGGTGAGGGCTTAGAGCTATGGGGCTAATTGGAGGAGGGGCTTTGAGAAGGAGTGGAATGTCTAAAAAGGTGTAGGATAATTGCGTCAGGATATCTGTTGGAGTAGTGTGTGGATCTGAGGGAGGATCCAATAGGGACAGATTTACCTGGGGAGCAATGCAAGGTATTGAGAGAGTAGGTATGGGAGGTGGAGAGACTTGTGATGAAGCAGGGCTGGTTTTCCAGGCAGGAGATGGGCTATGTGAGAAGCTTCTGGCCAACCAAGGCTGGGCTTCAAGGGCAGTTATTCGGAGGTGGAGGGTTTTTGTGTAGCATGATGGGCTTTGTGGGAAGAGGTAGGTTCGGTGCTGAGTTTGACAAGTTAGGCCACTTAGATGCAGACAGAGGGGGGTAGAGTTTCTGATGAAACCAGAAGGGGCTGGAGGGAGAAGTCTGGGTGGAGGTGGGGTATGAAAGGGAAGGGGGGAGCTTGTAGGTACTAAGTTATGGGACCAATGGTTTTATGAGGAAATAGAGTAGTTAGGGGCTGGGTATCTGGTGAATGAAGTGAGGATTCGAGGGAGGACCCCGATGTAGGCTGGGTTCTTGGTGGAGCAAGGAGGGACATGGAGTAGATATGGATGTGGCCTAGTTTCTGGTGGTACAGAGCAGGGATTCCCAGAAAGGGTGGAGTTGAAGAAGGCTTTCCCTGTAGCAGAGGAGGGCTTTCAGGAAGTAGTCTGGTTGCAGTCAGGCCTTTGAAAGTTTACAGCAGGACTACCAGTGGATAGGTTAGTTAAGTTTGGACTTTTGAATGAGGAGGCTGACTGGAAGTTGGTTTCCAGTGGATCCAGTCATGTTTTATGGGACGGGGGATAGGAAAGTGGCAAGACTTAGTGAAGAGTGGGGCAACAAAAAATAAACAGTTACTCCAAATAGGAACACCAATTTCTGTCAGTATAGAATTATATTACTTTTATGTATGCGAGAGATATTGGAGAAAGTAACCAAGTAATAATTCTTTCCTAGTGAAAATTTTCTTTATTCCAGTTGATTGAAAATAAAACCACAGTTTACATCAGGCTCAGAGGAACACAGTAGACTAAGACAAATGAAGTACTGGACTTGATTCCCCAGCACAACTTTTAAGAACCACAAATAAAAAAATTTAAATGAGTCACTTGGTCATAATGGACACTCTATTGACTTAAAATTGTGAATGAATGAAACTTTTACTCTGACCATTTTAGAAATCATAAAACTATGTAAGTAGTAGTAATGTTTTAACTTTTCATAATATTGGAAGGTATACTAAAATTAATTAGGAAAATATAAAATTGTACACAGCTTGTTCGTTCTCCAGCATCAACTTTAATCTAAAAGAATTTAAAACAATAAAACTGCCATATAGTGAGATTGCAGCATGGTTTTTTCCAGTCATCATAATGGTGACTTAAACAATGTGTATTTATCATTGGATGCATCGCTGTTAAAACATATCTAAGAATGTAAAGCACTTGTATAGAGACCCTGAAGAAACTCAGAACAATCTGTGAAATGATGTTGGAATATAATTAATGACAAATTACAGTAGGAATTGATTCTCTCTAGGCCTAAAAATATTTTCCAGAAGAAAAGACTGCATTGAAAAATAAACAATACAACGAAAAGGAAGCAGGCAGGCAGACCTTGAAGTAAAAATTATCCAATGAACAATATCTTTTGAGGCATGATTGCAATCTTCTTTTATCTAAGTTACAATTACTGACCTATGTTCTTCCCTAATGCTAAATAATAAAGCCATGAAAATGCAATAATCATTTTCAAAGCATTATATTTTACACAAAGAATTCAATGAATGTATGGCTAGAAAGTAAAGATAGATGTCTGAGATAAAGAGTGAAGAACATATCCCCAATTTCTGGCCCTTCAAGATGAGAGGGTTACAAGCCAGAGCACAAGGAGAAAGGACAGAAGTACATTAGTGCATACCTGTAGTTCCCAAGATGCAATAATTAATATAACAGGGGAGAAAATCAACATGACCATCACAGGATTTAACACTGGAGAGTAGAGAGAAGAACAGTGAAAATGCATGGAAAATTACAAAGGATGCCCTTGCATATTTGGCAGAAGAGTGCATGGCATTGAGGTCTAAAATATGTGGAGATATTATAGGAAACTAATTGTTCTCAAATAATGCCACGAGAAGTGATAAACTTGTGATTTACAGGACATTGAATAATCATAAAGGTCCTGCTTGAGTAGTGCACAGTTAAACCTTGATAAATTCTGTTTTGAAATACCTCACACATTATAAAACCAAGACAAAAGATTCTAATTATATATAAGTGAATTGACTGCAACAATAGAGTTCAAAAAATCAAATTACATAATGTGGATGCAAAAGGAAAAAATTATTAAGGTAATCTTTAAGCAACATATTTTATGTGAATAGTCTTGATTATAAACTATTTATTTTCCTTACAAATTTTGGATGTACAAAAACAAAACAAAACAAAGGAAATGACACTTGGCAATATAACTGGATGCCAGTATGTCATCTCACGAGGCTGAGATTGGAAGATCATGGTTCACAGATTGCTGGGGTAGCAATCCAGGAGACATTTATGTTCAATTGTTCAATCAAGACAGAGTGAAACCTTGGTTCAAATAGTGCAGACTCAGTCAGTCATAAGTGAAAAAAAACAAGCAAGATTTTGAGGCTCCAAGTCAAGTTTCATCACTGCACACACACACACACACACACACACACACTCACATACACACACACAAATCGAATGAGAGAGGAAGAGGGAGAGAAAAAATGGAATATTAAGAGTTTAAAAAGTGAACCTATCTGCCAGGAATATCCTAAGCATATATTACTTAATACAAATGAGGGAAAACATAGAGCCTATGTTTCTTTGAATCTGGCTTCGTTCACTTAATATGATTTTTTACAAGTCTTTCTATTTTCTTAAGAAAGGGGCTGTGTCATTCTTTCTGATAGAAACATGAAGTTCCATTGTGCTTATATACCACATTTTCTTGATCAATTCATCTATCGAGGGGCATCTGGATTGGTTCCATATCTTAGCTATAGTAAGAGTTGTGCTGGTAGATTTAGTGCGTTTTAGCTTGAGATCATTTCTAAAAATGCCCAGGAGTGGAATTGCTCGCTACAGAGCTATGTACATTTGATCATAAAAAATGATGCTAATTGAAATGTACTCCAAGACATAGAAACAAGACTTTTTTCTTTTTCAGATGTCAACCTTGATGTAGTGTATCTAGATCTTATTTTATTTTATTTGTCTTTTTCCATTGGTTTATCCCTGGCAATCTCTGTCTTGATTCTGGTACCTTCCATCTTGTATATACATTATTTGATTTGGAGAAAGAAAGGGAAATAACATAATGATGAATGAAGTACAAAGAGTGACCCATTGCAACAATGATATTCACAAGAAACTATATCGGCAATGAATTTACAACTTTGGGGTGGTGGGAGGTGTGGAGGGATCGAAGGAATAGGAGAAAAACAATGGAGTGGGTCACAATATCCAACAATTAATGTACCTTACTCATGTAACAGTAACCACTCTGTACAGTAATTTTAAATAAAATAGAATTTAAAGAAGTGAACCTACCCTAGAAAAATATCCTTTTCAAAATAATACATCTGTAACAGTACTTGTGAGGATTCTAGAGTCAAGTTGTTAGATCTTAAAAGGGATATATTAGGAAGCCATCTCAATTAGCAATGAAAAGCAGAGCTATGCTCTGGAAGGGTCAAACAATCAAGGGAAGACAGGGGTTATTACCTCAAGAGTATTTAAGTTAGAGCTGTTGGACACTAAAAGTTTAAGATTTTGAAGACAAGATGGATGTCTGTGCTGCGGTTGTAATGGTCCCTTCTGTTCCCTAAAAATAAGGGATTCAATTATCACTATACATACAAACAATACCTAATCTTAATAGTTATAACCACAAGCTAGATTGATGCCTTATTTTGTGGACATACCTGTAGCCACTCACCCCCCACCCCTATAGTGGAATGTATATAAAGCATGTTAAGTAGGATTTGGGGATCCAGAAGCTGGCAATGAGGCTTTGGGTCCTCTGGTGTCTTCTTTCCTATAACTTCCTGTGATTTCTCATTTTTTGACCATGTATCCCATCATCTTTGCTGTTCAATGGTTGCGGTTAGTGACAGTGCTGATATTCTGAACACCTCAAAATAAACTATGGAAAAACACTTCCTCAGAGAAGATTCACAACCATATAGGAGCACCTGGAAAGATACCACACATCAGCAGTCATCCTGTGATCTTCTAGCAAGAAAGTATAATTCAGGAGTATT
Organism: Dipodomys spectabilis; assembly: GCF_019054845.1. NCBI lineage: Eukaryota > Metazoa > Chordata > Mammalia > Rodentia > Heteromyidae > Dipodomys > Dipodomys spectabilis. The sequence goes on from NW_024871126.1 coordinate 825,945, forward strand.
TTTACTTCTGATATTTTTTTCTTATTTCTTTTCTTTTCTTTTCTTTTTTATTGTGTAAATACTGTACAGAGGTGTTACAATTACATGGGCAAGATAATGAGTACATTTCTCATCAAGCATTGTAGCCTCCTCCTTTGTGTCCTTTTCCCATCCCTTCCCATCCACCACCACCCCCCACCCAATGATCCCCCCTCCCCGCACCAAAGTTGTAAGTTCGTTTTCCACATAACGACTTGTACGTCTCATTGTTGCCATTCCATACCTCTAAAGGTTTTACATATATTACAGTAATATACACCTGAACTGCTTAGCACTCATGGCATATTGGTGTGTTATAATTTTCTTCAGATCAGAAATGTGCTAGAGCTTAAAATAGAATGATGGGCTGTACATTTTCAACGCAAGAGTGATGATCACCCCCTACAATTATTCTCAGTGGAGAATTCTTCCCATATATTTTACTGACTTAGCTTCTACTCTATGCTTTACCATTATCAGGGAGGGTCACACTGTATCGTGCTACAATACTGCAGCAACCTTAGCTGCCTTTGAATTTTACCTTCAATCTTGATCCCAAGGTCAGCTCTGCAACCCTAATCACATACTTAGTGGACACCTGAACTTTTCAAGCCTGGTTAAAAATTCAGCTATCGTTGCTCATTGCCAGTGTTAAAGATTTAGATTTATTGTGTATCTTCTTGTATTTCCAAAACTGCCTTAGATGTTGGTTTTTGAAGTAGAGCTTTAGTTTGCATTGGATTTATGGAGGTGTTAGTGATGCCAGTTGCGCTGCATACATTATAATGTAAGTAATTTGATGTTTTGACAAATGAATTAAATTTGGCAATTGAAGAAGGGAATACACAACACTCAAATGTTTCTTTATATATACTGGTATTGCTTTATTGTGAAATTCCTAAAAGCCAATCATGGGAATACATGTCCCTAATCCCATCACTTCTGTCAGTGAGACAAGGCTTGAAAGGTCCAGACCACTTGGCACTTCACAGCGAGAACCTTTCTACAAAGAAAGGCGAGAGAATAGCAAAAAAAGAAGATGAATCTTCCTACAGTTTTGTTATATGTTCTTTACACTTAGCCATTAAGACCACCATAATAGCATTTTTTATGACTTCTTACCTACTCTTTTCCTGTTCTAAGCAGTTTTATTTATGGATCTCTAAGAATTCATATAAGAATAATATAAGAAATCTATATAAATCACATAAGAAATCATAAAAAATAGTTTGCTAGGGATATATAACTTAAAAGGAATAATTTCAGTAAACTATTAAGCACATAAAATGTAATGCATACCTAAAAATGACTATTTATTGAAAACTTCAGCAGTTGTAGTTTATTCTGATAACAAAGATTATAAAATAAGATACCATAGTATTCCAAATGGAACACAGAAATAGAAACATGGAGGGTAGCACTAAAGAGGGTAGCACTCAGTGCTACCACTGAGTAAGAATGAAATTTAGGCAAAACTACTTCATAGTAAAAGCCATAGGACAACCTCAACATTACTTTCATTGTTTCATATGAAGAAAAGACTTTTTTTTAGTAAAGACAAATTTTCACAGATATTAACATCAATTGGGTATATATTTCTTAAGGTCTTCAGGAAGGATGCTGTGACCATGTTGTTAGAAGTTGACTTCTCTGGGACGTGCTACACCATGTTCAGACACCATTCCAAGCACTGCACCTGCATTAGGGTAATTTTAGTGCTCATGACAGTTCTTCCAGTTAGGAAACGAATTAAGTATTTTAGTAATAACAGAAGTAGGCAAAAAGTCCAAACAAATTTCCCAAGTACCTAATATTGACCAGCTGCAGACCCATAATTCAAATCCATGTTTCCACCAGGCATATCTGAGGATATTTTTAAAGTGTCACATTCATTACCTTTCAAGACCTATGGAGGAGATGAACCCACATTATCTTCCTAAATATGGTTATAACGGCAATAACATTGCTACAGAATATAAATATCTTGAAATGAAAAGGGTGTGGGTAATGACATTGTAAGTGATCTTTATACCAAATATACATCGGTTTAATTTCTAAAGAAATACCTTAATGAACATCATTCAAATTCCACTGTTTAGTATCCTGGAGTAATTACTTAAGGAGAACAAATCCATGTCAAATATACCTGGGCTGATGAATACAGGTTTTATCATTGAGTATCTTGAATACTCAGGAAATAGTTTGTTATGGATAGATCATCCAAAAGGAATATTTTGTAACTAGTTACTTCCTCATTGTACCAAAGAAAAATCTATTCCCTATTCTAAAACATATATCAATTAAATGGATGTTAGTGTTGTTAGTATAAATTAGTCATGCATATTTGTAATCTATTATATTACATAACATATAAATGATGTATTTATATGTATAACTACTGATATTCTATAAGGACTATAATAAGGTATGTGTAAAACTGGTTTTGGTATTATACTGTGAAGGATAAAAGGAATGACTACTTTATGTAAATAAATATATTTGTATGTTTTAGTTGCATAATTTATTGTTGTGCTAGGGCAGGCTTGAACTATGGTCTGGGTGTTGTACCTCAGCCATTTCACTCAGAGTGACTTCATATATCTATCTTCAAATCTCAGCACCTAAGTAGTTGGGATTACAGACATGCATCATATTATATTTTTTAATTCCATCCTTTGCATGTTCTTACATAATTATTTTTGAATGTTCAAGTATATTATGGTATTCCATCTCTAAACCAATTTAGAATAAATAACTACTTATTGGGTAAAACTATGTGTTGCAATAGAAATTGTAAGGAACCTACTTTACTATCAATTTTCAAAGATATTGGTAGTTTAGTTCCTGGACAGACAAGTAGAAAAATTAAATTAAGTGTTCATAATATATGTAACATGTTATATTACATAATATGTGACTGATATATTTATAATACATGCATAATTAGTTATATTCTATAATTACTATGAATAATATATTTATAAAACTGATTTCAATATTATACTGTGAAGGATACAAGGAATGACAAAATCCCTATCTTAACTCTCTCATTTTCAACAGCAGAACAACTATGCTATAAACATATAGCTTCAAGAAAACACACCTCTGGAGTTCTGGGAAGATGGCGGAGGATAAGCTGGAGGCTAAACAAGCTCTCGCATAGAAAGCAGGTTTAGAGTTCCAGTGAACAGTCCCTAAGCCAGAGAATCACACCAAGTGTGCGATCACAGGACAGAGAGTTAGGCCAGAGAGGGGAAACCCAGGCAAGGAGAGAGATCTGAGCTCTTGCCAGCAGCCCTCGCCGCCGCCGCAGCAGCAGTGGCGGTGGTGGCCAAACCCACCATACCTGAATCACAGAGAGTCAGGGAGAAGCAGCCAGATGCAGTGGGTGAGCAGATTCTACTCAACATCAGCAAGAATTGACAAGGAGCAAACATCTTCATCCTGCAGTTCACAGACCAGAGACGACCCAGGAACCAAGACTCAGTGTGAGTCGAAGCCTGATGTCCTCACTCCTTCTCAGGGAGCAGAGGAGGGAAGCCCACCCCTCCATGCCCCCCATACCAGAGATTACCATCTTGGATACCGACAAAGCTCGGTGGAGCTGCTAGCTCCAACTCAGGCCTGGGAATAAAACTAGAGTCATTTAGCAGGTCACAAGAACTTAACCTGACCTGCCAGACTCATCTCCACCCAGGGAAAAGTCACCGAGCTCTGGCGCCAGCCCTAGCAGTGGCTTTCTTCACTGGGTAATCAGAGCCAGAGGCTGCCCCACCCTTTAACAGTCTTGACAATCAATTGAAATTCAGTAAACAGAAACCCAGAGAGTGCCTCCAGGCTGGGCTCTGTGAGTTTCTCACAAACTAGTCCCCGGGGAAAAGCTACTGTTTGCTGAAAGGCCTCAACTCTACCCAAAACCTAGTATCATGACAGCATCTCCAAACTTGAGTAAAAAGCCATCTCCCTCTTTTGTGATGCTCAAAGCCTACCCCCTCCCATTGAACTAACCTGGGTGGAGGATTGCAAAATCCTGGGTAAAGCAGATCATTTTTCTGCCTGTTCAAACAAACTGACTAAGAAACCAACCAAGCCACAGGACCACAAGCAGACGAGAGACTCCAACAAGAGGCTGATTATGGACACAAGGGAGATACAGTATTTTTCTGAACCCTCCCCAAAAAACCAAAGAACTTTTTCTTTTCTACTTCATATATATATATATATCTTTCATAATGTTTTTTTTCTTTTCTATAATTTTTTAATTTTTACCTATTTTGAAAAAAATTGTTTTCTAGTAACTTTTGTTACTAGAGAATGGAGACACCACCATGGAAACAACCAAGATTCAGACATTACAAGGGAATACTTCTCAAAACATTATGCTAATAAGTTTGGCAGAAATGGACCTTTTCCTAGCAAATATTGACATGGCAAAACTAAACCAAGATGAGTTAAACCATCTTAACAGGCTCATATCAAACATCGAAATAGAAATATCAATAAGAGACCTACCAGCTAAGAAAAGACCAGTACCAGATGGTTTTACAGTGGAATTCCACAAGGCCTTCAAACAGAGCTCACACCAATACTCCTCCAACTCTTCAATGAAATTGAGAGTGAAAATTCACTACCGAACACATTCTATGAAGCCATCATAACCCTGATCCCAAAACCAGGCAGGGACTCATCAAAGAAAGAACTGTAGACCCATTTCTTTGATGAATATTGATGCAAAACTTCTCAACAAAATTTTTGCCAATCGACTTCAACAATTCATCCAAAAAATCATACACGACGATCAAAGCAGGGATGCAAAGCTGGTTCAATATACGCAAATCAATCAATGTTATTCATCACATCAACAGGAGCAAAGATAAGAACCACATGGTTATTTCAATAGATGCACCAAAAGCATTTGACAAGATCCAACACCCATTTATGATGAAGGTTTTGGAAAAATTGGAATCCATGGGACATTCATCAATACTATAAAGGCTATATATGACAAACCTACAGCCAGCATTATACTTAATGGTGAAAAACTAAAGCCATTTCCTCTTAACTCAGGAACAAGACAAGGATGTCCACTCTCTCCACTTCTCTTCAATCTCGTATTAGAATGCCTAGCTACAGCAATAAGACAATATGCAAACATGAAGGGGGTCCAAATAGGGAAAAAAGAAATGAAACTCTCCCTCTTTGCAGATGAAATGATCTTGTATTCTAAGAATCCTATAGAGTCCACTCCCAAATTACTCAAGCTGATTCAAAACTTTGGCAAAGTAGCAGGGTATAAAAATAACCCCCCAAAATCAATGGCTTTTCTGTATGCCAACAATGAGAAAAGTGTGGCTGAAATTAGGAAAGCAACTCCATTTGTAATAGCCCCACAAATAATAAAATACTTATGAATTAACTTAACCAAAGAAGTGAAGGACATCTATGATGAAAACTTTAAAAACATGAAAAAGGAAATCAAAACAGAACTTAGAAATGGCAAAACCTCCCATGCTCCTGGATTGGAAAGATTAACATCATGAAAATGGCAAAACTTCCCAAGGCTATCTACAAATTCAATGCGATACCTATCAAAATCCCAACCACATTCTTCAAGGAAATGGAAGAGGCAATTCAAAAATTCATATGGAACAAAAAAGAACCCGAATAGCTAAAACGCTCCTCAATGGAAAGAACACTGCTGGAGGAATATGAATACCAAATTTCAAACTCTACTATAAAGCCATAGTAATCAAAACAGCATGGTACTGGCACAAGAACAGACCTCAGGACCAATGGAATAGAATTGAAACCCAGAAATGAACCTACAGACCTATAGCCATCTAATCTTCGATAAGGGATCTAAAACAATAGAATGGAAGAAAGACAGCCTATTCAGTAAATGCTGCAGGCAAAATTGGTTAACTACTTGTAGAAAACTAAAACTAGATCCTTATATATCACCCTGCTCCAGAATCAACTCCAAATGGATCAAAGACCTCTGAGTCAAAGCAGACACTCTGAAAACATTACAGGATGGAATAGGAGAAATCCTAGGTCTCCTTGGCGCAGGCCGAAATTTTCTTAATGGAGACCGGGAAACAAAACAAATCAAAAAAGGTTGGACAAATGGGATTGCATGAACTTGCAGAGCTTCTGCCTGGCAAAGGACATAGCTAACAAGATCAATAGAAAGCCAACGGATTGGAATAAGATATTCACTAGCATAAACCGGACAAGGGTCTCATATTTAAATATACTAGGAATTAAAAAAAATTAAATCCCCCAACAACAAATACTCAAAGAAACACCTGCCCAATAAATCAGTGGCCTAAGACTTAAAAAGAAACTTCTCTGAAGCAGAAAGAATGATGGCCAATAGACACATGAAGAAATGCTCAACCTCCCTAGTCATAAAAAAATGCAAGTCAAAACAACATTAGGATAACAACTCACCCCAGTTGGAATGGCTATAATCAATAACTCTAATAACCACAGATGCTGGAGGGGATGTGGATAGGAGGGAACCTTACTTCATTGTTGGTGGGAGTCTAAACTTGTTCAACCACTTTGGAAAGCAGTATGGAGGTTCCTCAAAAGACTTCACATAGAGCTACCCCATGACCCAGCAATCCCACTTTTCGGCTTTTACCCAAATCTTTACAAACAAGACCACACTAAAGCTACCAGCACAACTATGTTTATTGCAGCATTATTTACCATAGATAAGATATGGAACCAACCCAGATGCCCCTCAGTAGATGAATGGATCAAGAAAATGTGGTATATATACATAATGGAATTCTATGCCTCCATCAGAAAGAATGACACTGCCCCATTTGTTAGGAAATTGAAAGGCTTGAAAAAAATTATATTAAGTGAATTAAGCCAAGCCCAAGGAAATATAGGTCCCATGGTTTCCCTTATTTGCAATATCTAGTATATGTATGAGTCAAGCAGAAAAGGTCAGATAATGTGATGTTAGGAAAATTAACCCTTAGATATGTATTTAAATGTTTTTTTTTCTTTGATGAATTTGTTTCTAATGCATTTATAAGATCATTTCTTTGTTGCTTTGTATGTCCCTCCCCCACTGTATAATCCCTTCTTTCACTATATTTGATTTCGGTATAATTTGTGGAGGAGAAGGGGGAAAACAAGTCGTTTAAGATTAACTGTGGACCCGTTACAAGAATGAGAAGTACAAGGTGCGATGTCGAAACGAACTTTACAAACTTTGGTGGCGGGGGAAGGATTGGGTGGGGGGACTGGGGGAGACTAGGAAGGGATGTGAAAGGTAATCAAAGGAGAAGGCTGCAATGCTTGATAAGAAATGGACTCATTATCTTGCCCATGTAATTGTAACCCCTCTGTATAGTATGTTCACAATAAAAAATAAAAATTAAAAAAAAGAAAAAAAGAAAACATACCTCTGAAATCACATGTTCATCTTCATCGCTATGAACATCTTCTAAGATTGGCAACATTTATTCACTAGAGTCAGCCTATCACCACAAACACTTCGTGATACTTTCTGGATAAGGTTGCTTGTCCTCATCCTTATCAACCTTTCAGCATCTTCAGTGCAGAGCATTTTCTCCCGCTTATCCTGTAGATGATATCTTCCTTTGTTATTTCCCATCAAAGAAATTGTGGCTAGTAGGCTTCAGCATTGAAACATTCAGAGGTTCTTTGGTTGTGAATTTTTCCTTTCCTTTCTTGGTAAGTGAGCTGGAATAATGAAAAACATTTAAGGCAATGTGTTTTAGTGTAAATAAAAACATACTGATATGAAAATACTACAAATTATCGTAATTTAAATTTATTTTTAATTAACATATAATAAGGGCGTTGTTATAAGGCTGAAAACAGAGGATCATAGTTTCAAGCTAGACCAGGTAAATGGACCATAAGTCACTTATCTTCAACTAAGAACCAAAAGCTAAAAGTGGAGTTGTGGTTCAAATGGAAGACTGCCAACCTGAGCAAAAAAGGAAAATTAAAGTACTTAGGCCCCAAATTTAAGTCCTAATACTACCACGCATATACCATATATATTTTTTTTCTAAAATATACAGTGAGTTAATTTCTCGAAACCTAGTCAAAGATTAAATATGAGGTGTGATAAAAATATGTAAGTCTGAAATGACTCAAAGGTATTTTGTCAAGACAACTGGAAGTGTTATCACTTAATCATATAGCAATGAGGGATTGGTTTGTAGATAAAGATCAAAGCTCACTTTGGGATCTGTTGAGTTTGTTAAAATCAGTAGCTAGTACTTGTCAGTAAACAGGATGCTATTAAGGACCTGAATTAAAGAAAGAACAGAGCTGGAGAAAAAAAAACAGAAATAATTACATATACTCAGTGCTAACCACCATGAGAAGGAATATTACAGAACTAAGCCCTGGGATGCACAAATATGTAAAACATGGCAAATGAAGAAAAACAGTAATGAGTATGTAATGCAGACTTGTATAGATAGGTATTTTTAATGTTTAAGGGCCATGAAGTGATTGTGTGATGACCTAAAATTTAAAAAATTGGTAAGGTCAACAATACCTTGGGCCAACCATAGCTGATAGTTTAAGTAAAACGAGGACACAATAGTGTGTCATGATTTACCAAAGTGAAAACAGGACAATATTTGGAAAGCCATTTTTGGACATGTGGATGGAGTGACAATTACTGAAATTTGTTCAAGTGTCAGTAGAAGGTACAGTTTTAGCACAATGATAGAAATCTTTCAGGGATCTCGTAGATATTCCCTCTGTCTTCAATTTCCCTTTTTTTCTGAGAACTAAAATATCATTACTGCAATCCAGTCACAAATTGTGCCTTTGGCAAGTTACAGATAGTCGGTCTATCACATGCCCAAATAATTGAGAATGGGAACAGGTCTACATTGAGCACTCTTAGTAGACAGGTCTCTGGACTTTCTCAGGAAGAGCTTTCTGCTATTGTGCGATGGATAGGGCTGGATAATATACAAAATAGAAATCATAGATTGAAAGTATTCTGCTAAGTTGACACTTAGGTATTGGATGTTTTAACTGCTTTGTATTGAAGTTACTGAATCAGTTAGTCAGATTCTTTATACCATATGATTTTACTACACAGAGAAATGCATGCTTATTGTATTTCCTTTGTGTAACATATAGTATGTTTTGAAATTTGATATAAAATATTCGTCTTTTTATTTTTTTTTAACATGGATTACTCCTAGTTCTCAAAAGTGGGGAAATGTCCTGGAACTTCGTAACTTGAAATCATATATTGCCATGTGTCCTATTTTCCTTGTACAGAATTGGTAATAAATTATATGTAATTTATATTATTATTTTTATTTTTTGTCTATTGTAGCACCCGACTATATGTAACTTAAACTGTAGTTTTCTTCAAGTGTTTCATCCTACAATGAAGTTTTTTTCTTACAAGCTTTCTAATAAGTATGTAATCTATTCAATTTTGAAAAGTACTGCTGTACCTCCCACTTATTTCTGGCATTTCTGAAATATAAGTTCCTCTGTGTGTCGCGGTGCATACTTTTGCTTGTAACAAGTATTGTTGTTCAATACATAACATCTGATACTTAGAGAACAAAGGATGTGAAGCTACAGTAGCCAGATAAAGGACTTCCAGGAAAATTCTAGGGCAACTCATGTACTTTCTGTGTAGATGAATAGGTAGCATAGAAAGGAATTATTATACTTGAAAAGCATTTGAGTATGTGTACACATAGGTGTCCACTTATTTATCTGTTGCTATAATTTTACACATTCACTAGTATAAAGTAATATTTCATATATATGTATGCATATACATATATATATATGTATGTGTATACATATATATATATGTATATATATACATATATATGTATATATATGTATATATATACGTATATATATATGTATATATATATATATATATATATATGCTGACCATAGTTTCCAAAATCCAAAGAACCACCTCCATGGGCATTGCTTTCCTATGTTGCTGGTTGGGTAATAAGAATGGAACCTGGTATTTGCTTGTGGAAAAGAAATTGCTCAGAGACTCATGCATTTTTCTTTCTATATGTTGCTTGTTCCCAACTCTAAAATTAGGAAGTCTGTTAATATATAATATATAATGTATTGTATATTATAATATATATTATATATAATACCTGACAATATTATATATTTATAAGGAAAAATACAACAAACATATCAATTCCATACTTTCCTAGACATGATTAGGTTCAGTAGAGTTAGGTGCATTACATCTGAACAAGAAAACTCTACTGAAATTCTGTTGATCTTGAGCTAGATAAGGAAAATTCTGGTAAAAGGAGCCTCTCCTCAATTATGAGAAAATAAGTTTGGAAGCTTTTGCTTTGTTTGTTTGTTTGTTTGTTTTTAGTTGGTCAAGGGGCCTGAACTCTGGGCCTGGGCACTGTCCCTCACCTCTTCAGCTCAAGGCTAGTTCTCTACCAATCCAGCCATAGCTCCACTTCTGGCTTTTTCTGCTTATGTGGTGCTGAAGAATCGAACCCAGTGCCTCATGCATGCAAGGCAAGCACTCTACCATTGAGGCACGTTCCCAGCCCAAGTTTGGAAGTTTTTGAGAAGAGGAATTTGGCATTCATTTTGCATCCTTCATTAGTAATGAATAAGTATCATTTTGCTCCAAATTTTACCTCCTTTTATGTTTCCTAAATAGTTAGACTTGATCATCATTCCATCATATATCCTTAAGTCCTTCTTTTGTTTTGCTGATCCTTGAACTCAAGGCCTAGACAGTGTCCCTGAGCTCAAGGGTAGTGCTCTACCACTTGAGCCACAGAACCACTTCTGGCTTTTTATGCCTGGGCTTGCTTTGAATCGTAATACTCAGATCTCAGCCTCCTGGGTAGCTAGGATTACAGTTGTGAGCCACCAGTGCCCAACAAGTCGTTCTCCTTTAGATATTGTTCTAAAAGCCTCCAATCCAAGGTCACTCTTAAGATAGTTAAAAGGACCTATGCCAATAGTTCCTTCACATTCTCATCTCCTGTTATAGCTATGGTGTGACTTTTCCATCGTATCCTGAACCTACTTCACTGTTCTCTTCCTAATCCATCATTCCATATGTGTTACTAATAAATAACTAAATTTTGTGGCTATAAACCCTGAATCACTCAACTATTAATTTCATTTAATTTTTTTCAATATGATTGTTCTTCAGTACAAATCTGAGCTTATACTCACCTCTTACATCTACCTCTTTGCATGAGCAGCGCCTGGGTCCATTCTATCTCAAATAGAGGTTAACCAAAGAATAGCCTACAGTATTCCTGTCTAGGAATCAGGACAAATAGTTGAGTGCGTGAAAGAGGCAATGCATTCCTGCATGGGAAGGCTTGAGAGAGACAATAGCCTAAAGAGCAAGCTGGAGGTCACAACACTTCTCCCCAAAGGAGAAACTGACCTCCTGCAAATTGGCAGTGAGATAACTCACCTAGTGAATTTTCATATATGAAGTTGTCAGGTCTCACTACTCATCTCACTTGTAGTCAAAGAGGATAATTCTTTTGTGTCCTTCTTAGGCCCACTCTCAGTTTATCTCCACCTTAGATTTTGCTCAGACTCTATTCCTACCAGAAGATCCCTGATGAGGATCAAATGTGATCTCTGACTGGCCCTATGGGAACTGAAGCCTCTTTTAGTTTTGAACCTGTTCTTTCTGACAATGGGAAAGCTCATTCTCTGAATTGTGCCCTAGTACCAAATCTCTTCAGAGGAAGTCAAGGAATGACAGATTCTGCCTGAGGGACTGAGTTTCTCCATTACCAAAGAGGTCAATTCATATCTGATTCTGAGGCCCAGTTGGAAGTCCTTCACCAGATCCTCTAAGTGGGAGTGGATGTTAGCTCAAACTCCTAGCCATCCTCACATTCTCCAACTCTTTCTCATGAACAAAAAACTCACAGGAGTTGAGTTCAGAAACAAGAAGAAATGAAAGTAGCAGAAGAATCATTGTTAGGGGGAGGAATTAGAAACTTTGGGTGAAAAAAAGGGCTCAGAAAATCTAGGATCACTCACATCATTTGGGAATAACATCATAAAATTAGGGAATAAAAGTAATAAATTTCTACCTAAATTAGTAACTCCACTACTCTATATTACAAGTGTTCTGCCAAAAGGTAGCTGTCCTAGGTCTATTCTGATGAGGAAAATGGAGCACATTCTTTCCTCACAAATTTCTACTGAGTATCTTCATCTATACCCCAGGTTGTTCTTACTCTCTACTTCTCTGTTACTTTCCTCTGCTGGATTCATTCAATGACACTTGAAAGTGTTATCATCTTCAGACATGTAATTACATTTTCTTCGAATCTATTTGTTATAAAATAAAACAAATGATGGGGAAATATAGTCTATGTTATATTTTCTTCCATGTCATAGTTATTTGATGTTAATAAGTATTATTTTAATAGTTTCATTTTTTAAACTTGAGGTAAATGTTTTGTTACTATTAGCACTAATTAGTTCCACATTTTTTTTGTATGTTCCATGTCTGTGTATTTGTTATTAAGCTTTTAACATCATCTTTTTCACCAACTGTTGCCTTCTTAAAATTGCTTCAAATTATAAACTATATATGATGATCTTTTATGTGTTCATTGATACATTTAAATTTTGATCTAATATCCACATATTATAGGATATTGTAAGTGTTCTGAAAATCAATATGGAGGTCCCTCATTAAAGCAAAAATAGAATGCCACAAAACCAATTAAAATTAGGATTAAGTATATATCCAAAAATATTTAGCAATGATACAGTAGATACATATTTCTCTTGTATACCAGAACATGTTTATAGCTATGAATAGCACATTTTCTTTATGCCCTCTTTCTGGTGCATCTAGATTGATTACACAGCTTGGTTGCTATGAATATTGCTGCCATGAACATGGATGTTCATGTTGATTCATATTCCTTCAATATGTATCCCATTGCAATAAAGGTCATCAATATATGTGTCTTTTTGGTAATGTGTAAACTTCCATTATGATCTCCATATGAGTTGCACTAGTTTACAATGCCACAAAACCCTGCTGTACGTAGCTTCCTAGCACCTGCCCGGTCTGCAGCACCCTCAATAGGCCAGCTCCAATGGGCAGGTCGAGGCTGTGCCATATGTTCCTGGTGCCTGCTTCAAGGCTAGAGCGATGCCTAACCCACAGCAGAGCTGGCCCTCACTCACTTCCAAGGGTGTCCAGAAGGGCATGACAACCACAGCCCCAGCACTGATGCCCTCCCTGCCACCAGAGTTTACCTATAAGTCCCTGTCTTTGCTCTTGAAATTCTTCAACCACTCGTCTCATTTCTCATTGTCTGCTTGGGTGGGACTTGAGACTCCTTTATCTCCTCACCAAGAAAACAGGCCCCATTGGATCCACCTCATATTCTATACCTCACAGACACTCCGCAGAACCCAGCTGCCTTTGGGGCTGCTGCTGCCTGAGATGCTGGCCTACTCCCTCCTTCCTCTCTTCACAGCCTCTGCCAGGGCCTCTGGTCCTCTCTCCACAGCCCCCAGCTCGACCTGCCCTGTGGCCTCCACCCTCTCTGCACAGCCGCCATGCCCAACCCCAGTAGGGCCACTGCTATGGGGAAAACAACTGTGGACCTGGCACAGCAGAATCAAAGGTGTCACAATGTGCAGCAGGCTGAGAATTGGAGGCAGCATAGGTCTCTGATCACTGTCTTTCAATTCACTTACACATGTATTAATCGTATTAATTTGGTATTTAATATTGTATCTTGTAACTTCTTATTAAGCCTTTGTAGAATAGCTGGTAGAAATATAGTCCCAAAAGTTGGATTGTCTCTTGTTTAATTCTTTCAAGATTAAGAGATGTTTTAAGGAGTCATAACAATCATGAAATCTCATTTCCATACCAGAGTGCTTTTCAGAAAATATTTGCTTATGCATCCACTATAAATTATTTACAACACTTGAAACTTTTAAAGATTCAAATATTACAGGAAGATCTTTGATTCATGTTGAATGAATGTGAGTAGATTGAGCTGTTGCATACAGTCGTGTGTGTGTGTGTGTGTGTGTGTGTGTGTGTGTGTGTGTGTAGGGGGGTTATATGTATCATTGAAATCAAGGATAAGAAACTTGTTTCCTTTTTATGAGACATACATTATGGTGTTTCTTTCTTGGTGGTAGGCTCTGATTGCTTGCCTTTTCCTGATGTACACATTCCAGCTCAATTTTTCAAATAAAGCTTCTTATTTATTATTGAGCATATAGGACTCTGATATTGCTTTGTCTTTAGTCTTTCGTCAAGGATCTTATTTTCCTCTGTAAATATTAACATTCAATATAAATTTTATCTCCTGTCTGATTTTCCCCTTTAATTTGTATTTTGAAATAAGCATTATAAGATCTTTTATCTCTGTATTCATGAAGAAAAACCATTTTGAATTTTCTGTTTCATGTAATAACACCTGGACAGATTAGTTAGTACCAAAATCTTAAAATTTCTTTTGCAGTTTTAGTTTAAAATTCCCTCTTACATGTTTTTAGCATGGAGAGACAAACAGTTCCTAGTAACAATGATAACAGTTTTATTCATTAAAATATCAGATAATTCATAACTATGAATATCTACTGACAAATTAATACATTTGCTCAATAGATTTGCTTGATAAACCCATGCACAAAAATACCACTCATAGGGGCTGAGAAGGTGGATCAGTGGTTGACAGCATACCTTGACTGCACGAGACCCTGGGTTTGATTCCTCAGCACCACCTAAGCAGAAAAAGGTAGAAGTGGCACTGTGGCACAAGTTGTAGAGCATTAGTCTTGAGCTGCAGATTTGAGGGATGGCAATCAGCCCAGCGTTCACCACCACCGACAAATTAAATCAATAAATAAAACTCCTACTCAAGTACATTAATCTCAAAGGTTCATTACCATTTTAGTTATGGGCAGGATGCCAAGATATAGCAGACCTTTATTGCAAAGCTTTAAGAAGTATTTCAAAACCTGACAAGTACTAAAAACAAAAAGTAAAAGATTAACTCTACCAACAACATATAGAATTGCCACTCAAAGAGAAACAGGTACTAAAAATGAAATACTTTTTTATTACATTTCTTAAGAGATTCTGGATCTACATTAATTATCATATAATGTGACCTTCAAAAACTCCATAGGTGGGCCTGAGTCTTAACGGCCCCTACAAAAACTGGAGGAGAGAATCATCCACCCGGATTTTGAAAATTGTTGTGGTTAAGGTAGTGTACATACGGATCATCATTTTGTAAGTCGGTAATGAGTTCATTTCTTGTTGGACAATCTCATCACTTCCTTTGCTCTCTCTCTGATTTTTCCCTCCTGTCCCTGTCCACAAGAGGTATAGCTCATTGCGAACATACCTGCAGAGTACAACTGCTGCATTTGTTTTTCTGTTCTCCTTGAATTTCTGTGGCTCCCTCAATGCCCATAAAAGGATAAACAACAAGAGGAAAATCCCTCTTGTTTCCAATTCCTGGAATTCATTTCAATATAAACAAATATAAACATCAGTAGTTTTATGAGAGTGTCTGTCCACACATCACGAACAATTATACTTCCTGCACCAAGTAATAACACCCACTAGATTCTAAGGTCCACAAAGGAATTCTTTTCACTTTCCACACAGGAAGAAGCTGAGAGTCAGAAAGATTTAGTAACTTACTGGAAATATTAGGCTGAGCATAGTGGCTCAGATCTGAAGATCATAATTTGAAACCAACCTAGGTTGACATATCCATTACATGTTTCTCTCCAGTTAACCAGAGGAAAGCAAGAATTGAGTGTTTCAAGTGATAGAGCTAAGAACCAATGCTGTCCCATATGGAATCTCAGACAGCACACACACACACACACACACACACACACACACACACACACACACCTTTAAAAAGATGTTAATACTGAAATCCAAATAGTTTTTTTTATTTTTATAAGTTGTATTTTTTAGCTTTAGTGAGGTTTGACTTGAAAGTTTCTACTGATGAGCCACAACTTAGAACTTTGTTATAATTTCCATATCTATATTCAGAGAAACATTCTCCTAGTTAACACTTCCTTCTTTTCCAGCAATGATAAGTTTTCTCTTCTTGGCCCAGTTTCTGCTTTTGGGACTCAAAATCTTAGACTTTTCTGTCTTGCATGGTTTGTAAGTTCATTGATCCAGTAGATCTCAGCCACACTAATAACCAGGATTATAGGTTGCAACTACAGTACTGAAGAGAACCTGCCTTGGGAAAAGAGTTCTAAGTTCATTATTCAGTGGAGATAGTTAGTACTCATCCATAATCACTTTGTCTTCAGAATTGGGAACTTGTTAGGTCCAGGAATTCAGGGGAAGCACTCACTGTGTGCTATTTCATTTTTTTAATTTAAGGGTAGTTTCCACCTATTATCTACTTTAAGCATTGTGTGAAGAGAAAGATTGTTCCAAAGAGACAGAAGCACTCTGCTAAGTGTTGATCTCAAAACACAGGAGGAGGAAAAGGAGTTCTGAAGGAACCATATAGACACTGAGGTTTTAGAAACTCAAGCCGCCTTTTATCTTACCTTCAACATAGAAAGTCAGAGACTGGAGTGGCTTTTAAGCTGCATTTATATTCCTGAGCATGGGGCTCCCTTCCCCTTTGCCCTTCTGACCCTGTACATCAGGAGCAGGCGGGAAGATGTACCAAGAACACCTATAGTTTAGGCCTGGGATTAAAAACTCCATTTTGTGATCATAAACAGTCCACCACTTCCTGAATTGGATCTGAAGGGCAGAAGGAAGTTAGGTAAGGTATTCATAAACATAATCACTTCTAAATTTGTTATCTAAAATCATCCCTTCCCACCCCTCAGCCTTACACTCTGTTCTCCTTGAGCATTTGAGTGTGGGGCATCATCTGCTTCTTATGAGTACTGATTTACAACTGGAGATTTTCTCCTAGACTCAAAATGATTTAATTGATGGGGACACTGTGCAATAGGCTAAACAGAGTTTGTTCATGTGTGCATAAACTAGGTAGGACTAGTAAGGGCTAAGTAGTAGTCAGGGCTCACTTGCTGTCAGTGGTATTGCTCTGGGGAATTACTGTCAATGTTGCCCACAGTACCTAGTCTAAGGCTTCTCAGAAAGGCTCCAGACCCAAACTACTTGAGTCTCTCTGTGAGTTAATCATCGTTGAGCAACTATATTCCATGGTTTTGAGACATTCACTTCTGTGAGCATATGCACATGAGGGCTCAAGAAGAGACTTAACTGGAAGGAAGGCACTGGGATGCAAAACGTCTACTACGACAATGGAAACCCATGGTTGGGCATGAACTAACAGGAAAAAAAGACACACTAAGAAATCTGCCACTTATGCCAATTAAAAAGATATGGTGAAGTTCAGAGAAAGTACATTGATTTCATGGTAGTCATGACAGATAACACCTTAGCGTATATTAGAATATTAATACATACTCACTTTTCTATTCACCCATGTCATTAGGTCTGAGTTGTATGTAGAAATTCCTCAGGAACTTCATAACAGGAAGATCCAGGGGAGAGCCTAAGATTGGTCTGCCATTTTGGACATAAAATAACTAGGTTGATAAAAGCCCTTAGTTGTGTCCTACAAATATGTGCATTTACCCTACTACATTTGATAAGTATCCCCTCACTAAATTATTTTTGATTGGGTCACTTGCTGACATAGCAGCTGTCTGGTAGATCCATTGTGACTTCACTTTATTCTGCTGAACCAGAAATGGAGGAGAGACTGACCACAAGACATTTACATCTTTCTCAATGAGCAGTGAATGCCAGGGGAGTGTTTAAGATGCTCTCCATGTTCTTAGTTAGCTAGTACCACCTTGGATTCCAGCTCAAATCTTGATAAAGAGATACGGAACTTACATGAAGCTTGTTGTGCCAGATTCACAGCTAGAGAGGCAGATAAGATAGTAGAAGGGCTTGGTGTGAAAGCCACAGGTTGATATGAAGCACAATTCAAAGGATGTGGAGATGAAGCAAGCTACCTGGAGGGAAAGGGAGAGGCAGCTGAAGCTGATGAGCACCTAGAGAGAGAAGACAGAGAAAGTTTGAGGCCACCCGGAGATCAAAGTAACCCGTCTGAGGTACAACAGTCTGGCTATTCAGACCCTCAGAGAAAAGTTGGAAGAGCATAAGCAAGTGCTCTTGCATATTTCTAGGGAGCTCCCAGAATGCCAAAGTTAAATTGGTAGCTTCCCAGATCACTGCTGCTGACCACCTATCAGATCCCTTGCTACCATGATAATTGACACTGGAAAGGAGCAGCGAGAGGTGTATAAGGTGATTGCAACTCAATATATGGAGCCTGTTCTGCAGCATTGTGGAGTGTGGTCTCTCAGGATGCTTAGGGAAAGATCCTATCGCTGGTGTCAAAGAATGCAATCTACTTGCATTAGACATTTATAGATGGCACTGCATGAACACAACAAGCTGATAATGAGCTGCTAGAGATAGTTCCCTAAAGATCTAACAGCCAAAACTGGACAGTCAAACCCAGAGCTCTGCACCACATCAGTCCACTATGCCAATTTCTTCTACTCTAATATTGTCTACCCAGTTTGAACACCCATGATCTTGTTACCCTAATTGTGTCCAACAATCCCTCACAACTTTTATCTTTCACTTTGTTTATGCTTCTTTGTCCCTGCTAAATTTTTCTGGATGCCTGTATTAGCTACCCCAACCCCTGCAAAGATGTTGCTTCTACCCAATTTCCAGCCACTGCAACTCTGCAATTACAGTCACAATTACCGTTTCCCTGGTATCCTACTCTCTGCTACTCTTTTCTGCTACCCATAATTCTTAACACCATGGTTCCAGCCACCTGATCCCTGACACCCCTGTCTCTGATCCCCATTCTGAAACAAACCAAGACAAGAGTGGGCACAGACACTCGACTTGGGTACTCCTCTTGCAGGCACTTTGGGGCAAGTTTTTTCTCAGGTCTTTAAAATGAGGGTCAAACTGGTGGTGGAAAGGAAAGAGGTTACCCAGAGGTGACTAAAATCCAAGGACATCAACTTATAACGTGTTACTAGGAAAAAAAGGCCCTAAGGTGAAAGTTAATGAGAAAAGAAAATTTTAGAAAGAATATTGGGGATGATGCAAAAGGTTTAGCTTAGTATCTTCTAGTGATGTGAATTATTTTATGAAATAGATATGTAATTACTTTGCATTTTAAAATGTATATGAAGTTGCACATTTATGTGGTACTTCTATTAATTTATGTAATAGTTACATATGATCACGTTAATGATATTCAATATTTTATGCTCTATGATATGCTCATGAGTCTGCCTTTGGCAATATGAATTGAGCTCTCTAACAACAAATGGAATTTCATGTCAGATACTATAATGAGATTACTTAGGCTAGTACCAAAATGAAAGCTGAAATAAGAAAACTGAATAAAGCTACAAGTTTGAAGGGAAAAGGTCAGTAGTAAGGGCTATGGTAAAAGACAAATTCTTCACCATGGAATCTTGGAAGAACAGAATGTGTCTTTTTGATTTACTAGCTTTTTAAACCTCCTGAGAAAGCAGAACATGATTTTTGCTTCTTGGTTTTTGGAACCTCTTTAATGAGTGGCTTAACAAAAAGTTATCAAAATGACTGCAAGTTCACTGACGGGAATTATTAGATTAACATTATACTCAGAGTTTTCTTGAGATGCAGGCAGGCTGGATTCCTTTTCTATTAAATTAATGGAATAAGCTTCCTCTTTAATGGTTGGACAGTCCATGACACTTGTTCATAAACAAGAAAAGATACTGAAGAAAAAAAAAGAGGAAGGAGAGTCAAGGCTGCTGAAATTAGTATATTTCCCATTTGGAATTTAATGGGTTGTTTCTACAATGAATACGAATTTCATCTTAATATAATTTCAAAATGGATGTGCTATAGGATAGCTTCTAAATGTAATATTTAATGCTGTTGGATTACTTGAAGACAAAGGTTTACAGAAACCTTTAAATTCCAGAAAAACTGTAATGTACCAATAAATACCTAGAAGAAATATAATTTAAAAATTCACCGTTCAAAGCAAACCCTGGCAAGAAAATCTGTGAGACACTTATCTCTAAACAGGAAGTGGCACTGTGGCTCAATTGGGAGAGGGATCTCCTTGAGCTGAAGAACTCTGGGATATGTTAATACCCAGGAGCTGAGCTCAATCCCCATGACAGACAAAGAAAGGAATTTTAAAAAATTAAAGCATTAGGGCTGGGAAGGAGACTCAGTAGTAGAATGCTTGTCTTGCATGCATGAGATACTGGGTTCAATTCCTCAGCACCACATAGGCAGAACAAATTGGAAGTGACGCTGTGGCTCAAGTGGTAGTGTGCTAGCCTTGAGCTAGCACCCAGAGTTCAGGCCCCACTAACAACAACAACAACAACAAAAATTAAACTTCAAACAACCTGAAGATGTTGTCCAGAATAATGAGTGAGGCATTATCTATTTATATGACTTAGTGACTTGAAACCCAGTTTACCAGGAGAGGTGGTGGGCTATTTGTGTGTTTGCCAAAACCTGTAAAATTATTTTGTACTTTACCAAGGGTGGAGAAAGGAGTAAATGGGGGGAAGAGAGAGGTGATTGGTGGCCTTGCCTTTTGTTTCACTGATTGTTTTCTAAAGTCAAATTCAGAGAAATTTTGCTTGTAAACCTAGTTGCATTGGGAATTAAGAAGCCATGTCCTGGAAGTGGTTTTGTCCTGTCCTTGGCCTGGTTCCAACCACCACTAGATAATCCAAGTCCCACTTCAGGACCAAGATGCCTTGAAGACTACTGATCCACTGG
Organism: Dipodomys spectabilis; assembly: GCF_019054845.1. NCBI lineage: Eukaryota > Metazoa > Chordata > Mammalia > Rodentia > Heteromyidae > Dipodomys > Dipodomys spectabilis. The sequence goes on from NW_024871126.1 coordinate 846,844, forward strand.
GCAGGTGGAACTAACCACAGCGAGAAAAGGCAGAAAATGCAATGCCAAGGGCAGCTCTGGAAATCTACACCAGGAAGAGATTTTTTTAAATATATTTTTACTGTAAAAATACTGTACAGAAGGCTTACAGTTACATGACTAGGTAATGAGTACATTTTCCTATCGAGCATTGTTACCTCCTCTTTTGTTATTCCCCTATTACATTTTCCTTCCCCACATCTCCAAATCCTCCCTCCTCGACCCCTGCCTGACATTGTAAATTCATTTTCAACATACTGTCCTGTACATCTCATAGTCACAATGGGCCAACCTGCATCCCCATTAAAGCATTCTACTATATCCCTTCCACTCCCCAAATTACAAAAAAAAAGTGTATATAATTGCGACGGACCAGCTCGGCTGGAACACTGGTACCAGCGAGACAGGGATCTTGGGATACGTGGGCAAGGAGTTGGCAAAGTGACAAACAGACACAGACTCAAAAGAGTTAACATCTGAGTTTGTCTTTATTGAAGAGAATTAACATTTTTATACAATGTGTGATTGTGACATAGATTCTTTTGTTATTTAAGCACCTAATCAATTTTTAAGAAAAGCAAAGCTTTGATGGATTACATGAAAATTGATGACTATCCCACCAACTGTTTGAGCTAAGTGGTGCGAAACAAGTCTAGGATATAGTTTAATAGAATGCATCAATTATTCAATCTTTTATGTTTAATGATTAACAAACCTAAGACAGGGCTGTACATATATTGTACTCTTTTTATTTTTTCCATATATTTTCAAGTTCCTCTGAAACCATCCTAAAAACCACTTCCAGCTTGAATCAGGCATTCTACGTTTTCTATAATTTTAATCCCAGTATTTGTTCACATAAATTTCTAATTGTTGTTTTAATCTATCTTGTTGTTGTTTTGATAATAAACACCATAATGATCTAGATCTACCTAATCTTTGCATAAAATCTAATGAGTTCCAAAATATCCTTTCTCCTTTTACATTAATCCATTTATTTTCATCTTTATAAACTCCTGTGTAAAGCAATGGTTCATCAGTCGGCTCAGAAATGTGATGTCACTAACTTTATATTTTGTGGGAAACCATCATCTATTCCCTATAACGTAAGTGGGACTACTCTTAGTCATAACAGTTGCGGGAATCTTTTTTCCCTTTTATTATCATGGGTCCCTTTTTCTAGAACTCTCTGTACTTCTGGTATAACTCCATCTAGCTTAGTTTAATTCATTAATCCTGCCTGTTGTAACATATATGGAAATTTTAATTTCTATATTTACTATGAGTGAGCGGCAAAGCTGCTTGTGAAGTTGTAGGAGTCTCTGGAGGCAGTGTCACATCAGGTGATAGATTGATTGGGGCATTACCCATATTTAATATTTGTTCCTAGTCTTTATTATTCAGAGAAGCCATCTCTATTGGACTGGAAAGAAACAACATGCTCTGTTCGCGGATCAATTAAAAAATAGCCAAAACGAGAATAAAGGCAACGAATGTACAGCCAAGAAGAATATAATAAAAATAAAGGTCGAGGCTATAAAGTTGCAGCCAAGTGTATGGGAAGCCTTGAACCAACACCTGCTTCCTATAGGCATGCTTCCTTGAAGCTTATGCTTTGTCTGGCATGATCTCTCATATAGACTTAGGAGGTGGCGAGGCATATAAGATGCAGAACACTGGAATCAAATACAGTGAAAACAGAGGTTACACGGTGGGATGAACCTACAAAAGAATCACATAGTGCATTATAAGTATATTAAAAACAAAATCAAGAAAGAAAAAAAGCACACTTGTGTCTCTTACTTGGGGTACATTTTGCTTAACATTATCTTATATGGTCATAAGTAACTAGCCTTTGATCTTCTCTGCTTGTCCTAGACATGTATTAGTCCTTGCAAACAAGGGAAAACAAGGTAAACTATGGGACCTATGTTTCTATGGGTCTGGCATACTTCACTTAATAAAATTTTTAACAAGTCTTTCCATTTCCGAACAAATGTGGCAATGCCATTCTTTCTGATGGAGGCATACAATTCCAGTGTGTGTGTGTGTGTGTGTGAGAGAGAGAGAGAGAGAAAGAGAGAGAGAGAAAAAGAGAGAGAGAGAGAGAGAGAGAGAGAGAGAGAGAGAGAGAGTGCTCGCGCTTGTGTGTGCACGTGCAACACATTTTATTGATCCATTCATCTACTGAGGGGCATAGGAGTTGGTTCCATATCATAGCTACTGTGAATAATGCTGTAATAAACATGGTTGTGTTGTTAGCTTTGGTATGACCTTGTTTGTGATTATTTGGGTAAACGCCCAAAATGGGAATTGCTATGTCATATCTGGAGCTCTATGTGGAGTCTTTTAAAGAACTTCAATACTGCTTTCCAAAGTGGTTAAACAAGTTTACACTCCCAACAACAATGCAATAGGGTTCCTTTTAGACACATTTCCTCCAGCATCTGTTGTTATTACATTTCTTGATTATAGCCATTCTAAGTGGAATGAGGTGCAATCTCAATGTTTTGATTTGCATTTATTTTATGACTAGAAAAGTTGAGCATTTCTTCATGTGTCTAATGGACATTTTTATTTCCTCTTCAAAGAAGTCTCTCTTTAAGCCTTAGTCCACTTAGTTATCGGGCAGTTGTTCCTTTGAAGATTTTTTTTGGAGGATTTAAGGTTTTGAGTCCTAAGTATATTTTAGATATAAGACTTTGTCCATTTTATGACTCATGAAGATTTTCTCCCATTACGTGGTCTATCTATTGATCTTGCTAGCTATGACCTTTGCCTTGCAGAAGCTCTGCTGTTTCATGCAATCCTATTTGTCCAATCTTTCTTGATTTGTTTTGTTTCTGGTTCTCTGTTAAGAAAATTTTGGACTGTGCTAAAAAGCCCTAGAGTTTCTCCTATTCCTTCATGTTATGTTTCCATGGTGTCTGCTTTTATTTTGAGGTCTTTGATCCATTTGGAGTTGATTATGGTTTAGGGTGATATATATATATATATATATGGATGTAGCTTTCTACAGGTGTTTAACCAATTTTGCCCACACCATTAACTGAAAGGGCTGTCTTTCTTCCATTTTATTTTTGGCTCCCTTGTCAAAGATTAGGTGGCTATAGGTCAGTGGTTTGATGTCTGAATCTTCAGTCCTATTCCATTGGTCCTCGGGTCTGTTCTTGTGCGAGAATCAAGCTGTTCTTATTAGTATGGCTTTTTTTGTAGAGTTTGAAATTTGGAACTGATATTGTTCTACTGCTGTTCTTTCTGTTAATGATTGACAAACCTACAGCCAGTATTATACTTAATGGTGGAAAGTTAAAGCCATTTCTTATAAATTCAGGAATGACATAAGGATGCCTGCTCTCTCCACTACTCTTCAACTTAGTATTAGAATGCTACGGGGGCAATAAGACAAGATACAAAGTTAAAGGGGATCCAAATAGCGAAAGATGAAGTAAAACTCTCCCTCTTTTCAGATGACATGATCTTATATTTAATGAACCCCATGGACTCCACTCCTGTTACTTGAGCTGATCAGAAACTTCAGCAAATTAGCAGAATATAAAATTAATCCTTAGAAATCAATGGCTTTCCTGTATTCCAATAACAATAAGAGTGCAGCTGAAATTAGGAAAGCAACCTCTTTATAATAGCCGCATAAAAAATAAAATACCTAGGAGTTAACTTAGGAGGTGAAGGACATCTATGATGGGAACTTTAAAAACTTGAAAAAGAAAATTAAAACAGAACTAAGGAAGTGGGAAACCTCCCATGCTCATGGAATTGGAGGATTAACATCATGAAAATGGCAATACTGCCAAAGGCTATCTCCAAATTCAATGTGATACCTACCAATATCCCAATGTCACTCTTCAGTGAAATAGAAGAAGCAATCCAAAAATTCATATGGAACAATAAAGACCTTGAATAGCAAAGAAGTTTATTGTGATTCTCATTTTGTATTGCCACTTTGATTCTACAAAGTAATCTATGGATTTTAACTTTCTTTGCTCCCTTTGGATAAAGCTCACAAAAATCCTGCTTCCAGCTCTCAAGACACTTAACTCTTAGGTCTGGACAATTGTTCCTAGATATTCAGTTACTTAATTGTATTTTGAATGCATAAAACATGCATATAAAACTAGCACATTTTGATCTCATGAGAAAACAGCCTTTTTCCTCCTCTCAAATTTATTTGGTGATAGGCATTTTTAGAGAGAATATGTTTTCATTTTTAAATGAAAAGCTTGTAGGAAACTATGTTCATAATCTGACTCCTTCTCTCATACCTCAACACCTAAAACACAAATTTCACAATGCATTTCCAAGAAACAATACAAAAACCAAACACTGGGAATGCTCAGATGCAGAATGTTTTACAAAACCCAGAATATAACTCTGTTGTCTGAGGAGGGATTCTCTGTATAAATTAACATACAAACCCAAAAAAGCAGCCAGGAGTACTAGACCTGAGTGTCCTTGGCTGCTACTCCATGGACAAGGAGCATGGAAGGGCTTTCTGAACCTGCTGGAGAATGCATGGAGGAAATTTTCTTTCGAGCCTGAGTAAAAACGTTGGCTTCACCTCACTTGGGCCTCTCTTTCTTGTTTTCTCCCCACAGTGGAGCAGAATTGTCTTCCGCACCATCTAGAATAAATACTGTACAAGCTGATCTGCAGAGTGGCTTCTGTTTGGTCTGCACCGTTCCTAGGTGGGCAGCCCACACCCCACTGTGTGTATGTGCTCCCAAGGGCTGATCCTCAGGGCCCAGGCCCACAGGGCAGGTTGGTGCTACATGTGAGTCAGTGGCTGTGTCATTCATGCAGCAGCCCCTGGGTAGCTGCCCTAGCCCAACAGCAGGTACACACTGATCTTTCTCCCACAGTCCCAGGCAAGTTACCCACAAGGGCCCGAATTGGGCAAGTTGCCACTAGGATCCTACTTCACCAGAGGGACCAGCATGCGAGATGAAATGGCTGCCACCTAAATTACTAATTATCTTATGGAGCAGTTTTAAACAAAGTGATACACATTACTGTATGATGTATAATGCTATATCCTTGAGTCTCTAGTCTCCAAAATCATTGACCTTGATGATAGCAAGAATGGATTTTATTGTTTGTATTTACAAGTCCATTATGGCAAACTGAAACAAAAGTACAACAAAATTCTTATCCAATAAACACATGATTAAATCTCAGAATTTGAAAAAAAAAGTATATACATAATGCAAATGAAGTTATGTTAGAAAAGTAAATTACAACAAGATGTATTAGTTACATTCAAAATTAAAATAAGTAATTACAGAAATAATTCCTACTGGATGAAAAATATTACAATGGTTTAACAAGTTGAAATGATATAAGTTATATATTTTGTTTTTATAAAACTTATTTTTATCTCCCCGTTCTGTTTATCTCAGTGAAGGAAAATGTTAGGAAGTAGAAATTATATGTGGCACCTCTTGCTTTCAGTATTACAAAGGGGAGTGGCACTTCCTAATTGGAGTCCTGGGATGACACCCACACCCAGTCCATGTAGACCCATCAGTGGTCCATGTGGTGACCCTGAGGGAGTCCGGGACACCACATTGCTGCTGCAGCAGGTGTGGCACTTGTGGTGGGCTGAAACCAGCAAGGTTCCATCAGTGACCAAACCAAGCAACCCAGTCTAAGGTGCCAAAGCCAGAAGGGAAGGCAGGGCAGCCCCCAAGTCCTGCTTTCCATCTGTGCGGCCTACACTGCCAAGGCCAGACCCATTGCCCTGCTTTGGAGCCCAACAAGGGTAGGGGGTGAGCCCATTGCCTTCAAACAGAGCTTCCTCAGAATGGCATCCAGAGCTGGGCCTACGTGGACCAGAAGAATGATGGAGGAGGCTACAAAGCAAATCTAAAGGCGCTTTGGGTCCCCGGTCTTGCAGCTGGTGCTCTGTAAGTCCTTGTTCCTCTGTCACTGATGGGCATATGCAGGGATGGCCCTGAATCCGAGTCCACAGGGACCAGGTAGTGGAGGTCCGTGGGCATGCTGAAGGGGCTCCAGGCTGCTCAGCTTCGGCAGCTGTCACAAGCCTGCTGGCAGAGGAGCAAGCACATGGCTCCAGTCTCCAGAGCACCTTAAAGACTGATGAGGTGAACCAAGGCTTGGCTGCCTGGTCCCATGCAGGAGGATTGCATGCCCAGCCTTCTTTCTCCCGTGGGCTGTGCAGTGTACAAACATGGTGTCTCCCCACCCCCCCACCAATGGGGTCAAGCATTGACCCTAGAACAGAGTCTCCCTGGCATGGCACTCTCACCCAGGAACACTTCAGACCATAACCAGCAAAGCTGCAGGAGGAGAGGGCAGCAGTGGACTCAAATCCAGCCCCATGGCTGCCAGCTCCTGGGAGAAATGGAGGAAATGAGACTGGGAAGAGAGTTGGGTAGTTGGGAAGTGCTCATCTGGAAATGCTGGGTAGCATGCACAAACATCCCCTCACTGCACATTCACCACAAGGGAGGGGGCCCCTTTTCAACGGGTAAACTTAGGAGGCACCCACACCCACAGGAAATACAGAAATGGGTGTTCACATGGTGACTTGGAAAGGGCCCTAGGACACAGCCTTGCTGAAGCACTGAACATCTGTCAAAAAAGAAAAGGAAAAGGTCCACTAAAACTTTTAATCAATGATACCCTATTATACTTTAAAAACAGTTTTACTTTCCTCTTTTCCTATATTTTTGCATGGGGCCCTCTGAATTAAATAGAAATCTCCAGGATTTCTTCATGCACACTAATAAAAATAAATATAGATCCTATTATTTTTTAATTAAGGGAGGTTGCATTTAGTTCTTTCCCATATTAGATTCATAAGAAAGAATTTTTTTTGGGGGGGGGGGTCTTGTCGTGGGACCTGAACTCTGGCCCTGGGTGCTGTCCCTCACTCTTCAGCTCAAGGCTAGCACTCTATCACTTGAGCCACAATGCCACTTCAGGCTTTTTTCTTTTTGCTTATGTGGTGCTGAGGAATCGAACTCAGGGCCTCAGGCATGCAAGGCAAGCGCTCTACCACTGAGCCATCTTACCAGCCCCCATGAAAAAGAAAATTTGAAGTGCATTTGTAAAACACCAAACTCAGGATTTTTTCTGAACTCACTGAAGAAAGAGAATAAAATGACCCTGCAACAGGTATCACGCGTATTGTTACTGTGCTAGCTCTCTATCTCTGATGAGAAAAAAAATCCTGCCATGCACATGCTGATTACTTATGAAAAATGTTTCCCAACAATTCTTGGGGTTATATTGCATTTATCTCCTTCCCCCTGTCTCCCCTCCTGCTCCTCTTCCCCAGGGTCCTGTTTCCCTCTTTCTTCCCTCCTCCTCTCTACTTTCTCCCTGTCCCCTCCTGTTCTTCCTCCTGCTATGCCCTTCCTCCTATCTTACCTCTTTCTCTTTCTTTCCTTTCCTCTTTCTCCTACACTTTCACTTTCTTCTACTTCTTTTTTATGGTCCTGTGGGTTGGACTTACACTAAGCAGATGCTCTGGTGCTCACTACAGTCTTCCAGTCTGGACTTCATTTCAATAACACTCTACTTCTGATTTGTTTTTAAGTAGCAAACCCAGCAAAGACTTTTGATTCAGGATTTAATTCATTGTATATATTCTACACCATAAATATGTGCTACTTCATACAGTGTGGCTAATAGCTTTTGATTATGCTTTGGGCTTCAGATAAACTCATCAGAAACAATGTGTTTGAAGGCAATCTAATGCAATCCTGTGTTACTCCCAAATTAATGAACTGATAAATTTGTAACTTGCACATGCACGTCCATATTGCTCCTAGTTTAATGAACTGTCACTTTGTGGTAGCACCCACAGTAACACTAACCCAAGGATCGCTGGGGATCAGAATATTAAGTCCAGACAGAAAAATCCATGAGATATATATCTCAAATTAACTACTAAAAATCCAGAAGAAGACCTGTCACTATGTAGTTTAGTGCCTTCCTTGCACAGAATAAGCTGAAGACAGGACCCATGCCTGAGTTGAAGACCACACACACACACACACACACACAAACACACACACACAAAACACACACACACACACACACACACACACACACACACACACAGACAATTTCCCAGCTGCAGCAAGTAGAATATCTGTTTTCCCAATAACATGTCTGAGTTTCTAGCCTATGTGTTTGGATATATTTGAAAGTTGTATCATCAACCTACCTAATTGTAATAAATGACACCATGTTCACTATTATTTAATCATGGTTGGAAAATATTTTAAGACACATTTTCATGTAGAAAATTGTGTTTGTTCCCAAAATAATGACGGTCTTGGTTTATAAGAAAGAAAGAATTGTGCCTTTACTTCATTAGTTCATAAATTAGAAAAGTAACCCTAACCCTAGAACCAATTGCCTTTGGATTCTAAAAGGCACACAAATGCATTAGTTTTAGTCATCCTATCTTTGATTCAACTCATCTTTCTTAAAATAGTTTGTAGTTTTACTCAATATCTAGCCATTTTTCTAAACTGAACCCTAACTGGAACATTCAGGATAACCCTCACACTAATCATACCCTAATCCTAATATTATTAGCAGTTTCCTATTTCACATTCATCCAAATTCTAACTTGACTTATTATTCGAAGATTTACTTTAAGTTTGACCCTAAATTTTCCATTTCCCTAATACTAACACTAACCCCAGCTGGAACTGAAACCTAACTTTCACCCTAATGATAGTCCAATTCTAATGTTTAAGCAAAATTCTCTAGTTTTTATTCATTCTAATGAATACTCCTGTTCGCCCTCTGGAAATGAGTTTTAATTTGTTCTATTTTCCACAAATTTCCTGACTCTATCTCTGAAGTTATCTTGTTCCCTAACATGAACCAGGATATTATTGGACATATCATTATATGTCCAATTTTATGTTCTCAGATTCTTTTATCCGGAAAGATACTGTAGTTTACATTGATCCTCCCTGTTCCTGAACCACTGTACCCTAAAACAGTTTCAGATTTACTTACCATTTTGTCCATTACTTAACGCTAATTCTGAACCTAATTCTGGCTGGAAAACTCTCATTAATCATTACAAGAATGGTCACTGAGAAATAAATATAATGCTAATGCTCTAGTTATTATTCAATCTCACATTTTTTGTTTCTACTTGTTAGTAAAAACTGAATTTTTTTTGGTCAGTCATGGGACTTGAACTCTGGGCTTGGGCTCTATCCCTCAGCTCTTCAGCTCAATGCGAGTGCTCCACTGCTTGAGCCACAGCGCCACTTCCGGTTTTCTAGTGGTTTATAGTAGATAAGCATCTCACAGACTTTCCTTGCCCGGGCTGGCTTCGAACCGTGATCCTCAGATCTCAGCCTACTGAGTAGCTAGGATTACAGGCATGAGCCACTGGCGCCTGGGTTGAAAACTGAATTTTATACTAAAAACTTTCCTACTCATAACACTAATCATAATCTGAACAAAGTGCTGACCCTAATTTTAATCCAAATTAAATATCCATACTAACATTAACACAAGTAACACAAGTAAACTAGTTTTCACTCATCCTAACTTGATTTAAATAAGCCTTGCAAACATAGGTTTCAATTTTTTCCCCCAATATCTTAGTCATTTTCTAACCATTAATTAATCTTAACTGGAACATTGAGAATAACCATAAGCCTAAGTGTAAGTAAATTCTAATATTAATAGCAATACTCTAGCTCATATTCATTCTAACTTTTACCTGGCTTAATCTGAAATTTACCTTCAATATGACCCTCATTTTTTTTCTCCTATACTCTAACCTTAACCATGGCTAGAATCCTAATCATAACCTTAACAATGGTATCCCAAATCTAAAATTTATGAAAAATGCTTGTTTTGTGTCATCCTAACTGAAATTCCACTTGTAATTCTTGAAATAAATTGTAGGTTTTCCTAAACCCTATAGATTTTCTCACTCTTAACTTTGAACCTATCTTGTTCCATAAGAGGAATCATTATACCCATTTATCTCAAATCCTGATGTTGTGAAATACATTGTACTTCGATTATCCCAGCTTTCATGAATTCCTAGAACCTAAAATAAGTTCAGATTTACTTAACATTTAACTCATTCCTTTTTTTTTTCTTTTTGTTTGGTGTGTGGTTTGGTCTCTGGGCCTGGGCACGATCCCTGAGCACTAGGCATGGGCAAGATCCCTGAGTTCTTTAGCTCAAGGTGTGCACTTTACCACTTGATCCACAGCACCACTTTCAGGTTTTCTGGTGATCAATTGCACATAATAGTCTCACAGACTTTCCTGCCAGGGCTGGCTTTGAACTGCAGTCCTCAGAAATCAGATTCCTGAGCAGCTGTGATAATAGGTGCAAGCCACCAGTTTAACCAAATTCTTTACTCTTTCCTCAACCCCCTTTCACCAGAAACCTAATCCTAATCACAATCTGAATTAACACCAAATGGTTAATGTAAGGAAAATTGTCTGGATTCTATTCAATCACACATTGTATTGTTTCTGCTTCTTAGTAGAAAACTAAATTTTACCCTAATGCTTATCTTTCGCTCACCATAACAAGAACTAAAACAGCAATTCACAATTTAAACCAAATCATATCTGAATGTTAAAAGCAACACAGATGTTGGTTTTCATTCATTCTAACTTTGATATCATTCATTCTTCTTAAAATATATTGAAGTTTTACACGAAACCTTACATCTTTTTCTCATCCTAACCCCAGCTCTACCTGAAACAGCTTGCTGAATCCTAAACCTACTGATGACTGAACCAAAATGTTACTAGCAAGCCTCTATTTCACATTTAGCCCAAACTCTTGCTAGGCATGTAGGTCTAAATTTTACCTGCATTTTCAACCTAAAGTTTTTAAAATATTTTTCTATTTCCTGTCAGTGTTTTTTTATATGTATTTTTCTAATTTTAGTTATTGTAAAGAGGCTTACAGAGGGATTATAGTTATATGTGTAACGAAATGAGTACACTTCTTGTTGAACATTGTTACCCTCTTCTTTGTTGTTCTCGCACTATACCTTCCCTCTCCCACCTCTCTCACTCCTCTGTCACCATGGTGTAAAGTTCATTTTCAATATAGTGTGTTGTGAGTATCATTGTTGCAATGGGTCATCTTGTGTTGAACCTAAATTTCTTTTTCTTTAACCCTAATTCTAATTGTGTCTGTGATCCTAACCCTAACCATAATAAAAATAATAGCCCAATTCAGAAGATAAGAAAAAGTATTCAAGTTTTTTTTTCATTCTGTTAATCCACTGGATATATTGAATTAAGTTGCAGTTCACCTTAAATCTTCCAATTTAGATTATATGTGCATATTTAAAAATGTAATATTATGTGAAAAACAGAAAACTTTGGAGGAAAGAGTAATGAAAAGGAAATAGAGGGATTATAATCAAATGCTTTAAATATATTTTGGAAAGAGCATAAGGAAACTGCCACTTCTGACAATTAATAACCATTAACAAAATAACTAAAAATTAATAAGTAAATAACACACTGTCATCTAGTGTTCTTTAAGAGAGCCACAATATGTCTTGTGAATAAAATACTTGTGTTAGATAAAATTTGTTCATGCATAATTCATATAGCTATTGGTCAATTATTTAACTTAATCAATAAAAATATATCAAATAAAATTCCATGATAAAAATATAAATCAGTTAGTAATTGAGAAAAAGTAGTCCTGACTTGTAATAAACTAAATTTCTATTTCCCTACAAAGCAATAATTTACGTTTACTAATCTAGTATTTGAGTAAGTTTATAGAAAATGATTGGCGTAAAAAACAGCTAAATGTACATCTTCTTTCTTGAATGGGTGATGTTTTTATTTAAATGAATACTTATGTTTACTTTTCAAAATAAATGCAATTTTATCTCCTTTTATCTCCCTGCAATTAAATCTATTACTATATTCAGGTATTTAAAAGCTAAATTTTTCTATTTGTTATGTAACCCTACATATTCAGAATGACATGGTTTTTCTATTGGTAAATGTCTAACCTCTGGCATTTTAGCATCAGTAACATAACTTATCTAATGAGGTTGTTGTGAAGGCTCCAGTAAACAGTGTAAAAAATATTTCCTGAATTCTAAATTTTAAATCTAATCCTTCTTAGGTTTTGATTGTATCATTCATTGTCTTTTCAAAGCAATTAAACTAAAATAAATACTATTTTTTAAACATTTCACTCACATTGTAAATAATATTAAAATAGTTCACACAGAGTCCAACTATTTCAATCTCACTGTATTTGATGATCTTAGTGTGAAGAATGTAGAGAGTAGAAGGTCCTTATACTCAATAATATTTTTGTTTAAATTAAATCAAATCTATATATCTGGATTTCTAATTTGGAGGTTAATCACATGGAAAGAAGAAAATAATAAGAAAAATGATTACTTTGGGAGCATTTTCTTCTTAAAATCATGCAACAAAAATATCTTGAAATATCTTAAGTATATATTAAGTATATTATATATATTAAATATGTTAAAATATATTTTTAATAAAATGTTTAATCCTTTGGTAAAGTGCATTATACTTTAATATAAAATTTATCTCAATAGAAATTCTGCAACTAATCTAATGTATGTTTTCATGAACAAAATCTTGTGACTTCTAGTCTTGTTACGTGATTTTAATTATATTTTTAGTTGTGACATGATTCCTAATTACACTTAATACTAACTTCTGTAAGCATACAAATCATGCCTGTACACACTAACTTATGTAAGATAATATTCAAAAATTATCTTTTCCTGTCTCCAAAAGGGAAGGGTGAGGTGTTGAAGAATATTAAATAAAAGCATTCTAAAAGAGATTTTTTATAAAATGGAAATTTTTAACGTGAGGATGGGATCATGAGCTCTTTCTACTTGGCTAACAGGAATTCTCATTTCTACAGTACTTTCTAACCTTTTAGTCACACAGGGTAATCCACAAAATTTGAAGTTCATATGAAGGAATTACATTCCTAAAAGATGTGACAACCCTGCTCAAAATTTCGGTCTCCTCACTAGTTCTTTATATTTGCTGGCTTATCTAAGTCTCTATCATATATTTCATATTATTAAGCATATTAGTAATTCAGCTGTAAATACATAGCAGGAGACTCCTGAAATCACAGTTATTGATTTCCAATTCCTCCCTTTGGCTTTCAATATAACAATTAATTCTCAAAACAGTCATTTAAGATGTTAGCTTATTTTTCTCTTTTTAAGTACAGATTAAGCAAGTGTTTTTCTCAGTAAAAATGATGAGTGGTATCAGAGCTCGGATATGAGCACCTTCTCCTTAAAAAGTAATGCTCTAGGGGCTGTAAATATGGAAGCCACACTAAAATTTTCTCTCTCTACACACACAGACAAAGACACAGAAACAGACACACACAGACACAGACACACACACACACAGACACAGACACAGACACACACACACACACACACACACACACACACACACACACACACAGCTGCCACCCAGACACATCAGAGATCAGTTCAGTTCCTTTGTAATGATAGTTGATTGATGTTTGCTCCATTGCTTTTTCTTTTCTTGAAGATCTTGCCTGGACCTACACGTTTCTCTGAAATCAATTCCCTTGCTCTTAGTATACTGTGTCTAAATATTCATAGTATGTTCCTGGCTGCTTCAGGCCAATTAACAGTATTCTGAATACAGTACCCTCAAACTTGACATTCAAGGCAAACTCCATGAATTCATACTACTATTCCAAAATACTAAAATGTATTGGATCTAGAAACCAAAATATACCCACCTATTTATATTATTAAGAATTGACATCATGAAAGTAGAAGAATATTGATCAGGAACTGAGGTAAGAGAAGAGGAGTATGTGGGAAAATGTAGAACACTGGATGTGTGTTAGAGATACAAAATCATCTTCTGTAAACTCATTTATTGTAAACTTGTGATCTTATAGTGAAATTTCAATCTACATATACAGTTTTCCAGTTGCTTTGCTTAACTGTCACGTCTGATCACAAATTCTCTTATGAATTGCTATAGTATCTTCGAATAAATCATATGACTTGCAAATATTTATCATCTTAAGGAAAGACAGTCTGTTTCTACATCTGTCTTTCTATGTAACAAACCGTTATTTTTTGTTTCTTTACTGAATAAATGTATTCCTGGAAACAGGATATTGACAGCAAATCTGGTGGTTATTTTCACTTTTTAAATTTGAAATATAATATAAACTTTGTTGTGACTAGTCATTTTTTAAAAATCAGTGATATTCATGAACACTAATATTTTGGTGCCTTTAAGTAAATTGAGACTTGATATGATAAGGTAGTTCTTGTTTCTAATTGACTCAACCATTAGATGATTCATGTATAAACATGTGCATTGCACTGTTTTATTTTTATATATAAAATAGTCCCCAAGGATTTACTTTAAAGTGATAAGGGGGGGCTTGTCTTCATGTTCCATATTTTATATTTATTTCAGTAAAAGTCCTAGAAATACATGATGTTTACTGGAGCAATATAAAAGATGAGAACATATTTCTAAAGAGAATGGATTTATTGATTAAAACAGAAAAGAGTAAAATTGTCAGGTTTCTTGTTTGAGACTGCATAAATTTCATATGAATGTAGCTTAAGATGAGACTCAGAGGAAAATTCATATTAATATTACTTTTCTGCTTGATTCACACCTATACTAGTTATTGCAATAAGGGAAATGGTATTTTCACAATAAAACAATCTATAAGTAAAAAATATTACTGAGATTTATATCACATCATAAGCAGTATAGTTATTTTAAGGAATTGGTCATTCAAAGCCCTAGAAACTTAATGGATGAAGAATGGAATTGAAAATAGCAGAGAAAAACAATTCAACATGCAGATATTATGATTTTATAATATTAATATGAAAGAAATGAGCTTTTGCCTTTTGGAAGAAGAAAGTTTAGCCAGTAATATCAATGTAAGTCATCAGTTGTAATGAGTCTAAAGTCTTTTCCTCCAAGATATCCAAAAGTACTATATTCATCCTCTGAAAAGTAAAGAAGTAATTATTTTAATTACCTTTGCTTAATATTAATTTACTTGTCTTAAGTAGGTTAAAAGGTCTGCTTTTTTTTCAATGTAATAACATACATTTTATATTATTACTGTCTCTTCATACAACCCTGAAATCACTATGTCAAATTAACATAAACAAAAAACAAAAATAACCTGATACCACCATCACAAATCATAAATTATGTGAAAAAAATCAACAATAAATAAAATAAATCTAAGGAAGTGGAAAACCAACAACAGAAAGTTACCCAACTCTCTCTAATGAAACAAATATTTAGAGTCCTAGAGGGTACTCCACTTCTAGTAGGTCACACCAAGTCAGCTATAATTACATATAGATATACAATTCAAAAGAAGATTTTATGACTTCCAAGCAAACAGAAATCTTTGAAAAGGTGCTCAGCCAGGAAAGTGTCTGCTGTGAAGGTGGTGGCCAACATATTCAAAAGTACAGCTGCAGTATGGAAATAAAAGGTCCACATGGGGAAAAAGCAGGATCAGAAGTGTACAGCGGAGACAGCCAAAAACATACACAGAGACAATTCAAGATACCACTGTACAGCCTGAACTGCCACTGGAACCACAAGTCTTAACATCTTCCCATAATTGATTTCTACTCCTACACTTAATGGTCTAGACAAAAACCTAATTCCAGAAAATCAAATCAAAACAGAAGATCAAACCAACACCTGGCAATTCAACCAAGAACATAAAGAGTCACCTATTAAGATCATAGATGTCCCAAAAAAAATCCCCCAAGTGAACAGAACAAATCAGAAAAATACAAGAAAAGTGATGTCAAAGTAGTATAATAACCAAATAGTAAATAACCACGCATTAGAACAAACAATTAAGGACGTAGAAGATAGTTTTCAAAATTCATTACAAATACTGCTGAAAAATGTGATTAATGAAGAGATACAAAACCTCTACATGGAAATTTGTGAACAAGATAAGACCAACTATAGATTAGCAAAATAACTCATGGAGACTACAAACAGAGAAATAAATTCTGAAAAGGCAAGGGAGTCCAAGGAAAAAATGGATGCCTAGTTAAAAGATGTGAAAGAAGACACAGCTAAAAAATAACTTCCAACTGCCCCTCACCACCCAAAGAAAATATGTAAGGAAAGTCCATACCAGACCTAAAACAAAGCATTAATAAAGACATAGAAGCCATAAAAATGACCAATTAAAAGACAGGGAAATCAAAAACAAAGTAGAATGCCTCCACAGCAAATAGATGACATAGAAGATAATCTCAGGGGGCAAAGACCAAATAGGTATAATAGGAAAGAGGAAGCAAACATTTAGAACAAATCCAAAGAATAAGAAATGATCTTGCTAGAACTTCAAGACTGAGAAGATCAAACATGGGGAAGTTCGGTATCAAGGAGAAGAGCAGGACACTAAATGGATGGGAAACATGAAACATATTACATAATTCTAGCAAAGAACATTCCAAACATCCAAAGAGATACGTTCATTCAGAGAAGTGAAGCCTTTAGAACACCAAGGAGAGAATTCTAGAAAAGAACAACCCACCACCACACCATAATCCATTAGAGGATCATTAAAAATCAAGGAAAGGATTCTTAAAGCTGCCATAGAGAAAAGATTGATTATTTATAAAGGATATACAGTCAGAATAACTACAGATTTCTTAGCTGATACGGTAAAAAAAAAAAAAAAAGAGGCCAGCATGATATATAGCAAATATTAAGGGCAAATTACTACGAACCATGAATATGGTCCCAAGCCAAATATTCCTTTATAATTAAAGGATATATAAAAATATTTCATGACAAAGAAAACTTGAAACAATGTATCTCCACCAAATCAGCAGGATGGAAGTTAATCAAAGATATCCTCCACAGAAAAGATCAAGAACAGGAACTGGTTAAAATGACAGGTTCCCAACTAGAGAACAAGGTAAATATATTGAGTAGATGATTCACAGCTCCTAAGAGCTCCTAAGAGGACTCACCCAAATAGATAAAATTAGAGAAAAAAATGAGACCACAACATAAATTAGCAAAATTGAGACTGTTTTATGAGAGTAGTTGAAAACCATATGCCAATCAGTTGGAGAATCCTGGAGAAATTTATGCTTTCCTATACCCTAACTAAACCAAGAAGTGATACATAAGAAGTAATGAAAATGAAATTTCAATAAACAATTTCCCATAACAGAAAAATGTAGGACTCAATGGATTTACCATGAAATTAAGGTCTGCAAAGAACTTACAATTCTCAGATCTATCTCTTCAATGGAATAGAAAGGGAAATGGAATTATCAAACATATTCTATGAAGCTGGAATTAGACTCTTCCCCAAATCAGATAGGGACTCATCAAAGAAAGAGAACTATGAACCCAACTCTTTTATAAACATTGATAGAGAACTTCTCAATAAAATTCTCACCAACCAATTTCAGCAACTAACAAAAAAATCGTATGCCATGATCAAGCAGTGTACATCCTAGGATACAATTGAATTCAATATACTTTTCAATAAACATAACAGACACCATCAGCAGAAGCAGGGAAAAGAACGACATGATCATCTATATGGATGTAGAAATAGCTTTTAAAAAGATCCAATACCCCTTTATGATTAAAAGGTCTGAGAAGCTAGGAACACGTGGAACTTTCCTCAGTATAATAGAGTATATATATATATGACTAAGAGATAATAAGCACGTACCTAACAGTGGAGGCATGAAGACATTAAAATCAGGAATGAGAAAAAGATGTCCATTGTCACTGCTACTCTTCAATATAGTAGTGGACTTTCTAGCAAGGGCAATAGGCAAGAGAAAAACAAAAAGGGGATCCAAATAGGGAAGAAGTAAACCTATCCCTTTTCACAGATGAAATGATCCTGTATTTAAAGGACCCTGTAGCTTCCTCAGTTAAGTATGCAAAGGTGATGCTAACCTTCAGCAATGAAGCAGAATATAAAATCCACAAGAATCAGTAGTTTTTCTGTTTTACCAACAATGGGAAGATCCAGGCTGAAATCCAAAAAACAACCACATATGTATTAGCCTCAAAATCAAATCAAATTTAAGCAAAACAAAACAACAACAAATCTAGGAATTAATTAATTTAACTAAAAAATTTGAAGGACCTCTACTGTGAAAACTTTAAAAATATAAAAATGAAAAATTGAGGGAGATTCAAAGAAATGGAAAATATTTCAATGCTCTTGGTTGGAAGAATTAACATTGTGAAAACTGCAATACTGCCCCCAAAAAATTGGCAATGCAATACCTATCAAAATCCCAACAATATTCTTCAATGCAGTAGAGAAAGTAATCCAAATTTAATATGGAATTACAAAATTTCATTTGAAACAGAAGGCTTAGAAATGAACTCATGGGCATATAGTCATGTTACACACACACACACACACACACACACACACACAAAATGGAATTCTATTCACCCATCAGAAAGGATGAATTTTCACCATTCTTAAGGACAATGAAAGGCTTGGGAAAATTATACTAAGAGAAAGGAATGCACACTCAGAGCAATATAGGTTATAGGTTTCATAGATTCATTCATTTATGGTAGCTCAAAGGTGCCTATACATCTACAAGTAACAAGACAGATTCTATCTCGTCCCAGTTAAATGGCCATTATCAAGAAAATTAGCAATAGCAACTGCTGATGTGGATGTAGCCAAATGGGAACTCTATTACACTGTTAGTGGGAAATTATACATGTTCAACCCCTCTGGAATGCAGTATGCAGATTCCTCAATATTCTAAACATAGATCTCCCCTAACACCCAGTAATTACCCTCATGGGCAGTAATCCAATAAATAAAAAACTAACTCACATTAAAGATACCAGCATAACCAGGTTCAGGGCCCTGAACCAGAGTTCAAGGACTGGAAAATAAGTTACCACTGCTGGTATTTGTTTCCACAAATATGAACCTTTTGACAAAACATACCTAATCATTCTATTTGCAGCAGCTAGGACAGGTGGACCCATTGCAACAATGAGATATACAAGATGTTAAGTAGAAAAACAAAATTTACAAATTTGGCTCACGGTGGGGGGGAGGGTCAGGAGGGAGAGATGGGAAAGGATAGTAAGTGGAAAAAAAGGAGGAGGTAACAATGCTTGATAAGAAATGTACTCATTACCTTATCCATGTAATTGTACCCCCTCTGTACAGTATTTTAACAAAAAAAACCTTAAAACATACTAAGGATATTTGTAAAGTATATAATGAAGGAAGAATTTTCATCCTTTACAAAAATCTATGTTAAACTATTGAGGTTTTACTGTACTTTTCCTAAAACCAGTTTGATTTACTTTAATATTTGTCATGCCGTTTTTCGATATTCTACTGTGGATTTAATTTTTCATGTATGTATGTATATGTATATGTATATTTATCTGTATATGTATATGTATCTATCTATGTATGTACCAATGTGGATCATCAGACTTGAAACTTTGCTTTGTTTTGTTGTTCAGCAATTAACGTAGTCGGCTCATTCTGTGACAATATCTGTGCTCATTCTCATCATTCCTTTATTTCACACACCATCAGCCTTCTAAAATCACCTTCATTTCCAGGAGAAGATTATCAATCAGTCCAACCAATATTCACCCAGAGGGTTTTAAAAAAGCAAGCCTGAAGGAAGGAAACTAACGTGAAGTGACAACTACAGAATTTCTACAGAGACCTGACATCTTACACCTTTCTGCCTTCTTCCTCATACTTAAGAAAGCATTGATTAACTCTATAAATATACTAATATACTGCATTTATAACTTAGGGATCAGTGTTTATTTTTCCAACCTGAAGCCTTCCATGATTTTTGACATAAATGTTTGGGAGATTTTTTTGATTGTGATGGGTTTCCATCCAAAACAAAACCGTGTATATCAAGGAAGCCAACATTTTCAACTCAGAGTACTAAACAAAAGAGGGAGAAAATTATGGTTAGCTATATATGTTAAGCACAGATATAGGTAATATCAAGATATTTTGAAATTTCATACTTTTACTGAATAAAGTGGCTCAAAGCTATAATATCTACTTGGAAAACAGAGATTAGAGAATTCCAGTTCCAGGCAAGCCCAGACACAAAAAGAAGTTTCAGAAACTCTAACCATTTGCTGGGTGCAATGTTTTATGCTTGTGTTAGGAGGACCACAGTTCAAGAAGGCCAAGGCATAGTGATACTACCTCAAAATAATCAATCCAATTATAATCTGCAAGTTTGGTAGTAGTAGGGATGCTTTTTCACAAGTACAGGGTTTTGGGTTCAATTCTCCAGTACCGCTAGGAATTTAAATGTGTGCCAGGGTAAGAATTTGGCATATCTAAGGTCAAGACTTCGTACTCATTTTACAAGCTCTAATGAAACCTTTACCTCTTTTGCTATTTTTTAAAAGTATAACCATAACTTCCATGTCCAAAACAATTTCCTATGAGATTTTCTTCTATCCATTAAGTAATACATTATGTGTTGGTTACTGTCCCACTGAAATCATGCTAAAGAACAAAAACCCATTGTCTTAGAAAGTGACTGCATATGGAAACAGAATCTCAAAGGTAGCATGTAAGTTGAATACTCCTCCAAGAGAAGTAAAAGTGTTGGGTCTTCATCTATCCTGCAGAAGACGGACGGGTTGCGAGGAAAGGTAAGTGCACTGCTCGCCCGTTCCCCAGCCTCCCTTAGCCTAGGAGACAGACACAGCAGGGAGTCAAATCAAGTAGGAACTTGTTTATTACCACACAGCAAGCAAAAAAAAAACATGCGGCATGGAAGGGGAGGAAAAGGAACCAACCAATCATTGTAGAGGTCACCCTAACATGCGTGGTGCTATTGATGATTTCTCCATTGCCATTGCTCATCACTGCCCAGGTTACCTGTTTAAGTTGATGTGGATTCCGTAGGGCCATTGCTGGGACTGGGAGTGTCAGGACAGCCAACAGCTGAAGTGTCACCATCTGCAATTGTTAGGGAGCATAAGAGTTTCTCCAGGGCTGCCCTTAGGGATGGTTAGTAGTTATCTTTTCAGTTTTCCCTGTTTTAAACCCAAGCCACGGCCACCAGAGCCGTTTTCTTTCCTTGCTGTTTAGTTTATCCTTGGGCATCCTCGTGTATAGAGGTAATGGGTAAAAACTTAAGGTTCCTGGCCAGATCCAAATGGGGGCTGTCTCCTCTATGGGAAAAATGCATCCAAATCCCTTGCCCATGGTAACTAGGGGGTCAGGTCCTCTTCATTGTTGTGTCAGAGGGTCCTTCCACCTGACTTTCACTTGGGGCTTAGGGTTTAATTGTCCCCAGTGCTTCTGAAATCCGGATTCAGTTGCATCTTTGAAAAATTTAAAAATGTTAATGGTAAATAAAGCTATGTGTAATTGTATATGGGGGTTAACTCTCCCTTTTTGTTTTAATAATTGTTCCTTAAGACATTGGTGATTTCTTTCTATAATTGCTTGGTCTGGGGATTATAGGGAATTCCTGTAGTATGGTTAATATGCCATCTGTCAAAAAACTGACATTGCTATACGAACAAAACAGGATTCATTCTCGGTTTAAACTTGTGGTAGTAGACCCAAGGTGGCAAAACATTGAAGAAAATGTGTTTGTGAATGTCTAGTTTTTTTCTCCTCTATGTGCTGTGGCCCAACATGTTCATGAATAGGTATTTATTGAAACAAAAATATATTTAAGCTTACCAAAGGCTGGGAAATGAGTAACATCAGTTTGCCAGAGGATGTTGGGTTTGAGACCTCTGGGATTTAACCCTGGTGGTTGTAAAGGGAGTACTTTTAAGAAGGGCTGGCATGTTTTGCAAGTATGTCCCATCATTTGAAGTCCTTTACAGGAAACTGAGGGAATTTATGTTGAAGACCTCTCCCACTGATGTGGATTATCATGTAAATGGATGGCCTCTTGTAAAGTTAATGCTTGTGGGCCAGAAGGTAACTGGTCCACCTAATTATTGCCCATGGATAAAAATCCAGGAAGTTTTGCATGCCCTCTCAATGTTGAATATGAATAGGGTCTCCCTGTCCTTCTAATAGGCCCTTAAAGGTAACCTAGGGAATATGAGGGAGAAAGTTAATTACATATACGCCATCAGAATACAAACTAAATGGTTTTTGAATGTCCTGAAGGACCATTATTACAGTGCACATTTGTTTATATTGTGCCGACCCTTGACAAGGTTGAAATCTTTGTTGGCTCGGGGTCTTTTGTTGCTCATGAAAGGCTGCATAGGCAGAGCTTGCTTTACTTCTGTCAGTAAAAACATGGAGGGAGCCAGGAATAGGTGTAGGAGAAAATAGAGAAGGCATTTTGAGGGGAAGTCACCATAACATGACGGTCCATTTGGATGGCCCGAAATGGCAGTCAATATGGCTTAGAAAGCCCTCTAGGGAAAGAGCAAGATGAGCATTGAGTGAGACACTAAACGTCTGCCATCCGAAAAAGAAAAACAATGGAGTGAGGGTCGAGGCTATATTTCTTTTGGGCTTGGGGCCTTCCCTTGATGATAGCATCGACAATTTGTTCTGCCTGAGAGTACACCCGAAGTGTGCCCCCCAGGGGAGTGTGAACCCACTCTAATGGCTCCCCCCTTTGAGTTAAAACTGCAGAAATCAATGTTTCACCCACAAACAACCAGAGGGAAATGGGCTCAAGAATAAAATATCTCTTCAGGGAAACTTCATCCAGGGCTTTTTGGAACTGTAAAAACATTGCCCAATAGCTGCTTGTAATTGTAACAACTTCTTGGGGTTTCATGTGTTTTAGTAAGGCAAATAAGCACACAAGACAATCTTTAGGGATGGGAACCCATGGCAACAGCTAATTGATTTCCCCTAAAAGACTTTGAAGTTGGGCTACGGTCAGAGAGGCTGGAATATCCAGCAAAGATTTATGGGGGCTTACCTGAGACAAGGTAAGGTGGCATCTGAGCACTTTAAAAGGAGGTACTTTTGAATTTTATTGAGGGCTATAGTAAAACCTCCCTTGTTTTAATATGACAAGAGCCTGGGCCAGAAGGCCCTCCAGGTAGCCAAGGACTTGGTGCCCCAGAATTATATCATCCATGTAGGCATAGGCAAGGGATGTATCTGAACCCAGCACAAGCCCTAAAAGTGTGGCCAAGTATTGTTGGCAAAAGGCCGGGCTATTGGCCATTCCCTGTTGCAACACCATCCATTTGAACCTCCAATCAGGTTGTGAAAAATTAAGAGAAGGGATGAAGAAGGCAAACTTCTTGCAGTCATCCAGTTGCAGTGGGATAGAAAAAAAAACAATCTTTAATATCAATCACAACCAAGACATATTCTGAAGGTATAGCAGGAGTCCAGGGCATAGCTCATAGGGACGTTCCTACAAGTTCGATCTTTTCATTTACCTTACATAGATCTTGGAGCATGTGCCAGGCCCTGGATTCTTTTTGGATAACAAATACGGGTATTCCAAAGACCCATAGAAGGGTGTATGTGCCCAAGGTTTATCTGTTCCTCCACCAAAAGGTGGAGGACCACAAGTTTAGGTTTTGTCAATGGCCACTGCTCCACCCAAATAGGGATTCCTGGCTTCCACCTGATGGGAAGTACTTGGGGGGGGCAGTGGCCTTTAGGATTGGGGGTGCTCCCGAGTGGGTACCATATGTTCCTCTCTATAATTATGAAAGTTAAAAAATCTTTTTCCTTAAGTCCCTCTAGATCCCATTTAAGATTTTGTGCTTCTTCTCCATTCAGGATATCATCATAGAATGCTCGATGGTCTGTAGTGACCATAGCATCCATTTGTCCTAGCATGACTTGCCCTAGTAAATTGGCGGTGAGTTTTTTTGCCACTAAAGGGTATATCTTTCCCTGCTCTCTATCTGGGCTAGTCCATTTCATAAGGGCGACCATCTCTTTGGACTGGAAGTTGTCCCCTACCCCCAATATTGGGAGCCGGGTGCAAGCTTCCAGTCTAAGGGCACTTCCTCCTCCCTGAGTATGGTTCTGTCTGACCCCCAAGTCAATTAGGAGGTGAAACCGCTTCTTGCCTATAAAAATACTCATTTTAGGGCTGAGTCTTTTTACCAGGGGGACAGTCCAATGGGCCTAGGTTGTGTTGCCATGAGGCTGCCTGGGCCTTATAGCAGAAGGGGTTCCTCCTTGAATTAACGGGACTGGAGGATGCCCCTCCTCTAGTGTAAAGGCTTCCCATCTAAATCAAATTTGGATCGACAATCCTTTTCCCATGGTACCCCTTCCTGCACCTGGGGCAGGGTGTAGGGGGCAGTTTGGAAACCCTGGGCTGGTTGGCGGGGGATGGCTGTGAACAGTCCCTCTTAAAGTGCCCCTCTTGCCCACATTTAAAACAAGTCCCTCTCCCCAATTGTCTTTGGGTTCCTTGGCCCTGGGCTGCCAGCACCTCGGTGATAGCCTCAGTCATTACAGATATCTGAGCCTGTAAAACTAAAGCTAGTGATTGGGACTGGTACTGTTGCATTCCCACATCTTGTGAGGCCACCTCCAATCTGCTCAGGGAACTCTCTCTCAATCCATCGCAGGCCATGCTATGGTCTGCATTCATCCCTTCCCAAACCATTAGCTTTACAAATTGATTCCGGAGGTGCCTTGCTGGCAGCTTATGATGAACACTCTGTTGGACATGGTCTATAAAATGACATGGAGGCTCACCCTGAATTTGTCCCACTCCTGCTAAGGGGATTCAGTGGGCCCTTCATCTAGTTTGTACCATGTGGCAAGTCCTGCCTGCCTCACCTGGTCACAGTACATGCCAGGTACTGCAGCCTTTTGGACACCAGTGGAATACCTTCCCCTGTTTCTGTTAACATGGTGTAAGTAATAGGTATTTCAGGTTGAGCTTGCCGATTATTTTCTGCCTTAAAGAAGGCACACTACTTGATAAACTGAGAACTGGTGAGGACAGATTTGGCCACATCCAGCCAGTCCTTAGGGACACATGTGGGATAAGCAATGTCCTGTAATAGGGTCTGGGCCCAAGGAGAGTTCAGGGCATCCTCCACCATTGCCTTGTGGAGCTCTTTAAGATACTTAGCTTCCCATGGATTACAATTCCAAGGGTCTGTTAGCTCCTGGTACCAGATTGACCAAATACTCTTTGGGAAGCAAATCCTCTGGCTCAGGATCCAGCCTCCCCAGTGGCCCTTCCTTTACAGAGTAGGCCTCCACATAGGTTACTTTCCTTGCTCTCGGCCCCTCTGTGGAAGTTAGGTCATAGGGATCCCGGTCTCACAGGTCCCTCCGTAGGGCTTGTCGTTCCCCAATTTCAGAGGCATAAGGTGGGGGCTTAGGACTCTCAGTGGCACCCGTGTCGGGGGAGGGGGGTAACCTTCACCCTCGTGTTAACTTCCACTGAGTGTGCTTCTGTCTGATCAGTGCATTCTCAGTCGAATTTGACCATTCCTTTTCTTCCTCACTTCCCAAGTCCTCCTTTTGTGAGAGAGAATTACCCATACTTAATTGTTTCACTTACCCTGAGAGACAACTTAGCCTCAAGCAGTATATTTTCCTTTCATGCCCAATGTTGAGCACCAGATGTTGGGTCTTCGTACATCCCATGGAAGATGGGCGGGCTGCTAGGAAAGCTACGTGTGCCGCTTGCCTGTTCCCCAGCTTCCCTTAGCTTCAGTCACAATCAGATACAGCAGGGAGTCAAGTCAAGCAGGAACTCATTTATTACCACACAGCAAGCCCTTTTTAAAACAAAAAAAACATGTGGCATGGAAGAGGAGAAAAAGAATCAACCAATCATTGTAGAAGTTATCCTATCATGCACCTAAGCTTTCTATACTTTCCCTGCTGTCCACAAGCTGTTTATACACTGATGTCACTAGGCCTGATAGTGGTATCCAGTCAGATTTTAACATAAACAACTCAGACTCTGCCCACTCAACTTCTTCTCAGGGCCATC
This sequence comes from Dipodomys spectabilis, assembly GCF_019054845.1. Classification (NCBI taxonomy): domain Eukaryota; kingdom Metazoa; phylum Chordata; class Mammalia; order Rodentia; family Heteromyidae; genus Dipodomys; species Dipodomys spectabilis. The sequence continues at coordinate 872,903 of NW_024871126.1, forward strand.
TTTTCTGCCCATGTGCCCCACACAGAAGGCCTTGAATATGCCATGGAAAGAAGACTCAGAAGCCAAATCTGATCTTGGAGTTATAGATCCACCAACTCAGAGACAATGTATTTACAGTGTTAATGCCAAACAATCTGTGGTAGTTTATTATTAAAATTACTAGCAAATATGGGGGATGTATAAAACCTGAAAAGTCATTGAATCTTGGGGTCCAGGATTCATCTTTATAATCCTAGTGATTAAGAATGATGAGACTTGGGGGATAATGGTTTTCAGGCTGGTAGGAAGTTCATGAGGTTCTATCTCCAATTAACTACAAAAATTTCTGGGCTGGAGGCATGGTTCAAATGGTAGACTGACTACAGTTAGCAAAGAAACTGAGAGCATGAGGTATGTTCTAGCCTTAAACTGGGAGAAAAAAAAAAGGTCCTTAGGAGAATATCATGAGAAGCAGAATTATGAATAGGAAAGCAGAAACAATAGAAACAAACTTAGTGATATAGACAAAGCTTCCCAATATGAAATATGGCACGAGCTAATATTTATGGTTTTCCTTCCTATACAGTAAAAATAAATGGTATTTTCACTTGACGAAACTAAAATGTAAAACTGTATAGAATAAATAATCACATTACGTTTATGTTTCCATATTTTAACATGTTTTCCTACAAATTTCGAGAAGAGTGTAGCTTTGGAATATCAATACATGTTGCATTTTAATATAGGAGTACATATCCTTGCAAGTGTTGACTAAAATTTATCTTCACTGAAATGATTGCCATTGATATCTTTCTCAAGATTCCAAATGTTTATACTTTCAGCTGACCTTCCACAAAACTCATACCCCAAACATGATTTTTTAGTTTGTTCATGCAATCATAGGAACATAATTATATGTCTGAAAATGTTAATTACCTTTATCTGCTGTCATTAATTTAGTATAATTAATACAATTAAGTAAATACCCTGAGGGAAATAAGATACTTCCTTCTAAATATAGATGTGCAGGCACGCACACACACGCACACACACACACACACACACACACACACACAAACACACACACACTAAGCACTCTGACTCAGGTTAGGTTTCTGACATTGGGTATCAGACAATGATGTAAAAATCAAACTTTCTTGCCTAGACATAAAATATATTCATAATTCCACACATAAAAAACACCAGATCATTCAAAATAATGAGAATATTTAACAGAACCAACCATCTCTTGAGCCATCTACTCCCTGATTTCATTCATTTGTGATGACACACTTTTCATATCATATTTAAAAATCTTTTTGAGTCTTTCTGATTAGCAGAATAGCATATGCTATCATATAATACCAAATGTAGGTAAAATTACTTGTCCCTAGGTAATCTTCAATATATCTTATCAAAGACTACTTTTTCCTTCTTTCAGAGTCTGTTTCTGGCATTTTGCCCTAATTTCTAATATTAAATTACAAAGAACTTTCTGTATTCCTTAATTCATATTTCCTAAAAGTTATGCTGTGGAGTTGAATCTGACTTGTGTGCTTATTCAAAATTAAATTTTCTCCACAATTTGCATTATTGTTTATGTTACTCCTAAGCCATTTGAAATATCAAATAGAACTGGAAATTGCCCTCAGCAATGCTTTGTGAATGGCATTAATGTTTGGGGAGGGATGAAGGACTTGAATTATCTAGAATGCCTTAAAAATGACGCTGTTATGCAAAGGACTCATCATTTAGTCAGCTTTCAAAGTATGGTCTTCTTATTTCATATAAAAAGATATAAGTATGCTTTTCATCACATTCTTGCCTGCAAAGCAGTAAAATTATTTTCTTTGTACAGTTGATGTCCAGCTGCGACTGTAGTGGAACCTACAAACAACTGCAGAGGTGTATTAGCTGCTCTAGATTTTGAAATTTTCTTCAAGTAGCCCTTATGATTTGAGCCCAGATTCATGGGATAGGCACATAATCCACAATTGCAAAGCAGCACAATGAACTTCAATTTTTTTTATGGTTTCCTGTTTTACTTATTGATGGTCTTTTAAGGAGCTAGGGAATCTTTATTTCTCATTGTTATTGATGTGACTTAAACAAATTTTCCAGATTTTTCAAATACAATAAAGAGATATAAAAGAGACATATTTAATCACAAAATGCAGCTAAACCTTTATCAAGCACACAGAACTCTGGAAACTTTGGACATTGATTTTTCTATCAATTTCACTTAAAAGAAAATGATCATTTGGTTCATATCTTAAGTAATCTACTTAAACAAGTTTTATTAATTTTATCAACAGATCTCATAATCTATGGAATTGATGCATTGCATAAGTATTTGATTCCTTATTTCCACTGAATTAATATTATATTTATTTTACTTTTTTACACATGAAATAATGACATTCTTGAGGATAAAACATGCCTGTTTCTCATTTTGTTTGCCAAAATGGAACTATTAGACTTTTTGAAAATTTAACTTTAAATCTGAACTTTCAAATTTCAATAGGACTTTAATTGTGTTACTTACAAATTTAATATTAAAATAAAAAGCATTATTAAATAGAAAGCAAGATTGTTAACATACCTTAATCCTTGAATTGACTTTATAATAGAAAACATTTATATTTATATAACAAGATATATATACTCAAACAAACTATGGCATATGGAAACAGAAAAGTCCTTGTTTTGTTTTGTGTTTGTTGTTGTTTATAGTTTGTGATGATTTTGTCTTCTTTACCTTATGCCTTGTGTATTCATTGTACATCTTCAGGAATGTGATGGGTGGGCACAGAGCTTTAGGGAAAATTGTGAAAAATTGCAGCAGTGGAGTTCATTGAACACTGATGAAAGTGAACACATGGGTGGGGACAGGAGAGTTGGACTGGGAACAAGTGAGGGAACTGAAAGACATTTCACAAAAAGAAATGTACTAATTACCTGACTCGTGTAATTGTAATCCATCTATAAATCGTCTTAATAAAAACAACAGAGTAAATTTATTTTAAAAAGGCAAACAAAATGTTGTTTCTTAGAATCCTAGGAGTTTGTTTTGTTCACTGGTTTGAGCTGGTTGAGTTTATCTCTGAAAATATCTATGTTGACATTCATTGAGCGAATTTGTGAGCTAATAGTAGATAAAAGGCAATTATGATTGTATGGTTATTTAAGACTCTGATTCATTTATTTCTTAAATCTAATATGTATTATTTTTGTCTACCGTTTTTTGGTTTGGTTTGTTCTGTTTTTGAAGGACCTAGTGGTGAATCATTAATGCTGATTCACGATTGTTCTAATTTTCTGATGTACATACTCAAAGCTATAAATTTTCCTGAGTATCACCTCTGCTGTTGTGTCCCAGAGGTGGTAGTATTTTGTGTGTTCACTTATACTGAATTCCATAAAAGTTGGAACTTCACTCCTTATGTCTTCCGTGACTCACTGATTACTTAGCAATGTGTTATTCAGTCTGTGAGTTTCAGAATTTTTCGTGATGCCTTTTGATGTCAAGATCTAATTTGGTCCCATTGTGATCTGACAGGATACAAAGAATAATTTCATTTTTATTTTTGAATTCTGACAGATTTTTCTTTTCTTTTCTTTTCTTTTTTGGGTCCAGTTGTGGGACTTGAACTCTGGGCCTGTGCACTGTCCCTCAGCTCTTCAGCTCCAGTCTAGCGCTCTACCTCTTGAGCCACAGCGTCACTTCTGGCTTTTTTCTTTTTGCTTATATGGTTGAGAGGAATTGAACCCAGGGCCTCAGGCATGCAAGGCAAGCGCTCTACCACTGAGCGCCCTTCCCAGCCCTTTGACAGATTTTTTTTGTGATATAAGATATGATCTATTTTGGAGAACATTCCCTGGGTTTCTGAGAGGAATAAATATTGAGACACTGCTAGGTGAAATATTCTGTAGATATCTGTTAGGTATAGCTTGTCAATGCAGTTATTTAGCTCTGAAGTTTCTTTGCTAATTTTTTACCTGGATGGCCTGTCCAGAGGTAAGAATGATGTGTTCAAGCAACCAACAATATATTTGGATGTATGCATGTTTTTAGGGTAAGTAGTATTTGTCTAATGAATTTGGGAGCTCTAGGATTCAGGACATTGATATTTAGAATTGTTATATCCCTCTGATGGAGAGTTTTCTTTATCAATATTTAATGTCCTTCTTTGTCTCTTTACTTTCATACCACTTTTAATGTAAAGCCTATTTTATCTAATATTAGTATAGCTACTCTGGCCTGTTTATGAGGTTCATTTTTAATTTGTAAAGATGATGTACAGAAGGGTTACAATTACTTAAGTCAGATAATGAGCACATTTCTTTTTGAACAGTGTCACCTCTTCCCTCATGTTCTCCCAGTTTTTCCCTTTCAAGCTTCCTCTCCCATAAGTTGTATAGTTCATTTACAATGTAGTGTCTATTGAGTAGCACTGCTGCATTTGTTAACCCTTTGTCCCACCATTTCTGTGTTCTCTCTTGCCCTTTCCAAACTTACACATATGAGCAAAGGTGCACAAATTAAAAAAAAACGGCATCAGAACACATAAGGAAAAGCAAAATAATAAACAAACTCTCATAATCATTTCTTGGAGACCATTTTAATGAACATTATTTTATATGATAATATTCATATAGCTATTGAGCCTTTGTGATCCTCTCAAAGGGCATCCTCCTTTGATCTCACTGTATAAATGTTTAGAATCCCATATAATTTATCATGTCCGAGTGTAATGTTTTCTCTTTTACCATCCACATGTCTTTACTTGTAGAATTAGAGGCACATTCTAATGCAACAAATGAGGGAAATCAGGCAGCATATATTTATTTGAGTCTGTCTTTCTTCACTTAATATAAGTTTGTTCCAAGTCTTTTCTTTTCCTTATGAATGGTGTAATATCATTCTTTCTGGATCAATAGAATTGTATCATACTGAAGAGTTTCTTCAGGCAAAGGAAAAGTTAGCAGGATATATAGAAAGAAAATGGAATCGAAGAAGATTTTTACTAACTAAACATCAGACAAGACTTTTCATAGCTAACCCATATTTATATATGAAAAAGTTAAACCCAACAAAAATAGACACTCAAATAAACAAGAACCCAATTAATATATGGGATAAAGACTTAAAGATAACTTCTTAGAAGAAGAAGTAAGAATGACAAATAGACACATCTCTCTCCATTAAAGAAATGCAAATTCAAACAACATTGAGATTCATCTCACCCCTGTTACAATGCCATTATGAAAAACTGAACAATCACAGATACTGATATGGATGTGGCCCAAAGGAAACTCTATTACACTGTTGATGGGAATGTAATCTTGTTCAACCACTTTGGAAAACACTATGAAAATTGCTCACGGAACTGAATAGAGAGCTACCTACCTATGATCCAGCAACTCTCCTTATGAGCATGTACGCAATAGAGCAGAAACAAGGCCACACTGAAGCTACCAGCACAATCATGTTCATTATTGCATTATTTTCTTTAGCCAACATATGGAATCAGCCCAGATGCCTCTCATTGTAAAAAGAGGTTGAGAATTATATATGTATATATAAATTATATATATATATATGTAATTTTATTGATCCCAATTTATAAGTATATATATATATATATATATATATATATATATATATACAACATACATATATATATACATACATACATAATGGAATTCTGTTCATCCATCAGAAAGAATAATATTGCACCATTCTTAAGGAAAATGAAACACTTAGGAATAATAGTAAGTGAAATAAAGCAGACTCAGAGAAACTTAGCTTGCATTATTTTCCTCATTTGTGTTAGATAGAAGGTGCCTATAAATGTAAAAGTAAACACACTGGATGGTATGCAAGGAGGTACAAATGAATTATCTGAAGTGGCAGAGTCCATGGAGTGTGCAAATACTATAATTCTCTTAAAAGACTAAGTCAAAGCCCAACAAAATAAATACCAGTAAATGTGTACTGCAAGAGAGGACAATTGGGGTCAATATGAGAGGGGTAAGAAATTGAAGGGGAAAAGGCTTGAATACAGGCAAGAATCCAATGTATACTTCCCAGAAGTGAAATATGCAAAGCAAGGTGTAGTGTGAAATGGGGGGTGAAGATACTGAAGTGGTAACACAATTCCAGGTGCTTCGTACACATAAACTGCTTTGTTAAATGGCAAGTAATTCCAGAACATAATATTGAGATACATAAGAATCGGGATTGATTGGGATGGGTGGATATCTTGCCCATGTAATTGTAACCCCTCTGTACAGTATGTTCACAAAAAAAAAATAAAATTAAAAAAATAGAAAAAAAAAGAAAATGTTGAATGGGGTGACATTGATCAAGATGCAATGTATCCATACACTGTTTCAGTGAATATCAACTGATTTGTACAACTAAAGATAATAAACAATATTCAAAAATTAATTATGATAGTTGAATATAGAGTTGAACCTCAATTAGATTCCCATTTAAAAATTTTTTGGGGGGGTTACCAAAATGATGAGGGCGCTATCCCTCATCTCTTCAGCTCAAGGCTAATGCACTACCATTTGAACCAAAGCGCCTCTTCGAATTTTTTTTTGCTTATATGGTGCTGAGGAATCGAACCCAGGGCCTCATGCATGCAAGGCAGGCGCTATACTACTGAGCCACCTTCCCAACCCTTAAAAATATTTTAAACCTGGAGACATGGAGAATAAAATTCAAATAATAAAACTTTATTAATCTTTTTTTATCTGAATTTGTGAAATTTAATTCAAAATTACGTTGCTTTTTGTCAGCCACTGTGCTGTTAGAATATTTCAAAGTAAGTGGCTTAAAAACATCAGAGTATATTATCCATACTCTAGAAGCTTAAACATTGATTATAAAAATGGTAATTCAAAGCAATTTTTTGTCTAATGGGGGTCCACTTCCTGGTTCATTATAATCTACTTTCTAGACGTTCACATCACAGATTAATTATATTGGGCTTCTTCTATCAAGATCATTATTGCAGTTAAATCTCTGAAACGTTCATTCTAATGTCACCAGGCAGAGGAATAGAATTTCAACATGTTTATCTGGAAGGAGTTAAATCGTCCAATACACTTTGCAACTTTTTCTTTAACTCAGTGTGGTGTATCATTTGGATATTATTTCATAGAAAATAATAACTTAAGGACAAGCTTATATCATGTGAATTATGTGAATGATTCTTCTTACAATGAGGATAATTATAGTGATGGCAAAGTGAAGTACGATTGTTTAGTGGCTCTTGAATCACATCATAGGTAATCATGTAAACGTGGTACAGCCTAAAGCCCTTCTGATGTATTTGAACAATCTCCGATGTGTTAATTGCTTTCAAAAATATTCGTTTAGCCAACAAATACAGATCTCCTTTGATTTTACTTAAGGTCTGCTATTAGAACTCTCACAGACACCAAAATCAGAGAATGCTAATATCTCTATAAAATACAAAATAAAATTGTTTCAATTAATAAAATATGAAGACTTTAATATTAATAGCACTATAAATACTACTATTCACATTATATAATACATTGGCATCCTTTGGTTACCTCAATTTTTAAAATATTTCAAACTAAGTGTGAATTGTTTACAAATAATTATTTGATGATGTATAGAAACTGAGAAAAAGATTTGCATACATATTTACTACAAATGCAAACAGATACACCTGGTTATTTCTGATCCTTCATTTGTTGGTTTCATTCATGCATGGGGAACATGCAAATGAAAATTGCAAAATTGCATTTACTAAAGGGTTAATTACATGAAGTTTATGTTGGGCTAAATACCTGATTTTATAAATAAAATCGTTTTTGTCCCTTCCTTCCTCCGTCCCTTCCTTTGTTCCTTCGTTCCTTCATGCCTTCCTTTTTTCCTTCCTTCTTTCCCTCCTCCGTCATTCCCTCCATCTTTAACTCTCTCTCTCTCTTTCTTTCTTTCTTCTTTCTTTCTTTCTTTTTTTCTTTCTTTCTTTCTTTCCTTCTCTCTCTCTCTTTCTCTCTTTCTTTCTTTCTTTGTTCCTTCGATCCTTCCTTTCTTTCTTTCTTTCTTTCTTTTTCTTTTTTCTTCCATTCTTCCTTTCTTTCTTTTACTCAGAATATTTCTTATGGCTATAGAAAATATACCAACTTTTGTACTTCATGGTGTTATGAGTAATTATGAATATACTAGAATAATATTAATTTTAATAACCTATGTTATAACTTAAGATAAATTGTACTAAAAACAACTTCACAAAAGGTGCAGGATATACAAATAACACTTTCCATGATATTGTTTATTTCCTCAAAGTAAAATAAGAATTTAGACATAATATTGTGTGTGTGTTGTTTTTGTGATTTGAACTCCTATGGATATTGGTTTAAAATTTGAGCCACAACTCCACTTCTGGCTTTGTGTGTGTGTGTGTGTGTGTGTGTGTGTGTAGTGATATGTGTGTGATTAATTGAGATGCAACTCATGAACTTTCTTTCCAAGGCTGCCTTTTTAATTTTTTTTAAATTTTTTATTGTGAAAATACAGTACAGAGGGGTTACAATTACATGGGCAAGGCAATGAGTACATTTCTTATCAAGCCTTGTTGCCTCCTCCATTTTTTCTACTTCTCAACCCTTCTCATCTGCCCCCTTCCTGCCCCATCCACACCCCTTCAAAGTTATAAAGTTCGTTTTTCTACATAATGACTTGTACATTTCATTGTTGCAATGGGTCCACCTGTATCCTTATTTAAACCATAGGATTTTTCCCTTGCCCTCCATAAATCATACCAACATCAAATACAATGCAAGCAGGGGTGATACCGTGGGGGAGGGGCATGTCTGTGACAAGCAGAATAGGTCAGATAAGTGGATGTTAGGTGAAATGAACCCCAGGATAAGTATTTAAATGTTTTTTTCTTTCTTGTAATTGTTCCTAACATATTTATAAGATGATTTCTTTGTTGCCAAGGCTGGCTTTGAACCCCAGGTTCCTGAGTAGCGAGGATTACAAGCTTGAAAAACCCATATGAAGCACAGATATATCTAATAATAAAATATATTTCTTATTATTTTAATTCTACAGTCTCAATTTAACAAATTAACATTTAGATATTTATCTAGTTATTAAACCTGAACATGCACTGTGAAAAATAGTTTTCATTTTTATAAAAAATACACTCAAATGTTTAAATATCAGAATCTTTGCACAAATTGAAATACTCTATTATTCAAAAGTGACAAAGGGATCCTTAATCAAATTTCTCATGTAAGCTAAAAGCAATAGGCTCTGTCAGGGTGAATGAAGCAATTTTTCATGAAATTAAATATTATCTACTGCAGTCACATGATTTTTTCTTCTATAAAACCTAAGCTTTTTTGACATAAAATATAGATTCATATGTTTTTTGGTTATATAAAATTTTATTTAATGGTCATGTATTTCTGAAGTTTGGTAACTAAGACATTTCAGAGAAACACTGAATTTCATGTATTTTATGTCAACAGTGACTTTTAGAAATTGAATCAATCTCAATATGACATAAAGCAAGATATTCCATGACTCATGCAATTATTTTTAGAATTGAATATAATTTGTTTTTAAGTGGTAAGAAATTCATATTATACCTACTCTATAGAATAATTAAGAAATAAATGATTGTGATAGTATTTATTTTTTCTTCAACTAGAAAGAAAGAACCTCACAATAGATGACAAATATTGAATGGAAATGTCATAAAATTATGAAAAATTCAAGTCATTATGAGTTAGATGATGTAGTCATTTTTGAAGGTCACAAAATGAAATCTCTTGAAGCTTTATCTGTTAAATAAAATGTATTTGCACTCAAAATATTTCATTCATCTCTCCAGTAATGGTATAATCCAACCTCCTCGATTTCAAATAACTTCTCTGATTAATTCAAGTAAATGTTTAGGAACAGAAGTTATCATAATTTATAGAAATATCTACCCATAACCCTAGAAATTAAAACTGAAATCATAAAGGATTGGGATTAATAATTAGCTTTCACTATGTTGCCATAAAAAGGTGAACCCTCTCACGTGGCCATAGTTGTAGAGATTTGGTCATTGAGAACTTGTGATCAAAGAGAATGTTAAGATAAGTACTTTCCTCCTCTTCCTTCTTTTACTTCTCTGTCTCCTTCTGCTTTTGATTTTCCTTCTCCTTCTCCCTCTTCCCCTCCTCGTGTTTCTCTCTTTCCCCACTCTGATGCCTACTTTTCTTTACTTCCTGGCTTCCATGAATACACATACTCCATCACATGTTCCTGACATGGGGTACTGTGCCACCACCAACCCAAAGCAATGATTATAAGAAATAACTGAAATGTGTAAAATCAGAAGCCAAGATTAATCTTTCCCCCTTTTAAGTTAATTTTATAAAGTATTTTGTCATATTAATAGGAGACTGACCCAGCATGCTCTCATTTATTATAAGGGATAAGATTTACAGGAAACAATCTGACCAACATCGCCCTAATGAAATGATTGATTAAATTAATATTATATTAGGACAAATCTAGTTTAAAATATCAGATATACTTCAATAAGAGGCCAAAAAATCACCTCTATGATTTCCTATGCGAAGACAGCAGAATACAATCTGTTCCTCAAGGAAATTGACCTACCTATAAATGACAGCATTGTCAATTTCATAAATGATGTAAGAAGACTGTAGAACAAATTACAACCTAAACTGCATGATATAAAATTTACTTTGTCCCTTGTATTCTATCTATGTCTGGTTCCCAAAATGACTTGCATTTTATCATATTTTTAATTAACTTTAATTAGTTGTATGGGAGTTGCTCTTTGACAAAGCATTTAATGAATAGTGTTTAGTGAGGGTTTTTTTTTTTCTTTTTCTCTCCTGAGGTTTGAACTCTGGGTCTGAATGCTGTTCCTGAGTGCCTTTGGATGAATGCTAGAACTCATTCACTTGAGGTATAGCAGCACTTTCAGATTTTTCTGAGATTCAATTGACAATAAAAATCTCACAGACTTTCTTGCCTGGGCTGGCTTCAAACCTCAATCCTCAGCGTCCTGATTATATAGGATTACAGGTGTAATGCACCATATTTTTCTTTTTTTCTTTTTTTTCTACTTGTCCTGGGGCTTGAACTCAAGGCCTTGGCAATATCCTTGAGCTTCTTTTCCTCATGCTAGTACTCTATGAATTGTGTCATAGTGCCAATCCCAGATTTTTTGTTTATGAAGTATTGAGGAGTCAAACCCAGGGCTTCACATATTCAAGGCAAGCAATCTACCACTAAGACACATTCCCAGCCCTATACAATGCCTCTTGATAATCATTATCCCGCATCATTCTCAATCCTATCTCATCCCTCAATTTAAAGAATTTTGTAGAATATTCACTGACTCGCAATAGCATGTATAGTCACTCAGAAGTTATACCACGGATCATATTTTTTTGATAGTCTTATTCATCAACATACTAACGTTATGCATTATAGAATTCTGTGATTTTAAATTCTAAATTATCACTTAGATTCACCCACTACTATTCTAAAAATTTTCCTAAGGTTAATGCAAATGCAATTTGTAATTCTTCGATAAAGTAAAATGATTCTTAGAATGTTAAAGAGTTGGAGTAAGACTATTACCTTCAGTTCTAGAACATTTTATCCTTAATACCCTCTGAAAATACTCCCATATTTATTACTAGTCACTTCCTGTCAACATTCCAACCTACCTCCCTTGAGCAGCTATTATTTCATATTCTTCCTCTACAGATGTGCCAATTTTAAAAAGCTCATATAATTAGAAAATGTAGACTATTTTATCCATTTTCCCATGTAATATTACTGTTTCTAAAGTAAGTCCATGTAAACTTTTCTCATGGATAGAGCATGTGTATAATGGAATAACATCCTGAATGGGCATTTAAATACTTTATAATATGTTATTGTAAAAGGTTTTGCTATGTATATTCTTGTTCATGTGTCTCATTGGACGTATGTTGAAACAGATGCAACTCTATATATAATATCTTAAAGATTGCCAGTATGTTCAACAAACTGACTGTATCATTTTAAATATCAAACACAAATGTATAAGGATTCCAATTTCTACATAATGGTTGTGCAGGGGTATCTTATTTTTTCTATTTCCACTAATCTCTATATGTATGGAATGTCTAGGTATGTTATGATCTTTCCATATGTTCCTTGGTTGTTATTATATTACTATAGAGATATGTATTTGGATTTTTTATAACTTATTCAGGATGGTTAAAGTTTTCCATTGGCATTAGTATGCTATTAATATATTTCTGATTCAAGTCTCTTTAAATATATTTATATGTATACACACTATATGTACATATGCATATATTCATACTTACATGTGTATATATACTAATACCTGTATACATATATAAGAATATACAGATGTGTATATACATGTATATACAGTTGCCGGAGGCTCGCCCCTGTAATCCTAGCTACTCAGGAGGCTGAGATCTGAGTATCGTGTTTCAAAGTCAGACTGAGCATGAAAAGTCCATGAGACTCTTATCTCCTCCCCCAGAAAACCGGAAGTGGCACTATGGCTCAAGTGGTAGAACTCTAGCCTTGAGTTGAAGAGCTGAGGGACAGCACCCAGGCCCAGAGTTCAAGGCCCACAACCCCCTCAACCACCACGACCAACAACAAAAAGAATACTGACTGAAAAATCAATAGTATTAAGCAGTCTTAAAGGTAGGCTCAAGTCTAATATTTTAGTATAATCTTTGATTCCAGCAGCCTTCTAGTCCAATGAGCTAAGAGCCCTCAGAATGTTGACCGAATGTCTTAGTTTATTTACATAATCACTATAAGTATGTATTTTCTCATCTCTTTCTTTCATTTCACAACAGAATCTGTATTTACCCTTTATGCCATACTTGAATACAAAAGCCTTTGGAAGATATTTATTAATTGGTGTATATTAATTGTATGGAGAAATCTTATTGAAATATTTTACACTTTCACATATTAATGAAGGGCCTGATTAATCTGTTTCTGGTTTCTGTCTTTCTCCATTCCCATTGCCTTTTTTTCAACTGTTTTGTGTGAATTTCTTTGTGCTATCTTCAAACATTGACAAAATGTATTAAAGTGCTGTTCACCCATCTTCACTGAAAATTATACAATGCTCAATATAGAAGCAAAACCTAAATAAATGGAGACATATAATTTTTGTGGATTGGAGGATACAATTGAGCAAAGATATAAATTGTCTCCTCCCTTTTTTTTTTGTTCATTCATGGGGCTTGAAATCTGGTCCTGGGCACTGTTGCTCTGCTCTTCAGTTCAAAGTGAATGCTCTACTCATTGAGCAACTGTGCCACTTCTGATTTTCTGGTGGTTAATTGGGCATAAGAATCTTATGGACATTCCCATTCCAGCTGGATTTGAACCACAGTCCTCAGATCTCAGCCTCCTATGCAGCTAGGATTACAATCATGAGACAACAGAGCTCAGATTCACAGTTTTATTTATGTTTATGACAATTTCTAAAAGCACTCTTTTAGTCATTGACAAAGCAAAATAAGCTGGAATATATTTCTCTGTCTAATAATAAAACTGTTAGTGTAAAATTGTTATATTTGTAGAGGAAAGATTATACAGCTCAATGGGTATGTAGGGCACCAGATTATATCCACGTAAATATTATCAAGGAATATTTAGTAAGGGGTAAAATCAATCATTTGAGGAATGATATTCTCTTTAATAATTGGTGATAGGTTAGACAGTATTTCAGATAATTAAAAAGTGAACACTGACTTAAACATAACAATTTATTCAAATGTTAACTTCAAGCAGTATTAAACCGTGGCATATAAAACAAAAAAAGTGATGTGAATTAAAGCAAAGAAATTTGCTTACCGGAAGTGTTGCTATGGCTCAAGTGGTAGAGCTCTAGCCTTGAGCTAAAGAGCTGAGGGACAGCATCTAGGCCCAGAGTTCAAGGCCCACAACCACCACCAACAACAACAAAAAGAATACTGACTGAAAATCAATTGTATTAAGCAGTCATAAAGATAGGTTCAAGTCTAACATTTTAGTACTATCTTAAATACCAGCAGCCTTCTAGTCCAATAAGTCCAATTGTCAAGACATCTTTACAATTTGAGAGATGAAGCATTCTTAAATTTGACATTAAAATTATAGGAAAGGAAAATGATAAAGTTGAGCGCAACAAAGTGTAAAACAATTTAGTCTGTGAAAGCTCATATACAAGTAGTAAATAGAAGTTGGGAAGAGTTGGCTCATGTATCTTCTCCTAGCTCCTTGGGAGGCTGTGATTTGAGTATTGTTGATTGAAGGCAGCCCACAAAATAAAGTCTCTGAGAATTTTATCACTGATTAATCAGCAAAATGCCAGAAGTGAGGCATGATTCAAATGGTAAATTGTTTAAAAAATGCAACAAATCTCAGGGACCCTGAGTTCAAGCCCCAGATGTGAGCAAAGATGATTACCAGCACCTTCACAGGACTCTGGGAGATTCAGAAACCCGGGATGCCACGAGAATCCTTTCTCTGCAACATGAAACTTGGGGACAGGATGTGGTAGACCATCCTTCCTGGCCCCAGAGGAGAGGAGAGGAGGACCCTTGAGCAGGGCCTCAGCTCACTGGCAACCTTATTCACACCTGAGTGGGGAATTGAGTGCCACAGAACTGGTCAGCTGCTGGACAGAAATCTTTGAGAAGATAGGCATTCCACAGGCCCCAGAATCCAGCTAGTACATCATGGCTCACATCCTCGGAGCCAAAAGAGTTAAGTGTGGTGGCACCAGGAGGGTGGGAAGAGGGAGGAGGGAGAATTGTGGGAGAGCTTCATCAGGTTTTGCCCTCCACCCCCAGGATGCTTACCTGCATCGAATGGGACTTTTCTGTAGTATTGTCATAGGCGGATGCTCATATACTTACACAACAAACAGTTACAGTGTGCACCAGGCTTCTCGGGGGAGGGATCATAGATGAAATGATCCAGTGCTGGTTCCATAGCACAGGAAGAAACCTTGGATTGATCTGGAAGCCAGTGCTTCACACCTGTCACCTAGCTACTTAGGAGGCTGAGATGGGAGGATTGAGGCTTAAGGCCTGGGCAGGAAGTCCTGTAAGACTCTTATCTCCAACTAAATACCAAAAAGGAAACACCAGAATTGGATGTGTGGCTCAAGTTGAAGTCTATTGGCCTTGAGTAAAAAGGCTCCGGGTCAGCATCCAGGGTCTGAGTTCAAGGCCCATGAGTGAGTGAAGAAAGGAAAAGAGAGTGAGAGGACGGAAGGATTGAGTGAGAAAAAGAGGAACGGAAGAAGAAGGGGGAACAGGCAAGCCTTGGTTTGGAGTCCCTGGATCAAGGGAGCCAACCATTCACAATCTCTGTGGGAACAGTTTCAGAGATTAAACCCAGTATGTAGGATCAAGCCACTGACCTATCAGCAACTTCATGAAATCCAGGTGTTGTGTGGTCGCCGACTGCAGAAGGATGTAGACCCTAGGGCTCAGGGTGGGTCACCAGGTTTTAATCTCTCCTGGCCCCACCAAGTTTATTTTCTGGTCAGATAAGAAGAAAGGGTCCAACAGATAGGTAGGTGTTGGGGTGATGGAGTGTCAAGGGGGGGCAAGGGATAAGAAGGAAGATGAAATCAGAGGATGATCCCAGTTAAGATGTGTCAGGACATTGGATCCATGGTCTCACCTGACAATCTAGACTATCAGTGATAGAGCCTTTGACCAACCATAGGGTTATTAAAAGTCCTGGTGTCTTGGGTTCACCGTTGAGCACCTGGCTGTCGTCCACTGCCGGATGCCTGTGCAGTACAACTTTGGGGACTGGGATTTCCAGGGCTCAATCTGAAGATCACAACTCCAGTGTTCATTCCAAGACCAGAGACAGAGGTAAGTGTGCCTCTGGCAGAGGACAGCCAGGGAATGAGGGCAGGAGTCAGGACTGTGTTTCCCGGAGACTTCCTGTAGGGGGCGCTAGGACCCCGTGACTGCCATTCTCATAGGCAGATGTGGGTCTCTGCTGGTTCAGCCTTTAGTCTAGAAGGCAGATTTGGGATTCAGAGAGGGCAGGCTGATGGTGGGGCAGGGTTCTGTAGAGGCTGGTGGGAAAACAAGAGGCACTGAGCTCTGAGCAGGGTTGTTTCTTTGAGGATACTCACAACCTAGGAACATTCCTGCGATGGATCAGCCCTTTTCCCCTTCCCGAGAGAGACGGACCTAGAGCCTTCCAGTCTGCATCTCTTGTCCAAGAAATGCTTTTGTTCCCACATCCTGTGGTTGGATAACTAGAACTCACCTCACTGCCCAGTGTTGAGGCAGGACAGTGAGAGATACTGAGCCTTTCATAAGGTCAGGTAATCTCAGTATGAGATTGTACTTGCATGCCCTAACTTGGCTCATGGTCAGTCCCATCTAAGACTGCCATGACGTAGGATATAGAATCTAGAGAATCAGAGCCCGATGGGGTCTGTTCTGGAAGTCTTGAGTATTATGTGTGAGCTTTGAGCTCCTGTGTGCCCACCTGCTTCCCTTTCTTGGGTGGGTCTTTGCTAGAAAAAGCTTGAAACTAAGGACTGGGTCCTATCCCTTGTCTCTTATGCTCAAAGCTATCACTATCATTTGAGCCACAGCTCCACTTCCAACTCTTTTGGAGGTTTAATTGGAGATAAAGGGTTCTCATGGACTTTAAAGGTGGCATCCAACTGCAGTCCACAGATCTCAGTCTCTTGAAGGGATAGGATGACAGGCATGGAAAAATATGTTTGGCCTGTTGCCAGTAGCTCATAGCCGTCATCCTAGGTATTCAGGAGGTGAGATCTGAGGATCACAGATCAAGGCCAGCCTGGTCAGAAAAAACCCTGAAACATTTTTTTCCAACAAACCATCAGAAAACTGGAAGGGGTGCTGTGGCTCAATTAGTTGAGTGCTCACCTTAAGCTGAAGAGCTCATGGATAGCACCCAGGCCCAGAGTTCAAGCCCCACAACAGAAAAAAGAAAGTAAGACATATTTGCCTGCAAAGGATGGTGGAGGTGTGGGGGAGAGCGGGGTGTGTGCTGTGGTTGGGAGACCAGGTTCTGGCCTCAATGTACAGACATTTCTAAGAATTCCCCAAGTTTGCTCCAGTTTGAAGCCACAGCT
Organism: Dipodomys spectabilis; assembly: GCF_019054845.1. Lineage (NCBI taxonomy): Eukaryota > Metazoa > Chordata > Mammalia > Rodentia > Heteromyidae > Dipodomys > Dipodomys spectabilis. Next base: position 890,086 of record NW_024871126.1, read on the forward strand.
TCAAGAGGACATGGCCTGTGGCAAGCAGGGAGTGGGAAAATGGGTGCAGGGGTGAGAGTGTGTTTGTATTCTCTCCATTGAAGGATGAATTTGAGTGCTAGGTGTCAATGTCTCAAAGAAGGGTTGCAAGAAGTTTGTGGCCTGAGGATATGGCTTTCCTCTGGGTATATGAAGATGGCTGAAGCCTGAAGCCACTGGTGCCTCACAACTGTCATCCTAGATACTCAGAAGGCTGTGATGTGAAGAGCATGGTTCCAAGCCAACTCGGGTAGAAAAGTCTGTGAGACTTGATGTCCAATGGACCAACCAGAGAACAGGACGTGGTGCTGTGGCTCAAGGGGGAGAGTGTTCACCTTCATCTGAAGAGCTGAGGGACAACACCGTGGCCCAGATTTCAAACCCCATGACCAACCACAAAAAAGGGGTGACTAAGTTTTCTGCATACCAGTGCATACGGTAGGATATGCCATGCTGGTCTATGAGACATTCCAGATATGTGAGAGGCTCAACCTAATGGAGGGAGTTTATGGTTCTGTTCTCAGGCACTGCTGAAGCCTTGGGCTTTTCGTGTGTGTGTGTGTGTGTGTGTGTGTGTGTGTGTGTGTGTGTGTGTGTCTGTGTCTGTGTCTGTGTCTGTGTCTGTGTCTGTGTCTGTGCATGTTTGAACGTAGAAGAACTGGGCCTGGGGCTAGGATGGTAGCTCAGTGGTAGAGTGCTTGCCTTGCATGCCTGAGGCCCTGGGTTCTATTCCTCAGCACCACATAAACAAAAAGAAAAAAGCCAGAAGTGGCGCTGTGGCTCAAGTGGTAGAGTGCTAGCCTTGAGCTGAAGAGCTGAGGGACAGTGCCCAGGCCCAGAGTTCAGGCCCCACAACCGGACCCAAAAAAAAAAAAAAAGAACTGGGGCTTGAACTCTAGGTCTAGGGGCTGTTCCTGAGCTTTTGTGCTCAAAGCATGTGCTCTGACACTTGAGCCACAGCTCCACCTCTGGTTATTTGGTGGTTCACTGTAGATAAGAGCCTCAGAGACTTTCCTGTGCAGGCTGGCTTTGAACAGTGATCCTCACACTTCAGCCTCCTGAGTATCGAGGATGATAGACAGGAACCACCTGGGCTGGCTTTGTGTATGTGTGTCTGTGTGTGTGTCTGTGTGTGTGTGTATGTGTGTGTGTGTAGAAGTTGGTTGTAACAAGGAGCACTGGACCTTTGGTAACTTCTAACCGCAATCTTTGGGGTGTGCATGGGCTTTGTGACTGAGGTCTGGGGGCCTGGAAGTGTGAGATGCTTGAAGGGGACTCAGCACCGTTAAATTATAAGACCAATGGATCTTTGTGCCCTGGAAGTGTCTACTCCCTTGGGCCTGGTTGGTGACAGAGGGAGCTTGGGAGAGCCTGGGGGTGAGGCTGCAGGGGAGGGCTCCCCAGGGGGACAGAGACAGCAGCTTATTCTTGACCACAGTTGAAGTTCTGGGTTGGGCATGGAACCATCTGACCTCAGTATCATCACAGGACAGTTGTGAGGAAATAAGGGGTCAATACAGGGGGATCTCTGGGGCAGGGCCAGGCATAGAGGGAGTGGTCATCAGATAAGGTTCTTGGCAATTCTGTGAACATATGACAGGAAGATACCTGGAAAGGGCTCAAATGGGTCCTGTTATTTATCGTGCCACAGGTATGGGATTATGAAACAAAACATGGCTTTCTTTCATCTTTACCCTATCCACGTGAGGAAGGGGATCCTTCACTGTTCAGTTTTGCAGCTGGGGAAAATGAGGCATGGAGAAGCTGGGTGACCTACTCATGACCCCCAACTGAAAGAAAGCTCGACCTGACTTCACTGCCATGCTCCCTAGGACAATGGGTGCTATTCAGTCCACTTCTTGTGGTGGGAAGTCCACTTCTTGTTAGCCATGAGGCTTGAACTCTGGGCCTGGATGCTGTTCCCGTGCTCCTCAGATCAAAGCTAGCACTCAACCACTTGAGCCACAGCACCACTTCCGGTTTTCTGGTGATTCTTTGGAGATAAGTGTCTCACAGACCTTCCTGCCTAGGCTGGCTAGGAACCACGATCCTCATATCTCAGCCTCCTTTGTAGTTACCATTATAGGGCTTAAGTGTAATTCTGACATATTCTCTCTCTCTCTCTCTCTTTCTCACTCACTCACTCTCTCTCTCATAGGAACTCTCTGTCTCTCTCTCTCTCACAGGAACTTGTTGAATGGGTGCTGGAGGAGGTTGCCCAGCGTTGCCATGTGGCTGGGACCCGAAGTGACCCTCTCATTCTGGAGGTAGGCTGTGGGTCAGGAGCTTTCTTGCTAAGGCTGTTGAACTCACTCCCTCAGGCAAGCCCCTCTGTGCCTGGGATAGACCGTGATGTTTATTCATTGTCAGTTCATCTGGTGAGTCCTTTCTCACTAACCTCTTCTAAGACAGTTAAAGGAAAGTGGATGAGGAGGCATCACGTTGTCCAACCTCACAGCCGAATCCAAGGCCTCTGATCTGCACTGTCACCTATCTGGCCACACCCTGATTATAAGAAAATGAATTCACTCTATGTCTACTTTGCTTTATTGGGGTGTGTCGTTTCAGGGAGGGGATGTGATGTGCAGAGAAAAGATCCCAGACCCGATACCTCCTGGTGGATATTTGTTCTGGTGACAGAGCCAAGTCATTGCTATGCATAAGGAGGAAGCCGCCATCAAACTGACACGGAACAATGCTCAAAGGTAGGTAGGCTGTTGAAGTATCAAACACACTCGAGTCTGCTTCACACTCACAACAACGGTGATGCAGTGAGAGTGGCCCGGAAATGGCCCCAGGGGATTATAAATGGATGGTGGTGGTCAAGTGCTGGTGGCTCTAGCCTGTCATCCTGGCTATTCGGGAGGCTGAGTTCTGATGGTCGTGACTCAGAGCCAGCCAAGGCAGGAGAGTCTGTGAGACTCTTGTCTCCCATAAACCACCTCACCCCCCCGCCCCGCCACAAAAATAGATATATATGGTGCAGTGGCTCAATTTGTAGAGCCTCAATCTTGAGTAAAAAAGCTCAGGGATGACACTGAGGCCTTGAATCCAATCCCTGGGACTCACAAAAGAATAAAATAAATGAATAGTGGGCACCTGTTATCTCACTACCAAAGTACTTGTAGCCAAAGGTAAGGGGCTTGCCTTGATGTTCTTCTAAACCTCTCCTCTCTATTATCTCTCCTAGCTTCAGTTGCAGGATAGAATTCAGATCATCCCACTTGATGTGACCTTATGAACCCTCCCCTACCAGCCTTCCTTGGGATGGAGATCATGGATGTACTTACTACTGGGAGAATGAAGCACCAGAGAGATGGGGGTGGTATCCCTGAAACTCATACTCTCAAAAACACACTCACCTAGGCCAACTCAGACTAGCCTTTTCCAAATACATTTTATCTCCTTGGATTAACTGACCTAGGAGAGGAACTTGATGACCTGTAAATGACTATTTTAATTAGGGCTTGCTAGTTGACACGAGATAAACAGAAGCTCAAAAGAAAGGCTCTGGTACCTGTCATATCTGGCCCAGGCTCATACCTGACATACTGGCTTCTCAGTAGGCAGAGATCTGAGGTTCAAAGATCGAAGCCAGCCATAAGCTGGAAAGCCAGTGAGACTCTACTCTCCATGGAACCACCAAAATGTTAGAAGTGGAGCTGTGGCTCAAATGCTGGAGCACCAGCCTTGAGCAGAAAAACTCAGAGAGACAGCTCCCAGATCCTCAGTTCAAGCCCACACAAAGAAATGGCCTCATTTCTTCCCACAGACTGCATGGGCCTTGAGTGCCCTCTCATGGAGTGTGATACAGCACCAGTCCCTGGGTAGGGTTTCGGAGCCTTCAGAAATTGGGTGGTGAAAGCCAGGCTTTCCCCTTTGAGCTCTCTCAATCTACACCAGCCGGAAGGAAGAGCATGACAAAGCCAGCACTGTGTAGAGTTGAGAAGATACCCACCTCCAGTCCCCCCTCCCCACCAGGGCAATTGGAGAGGGCTTCTTAAAGGCAGCACTTAAAAGGGGGTCTTTCTTAACAAGGAAAATCTGACAGGAAGCACAGAGTGTAAAGATGCTGTAGATAAAGGACAACATATTGGATCATGTTCATTTCCATCCAGGGCTGCTGGTGAGAAACTCAGTACAGATGTACAAGATTGTCCTGAGACAGGCCCAAGAGGTCACATAAGAACACTATCCAGGATAGGGATTGTGTCTTAGCAGTAGTGGGCTTGCCTAGCGCACAGGAAACTGTGGGTTCAATTCCTAGGTACCACATACACAGAAAAAGCCAGATGTGGCACCGTGGCTCAGGTGGAAGAGTGCTTGCCTCAAGCAAAGGAAGCTCAGGGACAGTGCCTAGGCCCCCAGGCCAAGTCCAAGGACTGTCAACATAAAACAGCACTCCAAGGGACATGGGTGATAGGTGGATTGTTATGCCTTGTAGCTCTTAGTAGATCCATCCATGTGTCATGGCTCCTTCTTTGACAGAGGTGAGATGGACAATCCTTCTGCCCTGGGCACCCCTGGAACCGGTTATCGGCAACCCTCCAAACATCTTCCACTTAAACTTGGAGGAGCTGGCCCCAGAAATCCTCAAGTACCATTTGCATGGAGCAGGGTTATACAGGCCCCAGATGTCCTAGTGGGTCTGATCTGCCCTGGAAGACCAGGCCATCCAGAGGAGGTGGATGGGAATTTAGAAATGAGTAGTGATGTGAAGGGGGCCCTTTAATGCCCATGTCCCTACCCAGATTCGGAGTCTCCCTGTCTCTGAATGAGATAGAGTATCTAAGTGGTAGTTTCTAGAGGAGGACTAGGTGGCAATTCTAAAGAATGAGACACCATAAGCCCTGTTCTGGTGATTCACACCTGTCATCCAGGCTACTTGGGAGGCTGAGATCCAGAGGATCTTGTTTCCCAGCCCAGGCAGGAAACTCCCATGAGAGTCTCATCTCCAATCTCCAACCAGAAGTGGCACCATGGCTCAAGTGGTAGACCACTGGCCTTGAGCAAAAAATCATCATCTGGGACAGTACCCAAGTCCTGAGTCCAAGCCCCTCAACCACGAAAACAAGAAAGATACCCCTTGCTTGCAAGAGATGGTGAAGGAGTGGGGTTTCTGTGGTTGGGAGACCAGGTGCTCACTTTAGTGTACAGACATTTCTAAGAATTCCTCAGGTTTGCCCGAGTGTGAAGTCATAGCATGGTGGGCGTTACCTTACCAAGAACTCCAGAGGTTGTGGCCTGTCTTAGGCAGGGAGTGGGCGAATGGGAGCAGGTGTGGGAGGGTAGTGTCAATTATATTCTCTCCACCCAAGGAAGAATGGTTTTGGATGCTGGTGTCAAAGTTTGAAGTGACGGGTTGCATGTGCCTTGTGGCCTGACAAGTTGGGTTTCCCCTGGGTGTAAGAAGGTGGCTGAGGCTGGGAGCTGCCATTGATTCACACTGTCATCCTAGCTACTCAGGTGGCTCAGATCTGAATATTATGGTTCAAAGCCTGCTTGGGCAGGAAAGTCTGTGAGACTATCTCCAGTGAACCACCAGAAAACTGGAAGTGGTGCTGTGGCTCCAGTGGTAGAGTGCACACCTTCAGCTGAAGAGCTGAAGTCTGCATGAAGGCCAAAGTTCAAACCTCATGACCTACAACCAAAAATAAGGTGGGTGAGTTTTCTTCATAGAGGTGTGTACAGAAGGAAACGCCATGCTGTGTGATGAGCCATAACAGATGTGTGAGAGGCTCTGTGTTTAGTCTACATTTGTTCTGGGGACAGTAGCGCCATCTTCTCAGAGTTTGGGATGTTCAGGTACTCATGGACTGCTGAGGCCTTGAGCTACCCACGTGTGTGTGTGTGTGTGTGTGTGTGTGTGTGTGTGTGTGTGTGTGTGGCGTGTACTTTTCCCTCATCTTTCTCTGTCCACTTCCTGGGTGCTTGTCTGTCTCTTTCTGACCTTGGATGGTGCCACTGCTCCATGGCAACCTTGCCTTTAGCCCCCATCAGGGTCTACCATGAGTCCTAAATTGCCAGAGACCTGCACATTCCAGCTTTTCTTTGGGGCCCAGGTCCAGCTGTCCATATCTTTGTCTGCCTCCAGGGGATTCTGGGTCTGCAGGGCTGGCTGGCATAATTTCTCATCTGCCTCTTGAGGTGGGGGACAGGTTCAGTCATGCGATGTCCTGTCTTTTCCACAGCTGGGCCTCTCGCTGCATGTACTACTTGTAGAAGTCTGGCAGTGGAGTGGGGGAAGGGTGCTTGCCAGTGGCTCTGGCCAACTGAAGCTTTATAGATGACTAAAGGCTGCCAAAGCAAGGTGGATTTGGGGCTACATGGGAGGTGAGGCCAAGGTGGGTTGGAAGTATTGGTCGGTGTCTAGGAATGTCAATGTACGTTTCTGAAGGCAATTATTTCTTCCAGCCACAGCTGGGCTTCTTAGGTCCTTCTAGACAATTCTGGATGGCCAAAATACAGAGGGACAGACTTTAGATTCCAGGGCCAGGGATCTGGGGGATGAGAGACTGGTATGGCCAGTACCTCAACGTTCTGGGGTATTAGCCTTGACCTGGCTATGCCCCCCTTTTGTAAGTTCACTTCTTAACCCAGTCCTGGCCACACACCGGCCACTTGTGATGTGGAAGTGGCATGAGCAAAAGTGAGATCTAGGAGGACCAAAATCTGGTTTTATGGCCTGATTGGGGTGGGGGTGTCTTAAAAAAATCTTAGAGCTGGAACTCAGAGCTTGGCACTGTCCCTGAGCTTCCTTTGCTCAAAGCTAACACTCTAACACTGGAACCACAGCTCACCTTTCATCTTTTTTAGTAGTTTAGTAGACAGAAGTGTCTCACATATTTTCCTGCCTGGGCTGGCTTTAAGTTGCCACCCTAAGAGCTCAGCCTCTTGAATAGCTAGGATTGCTGGTATGAGTCACTGGCATCCAGCTGCAAGGATGTCTTTTCATACTCTCTTCTGTTCTAACAGCTGTCTATTTGCCCTGGCCTAGATCTCTAACCTCAATGTCAGCTCCCATCAGCCCCTGATTATGTGGAGAATAAAAACCTCAAACCTGATCCCATTTCTTTGTTCTCATGAGAGGAGGTTATGTTTTTTCTGAAGCCTGGGGTAGGCGGGGTACTGTAGATGGGTGCTCAGCTGGGAGAGAGGTAGTCTGTTTTAGCCAAGAAGGAAAGTTTGGCCAGATGCTAATAGCTCATGCTCTCATATTCCTAGCTCCTCAGGAATCTCAGATCTGAGGATTGCCATTCAGAGGCAGCCCAGCTCAAAAAGACTGTGAGACTCTTTTCTGCAAATAACCACCCGAAGGCTGGAAGAGAAACTGTGGCTCAAGTGGTAGAGTGTTAGCCCTGAATAAAGAAAGTGAGGGAGAGAGCCCAGGCCCTGAGTTCAAGCCCTAGTACCAAGATGTGTACTAGAAGGTGTGCATGTGCGCGTTCGCATGCGCGTGCGCATGCGCGCGAGCATGCACGCGCGCACACACACACACACACACACACACACACACAGGAAGGTGGTAATGATGAGCTGAGCTAGAACGGGGGGCAGTCTTGAGTCATATTCATAGTAAACTCTCAAGCCAGATCAAGTGGTTTCTCCCTAAGTCCTTCTTGGGCTGAGGGGTTGGGCCATGGCACTAAGTTCCATGGAACCTGCCCCTCCATCCATACACAGGGCCACAGGACCAAGGGAAGGACACTAGGGATGCTCCTTTGTAGTCAGCCCACGATTGCCGACCTTCATCTGTCCCCTTCCACACCCTTGCACAGGTGAGGAAAGCAGTGGTCTGAGCACTGGGACTCCTGGGATAGGGGCTGATACAAGCAGCAGCCAGCCAGCTGTGGATTCCGGAGCCTACAACCTTTCATGAGCTCAACTCCACACCTGCCCAAGGTGTGCCTGACAATCTCACACTCTTGTGATGCCCGCGTGAGTGGAAACTACCTGGCGTGACATCTTGCAGCTCCTGCTCCTCCTGGCCTAGAACCGTGGTCTGAAACATCGAATTACTGCTCAGATCGAAATTGCACCTATGATAGATGCCTTTCTAATGAGCTCCATACCCCAAGGCTTGACCCTTCTCTGGTACTGTGGCCGCTCTGTAGGCAATGGCCTCCAAACAGGCTCCTTTCAAGACTTGTAGGAGATCTAGACATTGGAAGACCCTCAGGGGCCCACTGGAAAATACTTTTCCTAGAACCACAGAGTTAGACCAACCAGGCCAGGTGTTGGTCATGGGGCTTGAACTCTGGGCCTGGGCACTGTGCCCCAGCTCTTCAGCTTACCACTTGAGCTACAGAGCCACTTCTGGTTTTCTGGAGGTTCCTTGGAGATCAGAGTCTCCCAGACTTTCCTGCCTGGGCTGGCTTTGAACCGCAATCCTCACATCTCAACCTTCTGAGGAGCTAGGAGTACAGATGTGAGCTACTGGGGCCTGGCTGATATGGCATTTTACCACAGTGGACTCGGAGCTCTTGAAAGCTTTTCTTTATTTTTTAGGTGCCTGTACTGGGGATTGCACTCAAGGGGTCTGGGCTTTGGTTTCTTAACTTTTTTCTCTCAAGGACAGCTCTTTACCAATTGAGCCACAACTCCATTCCTGGCTTTTGGTAGTTCATCGGCAAGAAGAGTCTCACTAATTTTCCTCACCTGAGCTGGATTGACCCACTATCTCTATCTCAGTCTCCTGAGTAGCTAAGATTTACAGGGGTTGAGCCACTGGTGGCCTTGGGCTAGAAGATTTTCATAGGCAAGAGTTCTTCTATGCGTTTGTACTGCCTCCTCCAGGCAAAGGAATTCTGAGGGTCAGGAGCTGTGAAAAATAGGATTCCAGCCACCAGAAATGGCAGGAGTCCATGGTGAAAAGCCAGCTATTCTTCTCCCGGGCCCCATTCTGGGACTCCACCCTCTGCCCTGTGACTCAAGTACAAACCTTGGCCCAGCATTGAATGTCCTGACAGACTCCTCTGAAGCCACAGAACCTTCATTTCACCCACACCACCTGTTCGACAGCACACCTCAAGACCTTTGCCCATGCTATACCTTCTGCCTGAGGCTCTCTGTCCTGTATCCACATCTTAGAACTCCTGTGGAATTTTGGCATTGGTTATATCACCTCCTGGAGCAAGTCTTATCTTCCCTTATCCCTCTTTTTTTTTAATATTGAGTTGCTAGAGATGGAACTTGTGCAGGGTGACTGGCAAATGCTCTATCTTGATGTGTGTGTGTGTGTGTGTGTGTGTGTGCGTGTGTGTGTGTTGTGTGTGCATGTGTGCCAGTCCTAGGGTTTGAATTCATGGCCTGGATTCTATCTGATCCCTGAGCTTTTGTGCTCTAGGCTAGCACTGTACTATTTGAACCACAGTTCAACTTCTGGCTTTTTGGTTGTTTAATTAGAGAAAAGTGTCGTATATACACTTCCCTGCTTCCAATTGGGATCCTCAGATCTCAGCCTCCTGAGTTGCAAACAGAGGTGAGCCACCAGCAACTGCCCTCTACCTTACCTCTTACCTATAACCATGGCCCTCCTCTGAGTCCCACAAGAATATGTCATACCAGGCTCATTTTTTTTTTCTTTTTGCCAGTCTTGGGTCTTGAACTCAGGGTCTGGGTATGTTCCTGAGCTTCTTTTGCTCAAGTCTAGCACTCTATCACTTAAGCCACAGTGCAACTTTTGGCTTTTTCTGTTTCTTTGGTACTGAGGAATTGAACCCAGGACTTAGTGTGTGCTAGGTAAGCACTATACCACTAAGCCACATTCACATCCCAAGGTTCACTTCTAACAAGAGTTATGAGGGTGGGATTTATTGGCATACTCCTTTTTTGCATAGAAATTGCTGACTATTTAATATCTTTGCCAAGATTTGGGACCAGCCTGAGACTTGGCAATGAGGAATGATAAATGAATGAGAGCCACCAGGCCCCAGAGGTCTAGACTATGGAGCCAGAAACTTCGACAACTCCTACAGTCTAGGAACTGTGGTCTCCTTTTAGGCAGTGGCTGGCTGCTAGGTGTCCCGATGGGAGACTTCAGCCAGAACATAAGTCTTCAGCTATTAAATGGCAGAGAAGGATGCTTTGGTCAAGCTGTAGGCTCAGACTGAGTACTCTTCAAGGCTTGTCCCAGCTTGACAAGGTTGGGAGGCTGGCCATGGGCAACCTGCTGAATGTCCATCATCCATACATCATGCATCCATATACGGAGACATGGATTGCCTCATTTTTTGGGGGGGGGCAATTCTGGGTTTGTACTATGAGCCTAGGCCCTGTCCCTGAGCTCCTTTTGTTCAAGGGTAGTGCTCTGCCCTTGAGCCACAGCTCCATTCATTTTTTCTTGTGATATCTTAGAAATAAGAGTCTCATAGACTTTCCTGCCCCCGTTGAATTCAAATTGGCATTCTCTACATCTCAGCCTCTTGAGGAACTAGTATTACATGCAGGAGCCCATGGCTCCTGGGTTTCTATTCTTCTTGTTGTTATATTTATAATTGTAACCATCTGAAATCTTCATGGTGTCATTCCAATGGTTTGCATTCAAAGTAAACTACCCAGGCCTGGAGTCCAATTGATAGGACTGCCACCCACAAATGGAAGGAGATCCTTCCTATTCATTGGAATGTTAATGGAATATTATCAAAGTAATAAACTTGCAGTTAATCCATGATTCTATTTTAGAATTCCACACAAAAATTATTGGATTTATATCTTCCATTCCAGAACTATGGTATAATTCCCTTAATAGAAGGCTATTGACTAATTTTTAATAAATGCTTTTATAAGTATTCAACCTTGATACTTCATTAAATGGAGGCACTATTTAGTTATGAATAATTGGTAATTATATAGATATACATATATAATTTAATATCCTCACATTCCATCTCTCTGTATGCATATCTATATCTACATATCTATCTATCTATCTATCTATCTATCTATCTATCTATCTATCTATCTATCTATCTATCTATCTATCTATCTATCCATCTATCTATCCATCTATCTATCTGGCACTCCTATGGCTTTATCACAGGTCCTCAGAACTCCTGGCAGCTCAGTTTGCCGGAGGATGGTGTGCTAAGACTGTGACCCCATTTATGGATTGGCCATTGAAGGCTGTGAGTTGAAATCCCAGCATGGCCAAAAATTTATTCGTGGATTAAGAAGCCAATTTTGACATATTTATTTTTTCCTTCTCTGAGAACGTCCTGGGTCTCAGGATGATGCATAATCCATATGCTGATATATCCTATGTGATATGATGTAATAAAAGAAATATTATATGTGTAATAATACTAAATAAATAAGAGTGATAAGCATCATACACAGTAAACTTATGCATGTAAGTAGATCTCATACATTAATATTACTTTTTCCAGTGCTGGGGCTTCAATTCAGGCCCTGAGAACTGCACTGAATTTCTTGCCTTCAAGCATGGTGAGCCTTTTCCCTTCACCCACGGTGCCACAGAATTATCCATACCCTGAGTTCAAATACAAGGCCTGCCAGGAAAATGGGGCAAATTCCAAACCATGGCTTTATTATTGTTATTATTATTATTATTATTATTATTATTATTAGACGAGCGCAGGGCTTGCACTCAGGTCTTGGCATTTCTGTCACAGCTGATCCTTGTAAACGAGGACCCGAGTTCAAATCTTGGGGCTGGCAAAAAAAAATAAAAATAAAAAAAAGGAGAAGCATAAAACTGAGAAGTTCAAGAATGTGGTTTTACTTTTTTTTCCGTTGTATTGTGACCATCCTGGGTCTAAATGACCAGTCCTAGAAAGTGTACATTACCTTGCATTGCTGATGTTTGGCAGGCTATTAAGGAAGCCATACTGAAACTGGCAACTTAGTTCTGGAGGTCAAATCCCAGGATTGCCACTAATGAATGGCAGAGATTCTAAGAAACCCATTCCCATATACATCCATACAAATGGAATGTTATAAAAGTAACAATTAAATTGGTAGTGTATGATTATATTTTAAAATGATTCACAACAATTATGCTACATTGGCTAATTTTCAATTAATCCTTTATTATGTATTCAACCATGATAATTAAAAAAGCAAGGAATAATTTAAGTGCCAATAATCGGTAGTAATATTATATATGCAATTTCATAGTATACAGACATCTGTCTCTTGTTTGATGCATCTACATCAATCTATCTATCTATCTATCTATCTATCTATCTATCTATCTATCTATCTATCTATCTATCTATCTATCTATCTGTCTGTCTATTTACTATCTCTCTATCTACCAATCTACACATTTATCTGTTTATACACTTGTCACTACTGAGGCTCAGTGGTTGAGTGCTCGCCTAGTACATGCAAAGTCCTAGGGTCGATTCCTCTCTACTGTGTGCATAGATAAATCTGGAAGTCGTGCTGTTGCTCAACCAGCTGAGCACTAGCTGAGCATAGAAGCTTAGAGACTGTGTGTCAAGATTCTTACTCAAGACCCAGGAATGGCACCAAAAAAGATAGAATGTTCTGACTGCAACTATATAAGGATATCACTGCAAATACCTCATCACAGAGCAAGTCTGGAGTCTCGTGCAGACAGCTGCTGTCTCACCTGAATTAGCCAGAGGTAAACCGTTGCAACCCAGCTGGACGGAACCAGATGCTGCTGGTTCACTCACTCCTGTCATCCAAGATACTTGGGGGCTGAGATCTGACACTGGTGAGTATAAAACACAGCCCTGGCAGGAAGTCTGCGAAACTCTGAGCTGTGGCTCAAAGTGGTAGAGCTCTAGCCTTGAGCAAAAGATCCTAGGACAGTAACTAGGTTTCAGTGCAATCCCCGTGGGTGACTCCACCTTCCCACCAAAAGAAACCCCTCTAAATCATTAGATGTGAACTTTGTGTGGTTTGTGACATGTCTCTGAAAGAATGGTGATATTGATGAAAGCACCCTAATTCTAATGACAGTGTGTGGGATACAGCTATGTGATGAGTCCTTCATGAGGTTTTGTGTGCTGAGTCCTACTTTCATCTGGTTCTTGTAAGAGCTCCACAAGTCAGATGATTGTACTGTAGAGAAACTTGAGGCTCAGATATGTCCCCATGTCAGGGCCAAAATTATGTTTGTACCTAACTCTAGTGAGTTGTCTCCTGCAGAAAATTGTTTGGGTTTCTTTTTCTCGGTCATGAACCTTGAAGTCAGGGCCTAGCCCCTGACCCTTCCCTGTTGGGCTCATGGCTAGCCCCCTACCACGTGGAGCCAAGGACCCCCTTGCAACAGAGTGTTACAGTCTAGGTATCTGTAGCTGAGGTCTGTCATCCTGCCTACTCAGGAAGCTGAGATATGATGATATCAGTTCCAAACTATCCCAGACCAAAAAGATCCCATGAAACTATTATCTCCTTTTCACCACTTAGAAACATGAACTGGAAGCTGGGAGCCAGTGACTCGCACCTGCCATCCTAGCTACTCAGGAGCCTGAGAGTTGAAGATCACAGTCCAAAGCCAGGCTGGGCAGGAAATTGTTTGAGAGGCTTTTCTCCAGTGAACTACGAAAAACCTCCAGGAGTGTTGTAGCTCAAGTGGTAGAGCGATTGGCTTTAGCTGAAGAACTCAAGGACAGCACCCAGGCCTAGATATAAATTCCTCCAACTTCCAAAAAAAGAAAGAAACCTGAAGTGGAGTGCTGGGAATGTGTCTTAGTTGTAGAGTGCTTTGTTTGTATGAATCCCTGGGTTTGATTCCTTAGTATCACATACTAGTAAAAACCCTGAAGTGGTTGTGTGGCTTAAGTGATAGAATGCTATCCTTGTACCGGAGAAACTCAGGTCCAGTGTTCAGTTCCTGAGTTCAAGCTCCAGGAGAAGTGTATGCACACACATACATGCACACAGACACACAGAGACATACACACACAGATACACACAAACACACACATACACACACACAAATACAGATACCAGAAGTGAAGGTGTGACACCTAATGGTAAAGCACTGAGCTTTTATTCTGAGCTCGTGGTCAGCTCTCAGGCCCTGTGTTCAACCCCAAAACCTACCCATCCGAGGCCCAACTAGGAGAGGTCAAATGTTTCAATACCTGATGATTACCACCAGTCCTAAATGACAGGGAGCATTGTGATATTACACACATGCTTAGATATAGCAAGCTTCCAGAAACCAAGAAAACCACCATTGCCAATAATGAATCACTTCATTAGGTTCAGCTCCCTTGTTTTCTACCAAAAGAACCCTTGAAATAATTGTAGCAGGTTATTTCAACACTGGAACATAGTTTAACAAAGACAGGATAAATGCAGGGAACTTGGCCTGCCACAGGAGGTGGCACAAATGAAGGCTTCCTGTCAAAACAGCACTGGGGAGAGAGATAGCTTGGGGTACAAAGAGGCCTTTTTCTCCTGGCCTTTAGAGCCTGCCCTCACTCCTGCTCACTAATTTGCCAGGATGGAGTTTTTTGGTACAAAGCTGTACTTGAGTGAGGCCTTTTGTTGGGCTGTTCCAACAACGAAGCAGACTTCCTCTAGCACCCTGGGGTGTGCAGAAAACCTCTGGCTACACTGGGAACAGTAAGGGGAGCCATGGAACATGCCCTGTCTTGAAAGGATCGTCTGTGCTATGAAATCATTCTATTCAAAGCAAATTTTCTAGCTGGATGCCTTTCATCATAGGGACTCTAGACCTTTACCGATAGAAATGTATGCATACATACATGGGGAAACATGGAGTTACTTGTTTTTTATTTTGCTTTTTTTTTTTTTTAGACAGGTCCAGGGGTTGTATTATGAGCCTAGGCACTGTCCCTGAGCTCCTTTTGCTCAAGGGTAGGGCTTTTCCCTTGAGCCACAGCCCCACTCATAATGAGTTTTTATTACTTTGATCCCTCGGAAATAAGAGTGCTGTGGACTTTCCTATCTTGGCTGAATTAAAACTGGCATTCTCTACCTCCCAGACTCCTGATGAGCTAGGATTACAGGCAGGAACAAATGACACCTGGCTTTCTTGTTCTTTTTTTCATTGTGACAAACTGAAATCTTCATAATGTCATCCTAATGGTTTGTATTTTGAAGTAAACTACCCAGGCCTGGAGTTCCAATGCCAGGACTGCCACCTACAAATGGAGGGAGATCTTGAGAAAGTCTTTCCTATTCAAGTGAATGTTTAATGGAATATTATAAAAGTAACAATTGAATTTACAGTTAGTTCATGATTGTTTTATAGACGGCCACACAAAAAGTATTGGATTATGTCTTCCATTCTAGCTATTTTGTATGATTCTCCCAATTAAAGAATACTGACTACTTTTTTTACATTAATGCTTTAATAAGTATTCAACAATAAGGGGCTGGGAAGGTGGCTCAGTGGTAGAGCGCTTGCCTTGCATGCCTGAGGCCCTGGGTTTGATTCCTCAGCACCACATAAGCAAAAAGAAAAAAAAGCCGGAAGTGGCACTGTGGGTCAAGTGGTAGAGTGCTAGCCTTCAGCTGAAGAGCTGAGGGACAGCACCCAGGCCCAGAGTTCAGGCCCCACGACTGGACCAAAAAAAAAAAAGTATTCAACAATGATACTTCATTAAATGGAGGCATAATTTAATAATAATTCATAATATACATAATTTAATATCCTCACACTGTCTCTCTCTCATATATATTTCAAACTACACATCTATTTATCTATCTATCTATATCTATATCTATATACATATCTATATCTACACCTATATGTGTATCTATCAGCCACTAGTATGGCTTGTTCCAAGGTCCTCAGAAATGGTTGGCAGCTCAGTTTACCAAAGGCTTTTGGACTACAACTGATCCTTTCTTGAATTGGGCATTGTGGGCTCTGCGTTCAAATCCCAGCATCGCCAAAATTTTATATGTGGAGTCAGAAGCCAATTTTTACACATTTTTTTCCTTCTCTGAGAAAGTCCTGGGTCGCAGTATGATGTATAATCCATATGCAAATAAATCCATGTGATAAGATGTAATAAATGTAATAAATGTTATATATGTAATAATACTAAATAAAATAAAAAATATGGGTAATAAATGTCCTATGGAGTAAACCCATGTTTGTAAATAGATCTCATATATCAATATTATTTTTTTCAGTGCTGGGGCTTGAATTTGGGCCCTGGAAACTGGGCTGAAATTCTTGTCTTTAATGATGGTGAGTTCTGCTCCCCCAAAGTGCCATAGAGTTACCCAGACCCTGAGTTCAAATCCCAGACCTGCCAGAAAACTGGTGCAAATTCCAAGCCAGGGCCTTAATTTTTTTTGGCCAGGCCTGGGGCTTGAACTCACCTCTTGGTAACTCTTCCTCACCTTCCATCATCCTAGGCTGGGGTGTAGCCTCTGGACCCACAGCTCATCCTGAGACCCTAGGACTCGAATTCAAATCTTGGGACTGGCAAAAAAAAAAGGAGAAGTGCTGGGAAGCTAGCTCAGTAATAGAGTCTTGCCTTGCATGCATAAGACCATGGATTTGATTCTTCAGTACCACATAAGCAGAAACAAGCCAGAAGTAGTGCTATGGCTCAAGTGGTAGAGTGATAGCCTTCAGCTGAACAGTTGAGGGACAGCACCCAGACCCAGAGTTCTGGCCCCAAAACCAAAAAGAAAAAAGAAAAAAAGAGAGGGGGGAAAAAAGGAGAAGGTTAAAACTTGGAAGTATCAGAAGGCGGTTTTACATTGTTTTTCCTTTGCATTGCAACCATCCTGGGTCTAAATGACAGGATTCGGAAATTGAACATGACCTTGCACTGCTGAAGTTTGGTGGGCTATCTGGGAAGCCATAGCCCAAACCAGCAACCTAGGCCTGGGGTGGGAATCCCAGGACTCCCACCTATGAATGGTGGGATATCCTAAGAAACGCATTCCGATATACATCCTTATGAATGGAATGTTGTAAAGTAACAATTACATTAGTGTATGATTATATTATAAAATTATACACAATAATTATACTACATTGAATAATTTTCAATTAATACTTTGTTATATATTCAACCATAATATTTCAATACAGGAAGGAATAATTTATTGATAATTGTTAGTAATATTATATATATATACTTGAATAATATACAGACATCTGTCTTGTTTTATACACACACACACACCTATATATATATATATATATATATATATATATATATATATATATATATGCTGTCAAGCAGTTGAGCACTGGCTTTGAGAATGAAAGCTTAGGGACTGTGTCTAGGCCCTTACTCAAACCCCAGGACTGGCACCAAAAACAAATTAGAATGTTCTGTCTGCAGTTATAGAAAGCCAGGAATTCAAATACCTCATCACAGAGCAACCTGGGAGTCTGAAACTGACGGCTGTTATCTAACCTGATTTAGCCTGAGGTCAACAGCTGCAGCCCAGCATCATGGAACCAGACACTGCTGGCTCACCTCTAGCTGCTCAGGGGGTGAGATCAGAAACTGGGGGTTGAAAACTCAGCCCTAGCAGGAAGTCTGCTAGACTCTGAGCTGTGCCTCAAAGTAGTAGAGATCTAGCCTTGAAGAAAAGATCTTAGGACAGTACCTCCAAACTATGAGTGAAATCCCTGAGGCTGATGACTCTCCCCACACAAAACACCCCTCTAAACTGTTAGATGTGAACTTGTGCGGCTTGTGAAGTGTATCTGAAGGAATGGTGATACTGATGAAAGCACCCTAATTCTAATGACAGTTTGTGGGACATAGCTATGTGATGAGTCCTTCCTGGGGTGCTGGGTGTTGAGTACTTCTGGGTTGTTCACGGGGTACTGAGTACTGAGTCCTTCACAGGGTGCTATGTGCTAAGTCCTTCATGAGTTGTATTCTTTCATCTGGTTCTTATAAGAGCTACACAAGTAAGATGATTGTGCAGATAAGAAAGTTGAGGCTCAGATATTTCCCCAAGGCAGGGCCAAATTTATATATGTACTAAACTCTAGTGACTTGTCTTCTGCAGACAGTTGTTTTGGTTTAGGTTTCTCCATCATGAACTTTGAACTCAGAGCCTAGATGCTGACTTTCTTCTTGGGCTCATCGCTAATGTTCTACCATGCTGAGCCAAGGACCCACTTGCAGCAAAGTGTCATGGCTTAGATGTCTTTAGCTTAGGTCTATCATTCTGCCTTCTCCAGAAGCTGAGGATCTCATTTCAAAACTATCCCAGATAACGGTCCAAAGTCAGCCTTGGCAGGAAATTCCTTGAGATGTTTATCTCCAATAAACCACCAGAAAGCCTGAGGGGCATTGTAGCTCTTGTGGTAGTGTGCTAGACTGAGATGAAGAGCTCATAGCCAGCACCCAGGCCCAGACTTCAACTCCTCCAACTTACAAGAAAAGAAAGAAAGAAACCTGAAGTGGAGTGCTGGGAATGTTTCTTAGGGGTAGACTGCTTTGTGTGTGTGAAACCCTGGGTTTGAATCTTCAGTACCACATTCCCTACAAAAAAAAGCCTGAAGTAGCTGTGTGGCTCAAGTGGAAGAGTACGGTCCTTATACAGGAGAAACTCAGGTACAGTGGGTAGGTCCATAGTTCAATCACCAGGACTGGTGTATGCGTGTGTGCACGTGTGAGCACACACACACACACATACACACGGAGCCACCGATGCCAATAATGAATCATTTCATTGTGTTCAGCTCCCTAATTGTCTACCAGAAGAACTGTTGAATTAATGGTAGCACTTTGTTTCAAAACTGAAACATAGTTTTACAAAGACAGGATGAGTATAGGGAACTTAGTCTGCCATGGCAGGTGGAATAAATGAAGGCTTCCAGTCAAAACAGAGCACTGGGGAGAGAAATAGCTTGGGGCACAAAGAGGGCTTTTTCTCCTAACCTTAACAGCCTGGGCATATTCATCCTCACTAATTGGCTTAGATGAATTGTTTGTTACCCAGATGCACAAGAGTGAGGCTTTATGTCTGCCTGTTCCAACAATGAGGCTGATTTCTTCCAGCAACCTGGGGTATGGAGACCCCTTCAGGTTAACTGGGAACAGTGAGGGGAGCTCTGGAACATGCACTGTCTTGAATGCACACTCGGTTGCTAAGAAATCATTCTATTCAAAGCAAATTTCCTAGCTAGGTGCCTTTCTACATAGCAACTCTGGATCTTCACCAATTCAAATACATGCATACATACACAGACACATGGAGTTACTGGCTCTTTTCCTGTGGCAGGTCCTGAGGCTGGAACTGTGAGTCTAGACATTTTCCCTGATCTCCTTTTGCTCAAGGAAGCATTTCATTGTATCTTAAACCATGATTACCCTAGGTTGGGATGCAGCTTTTACACCCATAGATGATCCAGGGATCCTAGGACCCGAGTTCAATTCCCATCACTGGCAAAAATAAAGCAAACCAACAAAATGGATGAGGAAAAACCAGGTAATTTTACACAACAGGTTTACTTTTGTTTCCTTGGCACTGTGACACTCCTGGGGCTCAATGACTTGGCTTGAAAATTGTATGTGACCTTGCATGGATGAAGGCTGGGGGGCTGTCAGTGAAGCATGAGTCTAACCCAGATAGCTAGGCCCTGAGATCGATCCTAGGCCAGCCACCTACACATGGCTGAAGATCTTAGGAAACTTGTTCCTATCTATAGGAACACTAGTAGAATATTTGAAATGTACTAACTGAAGTACTAATTAGATAGTCATTACAGTATTAGATTGCATGCAATAAATATAGGTCATTGATTAATTCTTTATTAAGTATTCTACTGTGATTAATTAATGGAAGCATAATTTTAGACCAAATAATAGGTAGTAATAGCTTATGTAAAATAAGATATAGACATCACTCTTTATATAGGGTTATACACTAAAATCTACATAAATGTCTCTCTGTAAACCTTTGTAGATGCATATACATATGTTAATACACACACATGCACACACACACACACACACACACACACACACACACACACACACTGCAATCAAAACATCTATCTGTTTATATATTGGCCATTCCACGGCTTGATCTCAGGTCCTCAAATTTGCCCAGTAACATCACTTGCATCAGACTGGTGTGCTAACATTTACCCTTTCCTGAAGTGGGCCTGTTAGACCCTGAGTTCAAGTCACAGAACTGGCAAAAACTTAATCCTGGTGGAAAAGCCAATTGTCCCACTTGTTTTCCTTATCAGTGAAAGTACTGGGCCTCAGGAATGATGTAGAATACATAAGCAAATCTATGTTTTATGTAATAGGATGCAAAAAATGTTATACGTGTTATCATACTCACTCAAATGCATAAGAAATAAAACATAAAAATGAATACACTAACTGCAATATGCAGTAAACATGTGCATGTAAATATAAATCAGGTATTTAAAATGTATGCGAATATTATTTTTGAATTCAGGCCCTAGGAACAGGCCTTTCTTTCTTGTCTTCCAGCACGGTGATCTTCCCATCACCCACAGTGCTGCAGATTTCCCCAGACTCTGAGTTCAAATCCCAGGCCTGGCAGAAAAAATGGCAAGAATTACAAGCCAAAGATCCTCATAATATTTTAAATATTTTTAATGTATGTATGTATGTATGTATGTCTTTTTTATTTTGTAAAGCACAGGGCTTGAAGTCCGGTCGTGGCAATTGTACCTCAGCTTTGATCACTCTAGGCCTTGGTTCAGCCACTGGACCCACAGTTGCTGATGGGATCCTAGACACTCAGGCCTTTCAGGGAAAAGAATGCACAGAAAAAAAATGTGGCTTTTTTACGTTTTCTTCCTTTGCACGGTGACCCTCCAGGGTCTGAATGACACTGTTGCAAAGGGTACATCACCATGCATTGCTGAAGGTTGGTGGACCATTAAGGAAGCAACAGGCCCACATGGCAACATAGGATCTGACCAACCAATGGCAGGAGATATTAACAAACTGGTTCCCTTCCATAGGAATAACAACGGAATCTTGTCAATTTTACAGTTGAATGAGTTGATCATGAAAGATGCTCCTATAAAATTCGACAGCATGATTTCACGAGTCTGATTGATTTCATTTAATATTTATTAAGCATTAAAAGAATATTATTATTTACAGGAATGCAATAATTTCAGGAAAATGATTGATTTCATTAATAGTTTAAGGATGAAAACAATAACATTAACTACATGGACGCATAATATATACCCAAGAATTGGTAGGAATGTAGTATATAGAACTGAATAATGTATAGACATCTCTGGCACTCTATAAAGATATATATTTATTAGTGTACTGTCATCTGCATGTCAATCTGTTCATATTTTGTTAACTCCTGGCCTCAATCTCAGGTCCTAGGAACAGCCTGTCAGCATAATTTGCCCCAGGAGGGCGTGTTCACACTCACCCGTTCATGAATTTGGCCCTGTAAGTCATGAGTTCAGATACCAGCACTCCCAAACAATGAATCGTTGAGTAAGACGCTTATGGTGACACGTTTTCTTTTTCTGTGAATGTCCTGGGGGTCAGGTATGAAGTGGAATACCTATGCAGGCGTATTTCCTATGTAATCAATGTAACCAATGTTCTATGTGCCATAAAAGTCAATAAAATAAATGGTGAATACATAAACAAAACAAAAAAATAACTACACCAAATGGAATATGGAGTCAACATATGTATATAAATATAAATCATATATGTAAATTGTGCATGAATAGGTGGGGATCGATTTCAGGCCTAAGAAATAGACTTGAATTTCTTGACTTCAAGGAGGCCAGATTCCCCTTTCTACACAGTACAACAGTGTTACTCAGACCATGAGTTCAAATCCCAGTCCTGGCCGAAAAATGGCACCTTTCTAGTATGTGAGGCCCAATTCTTAGGTATTTCATTATTCCTCCATTTTATGAATGTGATTGTTTAAATGCTTAATAAAGTATTAAATAAAATTGATTAGTGTCCTATAATATAATTGTGTATAATTTTATCCTAGAATCATTCAAGAACTGCCCATTCAATCATGACATACATCACATTACATTGGTAACCATATGGATAGGACAAGTTTCTGAGGATCTCCTGCCATTTGGAGGTGGTAGGACCAGTATTCGAACTGTGGGCTCCAGCTCCCACCACTTAAAGCCCAGGATAGGGAACTCACTGGTCTGTCCAAGAACATCAGCAAGACCAATGATTAGGCAGGCACCAGTGGCTCTCAACAGTCCTCCTTGATGCTTACAAGGCTGTGATGGGAGGATCATGGTCAAAGTCACCCTCAGGAGGAACGTCCTTGAGATCCCTGTCCAACTTCAGTGCCAACAAAGCCAGAAGCCCTGTGGCTCCAGTGGTAGAGGGCCAGCCTTGAGCAAAAGCAGCTCATAGACTGTGCCCAGATCCTGAGTTTATGGTTCGGGACTGGCAACAAACAGACATAAACAACAATATGTGCAGCCATCCAGCTAAAGCGGGTCTCCCTCTTGTCCCCAACCGAATGGGAGAGAGTTCCCTGGGAAAAGGGCTGAGAGAGCCGCTGTCAACTTGACTCTGCCCATGCTGATTGCATCACAGGATTCTAGCCACACCCCCATTCTTTCATGTTCCTTTCTGACCAATGGGATACAAGAATGGCGGCAACGCCCACATTCCAGGATGCCTGGTAGCATCCTCTTTTAGTTTACACTACTACCAACAGTTAAGGAAGGTAGAGGTGGCTGAGTGGTGAGCAAGAGACTCAAGGCAATTTTAGAGTATAGTAGGAAATTGACATGCCCCAGCCCCTTCTCCCCCCTTCCTGTGGTGCTGGATTTCAAATCTCAGCCAGCCTAAGGCCCTGACCTCGTCCCTGCCCTTGGTCTTCTGCTCTGGGCCCATGTGTCTGAAATGCTGCTGCCATCCCTGCTCACTCTACCTGGATCAGCTGCCAACAGTTTCTCCCAACAGCACAGGTGAGTGGCTGCCCCAACACCATTCCCAAACCGGGTCAGAAACCCCTCTGGGAGTACCATGACCCCCTGCTTGTTTCCTCTCCCTGTTTCTGAGGAGCCACCTTTCTGTCTTGTGCATTTCTGAGAAACAAACAATATATGCTCAGGCTGGGCTGAGCTCAGGCTGTCCTCCTATCTGTGACAGGTATGCTCCAACAGACCTGATCCTTGGTAGTTGGGATGTTAGACATTTAGAGCCATGCTCAGTCAGCAGTTAGATGGATTATTACCAACTCTTAGTCCATGGCAGCCGGTTCTTGACCACAGATAAAGCTCTGGGTAGGGCCGCAACCATTTGAACTTAGTCTCCTCACAGGATAGTTGTGAGGAAACAAGGGATTTATACAGAGGGATCTCTGGAACATGGCTAGGAACAGAGGGAGTGGCCTTCAGGTAAGGTTCTCCACAATTCTGTGAGCATATGACAGGAAGATACCTGGAAAGGTTTCAGGTGGCCCCTGTTATTAATCGGACAACAGGTGTGGGATTATGAAACAAAACATGGCTCTCTTTCATCATTATCCTATCCCCATGAGGAAGGGTATCCTTCACTGTGTTGAGTTTTGCAACTGAGGAAAACAAGGCATGGAGAAGTTGGGTGAGCTACTTATGACCTCAAGTTCAAAGGAAGCACGGCCTGACTTCTCTACCATGCTCCCTAGAAAATGGGTGCTATTCAGTCCACTTCTTGTAGTGGGAAGTCCATTTCTTGTTAGTCATGGGGCTTGAACTCTAGGTCTGGGCGCTGTTCATGAGCTCCTCAGCTCAAGACTAGTGCTCTACCACTAGAGCCCACAGCACCACTTCCAGTTTTCTGGTGGATCTTTGGAGATAAGAGTCTCACAGACTTTCTTTCCTTCCCGGGCTGGCTATGAACCATGATCCTTATATCTCAGACCCCTGTGTAGTTGGGATTAGAATTCTGAGCCACCGGCACATGGCTTAAGTGTACTTCTCACTTTCTTTCTCCCTCTCTTTCACATGAACTGGTTGAATGTGTGCTGGAGGAGGTGGCCCATTGTCCCCATGTGGCTAGAACCCATGGTGGCCCTCTTATTCTGGAGGTGGGCTGTGGGTCAGAACCTGTCTCGCTCAACCTGTTGAAACAGCTCCATGACGTAAGCCCCTCTGTACCCTGGCTAGACCATGACGGTTATTCATTTTCCATCCAGCCTGACTGGACTTCTTGTACTGTTTTATACATCATTTTCTAGCACCTGGACAAAATTATGATACATAGTTACAGAATCAAAATGTAATGCCATCTTAAGAAATTCGTTTAGGTTTCTGGGAATGTGGCTTCATGGTATGGTGATTGCCTAGCATGCATGAAACCCTGGGTTCAATTACCCAGTAGCACATAAACAGAAAAACTCTGGAAGTTGTGCTCTGCCTCAAGTGGTAGAGTGCTAGCCTTGAGAAAAAAAAAGCTGAGGAATAATCCCCTAGTCCTTAGTTTAAGCCCCTGGACTGGCAATAAATAAAGTATTCAATTTTTTTTTCATTCATGTGACTATTTCTAATATATTTATAAGATGATTTCTTTGTTGCTTTGTATGTTCTCCCACGATATAACCCCTGCTTTCACTGTATTTAATGTTGGTATAATTTGTGGAGGGGAATGGCAAAAACAAATCGTTTAAATAGGGATACAATTGGACCCATTGCAATAACGAGAAGTACAAGTCGTTATGTTGAAAAATGAACTTTACAATTTTGGTGGGGGCGTGTAAGGATGGGGGGTTGGTAAGGGATAGGAAGGGGAAACAAAGAGGAGGCAACAATGCTTGATAAGACATGTACTCCTTATCTTGCCCATGTAATTGTAACTCCTTTGTACAGTATTTTCACAATAAAAAACCACTTATTTAGTAAATGCAAAATAAAGAAACCATACTTTGAATATATAATTGCTCCTTTCATACTGACACCTGACAATAGTCCCTTATTCATGTACTTTACTTATATTAGCATACTCTGTTGAAAAAAAAAGTTTTAGTAATTAGGTCAAAGCAACTAATGCCAGGAATGTGCTTAGATGTCAGGTGAAGATTAATTCTGGAAATTCAAAGATTCCAGGATTTTGTGTGGTCACTGCTAATCACATAGAGAAGCATAGTCTAAGTGACATTTGGAAATCTTTTTGGTCAATCTTGGTACCAAAAACGCAGAGGCTAATTAACAGTTGTGACAGAAGAGAAAGAATAACTCGATGGAAGGAATAAATGATAGTAATTAAGGTGTTCCAGAAACTGTTCTAGAGAACCATTTTTTGTTATTGAAGAACTAGTGATCAGCTAAGCTTATTCCTCATTGCCTTTAGAATTCTAAATTTCTTAGGCTAGTTCCTAATCTCGGTGTGATAAATGTATCTCCTTCTATGCTGTT
This sequence comes from Dipodomys spectabilis, assembly GCF_019054845.1. NCBI lineage: Eukaryota > Metazoa > Chordata > Mammalia > Rodentia > Heteromyidae > Dipodomys > Dipodomys spectabilis. The sequence continues at coordinate 915,419 of NW_024871126.1, forward strand.
TTTCCTACTCAATCTCCTTTGCTTTCTAAAATCTCAATCTTTCTGTATTACTCTATGAACATTTCCTGATACTAAATACACCTATACAGATGACAGAGATGCTAATGTAAGGGTCCCATGAGTCATTAATGTAACAACATGGAAAAGGAGGACATATTTATTGCTACCTCAGTTTTTCTGAATAGCTGCAATGTCATCATTTGGTTCAAAATTCCATGCTTTGTCTACATAGTGTCATTCAGTGCACATAAATGCAAATATGAGCCAGGTGTTGATGGTTCACGCCTGTAATGCTCGCTACTCAGGAGGTTGATACTAGAGGATTGTGGTTCAAAACCAGCCTGCTCAGGAAAGTCCATGAGACCCTTTTCTTCAATTAATCATCAGAATCCCAGAAGTGGTGCTGGAGCTAAAGTGGTAGAGTGCTCAACTTGAGTTGAAGAGCTGAGGAACAGTGCCCAGGATCAGAGATCAATCCCCATGACCAACAAAAAAAAGTGAAATGTGCCTTTAAGTTTCCACAAAAGGAACGACAAGTTCAATAATCTTTCCAAGCAGAAAAAATAATTCCAAAATGATTCAGTGCACCTACTTTTGCTGAATTATTTAAGTTATGGCTTTTTTGCTGGATATATTCTCACCTTTTAAAAATTGTCAAATATTAGCTTTACAATAAACTCCACCTAATATTTCTCATTTCAAAAGAGAAGTCTATACAGTTGATATCACATAGCTTTCTGACGATCTTAGTTCAAAGTCAAACCAGGCAGTAGAGTCTGTCAAACTCTTATCTCTAATTAAACACCCAAAATCCAGAAGTGGAGTTTTGGCTCAAACAGTAGAGTACTGGTTTGGGGGGCAGGTGGGCAGGAAAGGCAATCGTTCAAGTACAGGGTCCAGCCTCTGGGTTCAAGCCCCACAACCAGCACAAACTAAACAAACAAGCAAAGAAAAGCAACACAGATATTTCTTTGGGACCCTCCTTAAAAGAGTACTCCTGTAAGAGAAGAGGCTCCTTTGCTAATCATACTCACTGGATCCTGCTTTTTGGAATCTTTATTGCTATGGAGAACTCAGGACCAGACTAAGGAATTGATAACTGACTCCTGCAACAAGAGGATCATTTCAGGAGTGAAATATCCACGCATAATGCAATTTAAAACTTGCATATCTTTGTTTCTTTGCAGTAGAACACATTTAAAGCAACGTTATTTCTTTCTGTTCTATGCTGGCCTTCAAATAGCACATTATTTCTTTTTGTAATACTCAACTAAAAGTTTACAGAAAAGTTTTATGTGAGTAAAGAACACACTCGAAAAAGTCAGGGACAGAGTTTCCTTTAAGCCTTGGGATTGTTTTCTTGTACAGTAAAAAGGAAAGCACATATTAACTTGAACTTTGTCATTCCTCTATGCTCCATTCCTCTCCTGGGATCAGTTTTTACATCCAGTAACTGTTACTTCCAGTAACAACCAATGGTGCTGCTTGAGGTATAATGAACAGAATTCATCATAGCATACAATTGGATTCAAAATACTTGTCAATAAATGTAACACACACCATCAGCAGAAGCAGGGACAAGAACCACATGATCATTTATATGGATGTAGAAATAGCTTTTAATAAGCTCCAATACCCCTTTATGATTAAAACTTCTTTTTTTTGAAACTTCTGAGAAGCTAGGAATGCATGCAACTTTCCTCAATATAATACAAAGTATGCATATGACAAAGCATGTACCTAGCAGTGGACACATGAAGACATTAAAATCTGGAATGAAGTCTACACTAAAAATCTTCTACACAGCTCTTTAAAAACCACTTGACCCACACCTATTTTCTAATAAAACAATTGCTGATACCAGAAAAGTCTTATTTATTTTGCCTGCATCTGTTGCTTAAAGTTTTGTGATAAGCTGGGCTTCTCAATGAACTCTAAAGCAGAAATATTTGTCTTGGAGTCTGTGGATGCTTTAAACCTGTGTTTTAATTCACAATGTTACATTAAATGATTTAAGGGTTTTGTATCATGTCAAACATCTGTGGTGTAATGAATGACCTTTGTTAAACATGTATTCATTCTGTAAAGTACAATAGTCTTTTTATGTGTAGTGTATTTAAGTATATATATATATATATAGTATATAATATAATATAAAATACATACACAGACAGATTTGTGTGAAAGATGTGCAATAACAAAGGTGTATGTACATATTGGTTTTTTTTTTTTTTGGAAACTGGACAGAAGTCGAAATGGCGTGTTTGTGTTTTGGCAGAGGAGAATTACACATTTTTGCCTGCATGGCATCATCATTAGCGTAAAACAATTTTAATGCTACACAAATCTTATGTGAAGAAATGAATGGTATGATCTCATTTTCTCTTGGGTCTAAAATAAAACAATCACTCCATGTGAGTGAAGCCAGACCCAGTTAATGCTAGTCTTTCATGTGAAATGTGAAGCTCCCACGTTGCCTTTTTCTATTGGTGTGATAACTAGTAATTGGTACATTCTCACTAAGGAGCTATTTCTCAACATAGACCATGTTAATGCTATACCACTGTTTAAAGGGCTAATTTCACACCTTCTTAGCCATGCATCTGGCTTAGAATGGACTTCTCTGTGCAATAAGTTTTGGCTATTGGAAATCCCTTGCCTCCAGTTGTTTTGGGGTACCAATGACTCCATTGGCCCCAAAAGTTGAAGGGATGACTGGGATTTCATCTGAGACAGTGGTGAAACTCCTCCCCAGGCTGAGGGGATCAAGAGGTGCTTTGGAGGAACTTGGCACCATTTGAAATTGAGTAGCCACTTGAGCCAAATATAAAATTGTATTTATAGCTGACAGACGCAATTTGAGCCTTCAAATTTGTGGTTATTCTATTGTAAAGTAATATGTTGTTTGTCTAGCATTTATTAGATTTTTATGCGTATGTATTTTCACAATGTGCTCCTCAGTTTGAATTAAACCAGATTTTGCAAACTCAAAAAAATAATAAAATAAAATCTGGAATGAGACAAGGATGTCCACTCTCTCTCCTACTCTTCAATATAGTAGTGGACATTCTAGCAAGAGCAATAGGCAAGAGAAATCATAAAGGCGATCCAAATAGGGAAGAAGTAAAATGATCCCTTTTTACAGATGAAATGATCCTGTATTTAGAGACCCTATACCTTCCTTTCTCAAGTTAGTAAAGGTGTTGCTAACCTTTAGCAATGTAGCAGGGTATGAAACCCACAAGAACCAGTAGTTTTTCTGTGTTACCAACAATGGGAACATCCAGCCTGAAATCCAAAAAACCACCTCATATGCATTAGCCTCAAAATCAAATCACATCTAAACAAAACAAAACAACAACAACAAAATTAAGAATTAATTTAACCAAAAATGTGAAGGACCTCTACTGAGAAAACTTTAAAAATATAAAAAGGGAAATTGAAGGAGATTCAAGGAAATGCAAAGTCTTTCAATGTTTTCACAAATAACATTGTGAACACTGTACTACTGCCCCCAAACAATTGACAATACAATACCCATCAAAATCCCAACAATATTCTTTAAAGCAGTAGAGAAAGAAATCCAAATTTAATATGAAATTACAAAATTACAGATGAAAACGTAGGCTTAGAAATGAACTCATGGGCCTATAGTCATCTTATACACACACACACACACACACACACACACGCACACACAAAATGGAATTCTATTCACCCAAAAGAAAGGATGACTTTTCACCAGTCTTAAGGAAAATTAAAGGCTTGGGAAAATTTTACTAAGAGAAAGGAATGCAGACTCAGAAAATACAGGTTTCATGGATTCATTAATTTATGATAGCTAGAAGGTGCCTACAAATCTACAAGTAAACAAGACAGATTCTACCTCTTCCCAGTTAGAATGGCCATTATGAAGAAAACTAATAGAAAATGCTGCCATAGGTATAGCCAATTGGGAACCTCCCTGGGCTGGCTTTGAACCATGACCCTCAGATCTCAGCCTCCTGAGTAGTTAGGATTACAGACAGGCGTGAGCCACCAGCTCCCGGCTCCAATTGGGAACTCTATTAAACTGTTGGTGAGAAATTAAACTTGTTCAACCCCTCTGGAATGCAGTATGGAGTTTCCTCAAAAGACTAAACATAAATCTCTCTTATGAACCCGTAATTCCCCTCATGGGCAGTAATCCAATAACTAAACAAGCTCACACTAACGCTACAAGTATAACCATGTTCAGGGCCCAGGCCCACAGTTCAAGGACTGGAAAAAAATGTTACCACTGCTGGTATTTGATCCCGAAAATATGAACGTTTTGACATAAGATAACATATCATTCTATTTGCAGTAGCTAGGACAGGATTTAAATGTTGTGGGTGATAAAATTGCTTCCTAGTTGAATGTTAGGAAAAGATGTAGGCAGTCCAACAAAAGGGAGATTTTTATTTTGGTGTTTGTCGAGGGGCTTTAAGTCTGGGCTTGTGTACTGTCTCTGAGCTCTTCAACTCAAGGTCAGTGCTCTTCATCTCGAGCCACAGTACCACTTCTGGTTTTCTGGTGTTTAAATGGAGATAAGAGTCTCAGGGACTTTCCTGCCAGGCTGGCTTTGAACAGCAGTCCTCAGTTCTCAGCTTCCTGAGTAGCTAGGATTACAGCTGTGAGCCTCTGGCACCAGGCAAAAAATGGGAGATTTTTATAAAAGAAAATCCCCCTCTTCATCTATGTCTAAACCTCAGATATCACTATTAGAACACTTCTCCCTCAACTCATTTCATCAGACATTTGTACATTTTCTCTTTTCCTTCATGTGGGAATATTGCAGTAAATATCAACTCAGCTGTGGGACTGGATCAATTGTATGAAAATGCTAGCACCTAAATCAGAAACTTTTACAACAAAACAATTAAAACCCTCATTTGGAATATTTTTTTTCTCTTTTTATAACAAATCTGTGCTTGATTCCTTCCTAATGTGATAATGGACCTCATACAGACTGATGACATTTTCTTTCTCTTCAGCAATTGGCCTTCCCCTACATGTGGTCAAATATTTAGGAATGCAAAGATTTCCATTGATAATTCATTAAGCTCACCTCTAAGAGAATGCACATTTCTGGAATTTGGTCTGCTGTCTTGTTCTTATATGCATAGGCTTTCTAAGATTTATTTGCTCTACAAAGAATTGTGTTTTCCAATCTTCGTGTGACCAATTTTAGTCTCTCTGATCAATCTTTTGACCCTCTCTCTGAAGTCCCATTTCAGTCTGTCTCATAAAATTATATTAGTTATCAGCTAAATGACTCTCAGCTTCTGTATTTTGCCTGACTTCATGTAGGCTGTGATAGTTGCCCTAAATGGCTTTGCCTACTAGAGTTTTGTTTTGTTTTGTTTTTAGAGGTCTAGGATTACTATTCAAGGTAGTAGCTTCTCGGGGCCCCATTGATCCCCAGGCCTAGAGTCAATGGGTTTATCTCCTAAAGATACAAAGAACAGCTGAATGAATTCCTGTTTTAATTGTATCAAAATGAGGCAATCCGGCATCCTTGCAAAGCCATGGATAATCCAATGTAACCACTTACAAAAATGGTCTATCAAGATGGCTTCTCAAAGTTGACTGTGAAAAAAATGCTCATTTCCAAGTCAACACCATAAAACAGATCACATCCCTGGGAGCAGACTTTTGGAAGGACGGTACCTCTTCCTTCCTTCTCTTATGATAGACCAAACCATAATATTCTGCAGTTGTGGTCAGCCTTGAGCAAATTTTCCCTAGAATATTCTGTAGTGTAAAAGAGGACTAACTATCAAAATAAAGGTGAAAATACTTGTCTACTACACACTGAATTATCTATTTTATATCTGTTGTTATTTTCATTACTTCAAACATATGGATAATTTAAACTTGGGATTAGACAAGTGGCAAAATATTAATAGAATAAACATTCAGTTTACTTTCATATATTCAATATAGTACACTTAACCATCTATGGAAAATTAAATCCAACTGTAGAAACAATGGCAGAAATATAAAATAACCCTCAATATGTATAATCAAGCACACATACACCACCAACTATCTACTCAGAAATTCAGTCTCTCTGTAAATATTTATTTGGTAGAAAACAATAAAAATTTAATTAATGAATTTGACTTTTAAGTATCATCTGAAACATTCCTCATATATACAATTTTGTATAATTTTATAGATTTCATCTAGACAGGAATTTAACATGCATGTAGACATCAAATTTCCACAATTTAAGCTAGATGAGAGTATTCAAACTCTGATGTACTGTGTGGTATGAATATTACCACAGTGCTGAACCCTTCCACCTAAAACCAAGTCATGTGCAATAATTTATTATTTGATGTGAAGATGAGTGCTAAGTGTAGAATACACTTTGAATTATTACATTAATTCACAGAAATGAAACAATAATGATATGCTATTTGTTTAAATTCTAATGCTTCTCAATTTTACAATTCATGAAATATATTATTAAACTTAGTTGCCCTTTCTTTTCTATAGGTACTGAAATTAAAATTATATATTAAACATTCAATATTAAGAAATCAATAATAAGTAACCTTTTTTAAAAATGATATACTATTAAACTGTGATTTGATGTATGGTTCTAACAAGTTATGAGGTAAAAAAAATTACTAGAATTATTAGTAATATTTTTTAACTTACAAGCTTGTTGTTTACTAATTTTGTCATTTTTTTATTCTTGTTCCAAGTCATCTCTTCACCTTAATTGTTTAATTTTCTATTTTATCTCTATTGCTTTACTGATTGTGCATTTTGTTTTCCCTTTTTAGTGACTGACATGAGGCTGAAAATCTGTATGCTAGTTTATTACTTCCTATGTTAAAGTCAAATTACTGCTCTCCACAGCTGTTTTACTCTTCTTTGTATAGTACAGTATTTCTCCCACTCACCTCTCCTGTATTGCTGCTTGCTATCATGTATTTTATGTTTTTTATTTAAATTCTATTGTCAAGTTAATGTACAGAGGGGTTATATTTACATAAGTAAGATAATGAATTCATTTTTTTTATAACTTGTTATCCCTTCCCCCATTTTTCTCCCTCTTCCTTCCCAATGCCCCTCCCAAGACTATTTCCAACATATTGTCTTGTGAGTATCACTGGTTCATATGTTCCCCCTTTTGTCCTTTGTCTCACCGTTTTACTTTTTCCCTTTCCCTTAACTAGTTCAGATCAACATATTTACAATACCCAGAGAATCAAAATCAAATACAGTTACTACAGAGGATAAATCATAAGTGTGGAAAACACAAAAGGATAAAAAGAAATCACATAGTACATTTAGAACAACAACAAGATAAAACATATCTTGGAGATCATTTCCCTTGGAATCACATTACACCTTCATATGTACATAGCTATTGAGCTATTCTTCTTATCTACTAAGATTATCCTTGATGTACACAATAATACTCCCCTATTACACAGTAATTCCACTTCTTGGCATTTACCCAAGTGACCACAAACAAGGTCACACCAAAGCTACCAGAACAATTATGTTTATCACAGTATTATTTATCATAGCTAGGATATGGAATCAACCCAGATGCTCCTCAGTAGATAAATGGATCAAGAGAATGTCACACACACACACACACACATACACACACATATACACACATACACACACATATGGAATACTAAGCTTCCATCAGAAAGAATGATACCACCTCATTTGTAATGATATGGAAGATCTTGGGAAAAAATCATATTAAGTGAAGTAAGCCAGACTTAAAGAAACATAGGTCCCATTGTTTCCCTTATTTGTAATTATTAGTTTACATCTAGGATAATCTCATGTATTTTAATTAGACATTTTGTTCTATGTTGAGCATACAACATTATTGCTACATTGTTTGTTATTATTTCTGCAATCAGGCAGGTATATTTAAAGAATTACGTTCATGACATCCATTACTGAAGGAAGAACATCTAAAAGAGCAGCACCTACTAGGAAGAACAACTCCTACTCATTTAGCTTCATTCCTATGTAAGGCTCGTTTTGTCCTCTGTATCCTCATGTTATACATTAAAATACTTGGTCATCCTGTATATTTACTATCTTCTACATTGTGACCTAAATGCCTCAGCAATTCCAGTTTGCTTTACTTTTAAATAAATTTCTCTCTTAAATAAATTTCTCTCTTGAGGTTGGTGTATGTGTGTGTGTGTGTGTGTGTGTGTGTGTGTGTGTGTATGTGTGTGTGTGTGTATAGCTTTACAAATATCAGAAGACAACATTTTTCTTCATTTACAATACATCCTTCAGGTCATTGTAAGTTATGCCTAATTGGAGAAATCTCTTGCTATTTTATTTTTATTTTTTTGGTCTGATCGTGGAGCCTGAACTCTGGGCCTGGGCGCTGTCCCTCAGCTCTTCAGCTCAAGGCTAGTGGTCTACCACTTGAGCCACAGTGCCACTTCCGGCTTTTTTTTTTTGCTTATGTGGTGCTGAGGAATCGAACCCAGGGCCTCGAGCATGCAAGGCAAGCGCTCTACCACTGAGCCACCTTCCCAGCCCTCTCTTGCTATTTTAAAGATGAAACAAAAAAATATATTTGTGCATGCACCACAGTTGCTTTATTAGTCTGTCGTTGTACACAACATCTATTTATATCTGGGCGGCTATTGTGAACCATGTCAATAACAAACAACTACAGATATACTTACGAGTTACCCAGAGAGAAATAATCAAATGATTGGTGTGTCAGATCATATTTCAACTTTGCATTTCTTTAGAAAACTACAAAGTACTTTCTACAATGAGAATAATAACCTGTATTTTGAACAAGAGTGTAGAAAATTTCCTTTTCTCACACTCTCACCAACATTATTACATTTTGAATTTTTTAAGGGCAGGATTTTACTATGTGCAGAACCCCAGACTGGCCTTAGACTCCAATCCTCTTACTCCAAACTGCTAAATGCTTGGATTTACAAGCCTTTTCCACCACACCTGGTTCGTTTGATTTTTCTGATAAGTTATAATAGTTATGAAGTAGTATCATAGTAACTTTCAATTGCAATTCTCTAATGACTTCTGTTCACAAAGCATTAACCCAGCATAGAAGTGGTATTAAACATTACTTTGTAAACACACTGACGCTTTTCAGGGCTTTTTGGAAAACATTTCTATTCAGAACTTTTGTCCATTTTTAAACATTTCTTGTTAATCTCATCTTTAATCTCTCTGTATAAAATCAATACTTAATTCAATATAGTAGAAAGGAAAAAATTAAGCAACTCCTAACATTTTTCAATTTTCAATAATATTATATTGTTTAAATCATTTTCTGTTTTCACTTAAGACTATATAAATAAATTTAGTTAGACCTTTTACAAGGCTATATATATTTTATTTATTTTTCTTTCATGGCTTTTTCCAAAGCCTGTGTGTCTAGTATTTCTAGGTTTCTTTCAGTTTCATGTAGTAGTTCAGATTTCAAACTGATGTATAAATGGAAAGAAGCAAAAAAAAATAGAGCTCCTCTCATCTGATGATGCCTCTACAAGAATGAGGAATGAGTTCATTCTTCTAAGGACCTTTGATTGGCTATCAAAAAGAGAATTCATTCCTCTAGGTATTCCCTATTTTTGCAATTTAACTTAAATCATGTAAAACACAATATACTACTCAGAGACTTTTACGTTTTCATCAGTTTTGCACATTTTCATATGGAGTTCACCTGAGTCTCCAACATTCCTTTTCATTATTCTGTCCCTGATGTTTTTATACTGCCAAGACATAATAAAATCAGTTTGATTTACAGCATGAGAATTTATCCATCTGGCTGCCGTTGAAGCAGAGCATGGTCAATAGAGAACATTCCTTCTGGTTTCTCATTACATGTAATGGCTTTTGTAATCCTTATTGCATTCTATTTAGTATTTTAAAAAACTGCTGGCTAGTTTGTGATCATTTGGGTAAATGTCCCAAAGTGGTACTGTTGGATCGTAGAGGAGCTCTATGTGTAGTCTTTGGAGAAACCTCCATACTAATTTCCAAAGCTGTTGAACAAGTTTCCACTCCCAACAATAATGCATTAAGGTTCCCTTCTGTCCACATACCCTCCATCATCTGTTGTTATTAGAGTTCTTGATTATAGCCATTCTAACTGGGGTGATATGGTATCTCAATGTTGTTTTGATTTGCATTTCTTTTATGGCTAAAGAGGTTGAGCATTTCTTCATGTGTCTATTGACCATCCACCTTTCCTCTTCAGACAAGTTTCTCTTTAAGTCTTTAGCTCACTTATTTATTGGGCAGTTGTTTCTTTGAGGATCTGTCATTGGGGGATTTAATTTTTTTTAGTTCCAGGTATATTTTGGATATGAGACCCTTGTCCATTACCAGCACAACTATGTTTATTGCAACATTATTTACCATGGCTAAGATATGGAACAAACCCAGATGCCCCTCACTAGATGAAAGAATGAAGAAAATGTGATATATATACACAATGGAATTCTAGGTCTCCATCAGAAAGAATGACATTGTCCCATTTGTTAGGAAATGGAAAGACTTGGAAAAAATTACATTAAGTGAATTAAGCCAGGCCCAAAAAAAACCTAGTTCCCATGGTTTCCCTTATTTGAAATAACTAGTATATATCTGAGACAAGCAGAAAAGGTCAGATCAGTTGATGTTAGGTGAAATGAACCCCAAGATAAGTATTCAATTGTTTTTTGTCTTTATTGCAATTGTTTCAAACACTTATAAGATGATTTCTTTGTTGATTTGTATGTCCGTCCCCCATGGTAAAACCCATGCTTTCACTGTATTTGATGTTGGTATAATTTTTGGAGGGGAAGGGAAAAAAACAAATCGTTTAAATAGGGATGCAGGTGGACTCATTGCAATAATAAGATGTACAAGTCCTTATGTCGAAAAACGAACTTTACATCTTTGGTGGGGGGGGGGGTGGGGGTTGGTGGGATGGGGGGCTGTGGGGGGAGATGGGAAGGGATGGGAACAGGATGCAAAGAAGGAGGCAACAATGCTTGATAAGAAATATACTCATTATCTTGCCCATGTAATTGTAAGCTCATTCCTAGAAGTTTATTTTAAGTATTTCCCAAGTTTTATTTCTCTTAATTCTTAGGAAAACATTTGCTATAATTCTAATATTATTACCATTTTAGCGTTAGGAAATATTGTAATTATAGGCACTAAGTGCATGGCCCAAAGACATATAGTGGGGAAGTGAATGAATCAAAATTTCCAAAAATTAGCAATAAAAAGTAGGTAAAATCCTCTCCATTCCCTTACACTCTCAATTCAATATTCATGTTGTCCAAGAAATATTAGCAATTATTGCCCACGGTAATTGTTTTCTGTCACATTATGTCTTCAACACAGACTGTGTTGGTAAGTGAGATCTAAAGAGAGACAAATCTCTTCTGTTCCACAGTTCCAGTATACATTTTAAAAAGTACTAAAAATAGATGGTAGCTGGTGGCTCAAGCCACCATATAATCCTGGCTACAGAAGAAGCTGAGATCTGAGGATTGCGCTTCAAAGCCAGCCCAGGCTGGAAAGTCTATGAGACTCTTATCTCCAGTAAACCACTAAGAAAGCAGAAATGACACTGTGGCTCAAGGAGTAGAGCACTCCCCTTCAGCTGAAAGGTGCACGGACAACGCCCAAGCCCAGAGTTCAAGCCGCATGACCAAAACAAAAACAAAAACAAAAAAAGGACTTACTATCTTTTAAGAATCCAAAAATGAAATAAATTCACATATAATCACTCCAAAATGCTTTAAAAGCAGAAGATGATAAACAAGCCTCCATGAAGTAAATTTTCTTCTACTTTTTAAATTATTCTGAAAGCCTTGTGCTTCTTGGCCACACCTGTAATCCTGTCTACTCGGGTATCTGCTCAAGAAACTGAGATCCGTGGATAACCGTTGGAAGCCAATCAGGACAAAAAATATTCATGAGATTACTTTTTTAAAAAAATTAATGAACTAGCAAAGAGACAAGAATGGAGATGTAGCTTATATAGTAGCTCATCAATCTAGAGAGGAATAGCCTAGCAAGACCTTGATGCACTGAATTCAAACTCTGAGAATGAAAATGCTCAGGCATGCACATACCCAAACACACACACACATTTATTCAAAATATCTTCATATCAGTGTTTTGCATTAATTTCTTTGTTAACGATATTATATGGATAAAATAGGGGAAATATTGTCTTCCATCCCAGAACATTTTTATGTTTTTTATTGTAAAAGTACTGTACACACTGGTTACAGTTACATGAAAAAAGTAACGAATACATTTCCTATCAAGCATTGTTACATCCTCCTTTTTTTCCCCCACCATCCCTTCCCTCCCACCTCCACAAGTACACTGCCCTCCCCCCACCCGCCTAAATTGTAAAGTTCATTTTTCAACATACTGTCTTGTGCATCAAATTGTTGCAATGGGTCATACTGTATCCTTATTTAAGAATTTTTTTTTCCCTTTCCCTCCCCAAATTAGAGAAGTGTATATACAAGATGGAGGTGCACCAACATCAGATACAGTAAAAACAGGGGTTTAAGTGTAGGGGACACACATATAAATAAATCACATCGTACATTATAAATATATTAGAAACAACAGAAAGAAATAAAAAACCACTTGTGTCCCTGTCTTGAGGTTCATTTACCTTAACATCATATTTTCTAGTCATATGCACATGTTTTGAATTTTTCTTTTTTTAAATTGTGAAAATACCATACAGAGGAGTTAAAATTACATGGAAAAGGTAATGTGTACATTTCTTATCAAGCATTGTTGCCTCCTCCTTTTTTTTTGCCTTAACATACCTTCTTTGCTTATCCCAGAGATACATTAGTTATTGCAAATAAGGGATACCATAGGACCTATGTTTCTTTTTTTTATTGTGAAAATACCATACAGAGGGGTTACAATTACATGGGCTAGTTATTGAGTGCATTTCTTTTTTTTTATTTTGAGAATACTGACAGAGGATTTACAATTACATGGGCAAGATAACGATTACATTTCTTATCAAGCATTGTTGCCTCCTCTTTGTTTCCCATTCCCATCCCTTACCATACTCTCCCACTTCCCCCACCTGGTCCTCCTCCCCTCGAAGTATTAAAGTTCATTTTTTGACATAATGACTTGTACATCTCACTGTTGCAATGGTTCCACCTGTATCCCTAGTTAAACGAATTGGTTTTTTCCTTCCCCTCCACAAATTATACCAACATCAAATGCAGTGAAAGCATGGGTTATACCTTGGGGGAGGGACATACAAAGCAACATAGAAGTCGTCTTATAAATATGTTAGAAAAGATTGCATGAAAGGAAAAAAACAAAGAACAAAAAAAATTTGAATATTTATCTTAGGGTTCATTCCCCTAACATCGACTTATCTGACCTTTTCTCCTTGTCTCAGACACATACTAGTTATTGCAAATAAGGAAAACATGGGATCTATGTTTCTTTGGGCCTGGCTAACTTCACTTCTTTGGGCTTGGCATAATTTACTTAATATAATTTTTTCCAAGTCTTTCCATTTCCTAACAAACTGGGTGATGTCATTCTTTCTGATTGAGGCATAGAATTCCAGTACACACATACACACACACACACACACACACACACACACACACACACACACACACACATTTTCTTGATCCATTCGTTTACTGTGGGGCATCGGGTTTAGTTATGTATCTTAGCTATGGTAAATAATGCTGCAAGGAACATAGTTTTGCTCGTAGTTTTAGTATGGTCTTGTTTTTGATCATTTGGGTGAATGCCCAAAATGGGATTGCTGGGTCTTAGGGCCGCTCTCTGTAGTCTTTTGAGGAACCTCCATACTACTTTCCAAAGTCTTCGAACAAGTTTAAACTCCGAACAACAAGGCATTAAGGTTACCTTCTGTCCACATCCCATCAGGAAATCTGTTCTTTTAAAAATCTGGAATGCTTCACGAAGTTGAGTGTCATCCTCAGTCAGGGGCTATTCTTCTCTTTATTGTTCCAATGTTAGTGTATGTGCTAATGAATTGAGCACAAAACAATTTTATATATAAAGTGTAATTGATTTTCTTAAACTAGACAATTCCACAAAAATTAAATTCAAAAGAATTGTCGTGAAATTTTAGAACCATGTATTTCTTACATAAGAACACATTTAAGAATAAAGTCAAGATTGACATGTCAAAAACAAAATAATTCCAGACATTTGTTGTTCAACGGATGTGTAGGAGGAGGAATTCAATTATTCTGTACAAGGAACCTGTCATAATGAACACTATAGATATTGTTAAGGTTTGTTAAAATTTTAATGTTTTAAATATGTTTAATTTTGGGAATGTGCTCATATATGCCAAAATTAAGACTATTTAGCAGGTTGTAAAACTTTTCATTAAAACATTTAAGATTCATGGTAGCAGTCATAAACTACTAAGTATGTACATTTCAGAGTTTATACAATCTTTACTAATGAGAAGTTGCAAAGTGTTTGTGTAAAGATGCAGAGTGAAGATTTGAGACTTTAACTTCATAGTTTCTGTTAAAATTTAAGGGCTTCCTTATTTTATATGTTAGCGAGGAACAAATGATGGTATAATCCATATACAAATGATGAGATGAACCATAAAAAATAATCTTAGTGGGTAATTTTAAAGGCTCATAGCCTATAAAATTCTTGTTGAGCATCATAGACTTAGGCAGTTTTAAATGTACAGCAATATGAGAAAATAATAAATCGAATATGTAGTACATTTCAAATACTGGAAACAGTGGTAAATGTTTTGTTTTTTATTTTATTAATCATTAATATTTATTTATTGGTTTTCCTTATTTGTAGCATTGTTTTCCTTGGGGTAATATAATACAACTTTTTGTAAGTCATCGTTAGTAAGTACTTCGAGAATTTTATTGGGATGGCCACACCGCTTTTTATAGGTATATGTGAATTTACAAAGAGCAAAATTAATAAGAACAAAATATTGATTAAAAATTTTATCAATTAGAATCTGAATCAGGAGTGTTGATAAATGTCCACACCTAAAATCTTAGCCCTAGACTGAAGCACTGGTGTTACAATGTTGAGCACACAAAAGTGAGAGACTGTGTTTTGTTTTGTTTTTGTTGGTTGTGGGGCTTGAACTCTGGGTCCTGGGTACTGTCTCTCAACGCTTCAGCTCAAGGCTAGTGATACTACTTGAGTCACAGCACCTCTTCCATCTTTATCTGCTTATGTGGTGCTGAGGAATCAAACTCAGGACCTCATGCATGCAAGGCAAGCACTCTACACTGAGCCACCCTCCCAGCACCTGAGAGACTGTGTTTTAAAAAATCATCTAAACAACATTTACTGTAGTTTTCTGAAGTCTTTCATCCTACACTGAATATTTTTTCTTACGAGCTTTCTAATAAATATGTAATCTATTCAATTTTGAAAAGTACTGTGTACCTCCCACTTATTTCTGGCATTTCTGACATCCAAGTTTCTCTGTGTGTCAGGGTGGATACTTTTGCCTGTAACAAGTATTATTGTTGAACAGATAACATCTGGCTACTTACAGAACAAAGGATGTGAAGCTAGAGTAGCCAGATAAAGAACTTCCAGGACAATTCAATGGCAACTCATGTACTCTCTCTGTAGGTGAATAGGCAGCATAGAAAAGAAATTCTTATATTTGAAAGTGATTGAGTGTGTGTGCACATAGGTGTTCACTTATTTATCTCTTATTATAGTTTTAGATATATTCACTAGTATAAAACAATATTTCATATATATATATATATATATATGCAATAGCAGTTTCCAAAATCCAGGGAACCACCTCCATGGGCATCGCTTTCCTATGTTGCTCTCTGGGTAATAAGAATGAAACGTGGAATTGTCCTGTTGTAGAGAACTTACTCAGAGATTGAAGCATTTTTCTTTTAATATGTTGCTTGTTCCTAACTCTAAAATTAGGAAGTCTGTTAATATATATGTTATATTATAATATATTTAATATCTTATATATAATGTATAATTACTGTTTATTATAAAATATATTTCATATAATACCTGAAAATATTATATATTTATAAGGAAAAATACAACAAACATTATCAGTCCATACTTTCCTAGCCATGATTAGCTTCAGTACAGTTAAGCACATTACATCTCAACAGGAAAATTCTATTGATGTTCTGATCCCCTTGGGCAAGATAAGAAGAATTCCTGTAAAAGAAGCCTCTCCTCAATTATGAGAAAAGATATGTTTGGAAGTTTAGTTTAGTTTAGTTTTTTTTATTTTTATTTTTTGGCCAGTCATGTGGCCTGAACTCTGGGCCTGGGCCCTGTCCCTCAACTCTTCAGCTCAATGTTAGTGCTCTACCACTCGAGCCATAGTGCCACTTCTGGCTTTTTCAGCTTATGTGGTGCTGAGAAATTGAACCCAAGGCCTCATGCATACCAAGCAAGCATTCTACCACTGAGCCACCATCCCAGCCTAAGTTTGCAAGTTTTTGAGAAGAGGAATTTGGCATTTGCTTTGCATCCTTGATTAGTCATGAATAGATATTATTTAGCTCCAAATTTTGTCTCCTTGTAGGTTCCCTAAACAGTTACACATCAGCCTCATTCCATCACATATCTTCAAGTCCTTCTTTTATTTCTTTTTATCATTATTGTTTTGTTGTCGTTGTATTGCTGATCCTGAAGCTTGAACTCATGGCCTAGGCAATGTCCCTGAGCTCAATGCTAGTGCTCTACCACTTGTGCCGTGTACCACTTCTGGCTTTTTCTGTCTGGACATGCTTTGAATCATAATATTCAGATCTCAGCCTCCAGAGTAGCTAGGATTACAGGTGTGAGCCACCAGTGCCAAGCAAGTCCCTCTCTTTTAGATATTATTCTAAAAGCCTCCAATCCAAGGTCACTCCTAAGATTGTAAATGGAACTATGCCAATAGTTCCTTTAATTGTTCTGGCTATGGTGTTTATTTTGCAAATTATATTGAAACTACTTCACTGTTCTCTTCCTAATCCATGATTCTAGATGTTTTAGTAATAATTACTTAAATTTAGCGGCTATAAACCTTAAATCTCTCAATTATTAATTTCATTTAATTCTTTCAATATGATTATTTTTCAATACAAATATGAACTTATATTCACCTTCTTGAATCTACCCCTTGGCATGAGCTGTGCCTGGGCCTATTCTACCTCAAACACAAGAGGTTGGCAAAAGAATAGCCTACAGTATTCCTGCCTAAGAGTAAGGACAAGTAGTTGCATGCCTAAAAGAAGCAATGCATTCCTGGCATGGGAAGGGGTGGGAGAGACAACAGCCTAGAGAGCAAACTGGCAGTCACAACATTTAACAACTTCTCCTTTGGGGACACTGATCTCCTGCAAAGTGGTAGTGAGATAACTCACCTAGTGAATTTTCATATATGAAGGAAGTTGTCATGTCTCACTACACAACTCACTTGTAGTCAAAGAGAGGGTCATTCTTTTGTGTCCTCCTTAGGCTCAGTCTCATTTTATTTCCATCTTAGACTTTGCCCAGGCTCTATTCCTACCAGAAGGTCCCTGATGAGGTGGAATGTGTGATCTCTTGGCTTTTGATTAGCCCTATGGGAACTGAGGCCACTTTTAATTTTGATCTTGTTCATTCTGACAAGGCTGTGGTGGGTGGTGGGAAAGCTCATTTTTTGAATTGTTCCCTATTACCAAATCTCTTCAGAGAAAGTCAATGAATGACAGATTCTGCCTGGGGGAGTGTTTCTCCATTTCCAAAGAGGTCATTTAATATCTGATTATGAGGCCCACGTGGTGGTACTTCCCCAGATCCTCCAAACAGGAGTGGATGTTACTTCAGACACCAGGCCATCCTCATATTTCTTCAGCTCTTTCTCATGAAACTACAGGTCACAGGAGTTGAGTTGTGAAACAAGGAGAAATGAGAGTAGCAGAACAATCATAGGCATGAGGAGGAATTAGAAACTCTGTGAGAAAAAAGGGCTCAGAAAATCTAGGATCACTCATATCACTTGGGAATCACATCACTGGATTCGGGAATAAAATTAATAAATTACTACCTAAATTAGTAACTCCACGGCTCTGACTACATTACAAGTGTTCTCTCAAAAGGTAGCTGTACTAATTTGATGAGGAAAAAGGAGCACATTGTTTCCTCACGAAGTTCTGCTAAGTATCTTCTTCCATTACCCAGGTTGTTCTTACCCTCTAGTTGTCGGTTACATTCCTTTGCTGGATTCAATCAATGACACTTGAAAGTGTGATCATCTTCAGACATGTAATCACATTTTGTTTTAATCCATTTGTTATAATATAAAACAAATTTTTGGGGAAAATATGTCTATGCTATATTTTCTTCCATGCCATAGTTATTTGATGTTATTAAGTATTATTTTAATAGTTTCATTTTTAAAACCTGCGGAAAATGTTTTGTTACTGTTAGCACTAATTAGATGCAACTTTTTTAGTATTTTTCCATATCTGTATATTTGTTATTAAGCTTCTAACATTGTCTTTTCCCCCTACTGTTGCCTTCTTAAAATTGCTTCAAATTATAATCTCTATATGAAGATCTGTATGTGTTCATTTATAAATTTAAATTTTTATCTAATATGCACATTTTATATGATACTTTCATCCTATTGTAACAGCTCTGGAATCAATATGGAAGTCCTTCATTAAAGAAAAAACACAATGCCACAAAACCAGTAAAATTATGATTAGGTATCTATCCAAAAATATTTAGCAATGATATAGTAGAAACATCCACTTCTCTTATATACCAAAACATGTTTATAGCTATATAAGGTGCATATTCTTTATTCTTTCCTTATGGAACATCCAGGTTTATTACACAGCTTGATTGCTATGAATATTGCTGCCATGAACATATATGTTCATACTGATCTATATTCTTTCAGTATGTATCCAAGTTGCAATAATGGTCTTCAAGATATGTATCTTTTTTGTATTGTGTAAACTTCCATTATGATCTCCATATGGGTTTCACTAGTTTACAATTCCACACCACCAAACACAGTTCCTGATTTATTTCAACCTCTCCAGCAGTTTTTTTTTTTTTTTTTTTGGGTCCGGTTGTGGGGCCTGAACTCTGGGCCTGGGCGCTGTTCCTCAGCTCTTCAGCTCAAGTCTAGCGCTCTACCACTTGAGCCACAGCGCCACTTCAGGCTTTTTTCTTTTTGCTTATGTGATGCTGAGGAATCGAACCCAGGGCCTCAGGCATGCAAGGCACGTGCTCTACCACTGAGCCATCTTCCCAGACCCATCCAGCAGTTTTTTTTATTTGCGTGGTGATAGCTCTTCTAGTGTGTAAGATGGGATCTCAGTGACTTTCCTATTTATTTTCCTATGTATTTCTTATGTGGATAAGAATCTCAAACATTTCATTTATTTACTAAACATATTGGTATTTCGTTCTTGATCAGTGTCTTTCTTTGTCTTTTGGTATTTGATCAATTTTTAAGTTTTATAGTATTTGATTATTTCCCATTCCAAATATTCACTTTAGTAAAAAGATTTTTTTCATTACAGTGGTGTATTGCTTAGATATTTTGATTTTGTGAAGGCTAAGAATTTGATATTGTTCTCTCAGTCAAATTATAAGCCTGTAAAAATGAAGTGAACCTGGTTAAATGAAGTTCTTTCTGCACATTTTCTTCGGTACAGATTTCTCTGATTTAAGAAATGTATATTTTATGTCATTCTGGATGCATAACTAAGTCTGTGTGTGTGGATGATACAGTAAGAATTACAGAATTCGCCACATAGATTTTGGAGCAAAGGCTTACAGCTGGTAACTGGGCAATGATTCAGAAAACAGCTGAGGCTGAAGCTATGATCCCTTCAACCTGTGTTCAGTTCCCAATCTCTTGTAATACACCCCTCACTTCCCATGCAGTGGTTTCTTTTTCTATCCAAAAGGTTTCTGGAGCTTCATGTTATTCTGGCCTCTTAGTAGGCCAACATGAGAGGAGTGAAAGCAAGCAAGGCAGATATGGCAGAGGAATTTATTTATTTTTAATTGTGTAAATACCATACAGAGGGGTTACAATTACATGGGCAAGGTAATGAGTACATATCTTATCAAGCATTGTGACCTCCTCCTTTGATTCCCCTTCCCATCCCTTCCCAACTCACCACCCCCACCCCATGGTCCCTCCTCAGACCTCCCTCTCACTAAAGTTGTAAAGGTCGTTTTTCACCATAACATCTTGCACATTTCATTGTTGCAATGGATCCACCTGTACCCCAATTTAAACAATTGGTTTTTTCACATCCCCTGCACAAAGTATGCCAATATCAAGTGCAGTGAACACAGGCGGCATACCGTGGGGGAAGGACATAAAAAGCAACAAAGAAATCATCTTATAAATATGATAGAAACAATCACAAGAAAGAAAAAAATTGAATTCTTATCTTGGGGTTCATTTTGCCTAACATCAGCTTATCTGACAGTTTCTGCTGGTCTCAGAAATGTACTAGTTATTGACAATAAGAGAAACCATGAGCCTATGCTTCTTTGGGCCTGGCTTACTTCATGTAAAAAATATTTTTGGTCGGTTTTGGGACTTGAAATCTGGGCCTGGGCACTGTCCCTCAACTCTTCAGCACAAGGCTAACACTATGCCACTTAAGCCACAGTGTCTCGTCCAGCTTTTACTGCTTATGTGGGGCTGAGGAATCGAACCTAGGGCCTCATGCATGCAAAGCAAGCACTCTACCACTCTGCCACCCTCCCAGCCCTGGCAGAGGGTTTTTATCTGATGATCCATCACACTTGGGAGCTTCTGGCTGAAAACTCCAGAAAGACAAAAGTGAAGAAACATTTAAGAGAAAATGTAAAACAGAAAGCCACAATGTTTAACCCTAAAACAAATTTCTAGGATAAGGAGACTCACGAATTGGTGTCACCTGAGGAGAAAAAGGAAATATTCAAGAAGAATGAGAAAAAAGTGGGAGGGAATAGAGAGAAAGAGACCTAGACTACCTAGAGCTGGGACCTCAATGTGAGCTTAATTTTACTGGGGAAACCAACCCCAAGGACGCAATACCTTACAATTTTGATTACTCTCTCTCATGCTACAAAGCCTATTCCAGATCCACTTCCACTCAGTATGGTGTCCATTCTGGGAACCAGACTGACTGCTGGAGGTTCCCAGGGGATGCAAAGAGTGAAAACCACAGGGGTAAAGCTCAGAAAAGACACATGCCATCAATTCTCACATGTCATTTGTCAAAGTAAGTTCTACAACCAAGCCTGGTATCAATGGGATGGGAATAGATATTGAGAGCATTATAATAATATCTACTATTATTATCATATAATAATCTAACATCTATTGTTTCATCAAAGGGAGAGAGATAGCATTTCTCCCTTTTTAGGTGTATGGGACAGGGCATTCTATAGAATGTTCTTCAATGGGGGGCTCTCTGAATCTTTTCTCCCAAGATTGTGGCTATGAGGTTTCGGGGAGGAGAATTACAGTAGAAAAGTGAGTTCTCAAGCTGGGTACTGATGGCTGACACCCAGATTCCAAGCCTGAGGTCTGAGGACTATGATTTGAAGTCAGTCTGGGCAAGAAAATCCATGAGACTCATCTCCAATTAAACAAAAAGAGCCCGAATTGGATCTGTGGCTCAAATGTTAGAGTATTAGCTATGAGTGGGTATGGGAGACAGAATCTTGACCCTGAATTTAAACCCAGAATTGGGGGATGGGTGGAAATGTATTCTCAGTGCATGAAATCAAAGGTGTATGGTCAACATCACTATTGATTTAACTTTGGGATAGAGTTGATCAGTTTTGTTCTGGAAATGATTTGTTCCACTCTTCTCTGTCCTGTATTCTTTAAAAGAAACAGCTTTGAGCAATCTATACCTAAGAGGTGTGGATTGCACTGAAGCACTGGATTCATTTTTCTCTACTTACAAAATGATACGTAAATAGTGTACAAAGGAGTTTTAATTTAATATGTCGGTTTGTGAGTACATCTTGATCGATGTCATTAATTTGATCATTCTTCTCTATCTCAGCCAACCCCACCCCCTCCATTTACGTGGTCACATTTTCACACATGTACATTGAATATTATGACTGGATTATCCCACTGCACCAGTTTGGCAAAGAAATTTCTTCATTGTACAGGCAAGGAAGATGAAGCTGAGGACTACAAGCCCAAGACAGCATAGCTATTACTTTGTATCAAGATTATTTGACTTACAAAATCTTCACCAAAAGAAGCATTATAAAAAAGAACATGGCCAGGAACTAGAAGCATCTACATTTGTGTGTGTGTGTTGGTTCTGGTGCCTGAGTGCTGTCCCTGAGCTGCTTTGCTAAAGGTTAGCACTCTACCACTTGAGCCATAGTACCAATTCCAACTTTATGGTAGTTAATTGGAGGTAAGAATCTCATGGACTTTCTATCCTGGGCTCATTTTAACCCACAATCTTCAGACCTCAGTTTCCTGAGTAGCTAGGATTGGTGGTGTGAGCCACTGGCAGCTAGCAAAACATCTATTAGTTGTCCCAATTAAACATCTGGAGCAATTGGTCATTTGATACTGGTGACACTCAACTTTGCTAATTAGGAGGCAAAGATTTATAAGAATGATATCATGACCAGTTTTGACAAAAAAAAGTCGTAAAAAAACTACAAAAACAAAGAAAGCTAGTGTAATTTTCCTGTTATCTCACTATGTGGAAGCCATAGGTAAGAGATCATTGCTCAAGGGAGGCTTGGCCTGAAAAATAATCTAAAGTGGTTAGAGCCTTAGCACCTACAAGCACCAGTAGTGCCAAAGGAAAAAGAAAAGAGGAAAACAGAAATGAAAGGAAAGGATAAAAAGGAACTATTTGCTCTTCATTCGTGGTTTCATTTCATTGGATACAAGAATTGAGAGTATTTTGTTTATTGTTTTAGGATTCAGGCCTCTCTAACATAAAAGCATTTATTTCAGGTAAATATTGTATTATTACTATTTATTAACTTATTATTAGACCTTTAGGTTTGGAGATTGAAATCATGGCTTTGTATATATTAGTCTAGTTCTACAACTTAGCTGTACCCAAGCTCTCTTGTATAGTTTTGAAAATTGTTTATTAATTCTTCAATAGTTAGCTATTCTACTTTTCATCTTATATTTTCTCTCCCACCTTTTCCCCTATGTATTTTAGTTTATGTGTTGAAAACTCCTCAATTTTATCTTCTAAACTTAGAATTTTGCTTTTGAGTTTACAGAGAAGTCAGTTATTTGTGACATCTTTTAAAATTATATACAGATATATGTATTTCATATATATGATTGATTCTTTTTTTTTTTTTTGGTCGGTCGTGGGGCTTGAACTCTTATAGTTCATTGCAATAAGCAACATTTATCTGATCATGTGCACATAGCTATTGAGCCATTGTGATCCTCTCCTAAGAATAGCTTCCCTTGTTCTTGCCATGTGAATGCTTAGAGTGCTGTTAATCATATCCAAGTGTAATTATTTGTCTTTTACTATCTATTAGATATACTTGTAGATGGATGGGCATATATAGTTATTAGAAATGAGGAAAACCATGCAGCATATATTTAATTGGATCTGGCTTATTTCACTTAATAGCATTTCCCCCCCAGTCTTTCCATTTCTTCAGGAATGGGATAATGACATTCTTTCCCATGGAAGCACAATACAACAGAATTGAAGATCCAGAAATGAATCCACTCCTATAGGCACATAATCTTTGATAAGGAAGTCAGAAACACAGGATGGAAGAATAACAGCCTCTTCAAAAAATTGGTTTAACTGGCTGTACACAGAAAACTGAAATTAGATCATTTTATATCCTCCTGCAGCAGAATCAATTCCAAATGGATTGAAGAGCTCAATGTAAATCCAGATGCCTTAGGAATCTTACAGGAAGAGTTAGGGGAAACATGAGGGCTCCTTGCCATAGGTCAAAATTTCCAAAGTAAGTCTGGATAAATGGGATTACATCAAACCAAATCAATCATTTGTCAGACTCAAAAGCCATGGAAAAAAAGAGATAGTGTAGCACAGATTTATTAGGGAGCAAACCTACAGATGAGAGCCTCAGCCAACGGTAAACCCTTTCTCCCTTTTCTAACTAGGTTAATTATTATGGGTTTACATGAATATAAGTATTTTCTGATGGGGATTAGTCAGAAAACAACTAATGCTAAGACAGAGATAGTATGTGAAATGAGTTGTAGCTGGAGAAAGGGAGGGATTAAGGCATGGATGTCTAGTTCAAAGACTTGGCTTGGTGCCAGCTAAGTAAGGTATAGCTGCACAAGGGAAGGGGAGTAAAACAAGAGTGGTTATAAACAAAAGCACTGGTCTGAAGCCTCAAAATAAGGACCTCAGTCTGTGTGGACAAAACAGTCTCTAACAATAAGTTTTATTTAAATTAACAAGCACGATTTTAAATTTTTGCAGAGTGGGATGGTATATAGTCACAGGCAATTTCTCCTATGACAGGTAATCCAATCTACTCTTTCACTTGTTACCCACTCGCCAGGTTTCAACACAAATGACTACAATGAGATTGTACAAATGACGCTGTGACTTTTCCCTCTTATGAATCAAAACTCTGTCAAATGATCTATGTCTTCCAGATGTTTACACATTTTTCATGATCTTTTTTACTATTTTGTCTTCATTATTGATAATCATAGTACATTTTGTTGTTGTCTTGTGCGTATATGTCATTCTTAGGGCTTGAACTTGATGTTTAATGGTCTCCCTAGTATTTTTTGCTCATGACTGATGACACTCTAACCTTGAGTCACATGCTCACCTTCTTCTTCTTGCTGGATAATTGGAGATAAGTTTTCACGTTTTTGTATGTTTGGACTGACATTGAACTAAAATATTCAGGTCTCAGCCCCCCGAGTTCTAGGATTGTACATATTAATGGCTAACACCAATCTTTGCTTTACTGTTATTTTAATTATGCGTTAGAAGAAAGTGGAAATATATATGTGTTAAGTGTGCAATTTTCAAATAAAAGTTTGAATCAACTTGATATAATATAACTGTTATCAATTTTATAAGTTAAATCATGAATATTACACATTACCACAGAAATATAATTGAAAACAATAGGCATAATTGTTTTCTTAAAACAGTCAATGAAACAATACATTACTTTCACTTTACAAATCATGTATTTTTTAACTTAAATTAGGTGGACCCATTGCAACAATGAGATGTGCAAGTCGTTATGTCCAAAAATGAACTTTACTACTTTTGTGGGGGGGGGGGGGGTAGCGGGGAGGATTGGGGGGCAGGGGGAGGATGGGAAGGGATGGGAAGGGGAAACAAAGGAGGAGGCTAGGATTGATAAGAAATGTACTTATTATCTTGCCCATGTAATTGTAACCCCTCTGTACAGTATTTTCACAATAAAAAATAATATAAAAAAATAAAAATAAATAAACTGCAAAAAATTTGGACAAGCGGCTAATATACATATTTTTCCATCATCACCTACCACATTCTCCTTCTTCCTTCCTAGGAAACACACCCAATCAATAAAAGGCATAGATATTTGGCTCTTGACCTTGAAAATGGAAGCAGAATGTTATGGATGTCTGAGATGAACATTAATAGTGTTTTACATAGTAATGTCACATGCAACAACCTATGAGTCCTGCAGGTCTTAACACTACTTCCTTAGTGATGTAATAGTATGTCAGCTTCATTGGACATAGTATTGTTTTCCACTTCCTTTCCTAACACCTGACCCTAAATTATAATACGTATTAACAGAAAGAAAAAGTAATACTATCTTAAGAAAATCCCATTGGAACAAGACGTTATGTTGAAAAGGGAACTTTAAAACTTGGTGGGGGGATGGAGGGATTGGTAGCAGGGATGGTAAGGGGAAACAAAGGAGGAGGCAACAATACTTGATAAGAAATGTATTCATTACCTTGCTCATGTAATTGTAACCCATCTGTACTGTATTTTCACACTAAAATTATTAATATGAAAAAAAGTCATTTAGGGCTCGGGGAATATGGCTTCATTGCATGAAACCCTGGATTCAATTCCTCAGCACCACATAAACAGAAAAAGAAACAATGGAAGTGGTGCTTTTCCTCAAATGGTAGACTTCTAGCTCAAGAACAGTTCACGGTCCCTGAGTGCAAGCCCCAGGACACGCAAAAGAGTCATGTAGCTAGTAAATGCAAAATAAAGAACCCATACTTGGAATATATTATTGCTCCTTCCAAGTGATACCTAACAATAGTACTTAATTCATGTACTTTACTTATATTAGAATGCTGTGGTGAACAAAAAAAAAGTTTTGTTAATAGGTCATGGCAATTAATGCCAGGAATGTGCTTGGATGTCAGGTGAAGTTTAATTCTGGAAATTGGAAGATTCCAGGATTTTGTGTGGTCAGTGCTATTCAGAAAGGGAATGGTAATCTAAGTGAGATTTAGAGATCTTTGTGGCCAGTCATGGCACCAAAAATGCTGATGCTAGTTAACATTTGTGACAGAAGAGAAGGAATAACTCCAGGTGGAAGGAATAAATTATAGTAACTAAGGTATAGCAGAAACCGTTCTAGGGAACCATTTTTGGTTATTGAAGAACTAATTATAAAATAGGTTTATTCCTCATTGCTTTTATTATTCTAATCACTTAGGCTTTTCTTAATCTCTTTGTGATAAGTTGTATATCCTTCTATGCTGCTCTTTCATACCTGATCTCCTTTGCTTTCTAAAAATCTGTCTTTCTCTATTTCTCTATGAACAATTTCTGATACTAAATCCACATATGCAGACATCAGACGATGCTAATGTAAGAGTCCCATAGCTCATGAGTCATTAATGTAACAACATGGAAAAAGAGGGCATATTTATTGCTACCTCAATTTTTCTGAAAAGCTGCAATGTAACATCATTTGATTCAAATTTCCATTCTTTGCCTACATAGTGTCATTAAGTGCACATAAATGCAAATATGAGCCAGGTGCTTGTGGCTCATGCCTGTAATGCAAGCTACTCAGGAGGTTGAGACCAGAGGATTGTGGTTCAAAGCCAGCCTGGTCAGGAAAATCTATGAGACCCTTATCATCAATTAACCACCAGAAATCCGGAAGTGGTGCTGTAACTCAAGTGGTAGAGCACTGGACTTGAGCTGAAGAGCTGAGGGACAGCACCCAGGATCAGAGTTCAAGCCGCACAACGAACAGAACAGGTGTTAATATGACTTTAGTTTCCTCAAAAGGAACGACAAAGTCAATAGTAATCTTCCCAAGCAGAGAAAATAATTGCAAAATGACTTTACACTCGCAAAAATATTTCAAGTTTAAAAGTCGATACTCCTGGAAAGATAAAACATAAGAATATAAGGAAGTCTGGGAAGTTCAGGTTGCATCAAGCCTAGGCAGAACAGTCTTTGCGACATTATCTAAAATTAACCAGCCAAAAGCTGGATTGGAAGAATGGCTCAAGTAATTGAATACTAGTTATGAGCAAGATTGCTGAATAAGAGCTTGAGGTTTTTTCATACACACATACAAGCATGCATATACACACAGAGGCACTTATATGTGTAAACACACATAAGAAACAACTTTCAGAATGTGTAGAAAAGTTAGAAAATATATCCTGAGTAAGACTAGAACAAGTGATAATTTTTAATATTAGAAAGTCCTCAAGTGAACTTTCCCCAAAAAAGGTTGAGAATATTACATAGGTAGGGACCAGAGATAATAAGATAGTCAACTAATTATTATTAAAGTGATCAGATCCATGGAGGAACGAATCAGAGACCCCTGCAGGTGCATCTGAAAATGTTCATAACCTCTGTCAAATGTTAGAACGTCTTTGAAAATTGTACATAAAAAGTTTAAGCACATAGTCTAGTGGATAAGATTATCAGAGAAGTTCAGAATTGCTAGCCTGTTTCTAGATTAAATAAACCATCACACTATGGCAGGACAATGTGATGCAAGCCTGGAAATTTAGCACTCAGACTAAGACAGGAGATTAGAGAATGGAATTACGTAGCGATATCTTCCCTGGAACAGGTAGTATAATTTTCTCTCAATAAAACAAGCCAAACAACAAGAAAGAAATATACAGTTTGAAGTTTGGGCTAGTTTTGTCACTGTGTTTTGAGAAGTCAAGTTTCCTATTGAAATGCAACTCATATATAATCCTCAGTTGTGTTTTAAATGCTCTCTTCATTTCAGAAAATTCCTAGGTGCAAAATGGCTCATGATTCCCAACTAAAAATTTGAGAAAGTAAGCATCATTCTGTTGGATTCCAAAGAAATGATGAATTTCTCCAGGATTAAGCCTGGAGAAATGGCAAAGCTCATCTAATGTAGGACTTTGTAGACCTGGCTAAACTAGAATTTACATTTAAAATAAATATTTTTTGTTTGCAATTTCATATTCGATAGGATACTGCAAAATGGTTTTCAAGTAGAAGGTTTAATTTAGAAATGCACAAATGATTCTGGCATTCTATTTGCCTGGAATATTCTTTCAATTGAGGTATAATTAGAACTTAATAATAATACCAACAGTTCATATATAACATGATAATGTGAATAATCTAGACAGTTGCCAACAAATGGATGCTATTAATTTATAAATTTAGAAAAAGCAATTTTTTGAGACATTGGTGTAACATGATGTGAAGAGAGTAATTGTGTTACATCTTTTTTTCTTTTACCTATACATAACACAGGAAGAAATTTCCTTAATTACGGACCTCTGTATACAATTAGAAAAATGCTAGGTTTGAGGTTTGTTTTTATTTTGTTTTTAGTTTGTCCTAGGGCTTGACCTCTGGGTCTGGGCACTGTCCCTGGTCCTGTTTTTGGTCAAGGCTACACCTCTTCCACTTGAAATTCAATGCCACTTTTGTCTGGCTTTTCCTGAGAAGTTTACTGGAGATAAGAATCTAAGGAAACTTCTTTCCTGGGTGAGCTTTGAACCATAATCTTCAGATCTTAATATTCAGATATTCAGATCTCCTGAATATCTAAGATAGATAAAATAATAATAATTGTGGGGCAAGTGCGCAGCAAAGATGGTGCTGAGAAGGGAGTTGAGTAGGCAGAGTCCGATTTGTTTATATTCAGTGTGTAAATAGCTCCTGGAAGCTTAGGTGTATGATAGGGTGTGACCATTACAGTGATTAGTTGGTTCCTTTTCCTCCCCATGCCACCCGGTCTTTTTTGCTTTTAAAAAGTGCTTGCTGTATGTTAATAAATGAGTTCCTGCTTGACTTGACTCCCTGCTGTGTCTGATTGTCTCCTGGGTTAAGGGAAGGTGGGGAACGGGCAAGCGGCACACTTACCTTTCCTCAGACCCCGTCCATCTTTCATGGGATGAAGACCCGACATCAGGAGCCCAACTCGGGCAAGAAAGGAAAATATACCGGCTGAGGCTAAGCGGTCTCTCAGGGTAAGTAAAACCCTTAGTATGGGTAATGCTATTTCACAGAAGAAGGAGGAGGAGGCAACATTAAGCCTAGAGGGATTAAAGGGGGACTTGGGAAGTGAGAAGGAAAAGGAATGGGTCAAATTTGACTGAGAATGCACTGAAACATGCACAGTGGAAGTCAAAACAAGGGTGAAGGTTACCCCCTCTGACTTGGGTGCCCTGACTTTCCTAGGCTTCCACCCTATTCCCCTGATTGGGCCATAGGTTGTGCCTTAGGAGACCTGTGAGAAGGACCTGCAAGACCCAGACGCATACCGACCTTCCATGGAGGGGCTGAGGGCTGCAGAAGAAACCTCCTCAGAGGCCTGCCCTGTAATGGAAGTCCCACCTGGGAGCCCAGAACCTGGACCACAGGATTCTCTTCCCCAACAAATCCAGTCAATCTTTCCCCAGGAGATAACAGGCCCTTGGAATGGTATCCATGGGAAGCTAAGGATCTTAAAGAGGTCAATAAAGTGGTGGCGATGAATGGCCTGAACTCTTCTTGGGCCCATACCCAATTACAGGACATTGCTTATCACCCATGTGTCCCTAAGGACTGGCTGGATGTGGCCAAAGCCGTCTTCACCAGTTCTAGGTTTATTAAATGGTGTGCTTTCCTTAAGGAGCCATGCAAATTGTGGGCGGAGAATAACTGGCAGGTTCAAGCCTCAATACCTATTACTTATGCAGTTTTAACAGGGATGGGGGAAGGGTACTCCACTGGAGTCCAATAGGCCACAATACCTGTCCTGTACCATGAATAGGTGAGGCAGGCAGGACTTGCCGTGTGGTACAAACTGGATGATGGGCCCACTGAGTCGCCCATAGCAGGAGTGAGACAAAAACCTGGTGAGCCTCTACTTGAGTTTATAGCCCTAGTCCAACAGAGTATTAATTGCAAGCTGCTGGCAGGGGACCTCCGAAATCAGTTTGTAAAGCTACTGGTCTGGGAAGGGATGAATGCAGACCACATCATGGCCTACGTGGGATTGAGTGAGAGTTCCCTGAGCAGATGCGTGGTGGCCTCGCAGGATATGGGAACACAACAGCATCATTCCTAATCACTACCTTTATCCTTATAAGCTCAGACATCTGCAATGACTGAGGCTATTACCCAGGCGTTGGCAGCCCAGGGCCAAGGAACCCCAAGACCATTGGGGAGAGGGACTTGTTTTAAATGTGGGCAGGAGGGGTACTTTAAGAAGGACTGTTCACAACAATCCCCCACCAACCAGCCGGGGGGCCCAAACCGACCCCTACACCCTGCCCCAGGTGCAGGAAGGGGGTAGGAAGGTGGCTCAGTGGTAGGGTGCTTGCCTTGCATGCATGAGACCATGGATTCAATTTCTCAGCAACACATAAGCAGAAAAAGCCACAAGTGGTGCTGTAGCTCAAGTGGTAGAGTGCTCACCATGAGATGAAGAGCTGAGGGACAGCACCCCGCCCCAGAGTTCAAGCTCCACGACCAACAAAATAAATATATATATATATATATATATATATATATACATATATATATGAATATTGGTGATGCAGGAGCAGGAACTCCCTATAATCTCCAAGGCCAAGCAATTATAGAAAGAAATCACCAATGTCTTAAGGAGCAATTATAATTATTAAAACAAAAAGGAGGAGTCAGCCCCCATATACAGTTACAGATAGCTTTTTTACCATTACCATTTTAAATTTTCAACAGGGGCAACTGAATCCAGATTTCAGAAGTACTGGGGACAACTAAACCCTAAGCCCTAAGTGAAAGTCAGGTGGAAGGACCACCCTGACAAATCAATTGAGACGACCTGACCTCCTAGTTACTATGGGCAGGGGATTTGGATGTGTTTTTCCATAGGGGAGACAGCCCCTTTCAGTAGATCTGGTCAGATCTGGTTGAGTCAGCTAGAGTAGCAGTTGAAGCACATTACCTTCTTATAGAGATGTGACCCACAGGAACGTCTGCCTAGCTTGACAGCCATGAGCTGTCCAAGCTCCCTACATGCCCCCCGGGGGACCAATCAGTGCCTGTCACTAAGCAGTGCCTGTCACAAGTGCCTTACATCAACTCCCCGCTAAGTGATTGGCCCAGAAAGACTCCGGAGGTTGGGAAAGCTGGGGTGTAAAATCCCCCCCACTTGCACAAGAATAAATGATACCTTCTTAAGCCTATTCTCCCAGTGTTTGTTCCTTGTGGGCATCATTCACGCTTACCCCCTGCAGGACATCTAGTCCTATAAGTGGCGCCCAAAGTGGGGCTCAAGTGTTTTCGGCAGACGAACGGTCTAGTGCAAGGTAAGTGCCTCCATGGGCAACCTTCCCCCTGCAGCACGAGAGCCTCAATTATGAGCGCTTGTTGCCCTGCTTCAGAGTAGACGGTTAAAAGTATCACAAAAGGAAGCTAGTTAATATGGGAAATAGTAAATGAATTGTATCCCTGGATTGATTCCAGGGCCATTTGGGATCCAGGCAGCTGGACCTGCTCCTTCAGGCAGCTCATAAAAAAGAAATCTGAGAAGGTGCTGAGCTACCCCTAAAATTTACCCCATTGTAGTAGCCATTCAAGCCTGTCTATCGGGGAGAGAAGAAGGGGAAACTCTGCAGGCATTTAAGGACTCATTGCAAAAAGAAACAGCATACAGAAAATGGTGAAGCTGCTCAGGCACTCCCATCTTCTTGTGGAGGCAGCAAACAATTCCAGTAAGAATGCAGATGACCAACAACTTCCACCATCATGTGACCCAGAGGGCCAGCCAGCTATGCTTGTAAAACCCCTCTCCCAACTCTGGGTCCCGGGAAACCTGCCCAAGCACTTCTTTTGGCCATTTAGGCTAGCCTGGGAACTCCCCTCAGGGAACTTTGTATCCTTGGGCCTTCATATCCAACTTTGCCCAAGAAAGAAAACCCGTTGTTCCCCCTATAATACAACAGTTGTTTGCGGGCCCCACAACTACCATGGCAATGGCAGCCAAGCCTATGGATGAACCCCAGTTTGTGTTCCCGGTAAAAGTCCACCAAACCACTGCACCACCTAACCAATGTTACCCCCATGGCCCAAAAGTGCTTGACAAATATTGGACCTCTGTTAAGGAAGATGGGTTGGACTCCCCATATGCTCAACAGATGAGTTGCCCCAATGAGTGGAAGAACTTAATGTGCACAGCATCATCTTCAGGGGACTTCCTTTTATGGAACGCTGCTTTTTATGATGAATGTGAACAACAAAGCACATGAAATGTCACTGCTGGAGGATATGATGCAACCATGGGGGACCCTGATTGCTTAAAAGGGGAGGGAGTTTATAGGTCTCCCATTGCACAAGCAGTGGCATCTCTGCAGTACTTTGACCAAGTACTCCTCTGTGCATTGTGGGCTGACTCCTTGGTACCTTCGAAAGAAGGCAACAAACAACTAAAAACCCTCATACAACATTGCAATGAGCCTTTCAATGACTTCGTTGCCCATGTTCTAGAAGCAGTAGCCCAGAAGTTATCCCACACTGGAGCCCGAGATACACTAACCAAGGCCGTAATATGGGAAGGGGCCACACAGGAATGCAGAAAAGCCATTGCCCCTGAACGAAAGGGGGATATCACTGATGGCATCCTAGCCAACAAAAATTTGGGCACATCAACGCATGCTAGGAATAACCTTGCACAGGCTTTCACCTCTATGACCGCCAGTGCGCGCGCCCCCTAATGGCGCAATGGGAAATTGGCCTTGTTGGGGATGTGGCATAACTGGTCATTTTATTTTAAATTTTAATTTTTTTTAATTTAATTTAATTATATTTGTGAACATACTGTACAGAGGGGTTACAATTACATGGGCAGGATAATGCGTACATTTCTTACCAAGCATTGCAGCCTCCTCCTTTGGTTTACCATTCACATCCCTTCCCAGACTTCCCCCTCCTCCCCAATCCCAATCCTTCTGCTTCCACCCCTTCCCCCTCCCCCCCCCCCACACCGACATTGTAAAGCTCGTTTGGGACATGACAACTTGTACTTCTCATTGTTGCAACAGGTCCACCTGTATCCTTAAACAACTGGTTTTTCCCCATCTCCTCCAGAAGTTATACTGACATCAAATATAGTGAAAGCAGGGGTTATACTGTGGGGGAGGGACATACAAAGCAACAAAGAGATAATCTTATAAATGCGTTAGAAACACATGCATGAAAGAAAAAAACATTAAAATACATATCTAAGGGTTAATTTTCCTGACATCACATTATCTAACCTTTACCGCTTGACTCATACATATACTAGATATTGCAAATAAGGGAAACCATGGGACCTATGTTTCTTTTGGCCTGGCTTATTCACTTAATATAATTTTTTCCAAGTTTTTCCATTTCCTAACAAATGGGGAAATGTCATTCTTTCTGATGGAGGCATAGAATTCCATTGTGTATATATACCACATTTTCTTGATCCATTCATCTACTGAGGGGCATCTGGGTTGGTTCCATATCTTATCTATGGTAAATAATGCTGCAATAAACATTGTTGTGCTGGTAGCTTTAGTGTGGTCTTGTTTGTAAACATTTGGGTAAATGCCCAAAAGTGGGATTGCTGGGTCATAGGGGAGTTCTATGTGAAGTCTTTTGAGGAAACTCCATACTGTTTTCCAAAGTGGTTGAACATGTTTACATTCCCACCAACAATGAAGTAAGGTTCCTTTCTGTCCACATCCCCTCCAGCATCTGTTGTTGTTAGAGTTCTCGATTTTTGCCGTTCTAACTGGGGTGAGGTGATATCTCAATGTTGTTTTGATTTGCATTTCTTTTATGGCTAGGAATGTTGAACATTTCTTCATGTGACTATTGGCCATCCTTCTTTCTACTTCAGAGAAGTTTCTCTTTAATTCTTTCGCCCACTTATTTATTGGGCAGTTGTTTCTTTGAGGATTTGTTGTTGGGGGGTTTAATGTTTTGAGTTCCAAGTATATTTTAGATATGACACCCTTTTCCATTGTATGGCTAGTAAAGATCTTCTCCCAATCCGTGGGCTTTCTATTGATCTTGCTAGCTATGTCATTTGCCATGCAGAAGCTCTGCACCTTTATGCAATCCCATTTGTCCAACCTTTCTTTGATTTGTTGTGTTTCCGGGTCTCTATTCAGAAAATTTCGGCCTGAGCCAAGGAGACCTAGGGTTTCTCCTATTCCATCCTGTAATGTTTTCAGAATGTCTGCTTTGACTTCAAGGTCTGTGATCCATTTGGAGTTGATTCTGGTGGAGGGTGATATATAAGGATCTAGCTTTAGTTTTCTACATGTAGTTAACCAATTTTGCCAGCACCATGTACTGAAGAGGCTGTCTTTCTTCCATTCTACTGTTTTAGCTCCCTTATCGAAGATTAGGTGGCTATAGGTCTGTAGGTTCTTTTCTGGGTTTTCAATTCTATTCCATTGGTCCTGATGTCTGTTCTTATGCCAATACCAAGCTGTTTTGTTTACTATGGCTTTATAGTAGAGTTTGAAATTTGGTATTGATATTCCTCCAGCAGTGTTCTTTCCATTGAGGAGCGTTTTTGCCATTCGGGGTCTTTTATTGTTCGATATGAATTTTTGGATTGCCTCTTCTATTTCCTTGAAGAATGAGGTTGGAATTTTGATGGATATTGCCTTGAATTTGTAGATGGCCTTGGGAAGTATTGCCATTTTCACGATGTTAATCTTTCCAATCCACTGTATGGGAGGCTTTGCCATTTTTTTAGTTCTGTGTTGATTTTCTTTTTCAAGATTTTAAAGTTTTCATCCTAGAGGTCCTTCACTTCTTTGGTTAAGTTAATTTCTAGGTATTTTATTTTTTGTGGGGCTATTACACATGGAGTTGCTTTCCTAATTTCAGCCACACTTTTCTCATTGTTGGCATACAGAAAAGCCATTGATTTTTGGGGGTTAATTTTATAACCTGCTACTTTGCGAAAGTTTTGATTCAGCTTGAGTAATTTGGGAGTGGAGTCTATGGGATTCCTTAAATACAAGATCATGTCATCTGCAAAGAGGGAGAGTTTTATTTCTTCTTTTCCTATTTGGATCCCCTTTATGTATGCATCTTGTCTTATTGCTGTAGCTAGGCATTCCAATACTAGATTGAAGAGAAGTGGAGAGAGTGGGCATCCTTGTCTTGTTCCTGAGTTAAGAGGAAATGGCTTTAGTTTTTCACCATTGAGTATAGAGCTGGCTGTAGGTTTGTCATATAGAGCCTTTATTGTATTGAGGAATGTTCCATGGATTCCTAATTTTTCCAAAACCTTCATCATGACGGGGTGTTGTATCTTGTCGAATGCTTTGTCTGCATCTATTGAGATAACCATGTGGTTCTTATTCTTGCTCCTGTTGATGTGATGAATAATATTAATTGATTTGCGTATATTGAACCAGCTTTGCATCCCTGAAATGAATCCTGTTTGATCGTGGTGTATGATTTTTTGGATGAATTGTTGAAGTCGATTGGCCAAGATTTTGTTGAGAAGTTTTGCATCATTATTCATCAAAGAAATGGGTCTATAGTTCTCTTTCTTTGATGAGTCCCTGCCTGGTTTTGGGATCAGGGTTATGATGGCTTCATAGAATGTGTTCGGTAGTGAGCTTTCTCTTTCAATTTCATTGAAGAGTTGGAGGAGTATTGATGTGAGCTCTGCTTTGAAGGCCTTGTAAAATTCCACTGTAAAACCATCTGGTCCTGGACTTTTCTTAGCAGGGAGGTCTCTTATTGCTGTTTCAATTTCAGTTCTTGATATGGGACTGTTAAGATAGTTTAACTCATCTTGGTTTAGTTTTGGCATGTCAATATTTGCTAGGAAAAGGTCCATTTCTGTCAAGTTCACAAACTTATTAGCATAAAGTTTTGAGAAGTATCCCCTTATAATGTTCTGAATCTTGGTTGTTTCCGTGGTGATGTTTCCATTCTCATCTCTGAGTTTATTGATTTGGGTGTGTTCTCTTCTTTTTCTGATAAGATTTGCTAAGGGTCTGTCAATTTTGTTAAGTTTTTCGAAGAACAACTCTTTGTTTTGTTGATTCTTTCTATAGATTTTTTGGATTCTAATTCATTTCATTCTGATTTAATTTTGATTATTTCTTTCTGTCTACTGGATTGGGGTTTATCTTGCTGCTCTTTTTCAAGGAGGTTTAGATGTGTCATTAAATTGTTAGTTTCAGATCTCTCCAATTTGTTGATGTAGGAGCTCAGAGCTATAAACTTGCCTCTGAGTACTGCCTTTCCTATGTCCCAGAGGAGCTGGTATTTGTGTGCTCATTTTTGTTGAATAGCATGAATATTTTAATTTCCTTTCTAATCTCTTCCATGACCCACTCATGATTCAGCAGTGTGTAATTCAGCCTCCATGTGTTGCCGGACTTTCTTTGGTGGCTTTTGGTGTTGAGTTCTCATTTTATTCCCTTGTGGTCAGAGAGAATGCAAGGTATAACTTCAATGTTTCTGAATTTAGACAAGTTTGCTTTGTGGCCTAAAATGTGGTCTATTTTAGAAAACGTTCCATGTGCTGCTGAGAAAAACGTGTATTCTGATGCTGCTGGCTGAAATGTTCGGTAGATGTCTGTTAAGTCTAGTTGATCTATGCAGCTGTTTAGATCTGCGGTTTCTCTGTTGAGTTTTTGCCGAGTTGATCTATCTAGTGGGGAGAGTGGTGTGTTAAAATCCCCAACAATTAATGTCTTTGTATCTATATGGGATTTGAGGGAAAGTAGTGTTTCTTTGATAAATTAAGGTGCTCCATTGGTTGGCGAATAGATATTTAGAATTGTAATATCCTCCTGAAGGACAGATCCATTAATTAGTATATAGCGACCTTCTTTATCTCTTCTCACGAATTTTAATTTGAAGTCTATTTTATCTGATATTAGGATTGCAACTCCCGCCTGTTTATGGGGGCCGTTTGCTTGGTAGATTTTGTTCCAGCCTTTAACATTGAAAATGTGTTTGTTTTTATGGGCAAGATGTGACTCCTGCAGGCAGCATATAGAACCGTATTGTTTTTTAATCCAACTAGACAGTCTATGTCGCTTAATTGGAGAGTTCAGTCCGTTAACGTTAAGAGATAAGACTGAGAGGTATTTGGGAGTTCCTGCCATGTTATCCACTTTCTTGGGTGCTGCAAAAACTGGGTTCTTCCTATGGTTCTTGGATTCTCAGTTTGGGTGCAGTTTCTTGGCCTTTATTGAGATCTTGTTGGTTTTCTATGTGTAGGACATCTTTAAGAAACTTTTGTAGTGCTGGTTTGGTGGAGATATATTGTTTCAATTTTTCTTTGCTATGGAAGGTTTTTATTTGGCCTTCAGTTATGAAGGAGAGTTTAGCTGGGTACAGTATTCTTGGTTGATAGTTGTTTGTTTTTAGGGCATGGCATACATCATTCCAAGCTCTTCTTGCTTTGATTTTCTCTGCTGAGAAATCTGAGGTGATTCTAATTGGTTTCTCTTTTTAGGTGATTACACTTTTCTCCTTGACAGCTTTAAGGATCTTTTCCTAGGTCTGATTTGATCCTGTGTGGATTATAATGTGACAGTGGGATGTCCTATTCTGGTCTGGTCTATTTGGGTTCTAAAAGCTTCTTGTATCTGA
Source organism: Dipodomys spectabilis (assembly GCF_019054845.1). Lineage (NCBI taxonomy): Eukaryota > Metazoa > Chordata > Mammalia > Rodentia > Heteromyidae > Dipodomys > Dipodomys spectabilis. Next base: position 953,551 of record NW_024871126.1, read on the forward strand.
ATAAGCCTATCTTTTTGTATGTTTGGGAAGTTCTCTACTAGGATCCTGTTAAACAAATTTCCTAGACCATTAACTTCTGTTTCTAGGTGCTCCTCTACACCCGTTATCTTAGATTAGGCCTTCTGATGGTGTCTTCCAGGTGTTGGATAGATCTATCATATTTCTTGGACTTGTCTTGAATGGTTGTATGTTCTTTCTCTATAATATCTAGGCTGTCTTCAATCCCTGAGATTCGATCTTCTGCATGGTCTAACCTGCTGTCGTCTCTCTATTTTTTTTTATCTCTTTTCTTTCTAATTGGTCAGCTTTGATGGCTTCAAGTTCTTTGTTGAAGCTCTGTTTTAGTTCTTGTATGAATTTCTTTAATTCCTTAATTTGGTGTTCAGTGTTTGTTCTCAAATCACTTAGTTGATGGGTTATGGTTTCTTTGGACTCCCATTCCTTCTGTTGGGTTCCATTCAGCATTCCCTTTGTGGTCTCCCTGACTTCCTTCAGCTCTTTATTAATGGATTCCATGAATGCCTTTAGTGATATTTGTGTATTCTCTACCTGGTCTCTCAATTCCTGTATTACTCTTCGATTAGCTTCCTCCCATTCGTGGGATTCCTGTAGTTCTCTCTCCTCCCGTTCATGGGATTCCTGCAGTTCTCTTTGAGCGTTCCCAACATGCTCACGCCATTCCTCCCTTTCTCTTTGAGTATTCTCAAGTTGTTCACGCAAATCCTGTATCAGTTTTTGAGTAGCTTCCTCACGCTTATGATATTCCTGTATAAGCTTTTGGGATGCCTCCTCTCTCCCCCTTTCACGCTCATACAGAGTCCTTTGTAAGTTGTCAAACTTCTCATTTATCATGTTTGTCAACAGTGTTTGTAGAGCTATTTGGGAACTCTCCTCTGGATTATTCATTATCTGTTCTGACCCCTGATTATCAAGATTGGGAATTGAGATATCCGGATTTGCCATTTTTCTTGTGTTTTTCCGGCTTACTCTGCCCATTTGAGATGAAAATAGCACCAGTTTTGTGCTAGAACACTATCTTAAGGCAACCATCAATCAAAGTTTGCATTTGTACAGTCAATAGTCTACAGATACAATCTAGTTCAACAGATACATCTATTCAACATCAAACAACTATATGTTAATGGGCTTCGAACCGCAGAGAATAATTTGGAAATCCAGAAATTATTAGGGTTAGGGAGAGATGTGGGTAAAAAATAGGAATAGATTGGTTTGGGGAGGCACAAGGAGAGTTAACTATGTCCTAATCCCAATGCAGGAAATAGGTTGGGTAGGATGCAAGTAGAGAGAGAGAAAAAAAGAAGAAAGGGAAAGGGAAATGAAAAGAGACCAGAAAAAACTAGAAACGTAAAATTTAATATTCTTATGGAGATTAAAAGACCATCTATTTAGAAAGGAATGTGAGTATATTAAGAGAAGGGAAGGGACATAGAGGAGAAGTGAAAAACTTTAAAAAATGCTTAAAATATTATATAGGTATAAAGAGGTAGTACTGCTATTAAGGAATTTAAATCTCAGAGGTTTTGAATTGAGTAATAAATTTGTGGATTAAGTGTGTACACAATGGGGGATAGGGTCTATTAGTTAACTACGGGTTTATCTGAGGATGTGCAGGACAAGAGTTAAGTCACACAAAGATGAAAAGGGAGGAAAAGGTGAAAAGGATAAGAAAGGGAGAAAAATAGATCAGAAGTTCAGTAGAGCTAGACAAAAAACAAAAAGATAGTTAAGAAAGAAAGAAAAAGTGAAAGAAGACAAGAAAAGAAAGGAAAACTTACATTCACGTATTCCTAAAATAAAAATTATAAGAGGAAAAAAAAAGTTACTGGAAAACAATTATTTTTTCAAAAAAGGCAAAAATTAAAGATTAATAAAATTTTTAGAAAAGGAAAAAATTTTTTATATATATAAGGTACCAAAAAGAAAAAAAAAGAAAAGAAAAGAAGAAGAAAAAAAAAAGTTCTTTGATATTTTCTTTTGATTTTTTTGGGAGGGGTGGGAAGAATCCTGTATCTCCCTTTTGTCTGTAACCAGACTCTTGTTGGAGTCTCTGGTCAGATTGAGGTCCTGTGGCTTGATTGGTTTCTTAAGTCAGTTTGTTCGAACAGGCAGAAAAATGCTCTGCTTTACCCAAGATTTTGAGATCCCCCTCCCAGATTAGTTTAATGGGAGGGTGATCTGCTTTGAGAATCACAAAAGTGGGGGATGCAGTGGTGAGGCTAGGTTCTGGGTAGAGTTGAGGCCTTTCAACAATCAGTAGCTTTTCCCTGGGGCTATTTTGTGAAAAAAAACTCACAGAGCTCAGCCTGGAGCCATTCTCAGGGTTTCTGTTTTTCAATTGATTGTTGAGGCTGCTAGAGGGAGGGGCAGCCTCTGGCTCTGGTTACCCAGTGAGGAAAGCCACTCCCATGGCTGGCACCCGAGCTGGGTGACTTTTCCCTGGATAGAGCTGAGTCTGGCAGGTCACTTCGCCGTTAAGTTCTTGTGACCTGCTAAATGACTCGTTTTATTCCAAGGCCTGAGTTGGAGCTGGCAGCTCCTCCGAGCTTTGTTGGTATCCAAGATGGAGATCACCGGTGCTGGGGGGGGGGAGGGGTGGCCTTCCCTCCTCTGCTCCCTGAGAAGGAGTGAGGACGTCTGGCTTCTACTCATGCCGAGTCTTGGATCCTTGGTCGTCTCTGGTGTGCAAACTGCAGGATGAAGATGTCCGCGCCTTGTCGGTTCTTGCTGGTGTTGAGTAGAATCTGCTCACCCGCTGCGTCTGGCTCCTTCGTCCCGGACTCTTTGTGTGAGGGCTCAGGTATGGCCCCGGCCCTGCCCCCGCCGCCACCGCGGCGGCTGCTGGTAAGCGCTCAGATGTGTCTTCTTGCCTTGCTTTCCCTCTCTTGTCTAACTCTCTGTCCTGTGATGGCACACTTGGTGCGATTCTCTGGCTTAGGACTGTTCACTGGAACTCTAAAACTGCTTTCTATGCGAGAGCTTGTTCAGATTCCAGCTTCTCCTCCGCCATCAGAGAGTCTTTCATTCTTGCTGTTGACAATAAACAGAAGATTCAGGAAGCATGACTTTCATTCTATGCAAGGCACCTGAAGCTCCAAGAAGATCTCTACACTCACTCCCCAAAGTATCCACAGGACAAGGCAATTCAGCTTCCATGGAGATCTGAATTACGATGGCATGATGGCCAGAGATGAGACAGGATGCTGGAATCGACTAGGCAGACACACATGGCAAGACTTCTTATTTTTTTTATTTTAATTTTTTTTATTATGAAAGGACTGTACAGAGGGGTTACAATTACATGGGCAAGATAATGAGTACATTTCTTATCAAGCATTGTAGCCTCCTCCTTTGTATCTCCATACCATCCCTTCACATCCTCCCTCCTCCCTTCCCACTAAATCCTCCCCACTACCTCCCCACACCCGCAACAAAGTTGTAAAGTTCATTTTTCACCAAAACGTCTTGTACATCTCATTGTTGCAATGGGTCCACATGTATCACTATTTAAACCATTTGTTTTTCCCCTTCCCCTCAACAAATTATACTGACATCAAATACAGTGAAAGCAAGGGTTATACTGTGGGGGAGGGAAATACAAAGCAATAAAGAAATAATCTTCTAAATGTGTTAGAAACAATCACCTGAACGGAAAAATAAAAACACTTGAATACATATCCTAAGATTCATTTCATTAACATCACCTTATCTGATATTTTCTGCTTGATTCAGACATATAGTAGATATTGCAAATAAGGGAAACCATGTTTCTTTGGGTCTGGCTTACTTCACTTAATATAATTTTTTCCAAGCATTTACATTTCCTAACAAATGGGGCAATGTCATTCTTTCTGGTAAAAACAAAGAATTCCATTGTGTATATATACCATTTTTTTGATCCATTCATCTACTGAGGGGAATCTGGGTTGGTTCCATATCTTAGATATAGTAAATAGTGCTGTAGTAAACACAGTCGTGCTGGTAGCTTTAGTGTGGTCTTGTTTGTAAAGATTTGGGTAAATGCCCAAAAGTGAGATTGCTGGGTAATAGGGGAGCTCTATGTGGAGTCTTTGGAGGAACCTCCATACTACTTTCCAAAGTGGTTGAACAAGTTTACACTCCCACCAACAATGAAGTAAGGTTCCCTTCTGTACACATCCCCTACAGCATCTGTTGTTCTTAGAGAACTTGATTTAGCCATTCTAACTGGAGTGAGGTGGTATCTCAATGTTTTCATTTGCATTTCTTTTATGGCTAGGGAGATTGAGCATTTCTTCATGTGTCTATTGGCTATCCTTCTTTATTCTTCACAGAAGTTTCTCTTTAAGTCTTTAGCCCACTTAATTACTGGGTAGTTGTTCCTTTGAAGATTTGTTGTTGGGGGATTTAATTTTTGAGGTCCAAGTATATTTTAGATATGAGACCCTTGTCCGTTGTATGGCTATTGAATATCTTCTCTCAGTGGGTTTTCCATTGATCTTGCTAGCTATGTCCTTTGCCATGCAGAAGCTCTGCAACTTCATGCAATCCCATTTGTCCAACCTTTCTTTGATTTGTTGTGTTTCCAGGTCTCTATTAAGAAAATTTCGGCCTGCGCCAAGGAGACCTAGGGTTTCTCCTATTCCATCCTGTAATGTTTTCAGAGTGTCTGCTTTGGCTCCGGAGTCTTTGATCCATTTGGAGTTGATTCTGTTGCAGGGTGATATATAAGGATCTAGTTTTAGTTTTCTACAATTTTGCCAGCACCATTTACTGAAGAGGCTGTCTTTCTTCCATTCTATATTTTAACTCCCTTATCGAAGATTAGATGGCTATAAGTCTGTGGGTTCATTCCTGGGTTTTCAATTCTAGTCCATTGGTCCTGTGGTCTATTCTTGTGCCAGTACCAATCTCTTTTGATTACTATGGCTTTATAGTAGAGTTTGAAATTTGGTATTGATATTCCTCCAGCACTGTTGTATCTGTTGAGGAGCGTTTTTGCTATTCGGGGTCTTTTATTGTTCCATATGAATTTTTGGATTGCCTCTTTTATTTCCTTGAAGAATGAGTTTGGAATTTTGATAGGTATCCCATTGAATTTGCAGATACCCTTGGGAAGTATCGCCATTTTCACGATGTTGATCTTTCTGATCCAGGATCATGGGAGTTATTGACATTTTCTAAGTTCTGTATTGATTTCCTTTTTCAAGTTTTTAAAGTTTTCATCATAGACCTCCTTCACATCTTTGGATAATTCTTAGGTATTTTATTTTTGTGGGGCTATTACGAATGCAGTTGATTTCCTAATCTCAGCCACACTTTTCTCATTGTTGGCATACAGAAAAGCATTTGATCTTGGGCTGTTAATTTTATACCCTCTTACTTTGCCAAAGTTTTGAATCAGATTGAAGGATTTGGGAGGGGAGTCCGTGGTATTCTTTAAATACAAGATCATGTCATCTGAAAAGATGGACAGTTTTACATCATCTTTCCCTATTTGGATCCTTTTTATGCTTTCATCTTGTCTTATTGCTGTTGCTAGGCATTCTAATAGTAGATTGAAGAGAAGCGGAGAGTGTGGACATCCTTGTCTTTTTCCTGAGTTAAGAGGAAATGGCTTTAGTTTTTCACCATTAAGTATAATGCTGGCTGTAGATTTGTCATAAACAGCCTTTATTGTATTGAGGAATATTCCATGGATCACTACTTTTTCCAAGGCCTTCATCATAAAGGGGTGTTGGATCTTGTCAAATGCTTTTTCTGTATCTATTGAGATTACCATGTGGTTCTTATCCTTGCTCCTGTTGATGTGATGAACAATATTAATTGATTTGTGTATAATGATCCAGGTTTGCATCCCTGAAATGAATGCTGTTTGATCGTGGTATATGATTTCTTGGATGGATTGTTGATGTTGTTTGGCCAAAATTTTGTTGAGAAGTTTTTCATCAATGTTAATCAAAAATTGGGTCTATAGTTCTCTTTCTTTGATGAGTCCCTGCGTGCTTTTGGGATGAGTGTTATGATGGCTTCACGGAATGTGTTCGGTAGTGCACTTTCTCTTTCAATTTCATTGAAGAATTGGAGGAGTATTGGTGTGAGCTCTGCTTTGAAGGCCTTGTAGAATTCCACTGTAAAACCATCTTGTCCTGGACTTTTCTTAGATGGGAGGTCTCTTATTGCTGTTTCTATATAAACGCTTGATATGGGCCTGTTAAGATGGTTTAACACAACTTGATTTAGTTTTGGCATGTCAATATTTGCTAGGAAAAGGTCCATTTCTGCCAAGTTCTCAAACTTATTAGCATAAAGTTTTGAGAAGTATTCCCTTAAAATGTTCTGAATCTTGGTTGTTTCTGTGGTGATGTTTCCATTCTCATCTCTGAGTTTATTTATTTGGGTGTGTTCTCCTCTTTTTCTCATAAGATTTTCTAAGAGTCTGTCAATTTTAATTTTTTGAAGAACGAACTCTTTGCTTTGTTGATTCTTGCTATAGTTTTTTTTGGATTCTAAATCATTTAATTCTGATTTAATTTCAATTATTTCTCTCTGTCTACTGAATTAGGGATTATCTTGGTGCTCTTTTTCAAGTAGGTTCAGATCAACTAGATTTAACAGTCATCTACCGAATATTTCACCCAGCAGCATCAGAATACACATTTTTCTCAGCAGCACGTGGAATATTTTTTATAATAGACCACATTTTAGGCCACACAGCAAACGTCCAAATTCAGAAACACTGAAGTTATACCTTGCATTCTCTCAGACCACAAGGGAATAAAATTAGAACACAACTCCAAAAGTCACCAAAAAAAGTCGCGTAACACATGGAGGCTGTACACCACGTTGTGAATCACGACTGGGTCATGGTAGAGATTAGAAAGGAAATTCAAATGTTCACGATATTCAACAAAAATGAGCACACAAATTACTAGCTCCTCTGGGAACTGTTCATTTTAAAAAGGATTGCCCTTCACTCTGGGGTTCACCCAAAAGAAAGCAACCTCCTTCTGTATGTCCTAAATGTAAAAAGGGTTTTTGGGGGACCTCTGAATGCCACTCTAAGACTCAGCCTTTAAACTAAATATGGGGTAGTCCTCAGCCCCTACCCCAAGAGGACAAAAACAACAACCACCACCTCAAGTGAAATGGACTTTTCCTATCCAAAATGGAAAATCTAGAATGGAATTTAAGGTTAAAGAACAAAATTTAAGGGCATCATTGATACGGGGGCTAAATGTACAGTCCTTAGAAAAAAAGAAGTCGAAGGGTTGGGGTGGAACCTAATTCCTGGCCCCTGCATACAAGGTGTCGGTGGAAAAACAGATTCCCTCCATGTCCAATGGCCTGCAAGATGGAAAGACTGTGATGGTGTCACCGGGGCTTTTAAACCTCTCGTTGCCCCTGGCCTTCCATGGGGAAGAGATGTCCTCACTAATATGGGTATTGTGATAACAACAGATGATAAGGCTTTTTATGAAGACATCATAACCGATCAAGCCATTATTCACCCACAGTACCCCCAATTCTAATGGCCACTGTTGTAGGACCAGAGCCATTTCCACTCCAATGGGATACCACCAAACCGATTTGGGTAGAACAGTGATCTATTTTCCCTGAAAAGCTCCCTCATCTTCACACTCTAGTGGCGGAGCAACTAGAAAAGGGACATATAGAACAAAGCATCAGTCCCCACAATTCTCCCATTTTTATTATCCAAAAAAAGAGCTCAAGGAAAATGGAGATTTCTCCATGACCTACGTTCCATAAATATTCATATGAAAAAGATGGTAATGCTTCAACCCGGACTCCCACATCTTTCTGCAATACCCAATGATTGACACATTGCCATTATTGACATCAAGGACTACTTTTTTCCATTCACCTACATCCCAAAGTTAAAAATATTTTGCCTTCTCGGTTTGGAAACCTCACTGTCAGTTACCCAAACATTGATATCAATGGAAAGTTCTCCCTCAAGGAATGAAAAATAGCCCTACTATATGTCAGATGTAGGTTGCCCATGCTATTAGACCTTTGCTTTCAAAATGCTTTTGTGTCCATTATATGGATGACATTTTAATAGCACATAAAGAGGCTACCACCATTCAAGCCTGTTTAACACAACTCAAGGAAAATAGGCCATCATATTTCCCCAAAAAATATTCAACTTAAAGCCCCTTACGCCTATTTTGGATACCATTTAAATCAAACAATTACCCCAAATGGGTCTAATATTGTCGTTAAGTCCCAGTATACTTTAACTGAATTACAACAATTATGTGGACATATCAATTGTGTACGCAATTTTATGCGACTCTCTACCCAACTGCTCCAAAATTTATTTCAATTGCTTCAGGGACCCTCTGACTCAACTTCTCTTTGTATACATTCCCCTGATGCTCAACAAGTTTTACAACAAGTCACTCATCGATTATGGTCAACACCCTTGGTGTTTTTAGATACCACCGACGAAATCACCCTGATTATATTAACTCATAATTGACTAATGGCGGCGCTGACTCAAACTTGTGGTGTGTTACAATGGGTAAACCTTGACACTTCCCAATTACCAAAAAATAGCACACCGATTACCATGCTATGCAACTTAGCCATAAAAGGCGTGGAACGATGCCATCAAACATATGGCCGATTCTCCGACCGTCTTATCTGGCCCATTTGAAAAACAGTCTTTAATTTTCTGACAACTGAAGAGGAATTAGCCTTACAAGTCATCTATCACTAGTTTAACATTGATAATCATATGCCCAAGAACCCCTTTTTAAAGTTACACAAGAACTCCCACTTTCATGTAAATGCTGTACTCATCCTAAGCGGCAACCTATCCCTCAAGCTGTGTGCTTTTTACCGATATTAGGAAAAATGTTAATGGATTTTACAATGCTAATACTAAAAAATACATGATTCAACAACATTCCCTGTCCATTCAAGCTGCTGAGGTACTGGCCATTTTACTCACCCTTACATCTTTTCCCAGAGAACCTCTTAATATTTTTTCTGATAGTTTATATGCTGTACAAACTGTTGTCGTTCTTCCTGGAGCTTTATTAAGAGATGATGTTCATGATATAACATGAATAATGTGTAAACTGAAAACTACTAGACAACCATGCCCAACCCTGGTACATTCAACACATTAGATTTCATGCTAACCTCCCCAGACCCCTAGCTGCTGGTAATGAAGCCATTGATAACGCTATCACACCAACTGTATTTCTCACCAATACGTCCATGGACCAGGCCTGAAGGTTGCATGGTCGCTTCCATTTACTACCATCAAACAATTATTTCCTGATTTGACACACCAACAATGCAAGCACATCATTCCATCATGCTCCTCCTGTGCACTTCCTTTACCCTTGGGATCACTTCAAGCCATGGAAACAAATCCGTGAGGCCTTAGGCCAAATGGCACATGGCAAATGGACATAAACCATATCCTCCAGTTCGGCAAACAAAAATACGTCCATGTATGCATAGATTTATTCTCAGGCTTTCTAACAGCTTTACCCTTAACAGGTGAAACAAGCCATGCCATTGAGTCACTTCTACATGCCATTACAATTAAGGGCATTCCTTGGACCCTTAAAACAGACAATGGCCCTGCTTACACCTCCAAATATTTTAATGAATTTCGTACCCTTTGTAACATCACACACCAGACATTTATTCCATATAACCCACAAGGCCTAGCCATTGTTGAACGCAGTCATAAAGAAATTAAGACCCTTCTTTTAAAAGAAAAGGGGAAGCTGGAGGGGCTAGGGCATAAAGATCCCCAAACACAATTAAATTATTGCCTTATAGTAAAAAATGTTTTAACATTCACACCCACCACAGGTGAGTCCCCCGAGGCCCTGCATTGGGGACTCATGAAAACACCTAATCCAGTCCCTTTGGTTAGATGGAGGGACCCCATCACAAGAAAATGGGAGGGCTCTGCTCCTTTAATGGCACAAGGGAGATGATTTGCTTGTATCTTTCCAGACATGGTGATAAACCTGCAGCTGGAGTTGTCCAACCAACCGTCACCACCTACGAATGAGATGCGTCGACTACGCTTCAACAGCCCGAGGAGGAGGAGAAGCAAACCTCGAGCTAGAGCCTCTGCCATCACTTGGGGAATCCTAAAGGAATTGGTAGAACAAGTCCAGGCTATGGCCCCAGACCCTAACTCAGGGTATGGTACTCTATTCCTCCTAATGTGTGCCATTATTACAGCCAATCTCAATCTGCTACTGGACAAATTAAAATAACGTTAATGTCTAGCCCCCAAATCTTGATGATAGTAGGGGAAGATACCACCATCATGCCTCAAATGCTTTCTTCCAATGGCACGGTTGGCCTTCCTTCCTTTCTCAGCAGATGCCCTATGCCACCAAAAAACAAACCTTACTTTTGGATGGAAGGGAGCCATCTCTTTTTGTTTTTCAGACCAACCCCCTCTCAACAGTAACTCATGGGACAGGATGGTGGAACTACACGGCACCCTAACCCATTTGTCCCACCGGGACTCAGGCTACTGACATACCTTTTCATATGCAGTTATGCCCATTCAGGGACTTTGATAGCTTTGGCAATGTTCCCATTCCTCTTGAGGAATTAGTGCTTAGCGTTTGTGCCAATTCCTGGCAAGGCAGAGTATTTGGGGACCTCACATTGTCCGTCGACCCCGCTATATACAACCAATCTGAAAAAACTCCCAAACCTCAAAATCTAAAGGAGTTTTAGAACTCATCAGGGGGACAATTGGGAGACCTAGTACTCCCCATGCCAATCGTTTGTTCATCATGTTCCTGCCTGGATTTGTTCCCTTTCCTATTGGCCAACACTTGTCGCTGTAACCACTCTGCATGCAACCAGGTGTCAGGAATGGTAGTGGTTATAGCCCTGTTCTTTTTTTGTCTAGGAGACAACTTCTCCACTACTTGCACTCTCAGCAATCACTAGCAACCCAATGACTCATATCACTTTGTAGGTTTGGTATGTGTTCCTGCATTTATTGTTCTGGTTACTAATGACTCTCAGTTTTCTCAGGTTCAATTAGTTCATCCATACCCTAAAAGAGATCATTACAATCGTGTCAGCGATCATCACTACAGTGGCTTCAGCTACCACCACCGCTATATCGCTGTCCCAAAGCATGTCCACCGTGCAAGAGATAAACCAGCTCATCCCTCAACTGTCATCCATAGAATTACAACATTTGCAAGTTGCCAATCATCTTAACGGAGGCCTCCTTGTGCTCCAGCAACAAATAGACTTGCTCCAAAAAGAGATTACGTTTCTTCGATTACAAGGAGGACTATGTAATGCTATGACTACTTCTGTCTGTCAGCTTTCCACTCCAGCGCCCAACGTCACTAAAATTAGTAACTACATCAAAGGCCCTTGGTGCCTTAAGCACTTAAACTTCACCCACCATCTGCTGCATGATGTTACCCGCCAAAACCAAACCACCATACGGCTTATTTGTGCTGCCTCATTTTTAGAAGATGTGCTTAAAAAGTTACAACATTGGGTTTTACCATCCTCTCTGGTCACCTGGGGAGGCCTTGCACTATTAGGGCTTATTCTCATGGGAATTATTAAATGCTTACACTCCTGGCAAAAATGCCTCCAATGACGGGTCACCATAATGACGTTCCTTTTAAAAGAAAAAGGGGAATTTGTGGGTAGAATCGGTCAGATCTGGTTGAGTCAGCTAGAGTAGCAGTTGAAGCACACTTCCTGCACTTCCTGCTCATAGAGATGTGACCCACAGGCAAGTCTGCCTAGCTTGACAGCCATGAGCTGTCCATGCTCCCTACATGACCCCGGGGAACCAATCAGTGCCTGTCACCAAGCTGTGCCTGTCACAAGTGCCTTACATCAACTCCCCTTGAAGTGATTGGCAGGGAAGGGAAGGACTCAGGAGGTTGGGAAAGCTGGGGCTACAAAACTCCCCCCCTTCTCCCGCCTCCCCCCCCCCCCGCCACCTTCAGGAAGAATAAAGGAGACCTGCTTAAGCCTATTCTCCCTGTGTTTGTTCCTTGTTGGCATCATTCACACTTACCTCCTGCCAGAGATCTAGCCCTACACATCCCATTTGGATCCCTGCCAGGATCCTTAAGTTTTTACCCATTTTCACTATACAGGATGCCCAAGGATAAACAAACCAACAAGGAAAGAAAAGTGGCTATGGTGGCCGAAGCATTTGTTTAGCTAATTATTTTAATGTTACTTGCTCTCCTTGTTCTTTTACTAATTGCTTCTATAGCTGCATTACTTGAATCCATATGCTTCCTGTAAACATGTCTAAAACTTGGTATGATTTTGGCCTTTATTTCATTAGCTGCCTCTGCAGCAGCAGCTGCTATGGCACTAATACAGAATGTTAATCATAATAATTTGTCTTTAGATCTTTTTCAACCCCACAGGCAAATAGCTGGATTAGAACAAGCCCCACGTCTGGACTTTGAAGTGGCAAAGACTGCTATCCCATCCCTGACAAATGTTAAAGGACTGCTAATGATATTGGTTGGCCTGGTAATGCTTTTGCTGATGGTTTTTCTATGCCTTCTTTGCATTATCCGTGCAGTGCAAATCTCTTATGAGTTTAGTCAGCTAGTTCATAAGTTCAATCTCCAAGTGAATGAATTTGCCCCGAGAGGAACTGCAGCCAGAGACAGATAAGAGGGGGTGTCAGTCTGACCAACCCAAGACAAGCATTCAGCTTCTCTCTGAAGAAGTTCCCAATGATAGGTAAGGCAGACAAGGCAAATCCACACAACCTAAGACAAGTGGGTTCACTTCTTTAAACAAAGATGGGGTGTTGGGAGCTGACAGTAAAGCTCAAAGGTCATTTTGACCCCTGTGCTCGCTTAAAGGCACATACAAGGAACTGGCTTACTTAAAAGACACCAGGTGCCTGGGATTGCTTTGCTATGTCTGCAGAGTTTGTTTTAAATTTCCTTGTTTTTCTGGACGATAGTAGACTGGCCTGAATGTTGGGACCCACTAGGATGCACCGTGCAGCATGTGTGGAACTCCCAATACCCAAGCTGCTCCCATGTTGTGAAGAGTACAACCTTACGAGATAAGGACTTTTATATATGTCCCAGAAGTAATCGAGCTGCTTCAGATATTTCTACCTGTAGTGGGGCTGATGTTTATTACTGTGCTAGGTGGGGCTGTGAGGTATCTGAGACAGGCTCTGGAATCATGCACAAGGACCCTCCCTATCCTTGTCTGGAGAATCTCGTCCCCCAGACTTGCCTTGAACCCCCTGCATGGCCAATGCTATTCTAAACAATGTAATCCTGTTAAAATAACCTTTCCAGAGGAGGGAAAAGGATAACTAACTGGGAGGTGGGCATATCATTAAAACAAAAAAGGGGGAATCTGTGGAACACGTGGGCAGCAAAGATTGTGCTGAGAGAGAGTTGAGTGGGCAGAGCCTGATTTGTTTACATTTAGTGCATAAACAGCTCATGGAAGCTTAGGTGCGACCTTTACGGTGTGACCTTTACAATGATTGGTTGGTTCTTTTTCCTCCCCAGGCCACCCGGTCTTTTTGCTTTTGAAATGTGCTTGCTGTGTGTTAATAAACAAGTTACTTTCACTTGACTCCCCGCTGTGTCTGATTGTTTCCTGTGTTAAGGGAGGCTGGGGAATGGGCTAGCAGCGCACATATGTTGCCTCGGACCACGTGCATTTTTGGTGGGATGGATGAAGACCCAACAAATAACATATAATAAAATAAATGTAAAATAAAATAAAATAATAATATTTGCAAATGTTCTAATCTCAAGAACACCACTGGTGGGGAAATGATGCAGTAATGTTTAGTGTACTGTTCTTTCCAAATTTGGGAGGGCATCACAGCAGAAATGCCGTATTTTTTCACAATAGTGATAAGCTAGTCATGATGTAAATTTAGGGGATTTTATGGTGTACCTTACAAGTTGGAAACTGTTGGGCTAGGATGACTTTATGGCATAAAAACTTAGCATTGATTGTCATAGAAAAACTAGCTTAAGCCGGGCGCCGGTGGCTCATGCCTGTAATCCTAGTTAATGAGGAGGCTGAGATCTGAGGATAACGGTTCAAAGCCAGCACGGGCAGAAAAGCCTGTGAGACTGTTTATTTTTTTTATTTTTTATTTTTATATTGTGAAAATACTGTACAGAGGGGTCACAATTACATGGGCAAGATAGTGAGTACATTTCTTATCAAGCATTGTAGCCTCCTCCTTTATTTCCCCTTCACATCCCTTACCATCCCTCCCACAAAACCTCTCCCCCCGCAAGTGGTAAAGTTCGTTTTCGACATGACAACATGTACTTCTTATTGCTGCAACAGGTCCACCTGTATCCTTATTTAAACGACTTGTTTTTCCCCTTCCCTTCCACAAATTATACCAACATCAAATACAGTGAAAGCAGGGATTATACTGTGGGGGAGGGACATACAAAGCAACAAAGAAATAATCTTATAATTGCATTAGAAACAAATGCATGAAAGAAAAAACATTTAAAATACATATATTAGGATTCATTTTCCTAATATCAACTTATCTGACCTTTTCTGCTTGACTCATACATATATTAGATATTGCAAATAAGGGAAATCATGCGACCTATGTTTCTTTGGGCTTGGCTTACTTCATTAATACAATTTTTTCCAAGTCTTTCCATTTCCTAACAAATGGGGCAATGTCATTCTTTCTGATGGAGGCATAGAATTTCATTGTGTATATATACCACATTTTCTTGATCCATTCATGTACTGAGGGGCATCTGGGTTGGTTCCAGATCTCAGCTATGGTAAATAATGCTGCAATAAACATAACTATGCTGGTAGCTTTAGTGTGGTCTTGTTTGTAAAGATTTGGGTAAATGCCCAAAAGTGGGACTGATGAGTCATAGGGGAGCTCTATGTGCAGTCTTTTGAGGAACCTCCCTACTACTTTCCAAAGTGTTTGATCAAGTTTACACTCCCACCAACAATGAAGTAAGGTTCCCTTCTCTCCACATCCCCTCCAGCATCAGTTGTTATTAGAGTTTTTGATTTTTGCCGTTCTAACAGGGGTGAGATGGTATCTCAATGTTGTTTTGATTTGCATATCTTTTATGGCTAGGAATGTTGAGCATTTCTTCATGAGTCTATTGGCTATCCTTCTTTCTTGTTCAGAGAAGTTTCTCTTTAAATCATTAGCCCACTTATTTATTGGGCAGTTGTTTGAGGATTTGTTGTTGGGGGATTTAATTTTTTGTGTTCTAAGTGTATTTTAGATATGAGACCCTTGTCCGTTGTATGTCTAGTGAAGATCTTCTCCCAATTCGTGGGCTTTCTATTGATCTTGCTAGCTATGTCCTTTGCCATGCAGAAGCTCTGCATGTTCATGCAATCCCATTTGTCCAACCTTTCTTTGATTTGTTGTGTTTCTGGGTCTCTATTCAGAAAATTTCGGCCTGCTCCAAGGAGACCTAGGGTTTCTCCTATTCCATCCTGAAAGTAGATACTCTTGAAAGAAGGTAAAACCATACAGAAGATCGAATCTCAAGGACTGAAGACAGCCTAGACATTATAGAGAAAGATCATACAACCATCCAAGACAAGCCCAAGAAATATGAGAGATCTATCCAACACTTTGAATACACCATCAGAAGGCCTAATCTAAGGATAACAGGATCCTAGCAGAGAACTATTCAAACATGCAAAAAGATAGGCCTATTCAAATACAAGAATCTTTTAGAACTCCAAATAGACCAGACCAGAATAGGCCATCTCACCATCACATTATAATCCACACTGGATCCATTAAGACCTAGGAAAAGATCCTTAAAGCTGTCAAGGAGAAATGATTAATCACCTATAAAGGGAAACCAATTACAATCACCTTAGATTTCTCAGCAGAGAAAATCAAATCAAGAAGAGCCTGAATTGATGTATGCCATGCCCTAAAAAGAAATAACTATCAACCAAGAATACTGTACCCAGCTAAACTCTCCTTCATAACTGAAGACCAAATAAAAACCTTCCATAGAAAAGAAAAAGTGAAACAATACCTCTCCACGAAACCAGCGCTACAAAAGATTCTTAAAGGCGTCCTACACATAGAAAACCAACAAGACCACAATAAAGGCCAAGAAAGTACACCCAAACTTGGAATCCAAGAACCATAGGAAGAACCCAGTTTTTGCCGTCCCCAAGAAGGTGGATAACATGGCAGGAACTCTCAAATAAATCTGAGTCCTATCTCTTAACATTAACAGATTTAACTCTCCAATTAAGCGACATAGACTGTATAGTTGGATTTAAAAACAAGATCCTTCTATCTGCTGCCTTCAAGAGTCACATCTTGCCCGTAAAAACAAACACATTTTCAATGTTAAAGGTGGAACAAAATCTACCAAGCAAATGGCCACCATAAACATGCGGAAGTTGCAATCCTAATATCAGATAAAATAGACAACAAATTAAAATTTCTGAGAAGAGATAAAGAAGGTTGCTGCATACAAACTAAATGATCTCTCCTTCAGGAGGATATTACAATTCTAAATATCTATTCGCCAAACAACGGAGCACCCAAATTTATCCAAGAAACACTACTTTCCCTCAAATCCCACATAGATCCAAGGACATTAATTGTTGGGGATTTTAACACACCACTCTCCCCACTAGATAGATCAACTTGGCAAAAACTCAACAGAGAAACCGCAGACCTAAACAACTGCATAGATCAACTAGATTTAACTGAAATCAACAGAAAATTTCACCCAACAGCATCAGAATACTCAATTTTCTCAGCATCACATGGAACATTTTCTAAAATAGACCACATTCTAGGCCACAAAGCAAACTTGTCTAAATTCAGAAACATTGAAGTTATACCTTGCATTCTCTCAGACCACAAAGGAATAAAATTAGAACTCAACACCAAAAGTCACCAAAGAAAGTCCGATATCACATGGAGGCTGAACAACACACTGCTGAATCATGAGTGGGTCATGGAAGAGATTAGAAAGCAAATTCAAATGTTCATGCTATTCAACAAAAATGAACACACAAATTACCAGATCCTCTGCGACATAGCAAAGGCAGTACTCAGAGGCAAATTTATAGCTCTGAGTTCCTACATCAACAAATTGGAGATATCTGAAACCAACAATTTATTGAGACATCTGAACCTCCTTGAAAAAGAGCAACAAGATAAACCCCAATCCAGTAGACTGAAAGAAATAACTAAAATTAAATCAGAATTAAATGAATTAGAATCCAAAACAACTACGGAAAGAATCAACAAAACAAAGAGTTGGTTCATCCAAAAAATTAACAAAATTGACAGACCCTTAGCAAATCTTATCAGAAAAAGAAGAGAACACACCCAAATAAATAAACTCAGAGATGAGAATGGAATCATCACCACCAAAACAATCAAGATTCAAAACAGTATAAGGGAATACTTCTCAAACCTATATGCTAATAAGTTTGAGAACTTGACAGAAATGGACCTTTCCCTAGCTAATATTGACATGCCAAAACTAAACCAAGATGAGTTAAACCATTTAACAAGTCCATATCAAGCATTGAAATAGAAACAGCAATAAGAGACCTCCCAGCAAAGAAAAGTCCAGGCGCACATGGTTATACAGCAGAATTCTACAAGGCCTTCAATGTAGAGCTCACACCAATACTCCTCCAACTCTTCAGTGAAATTGAAGGAGAAAGTTCACTGCCGAACACATTTTATGAAGCCATCACAACCCTCATCCCAAAACCTAGCATGGACTCATCAAAGAAAGAGAACTATAGACCCATTTCTTTGATGAACATTTATGCAAAACTTCTCAACAAAATTTTGGCCAATCGACTTCAACAATTCTTCCAAAAAATCATACACCACGATCAAACAGGATTCATTTCAGGGATGCAAAGCTGGTTCAATATACGCATATCAATTAATATTATTCATCACATCAACAGGAGCAAGTATTAGAACCACATATTTATTTCAATAAATGCAGAAAAAGCATTCGACAAGATCCAACACCCCTTTATGATAAAGGTTTTGGAAAAATTAGGAATCCATGGAACATTCCTCAATAAAATAAAGGCCGTATATGATAAAACTACAGCCAACATTATATTTAATGGTGAAAAACTAAATCCATTTCCTCTTAACTCAGGAACAAGAAAAGGATGTCCACTATCTCCACTTCTCTTCATCCTAGTATTAGAATGCCTAGCTACAGCAATAAGACAAGATGGAGACATAAAGGGGATCCAAATAGGGAAGAAGAAATAAAACTCTCCCTCTTTGCAGTTGACCTGATCTTGTATTTAAAGAATCCCATAGACTCTACTCCCAAATTACTCAAGGTGATTCAAAACTTTGGCAAAGTAGCAGGGTATAAAATTAACCCCCAAAAATCAATGGCTTTTCTGTATGCCAACAATGAGAAATGTGTGGATGAAATTAGGAAAGCAACTCCATTTTTAATAGCCCCACAAAAAATAAAATACTACGAGTTAACTGAAACAAAGAAGTGAAGGACCTCTATGATGAAAACTTTAAAAACTTCAAAAAGGAAATCAAAACAGAACTTAGAAATTGGGAATAACTCCCATGCTCCTGGATTGGAAAGATTAATATCGTGAAAATGGCAATACTTCCCAAGGATATCTACAAATTTAATGTGATACCTATCAAAATTCCACCCTCATTCTTCAAGGAAATAGAAGAGGCAATCCAAAAATTCATATGGAACAATAAAAGACCCAGAATAACAAAAACGTTCCTCAACAGAAAGAACACTCTTGGAGGAATATCAATACCAAATTTCAAACTCTACAATAAAGCCATAATAATCAAAACAGCTTGGTCCTGGCACAAGAACAGACCTCAGGACCAATGGAATAGAAATGAAAACCCAGAAATGAACCTATAGACCTATAACCATCTAATCTTTGATAAGGGATCTAAAAAATAGAATGGAAAAAACACAGCCTCTTCAGTAAATGACGCTGGCAAAATTGGTTAACTTGTAGAACACTAAAGGTATATCCTTATATATCATCCTGCACCAGAATCAACTTGAAATGGATCAAAGACCTCGGAGTCAAACCTGTGAGACTCTTATCTCCAATTAACCACTAGAAAAACAGAAATGGTGCTGTGGCGCAAGCGGTTGAGCACTTGCCTTGAGCTGAAGAGTGAAAGGATTGTGCTCAAGCCCAGAGTTCAAGCCCCATGACCGACAAAAAGAAAGAAAGAAAGGAAGAAAGAAAGAAAGGAAGAAAGAAAGAAAGAAAGAAAGACAGAATACCTTACTCTGATGAACAAATGTTTACTTTTCTGTAATTTATTATTATAGATATTTCATAGTTCACAGTTTTATCTTCTAACAGAATGTGGCTCTTTTTTCTGTTGACTTTTAAATACATAACATCCCATTGGAAACTGTATCTATTGCAGAATTAAATAAAAAGCAAACAGATACTGTTTTAAATGTCTCTGGTATGGCATGTTAGAATTTTAGAATGAGTATTTAATAGTCACAGGCACATTGAAGAACACTTATATTCTGTTCTCTTAACAATTATTCAGTTTTAAAAGTTAGGAGTTTCCATAGAATTGAACTGTTTACTGTTTTACTATAAGACAATACTAAAATTATGTTTTCTTCAAAATAATGGCAAGTGTATTGTGAAAATATTGTATACTTTGATAACATTCAAGTTGATGACCCTCTGATAGAGAAAGGGATAACAGAATAATATTTACTATACAAATACAGTGAAATTATATTTTATGTAGCTTATTTTTTAATTTAATTTTACAGTCAAGGGGATATATAGAATAGGTTGCAATAATTGTAAGGTAGTGAATACATAACATGTCGAACTTTTTATCCCCTCCCTCACTTTTCTCACAGTTTTCCTTCACCCCCATACCCCTCACAAGTTGTAATGTAAATTTCCAACATGTTGTCTTGTGAGTATTGCTATTGAGTTGGTTTGCCCATTGTTCTTTGTCTCAAAATTTTGTTGTTCCTCTTCCCTTGCCAAATTAAGATAAATGTATATACAATGACACATGATAGTGAAATCAAATACTGCAGGGAACAAACCATTGGGGAAAACGCAAAAAAAAAAAAAAAAGAAATCACATAGTACATTAAAAACAACAACCACAAAGAAAAACAACTGTTTCCATATCTAGGAGGTCATTTTGCTCAGCATCATCTTATACATATCCATTAAGCCATTCTGCTCATTTGCTAGGACTATCCTAGATATTTCCTACATATTACAACTGAGAGAAACTATGGAATCTCTTCCTTTGTGTCTTGTTTATTTTACTTACTAGGATTTTTCCAAGTCTTTCCATTTGGAATTGGAAGCATAGAATTCCGCTGCATATACACCACATTTTGTCATTATTCATTTACTGAGTGACATATTGGTTTAAAACATGATTGCATGTAAATATTACTTAGGGTCATTCAAAAATGGCAGATGCCACCTCCCCAGACATTCTAAAATCATGATTTCTATGTACGATAGGATTTCATGGTGGTAAAATGGTTGAGATATCTGCATGAATCTAATGCATATCTTGCACTGAATTAGGCAGAAAGATATCCAGTATCATATAGGATAAAAATGGTAGTGACAAAATATTCCCTTGAGAAAGATATAGAAGGCTGCCAGCAGTAGTAATTAGTTCAGATAATTTTGAAGCACTGAGAAATGCAATTTCAAGTATGTGTGTTTAAATAAAAAGTATGTAAGTGGAAGGGCAAAAGAATGGAAGAGAAGAAAATAACCGACAGCATATCATTTTCTCAAGTTAGAGTAAAAAAAGATATAATCATTAACTTCCAAGTTAAAAACAGAACAATATCATGCCTCCCATTCAATTTAGATTCTTGAAAATATTTGCTTGGCTTTTTCCTACTTTAATGCTCCAAAATAAATGAAGACTTATAAGAAAAGTTATGTGATGTCCATTACTTCACCCTGAACACTAACTGTGTTTTGCCCTCTTTTCTCAATTTGAATTTGGAAAATAGTCCCTAAGTTGATGATGTTGTGGCTGATTATAGTCAGAGTCAGGAGCTTCTACATGTACAATTATCTCAGCATAGTTTAAAGCAGATTCCGCCCCCCCCCCCCAAGATATCCAACTACATTGCCTGAAGCTGTACTTTGAACACACCCTGACACCTGAGCTCATAATTTGAAATTACACTTCAGCATTTCCTTGGCACATTCTACGTTGTGCCGTTGTCTTTTTTGCACATTCCTTTTGAGTTCTGAGTTGCTCTATTTCCATTTCATCTGTACAAACTGCTAAGAACATTGTTCAACTACCACTTCTTGTTGCACATGCCCAGTCTATGTATGAAGGTACTTTGTCCATGTTAAACAATAGGGTAGTAGTCACTCTCTCAGGAGAAAAGTTCCACAGTATAACACTATGCCCATATTAGAGGATGTAGAATTTAAAGAATATTGAGACAAAAAGTGATATTAGAATTGAAAGGCTCCTTTGGGACATTTTCTTGGAGCTCATTAGTTTTCACAGGAGAAATATAAAAATTCACAAAATCTGGAGCTAATTAGAAAGTATCGAATTAACACTAGATCCTAGATGTTGTGTTAGTACTAGTCACATTGTATTATTGTTACATCAGA
The DNA here is from genome assembly GCF_019054845.1 of Dipodomys spectabilis. Taxonomy (NCBI): domain Eukaryota; kingdom Metazoa; phylum Chordata; class Mammalia; order Rodentia; family Heteromyidae; genus Dipodomys; species Dipodomys spectabilis. The sequence goes on from NW_024871126.1 coordinate 975,256, forward strand.
ATCCTTCCCTACTTGCAAATGCGTATGAGAAAATGAAAGAAAGGCATTAAAGCAAAATGTCATATCTTTCTATGCATTTAATCTTACTAGTGAAGGTAATGTCTGAACTCTTCCTTCAATAAAGTTTGAAGTTTATAAGATAACTTCCTACATATAAGAATTTCTGGCAGGTTGATTGACATGGTTATTTCAGCATGGAGATATCCCTAACAAGAACTAGATTTAAATAGAGTATATGACAGTTATGATGTTTCAATGCCTACTGAAGCATTTTCTATTCTAAAGAAGAATCAATTCCAGGAGTCTTCAGTCACATCAGTAAAGCTGTATGTCCAACCTAATACTTGGTGTTTCTTTTCCTACATTTATAATGAATAGGCTGATAAGATATCCAAACATATGTAAAGATATTTCAATAAAATTTCAAACTGATGTGGATACATGGGCCACTCGTTGGAACTGTAGGACAAATTAGGCTGGTTTGTGCTGTAGTTCAATCTATAAACTCCTGGCTAAATAAGTCTTCAAAAAACATTCACAGAATACCTCTAAGTAAAGTTCATGACAGTTATATCTGTATAATTCTTCTAAGGTTCGGATAAAAGCATTTGTTCACAACATTTATAATCAACAGGTTCTGTTGAATTCATGGATCCAGAATTTTATGGATTCACATTCATATCTCAAAATTTTATCAAGATGACTTTCACCAAAACACTTTTTTTATTGAACTTGTCTATTTCTTTTTACTTTTCAAATCCAAATAGCATATTTCCTTCAAGATCTTCCTGCAAATTCTTTCCTTCCTTTAATTCTGTCAATGTCTGTTTACTACTTTTTTGTTTCCTTATGTATCTCTATCTTCCAATCTTATCCACACTGGTACTCACATTGCTCCCACTTCTGTCAGAACTTTCCTTTTCCTCTTCCCTCCAATAATGCCCCCAATTTTATTATTCTTTTTTCCTATTAATGATCGTGGATATTTTGATGATGTCTAAACAGACCTATATTTGCATCTGTTTAATATAAACTTTAGAACTATCAGATGTTTTTCCCCTAAATCCATTATTTCCACCTGTGGTTCTTATCACTAAAAACATCACTAACAGAGTTACAAGCCAAACATATGGAAGCCTTTTATATTTCTTCTTACCCTTCTTACTCCCTCCTATTAGATAAGATGAATGATCAAGGTTTACTCAGTTTTTATCACTAATATGATTTCTTTTGTTTGGAGCTTTTATGACTTTCTTTAATTGTGAAAATACTGTACAGAGAGGTTACAATTACATGGGCAAGATAATGAGCACATTTCTTATGAAGCATTTTAGCCTCCTCCTTTGTTTCCCCTTCCTATCCCTTCCCATCCCCCCCCACCCCCAATCCTCCCCCCCCACCAAAGTTGTAAAGTTCGTTTTCGACATAACGACTTACACAATATGATTTCTCTGTACTTCTTTTTATGCCCCTAACACCAGCCTGTTTCATTTACTCATCACTGTCACCTAGTCCTAAAACAACCATTTCGAAAGTACGCTTTTCCCCCATAGTCTTTTCATATTGGTCCTCTCTATCACCAAATTACTCTCTTTGTAAGCACACAGAGTGAAGAGCTCAGACACATATTCTAGTATCATTATTTACTCACTACATTGATTGTTGGCCTTACATTTCTCATGTGTAAATCAATGTAATCTAACAGAAATAATGAAGAATATATTTGTTGACTTCTAGAGCAAGAATAAAGAAAAGTGAAGAGACCTAACATTTTCCACTTTACCTTACAAATAAGGAAAGAGTCAAATTCAGTTTGTTTGTATAAAGTCACAAATTGTTTCATGTAGAAATAAAAATAAGTTTTACCTCCTGGCTCTAAGACCTATGTACTTTCTTGGTAACTACAGATATGAAAGTGGTATTATGTAAATTGTGTCATGTCTTTACAGCTGTATTGCAGAACACACTCAATATATCATTTGAAAACATTGGTTACTGAATAGTATCTATATGAGAATGTTATTTGAACTAATCCCACTAAGTTGAAAACTACACTTTAGTCCATCAAAATGTGGAAATAAACGATTTTATTTATAAGAAAATAGTACCATCAAGAAAAGTGAGTATACATTAGAGAGACTGCAGGAATTAGGGTTTTTACGGTCTCTGCCTGTTTATGTGAATGTATTTATTGATATTGAAACTCTCCTCTTGTTATTCTTATTGTATGTAATCCAACGCTGTTTATTACTATGTATTCAATGTGGGAAATCTAGCTGTAAAAATGTGTAAAGGTTTTTTTCCTTTTCAATCCCAACAATGACATTATCAGGGTACACTGCGGTCATCATCGTATCCATCAAAATTATTATTAACATCAAAAGTGCTAACTATTGAAAGTCTGATATGTATCTATGATTTTGCGATTATTTGTTTTTTGATTAATAATTTTAATATTACCACTGTGCATGCATCCATATTAAAATTTTGAACAAAAAAACTAAAGCATATCAGGTAGCTTGACTATGTGCTTATAACAAATTATGGAATAGATTTTTGAAGTATTACAAATTCCTAACCAGTATGAATTAACTTCCTCTCTCCCCACCACCACACACAATTATTTATGAGTTTGAACAGAATTATTTCAAGTAACATACTGCAAATTTTACTAAAATATCATGTGTATATCTGAACTTCCTCTGAACGTAATAAACTCTACATTCTATTGAAATATTAGTTATTTTATTCTAAGAAACTTTCGGAAAATAGAGTGTATATCTTTGAATGAAAAAGTTAAAAAATATTAGCATAAAATATTAGAGGGAGTCTGTCTTCAGAAATATACACACACACACACACACACACACACACACACACACACACACACACACACACATATACATATATATTGTATGTAGAAAGGCATACATTTTTAGAGATTATTTTTCACCAGAAATATATACATATACCTAAATTTATGTGTAGAAAGATGTACATTATAGTGAAACAAAAATCTTAAAACATAATTAAAATTTAAAAAATACATCAAACCAAGTGCCATTGACTCACGCCTATAATTCGAACTATTCTGGGTAATGAGATCTTAGAATTGTGTTCAAAACTATCCCAGTCATAAAAGTACTTGTTAGATTCTTATCTCCAATTGACCACTAAAAACAGGAGTTAGCGCTGTGCCTCAAGTTGTAGAGTGCTGCCTTTGAGCATAAAAAGGCTTAGGGACAATGCCCAAACCTTGCAAACAACAACGAGAACAAAAAGAACAAGAACAATAACAACAGCATATATCACATTAATTTCATAAAAACATCTTTTAACTGCTGTGAACATTTCTTAGAATGCTTCTTTAGCCTACATCGGGGGAAGACTGGATGGGGCGGGGGGGGTTGTATGGAAAGGGATGGGAAGGGGAAACAAAGGAGGAGGCAAAAGTGTTTGATAAGAAATGTACTCATTATCTCGCCCATGTAATTTTAACCCCTATGTACGGTATTTTCACAATAAAAAAAAAGAAACATGAATATATGCCCCTGCAAAATGTTAAGTAACAATTATAGAATAAAGTTCGTTTTCGACATAACGACTTGTACATCTCATTGTTGCAATGGCTCCACCTGTATCCCTATTTAATTGTAACCACACTGTACAGTATTTTCACAATAAAAAAAATCTTCTATTAAAAAAAAGTATAGAATATTTACCTCTATGTTATAGACATGACTATTTAGATTGCTTAAGATATTTAGGTAATGTTTAGGAATTAAAAATAATGATAATATATTGGGTCTTGTCATTAATTCTATTTTATGATAGTAATAAAATGATATTTGCAATGATTATATAAAATTTCTCTTGTTTGTTATTTGAATTATAATAAGAGATAAACATTTTAAAATATTTCCATAGGAAAGGATCATTTTATTGGTATCAATTCTTTTGTAATTTCAAAACAATTAAGAAAATTATTCCAAGGCTGTTTTGCTCTAAGACTATATTTGTTTTCTTGTTTGAGTTTTCATATGTTAGTAGAAATTAAAATTCCAAAAATTCAATGGATCTTGGCATTCAGGAACATCTTCATAGATACTAATATTGGAGTTCCTTAAGTGGAATTGTTTTATTTCATTTGTTATTTTCACAAATAAATCAAGATGATTGTGTATTTTGTTTCTTTTCACTGCTATTGGCTCTTATCTTGAGAATACTTTTTTCTAGCAAAGAAGAGGAAAGCAATTGGATTGAGCAAGTAACATGGCTTTCGTAAAATGTACATGCATAGATTTAAGTCTTTTGTCATTTGCTAAAAGTTTCTTCCAGAAAATGTTATCAATTACTTATAAGTGATGCATAATTCCTAGATATTCCAGTCATCACATACACTTTTTGATTGAGTTATCTCTGTATAAACTCAAAAAAAAACCAAAATAAACAAAATAAACAGAATCACATCTTAGTTTTAAAAACTGTAATTTACAAAGAATTTTTAGCCAACAACGAAAACATCTTTTTAGGTATTCTGCAATTTGTGTGAATTATTTTTAACTATATATATATATATATATGTATATATATATATATATATATTTGCTGACATGAAATTCACATGTAATATATTTATCTCCTTTTATTGTATACATTTTAGTGCTTTGGAAGTGAATGGTACAATCAGAGGTTTTCCAAGCCTAATTTTCACAAACTTGCATTTCTTCAAATAGAAATGCTGTAATTTTATTGAACCCTAAGATATGTATTAAATCTTTTTTTCATGCATTTGTTTGTAACGCATTTATAAGATTGTTGCTTTGTATGTCCCTCCCCCACAGTATAACCCCTGCTTTCACTGTATTTGATGTCGGTATAATTTGTGGAGGGGAAGGGGAAAAACGAGTCGTTTAAATAAGGATACAGGTGGACCCGTTGCAGCAATGAGAAGTACAAGTTGTCAAGTCGAAAACGAACTTTACAACTTTGGTGAGGGGGGAAGGATTGGGTGGGGTGTGGGGGGAGGCTGGGAAGGGATGTGAAGGGTAAAAACAGGAGGATGCTACAATGCTTTATAGGAAATGTACTCATTATCTTGCCCATGTAATTGTAACCCCTCTGTATAGTATGTTCACAATAATAAAAATAAAATAAGAAATGCTGTAAATTTTAGAACAGACATTAAAATACATACAAAATTAAGTTACAGGAATTTGTCCTCCATATATCCTTTATAGTGTGTCTTTTCAAAATTTGTTTTGGGGATTATTTCCAGCTTCTCACACATATCATTCAAGTGCACTGTCAATGAACTACATTCCCTGTCCAAATAAGATTTTTACTTCTCTTTACTAATACATAGAAGTGTAATGGCTGGATCATATAAAATTCTCTTTGACCTTTAGAAGACTTGAAAACTTGCTTGCAATATTGATTGCAGTATTATACAAATCATTCTGCTCTCTAGAGTATATCAATTTCTCCGCAAATGCATTACTATATTTTCTGTCATCTTTTTATATTATGGTCATAGAAATGAGTTTTATTTTTATTTTTTCTTAGATACTAAAGAGGAGTTTAATTCATTTGCTCTTCTTATTGACCATTAATTTACATATGTTCTTTAAAGAAATAACCTGTTTAGGAAAAAATTTATATGTAATTAGAAGATATAAAAGTACTTAAGACTCAGGATCAATGTTGAATTAACATTGTAGCATTAACAAATATGTGCCCTCTATCCGTTGGATATGTTTTCACTTTTTTCATAGAATTATGAATGGTCATCAGTTGATATTAACCCATTTATTCTTGCTTTTCTTTAGCCACTAATGTTTTCCATTTCAAATGTTTAGAAACCTTTACTGATCCAATGCCATGAATTTTTACATTTACATATTATCAGTTTTTATATCTCACATTATTTTTATAATCATTTTTTATTTTAAATTTTTGTATAATGTTTAAGGTAGTAGTCCAAGGTCATTCTTTAAATCTAGAGAAGCAATAGTGCCAATACACCTATTTAATATTCTATTTTTATTTGATAAAGTTCATGGCATCCTTTTAAAAATCTTTTGACCATAAAACTAAGAATTTATTTTTAATAAATCTGTTACATTCTTCTGGGTGTCTGTTCTTATAGTAGAGCTATTTTGTCCTCACTACTAAACATGGTAATAAGATTCAAATCTAGTATGAGGTCTCAAGCTACACCATTTTACAAGATTGTTCTGAATGATCTGTATTCCTTGAACTTACATGTGAGTTTATTGAGCAGGTGGACCAATATCCAATAACACAGTTATCTAGATGTTTGGTAGTCACTCATATTTTGCACCTTGTGAAAACACAAGGCCCCAGAGATTATATATAGAAAAATGTCTTTAGAGAATGCTTGAAGCCACTAAAATTAATTTAGGAATGAGTTAAAATTTAGATAACACTACAGCATAATACACCTGAATGATAACGACTTGAGAGCTGTACTACAGAGGAGAGTGAGAAGGGACAGAATGATGGACCATATAGGAGCTGTATGCCATTAGTATTTTGTTTCAAAAGACAGAAAGACGACAGAGAAGAGAAGCAGGAAAATAATCAACTGTCCTGAAACAAGTTTCTTTTTAATCCACCTAATAGTGTGGGCTGAGAGTCAGAGAAGATTGGAAAAATAAAATAGAAAATAAAGCATTGTATAGACCTCTTACAATGTAAAGAAATTGTAATAGGAATATGATAATTATTTTCCAAAGAAATAAGAGAAAGAATGAGTAAGTCTAATGGCAAAATGAAGAGAGAAAAGAAGCAAAGTAAAACCTTTATCAATAACAAACACAAGGGTTTGAAAGTGGAAAGGCAGTAGAAATATTCTAAATAACAGTAAAATTTGCTAACATGGATAGAATATGGATCACATTTTATCATATATAATTTTGAAAAATCACTAGTAATGAAAATTTAAAAGTCATAATTTAAAACACTACATTACAACTAGACAGTATAGTGCAGTGGAAAAACCTTGGCCTAGCATATGTGAAACCATGGATCTGACCCCCCAACATTACAAAGTACACGCAAAGCACACACACACACACACACACACACACACACACACACACACACAACCACACACACACACACACACACCACGTACACACATTTAGAATATTGATATTATTATATTAAACCGAGGAATTTATCACAAATACTAAAAGAAGGTTAATATATGAAATAATAATATTGCTCATACTATTTAAAAGTTTAGGAGAAATAAAAGACAATACACTTGGATTCTTATAGATTAAGTAAATTGAAAATTAAGAAATAGAACACATGAGAACCTTTGCAAACATGTTTTAAGTAATAAACATTTTGAAACATGTATCGTTTTATTTTGACAAAAGATTGAGGTTACTGGTGCTTTAACTCAAGATTTAGAATATGATATCCAGGTGCGTGCTCCATATCTTGCTATTGATGGCTATCTCTCTAATCATTTCACTATGGATATTTTTAGAATAAGGTCTCATAGTTTCCCAGGCTCTCCTGAATTACAAACCTATTTGCAGTTCCTCCTATAGGTAGAAAATGAAGCCACAAATCACCATGCCCAGCTCAAACTTTTTTAATTCAAGTACAAGAAAGTAAATTTTCAAAAAGTGACCAGGTAATGAAGCCTTTCTTAATAAAGTATGTGTTTCTTGAAAATACAGTTAGTATTTGTTACCTGGAAAAATATGTTTAGAACTATAAGAAAATAAATTTATTTAAATTCACCAACCATATAAAATTAAGAAAATAATTTTATCTATTCACATGTTAAATATTTTAAAAGCAAAATATATGTGTCTGATTAATTTACATGTGTGAAAATCATGCAATTAAATTAACAAATCCTACAGCTCTGAAAAAAGAATTACCCTAATGAAACAAAAGAAAATAAGTAATTAAGTTCAAAATTTGAAATTTAGAAAATAAAATGAAGTGTACTCTTTAGGTGACAAGTAAATGTAAACCTTCTGTATATCATTTTATAATAAAAATGCATGAACAAAGAACGGAAAAGTACCCATTGATCAATAGCAATTGCAAAAGCATCAGTAGTTGTATGAGTGTACAAAAAAAATCGATGGAGGAGATAACAATGTTCCTTCCATAAGGAATGTACTCATTATCTTACTTATGAAAATGTAACCCCTAAGTAAATTACCTTTACAATAAAATTAAATTGAAATTAAAAATAAACCAAAGAATATACCAATTAAAAATTCTTAGATGGAATGCTCTGCCTCTATCAGAAAAAATGACATTGCCCCATTTTTTAGGAAATGGAAATACTTGAAAAAATTCTATTGAGTTAATTAAGCCAGGCCCAAAGAAACATAGGTTCCATGGTTTCCCTTATTTGCAATAACTAGTATTTGTCTGAGTCAAGTAGGAAAGGTCAGATAAGTTGATGTTAGGTGAAATGAACCTCAAGATAAGTATTCAAATTTTTTTTCTTTCATGCGATTATTTCCAACATATTTATGACATTATTTCTTTGTTGTTTTATATGTCCCTCCCCCACGGTATAACGCCTGCTTTCACTGTATTTGCTGTTGGTATAATTTTTGGAGGGGAAGAGAAAAAACAAATAATTTAAATAGGGATACAGGTGGGCCCATTGCAACAATGAGATGTACAAGAGGTTATGTCGAAAAACAAACTTTACAACTTTGGCTGTGGAGGGGCGGAGGCTTGAGTTGGGAGGGAGAGGAGGGGATGGGGACGGATGGGAAGTGGAAACAAAGGAGGAGGCAACAATGCTTGATAAGAAATGTACTCATTGTCTTGCCCATGTAATTGTAACCCCTCTGTACAATATTTTAACAATAACAAAAATTCTTAGAAGCCATTGGTTAAAAACTTAGTAAAGAACTGCCCCAAGTACACAAGGAATATATTTTGATGATGCAATTTAAATACTTAAACTTCAACAGAGAAGCAAAATGTTTAAAAACTGTTACACAGTAAAGTAATAAATCAGAATATATTACTATAATAATCATTAGACGAATTTTTAGTGGTAGTCAAATATGTAAGAAATGAGGCAATTTGCCATTCGTTTGCACTGAAGAAGTGAGGAAGAATTTTCTAGGTCATTTTAAATATATCATAAGTTTAACGAAGAAACTATTCTGCCACATCATATGATAATCAGATAAAGATTATATTAGAGCAAAGAACAGATTCTACTATGTTTTTGGATGTTAAGGTATATACTTATTTTGGTGGGGATTTCAACTTGGTGTATTGTTCTTGCTAGGCAGGCATCATATCAGTTGTTAATTTTAGGGTAGGGGTTCCCTTTCCACAAGAACATGCACCTGATCTGTCCTTTTAGCCTTCCCATCATCAAAAGCATCAGAGTTGCACTATCTACCATGGCTGGCCTTGATCCTGCAGTCCTTCCAATTTTAGTCTGTAGATAGTGCAAGATGGTGGAAATGATCCAATGCACCCAGTTATAGATTAAGGAAGTCCACTAAAATGTGGCCTGGGTTCTGTTCTCAAGCCTCCTAAGTAGTTAAGAGTACAGTTGGGAGCGCTGGTGCCAAGCAGTAAATATTTTTAAACAATTAGACATATACGACTTAGACTTGTGATTACCTCAGGAAAAGTATAAAACAGCAGTGAAGCATAGAGTACAGGCAGCATTTTAACAAGCTACTCAGAGACTGAATCAGCTTAGCTAGCTACTCGGGAGGCTGAGATCTGAAGACCACTGTTAAAAGCCAGTCCAATCATGACAATACATGTGATTATCTCCAACAAACCATAAGTGGAGTAGTGGCTTAAGTGGTAGACCACTCTCCTTGACCACAGAAGCTTTGGGATAGTGTCTAGGCACTCTCAAGCCTCAGCAATGAATAATGCATGCATGAGCAATGCACATGCGTGTGTGTGTATATGCACATGTGTGCATGCACACACACACAGAAATGATTATTTCAATGCAGAGTTCTTTATTTTTTTTACCGTGCTGTACTTTATTTCCCTGTGTTAGTTCACCAATCAACAAAGTCAGCTAAGCACCTATTTACATACAACTCATCATGTTTCTCTAAAGTCTACTCTCTTTTTGGAAGCCTGCTTTTATTTGACATAAAAGTAAATTATTCAGGAGGTCAAGTAATCTCCCTCAACTCCGTAGTGTTACCTGATTTTTTAGGCTCTCCCTAGCAATATGATTCTGTGAAATCCTGCATCAAGCAGCGTATTTCATTCACAAGAAGGGAAGCCTCTGTCAAACAATTAGTAATAGGTTTTTCTCCTCCTGGCAAGCATCTGAGTTTTATTATATTTGTATAATTCATGATAAGTCTGTGAATGCCAAAGACTGCTGTGAAAATAAAAAGACCCTTCTCAGTGATAAGCATTTGTGTACCATTCCTAGATATGAAGATGTTTAAATATTACTGAAATTGGTTTGGAATAAATAAAGTTCAGCTTGACTATCTTGAGAAAGAAGAATTGGTTTCTCAGCACTTTAGGTAAGAACTTGAGTGAAAGAAACCAAATGAAAAATGAGGAACCACTGAATACATATATTCAAATGAAACAAACGAACCCAAAGAAAACACAAATTAATTCAGTACTCAAGAACCTGCAGGAAATGCAAAGATTTATTTAAAAAATCAGCTATGATAAGCTTATGAAAAACCTGACTATATGGGAGTCTACTGTTGTGAGGATAGTGGTTAAAGCCCAGACTGGACATAAAGATCTGTACACAATGCCAGACACCTGTTATTCTAAATTCCAGGAAGAATAACATCAAGTGGACTGAGCCCATGGTCATACACAAGTAGGAAGCCAGATTCTATCTAAAATTAATCTGGATAATTTAGGGCTGGGGGCATGACAAACTGGTAAGAACACCCATTTAGGAGACACAAGACACTAAATTCAAACTTTAATATTATGGATGTTAAAGAGAAAAGCTATGACTTCAAAGAATTGGAATAATTGTAAGATTTGAGTATTTGTGGGGAGAAAAATCCATTAGAGAGATAGAGTGAACCCATGTTTCAATGCTTTCTACTTAAGTGATAATGTTATGTGGTACTCCAGACATAACAGAGTTACCTTGCAAAAATAACTGAGCATGGATGTGCATTTGGGTGATGAAAATACTCTATTTAGTTCTGGGAAGATGGCGGAGGAGAAGCTGGAATCTGAACAAGCTCTTGCATAGAAAACAGTTTCAGAGTTCCAGTGAACAGTCCCAAGCCAGAGAATCACACCAAGCGTGCCATCACAGGACAGAGAGTTAGTCAAGAGAGGAGAAGCCAAGCAGACACATCTGAGCAGCTGCCGCTGCGGCAGCAGGGTCGCAGCGGCGACCACCGCCGCGGAGGCATACCTGAGACGCAGTCCGGGACGAAGGAGCCAGACGCAGCAGACGAGCGGATTCTACTCAACACCAGCAAGAACCGACAAGGAGCGGACAACTTCATCCTGCACTTTGCAGACCAGAGACGACCCGAGATCCATGACTCCGTGTGAGTAGAAGCCCCACTTCCTCACTCCTCTGGGAGCAGAGGAGGGAAGGCCACCCCTCCCCCCCCAGCACCGGTGATCTCCATCTTGGATACCGACAAAGCTCGGAGGAGCGGCTAGCTCCAGCTCAGGCCTTGGAATAGAGCTAGACATTTGGCAGGTCACAGGAACTTGGCGGTGAGGTGACCTCACAGACTCAGTTCCATCCAGGGAGGGGTCGCCCAGCTCAGGCGCCAGCCATTGGAGTGGCTCTCCTCACCGGGTAACCAGAGCCAGAGGCTGCCCCTCCCTCTAGCAGCCACCACAATCAATTGAAAAACAGAAACCCTGAGAATGGCTCCAGGCTGGGTGCTGTGAGGTTTTTTTCACAAAATAGCCCCAGGGAAAAGCTACTGTTCGTTGAAAGGCCTCAACTCTAACCAGAACCTAGCCTCATCACTGCATCCCCCTCTTTTGTGATTCTCAACCAGATCACCCTCCCAGTAAACTAACCTGGGAGGGGGATCTCAAAATCTTGGGTAAAGCAGAGCATTTTTCTGCCTGTTCCAACAAACTGACTTAAGAAACCAATCAAGCCACAGGACCTCAAGCTGACCAGAGACTCCAACCAGACTCTGGTTACAGACAAAAGGGAGATACAGGACTCTTCCCACCCCTCCCAAAAAAAAAAACAAAAATCAAAGAACTTTTTTTTTCTTCTTCTTTTCTTTTTTTCTTTTTCTTGTTTTGTTTTTTTTTTCATTTTTTGTTACCTTATATATATATAAAAAATTTTTTTTGCTTTTCTATAACTTTTATTAATCTTTAATTTTCGCCTCTTCTGAAAAAATAATTGTTTTCCATTAACTTTTTTTTTTTTCTTCTCCTCTTATAATTTTTATTTTAGGAATGCGTGAATGTGTGTTTTCTTTTCTTTTCTTGTCTTCTTTCTCTTTTTCTTTCATTCTTAATTATCTTTTTGTTTTTTTTTTTCTAGCTCTACTGAACTTCTGATCTTTTCTTCTCACTTTCCTATCCTTTCCATCTTTTCCTCTTTGTTCATCTTTATGTGACTTAACTCTCGTCCTCCACATCCTCAGATAAACCCGTAGTTAACCAGTAGACCCTATCCCCCATTGTGTACACACTTAATCCACAAACTTATTACTCAATTCAAAACCTCTGAGACTTAAATTCACTAATAGCAGTACTTTATACCTATACAATATTTTAAGCAATTTTTTAAAGTTTTTCTCATCTCCTCTATGTCCCTCCCTTTCTCTCAACATATTCATATTCCTCTATAAATAGATGGTCTTTTAATCTCTAAAATAACATTAATTTTTACGTTTCTATTTTTTTTCTGGTCTCTTTTCATTCCCCTTTCTCTTTCTTCTTTTTCTCTCTCTCTCTACTTACATCCTACCCAACCTATTTCCTGCATTGTGATTAGGACATAGTTAACTCTCCCTGTGCCTCCCCACACCAATCTATTCCTATTTTTTACCCACATCTCTTCCTAACCCTAATAATTTCTGGCTTTCCAAATTCTTCTCTGCGGTTCGAAGTCCTTTAACATATAGTTGTTTGATGTCGAATAGATGTATCTGTTGAACTAGATTGTATCTGTAGACTATTGACTGTACAAATGCAAACTTTGGTTGATGGTTGCCTTAAGATAGTGTTCTAGCACAAAACTGGTGCTATCTTCATCTCAAATGGGCAGAGTAAGCCGGAAAAACACAAGAAAAATGGCAAATTCGGGTATCTCAATTCCCAATCCTGATAATCAGGGGTTAGAACAGATAATGAATAATCCAGAGGAGAGTTCCCAAACAGCTCTACAAACACTGGTGGCAAACATGATAAATGAAAATTTGACAACGTACAAAGGACTCTGTATGAGCGTGATAGGGAGAGAGAGGAGGCATCCCAGAAGTTTATACAGGAATATCATAAGCGTGAGGAAGCTACTCAAAAACTGATACAGGATTTGCGTGAACAACTTGAGAATACTCAAAGAGAAAGGGAGGAATGGCGTGAGCAGGCTGAGAACACTCAAAGAGAACTGCAGGAATCCCACGAACGGGAGGAAGCAAATCAAAGAGTAATACAGGAATTGAGAGACCAGGTAGAGAACACACAAAGATCACTAAAGGCATTCATGGAATCCATTAACAAAGAGCTGAAGGAAGTCAGGGAGACCACAAAGGGAATGCTGAATGGAACCCAACAGAAGGAATGGGAGCCCAAAGAAACCATAACCAATCAACTAAGCGATTTGAGGACAAACACTGAACACCAAATTAAGGAAGTAAAGAAATTCATACAAGACCTAAAACAGAGCTTCAACAAAGAACTTGAAGCCATCAAAGCTGACCAACTAGAAGGAAAAGAGATAAAAAACAAAGTAGAGAGTCTTGACAGCAGGTTAGACCATGCAGAAGATCGAATCTCAGGGATTGAAGACAGCCTAGATATTATAGAGAAAGAACATACAACCATACAAGACAAGTCCAAGAAATATGATAGATCTATCCAACACCTGGAAGACACGATCAGAAGGCCTAATCTAAGGATAATGGGTGTAGAGGAACACCTAGAAACAGAAGTTAATGGTCTAGGAAATCTGTTTAACAGGATCCTAGTAGAGAACATCCCAAACATGCAAAAAGATAGGCCTGTCCAGATACAAGAAGCCTTTAGAACCCCAAATAGACCAGACCAGAATAGGACATCCCACCGCCACATTATAATCCATACAGGATCAACTCAGAACAAGGAAAAGATCCTTAAAGCTGTCAGGGAGAAAAGGGTAATCACTTATAAAGGGAAACCAATTAGAATCACCTCAGATTTCTCAGCAGAGACAATCAAAGCAAGAAGAGCCTGGAATGATGTATGCCATGCCCTAAAAACAAACAACTATCAACCAAGAATACTGTACCCAGCTAAACTCTCCTTCATAACTGAAGGCCAAATAAAAACCTTCCATAGCAAAGAAAAATTGAAACAATACATCTCCACCAAACCAGCCCTACAAAAGATTCTTAAAGATGTCCTACACATAGAAAACCAACAAGACCGCAATAAAGGCCCAGAAACTGCACCCAAACTGAGAATCCAAGAACCATAGGAAGAACCCAGTTTTCGCAGCCCCCAAGAAGGTAGATAACATGGCAGGAACTCCCAAATACCTCTCAGTCCTATCTCTTA